>NC_092874.1:264682743-265395243 GCF_028372415.1 Notamacropus eugenii
CTGCGTGCAGAACTCGCCTTTAGTTACTTCCCTGTAGCCATTCTATGAGTTGTGGGTTTGGAGCTATGTGTATGTGTGTCTTTCTACTCCGCCATCTTGGCTCCACCCCCTAAAACATCATTTGTATCAGGCACTACACTACTCATAAGTCTTGAATGTTAGTCTATTGCTTCCAGAAGAAGACTGAGTTCTTTGTTCAGTCATTGATTCAAGGACCAGAGAAATCAAATTCCTATGTTGTTTTGCCTTGAAAAATTCTGTTCAAGTACCTTTCATTTGCATGAGGTGACCATGGAGGTGCCTTCCTTCTTCAGATTCTATTCTAGTTTACTCTACTTTATTAGACCTCCAACATTATCTTCCACTATTACCAACAAGACCCCTAAATTCTGTTTATTTGTTTGTTTGTTTTTTCCTGGCAAATTTGTTTTTTCATGGTTTTCATACACCCTTTTTACTTTCTTTCCTCTCGGTCTTTTCTTACATTTGTCCTTTATTCCTTCTTTTGGATATTCTTCCTCTATGTCTGCGTTCTCTGAATTCCCATAATTTTTAATATTTTTACCAAGATTGTAATGATAATTTAATTCATCATAAAACTCTACTACAGTACTCTTGTTTGCAGATGGAATTGTGCTAAACTTATTAAGTCCCAGAGCAAGGCAGGGATCCTAAATGAGGTCAATAATACGTCAAAAGAGTTTAGACAGACCACACACACACACACACACACACACACACACACACACAAATAATGACTACTGTACAGAAAAATGACTCACAGTTTCAGAGTTTAATTGACAATTGATTATTCACATATACTTCATAAAACTGAACTTAGCATAACTATACCTAGACTATATTTATACACAGTGTCAGATAAAGATCAAACGTGATGATATTTCTAAACATTTTTGAAACATTAAAGCACTCTATGACTATGTTTGTATCTATACCAATAACATCCAATTTGTATCTTTGTGTGTATATATGTATAAATATGAATATATCCGTATTTTATTTATTTGCTTATTGATGTTCAAACAATGTAAAATGCAAGTATATTTATGTGTACGGAAGTATATAAGCAAGCATTTTATTCTTTTGCATTACATCATATTGCAACATATTATATCATTATATTCCATTACATATCACTGTGTTAAATATTTTGCATTACATTATATATTATTATGTTATATTACATTATATATTGTCACATTGCGTTATGTTTTATTATGCTATATCATATCACATCATATATTGTAAACATATTTCATATATTTAATAATAGAAAGAAATTCATTTTACAGTTATATAGCTTCTCTCCACACAGATGTATATGTATGCACGTGTATGTATATAGCATGTGTACACACATATTTAGTAGAATAGTAGTCTAAATTGTTCTGGGAAACTGAAAACTTTTTTAATCACAAATCCTGCAGAAAAAAATAAGCCATTATTTTAAATGACAGTTCCAGTGTTGTCATATGGCTGTGAATCATTGAAATTCATGGTCATTGAATAAACTTTGTAAATCCTTCATCAGCCCTTTATTAAGTACTTACTTTGGGCAGAGTACTCAGAGGGGAAGGGAGGGTTGCAGGATGGATGTGAGCAGGTTAGGACACAAAGGAGCAACAAAAAGAAACAGAGCAAAGGATATTGATATCTTCCAAAAAATTAATGAGTCAATAGAGAAATGAGCTGGTCACATGGAAGAAGCCATGGTAAGAGTTAATTTCTGCTCCACTGGAATCTTCCTGCCAACAGGAAGAAGGGAAGTAAGCAAATAACCCAGTGAATGAATAACCCATCACAAACATAGAGGACCTAGATAAGAGGCTAGATAAGCATAAATGAACTATGATCTTAATCTTTGACAGGAATATCCAAACCACTTAAGTCCCAGATCAATTTAATTTTTTGAATATTTGGATATTGTTTTATATTATTAAATCATATTATTAATTATAGGTGGTTCCTCATAACCTTTCCCTTCTTAACTTTCCAGTCTTATTCTTTATTCCCCTGGACACACTTCATAAGGTGGCAATACTGGTTTAATTATTTCTTTTTACATATGACATTTGATTTCCTGCCTTTGTACCTTTGTATTCGCTATGTATAGTACTGGAATATTTCTTTGCTCACTCTTACCTTGTAAATTTTTCAGATGATTTCAAGACTCAGCTTAAAAGCCCAAATATTCAGGAGACCTTTTCACTCCCCAAACTACTTTAGCCTTAACCTTTTTTTTACTGAGTATTTATCTTTTATGGGTCTATACAAGGTCCATGAAATGAGAGGCTATTTTAATGGTTTAGCCATTCTTTGCATCCCCAGCATTTAGCACAGTGCTAGCATCATAGAATCTCTTACTGCTTACTCACTACCCATTTTTTATGATTTATTGATATGCCTAAATTTCTTAGCTTTTGGATGAGACTAAATTTTTCTGCTTGAGATCTTGCATTATAATATTTGTTCACAGTATCTATCAAAATATCTCATAATAAAATAATAATAATATCACAATTTCATTATACATATTTTTGTTGATGTACTCTATTTGACTTTTTTTCAAGAATTGTTGTAGGCCTGGGGGTGAGAAACTTTAATGACTTAAAAGTTCACTAAGATTTTTGTGATATCCTTATAAGATATAACGCTCAGGTGTGTTTGTTAGTTTTGCTGAATTACTTCCTTTATTCTTTTTCTAATATGGAATAGTTACTGGGTAAGGTTGGGGGTGGATATATTTGGTAATAACAATGATATTAAAAACTAAAATATCAATAAAATATATTAAGAAAAAAATACAATCAAATCAAGTGAGACATATCAAGTAGTAATGGCAACCATGTGGCACAGTGAAGATAGCACTAGTCTGGGAAACAGGAAAGCTCATCTTCCTGAGTTGAAATATGGTCTCAAACACTTATTAGTCATATGACACTGGCCAAGTCACTTGACCCTGTTTGCCTCAGTTTCTCATCTGTAAATTGAGCTGAAGAAGGGAATGGCAAATCACTCTAGCATCTTCATAAAGAAAACACCAAGTGAGGTCACTTAAAGTTGTAGACAACTGAAATGCTCGAACAATTACAACAAAAAATAGGGGCCAGGAAGTGGACTAAGTGCTGAGAATATAAAGAAAGGCAAAAGTCTGTTCCTGAACTCAAGGGACTCCCAATCTTGTGGTAGAACTAATGTGCAAAGAACTATCTAAATAGAAAATGCATATATGTATACATGAAAGTTATATCTATATTGATGTGTGTATTATAAGTGCATATGCTTATGTATATGTATGTATGCACATAATACACATGTACACACACATATATGTATGCATGTGTATGTATGATAATCAACAAAAAGGAAGGTACTATCTTTGAAAGACATAAGAAAAAAATCTTGAAGTATTTGAGACTTTAACTACAATTGAAGAAAGGCAGAAGGTAGATATGAGAAGTGGAAAGAGTTCCAGGCTTGGGGAACGACTAGTGAACATTCTTGGAGTAGAGAAATGGATTTCAAAATACAGCAAGTGGACCTGACTAATCAATTCATATGTCATGTTATTGGTTATGATGTTTGATACAGAGTAAGTGCTTCACAAATGCTTGTTGATTGAACCATTGATGGATCATCACAGAAACTCTGTGCAGTAGATCATTTTAAGATAATAAAGTTTATACACATCGGTACTGTTAAATTTATCTGAAGCACTACCTTGTATACAAAACCTTTACTGATTCCCCAGCTATGAATATTTCTTCCCCATTTCAATAATTATCTTGTTGTATATATGTATATGTATATATATACATATATATATATAAATGCATATGTATATACACATATATACTCATGGATATGTACATGTGCACACAATCATATTCAATGTACCATGATATAACATTAGCTTCTTAAGAATAAGAAGATGTTAGATGACAATTTCTTCATTGTGTTCTCCTAGAGTTTTTTTGTTTTTCAGGTTTTCCTCAAATTAAACAACTTCTGACCTTTCTTCCCATTCTAAAAATAATTGATTATGTAAGTCAAATTTAATGAGAAGCAAAGGTCCAAAGTAAATCTACAAAGCTTTCACCATATGATAACTGAAGTTAATTGAAGATTTTGTTTGTTTTGTCACGAATCATCCATTCTAGTTAGACAACAGAGTGTATTGAATTAGATTTGGTTCAAACTTTTCACCTTTGTTAGAATCAGCCTACGTAAATATTAGGTTTAAGAAACAGAAAGAATACTTTGGTATTATATCTATTCATCAATATGAACACATGCATCCAATGTAAAATGTCCATTCCTGACTATATTTTCTTAAAAGGTCAGTTGCTCCATTACAGATAAATCTTTTTAAGGAAATCAGAATTAATCTAATTATGAAACATCATCCTGTCCTCTGGATATATAAGAATACTTTGGCATGCTGCCAACTGAAGTAGACTGGGATCAAGTGGTTTCTAATAGTCTGCATCTCTGGTGTGGTTCCATGAATCTTTGAAATATCTTGGTGATCAAATGTAAGATCAAAGTAATTTTAGAGGGTTTTATCTGGTTGAGAAAAATCTCCAAGACTCAAAACTGGACCTACACCAATTTTAGAGGTAATGAAGTCATTTCAGTTGCCTATACCATTCTTATCTTTACGTCTCCAAATTCTGTTGACTGATGTCTCTTACAGGGAGGGAGCTAAAAGAATTGATTTCTTTGTACTTCTCAGTGGACTAGACTCCATAAGCAGGTCCTAGACTTTAGTCATTTACCTCCCAAAGGATTCTGTGTATGCAGTGTGTTTCAGATTTTTCCCTTTGAAGAAAGCAGGGTGGTCCTGAGATCTCGAGTTCATACACTAGAAACCTCTAGAGTTAACTTACTTCTTTAATCATTTTTTGGTTTTGACATCATTTTTTCCCCCAAGTGCCTACCTTTCCCCTTTTCTACTTTGTAAGCTATCTCTTTTGACAAAGATTTAAAAAGAAAGTGGGGTAAAAGCTTGTCAAATGAAATCAATAGATATATCAATAGTCCCTCATTTATCCAAACATAGAAAGGATATGTTTTATTATATCCATTAATGCTAAATTAAAAGGTGCATTGCCACAAAACAATCTGATTTAACTTTTAAAATAATCCAATTTTCTCCCTTTATGAAACACTGAGTGTACACTAAATCTTAAGTAAGATTACAATGGGCACAATTTCAATTACTGAAGGGAAAATTTGCAGAAGTGATATTGTAACAGTTTTCCTTAACAAGTTAAGTTCTGAGTATCATGACTAGGTCAAGGATGGTTATTCCCCCTTCTCAATAAAACAATGATTTATCCATAAAGGTTTATTGCTAAGAAGGATGAAGTATGAGAAAGAAAGTCTGATTTGGGTTCAGAAGGTTAACTCTACAAAATATTAGCTCTATGTGACCATTGCTAAGTCCTTAACCTCTGAGCCTCAGTTTCTTCAACATCATTATGGAAAAAACAATCAGTCTATCAGCAAGCATTTATTCAGGACCTACTGTGTCTCAGGCGTCATTCTGAGTGCTGATTTCCAAATGTCTTATCATTGTCCTTCATAAGCTACACCTCTCAGAATTGAGCCCATCACCTTAGATGTGGTCTGATCAGAGATCAGTACAGTGGGAAATCACCCTTTAGCACTTGAAGCTATCCCTCTCTCAATGTAGTCAAAATTTCTATTAACCTTTTTGAGCATCAAATGATACTCAAATCAAGTTTGAAAGCCACTAAAATCCCAAGACTGAAAACTTTTGTATCTCATGCTTGTGATGTCATCTGAAAACAAATTAGAATGATAGCTAACATTTAAATAGAACTTTTAAATTTTGCAAAGTGCTTTGTAATATTATCTCATCCCCCTCTACAACAACTTAGTAGTTAGATTCTATCTTTATTACCATTTTATAGACGAAGAAACTGAGCCAGACAAAGGTTGATGGACTCACCCAGGATCACTCAACTAGTAAGTAAGAATCTGAGGCTAGATTTAAATTTAGGTCTTCCTGACTCCAGGCTCAGCACTCTATTCATTACAATATATAGGTGCCTTCATCAAAAAGTCTCCCCCCTGTCATTTATTCCTGTTAAATTTCATCTTTGATATTTGGCTACTTGCCATAGTAGATAGAAATAGACTTTGGATTCAGAAAGGTGTCAATTCAAATTCGTCCTCAGTCACTTCCAAGTTGTGTGATTCTAGGCAAATTTCTTACCTCTAAGCCTCAGATTCCTAATTTGCAAAATAGGGAAAATAATATTATCTATCTTATAGAGTTATTGTGAAGGTCAAACAAGATATGCTTTTCAAAAATTTTTGTAAAGCACTTTGAAATTCTAAAGGCTTTTTCTTCCTCTTTTTCTTTCCCCTTTCTTCCTACCTCCTCTTCTCCATGTTCTTATCTACCGGGATCCTGGATCTTAATTCCTATCTCCAATATATCACCAAGCGTCACTTTTTTAGCTCTCTCTCTCTCTCTCTCTCTCTCTCTCTCTCTCTCTCTCTCTCTCTCTCTCTCTCTCTCTGTATGTATGTATATATTTATATTTATTTATATAAATATATTTACATATTTATAGTTAAATATCTTCACATACTCCAGAATAGTCCTCGCCTACAGTCATACTTCTGAATATCCTTACGGTAAGACTCCTCATTTAACTCTCTTTGAACAGCAAAAGTGAATGTTTCATTAATGTTATGGGCAATAGTAATAGAAAGGTAAGGAAGTTAGGTTGAGTGGACACACACATTTGCTTAATTGAGAGAGTCAAATAGCTATTCCAGCTGATGGAAATTAAAGAACACCAAATTATTGTCTTAGCCAAATATTATGTCTTCTTTATATAGACAAATCCTATTTGTCTAATTAGATTAACATGTCAAGGCTCTAAGATTTGACAAGTGCAAAATTACACAGACAAAACATTTGTAACTTATTAGCAATTTAAGGGTATAGAACTTAGTGATAATATTATCACAGAATTGTAGATTTAGACTTAGAGAGAATCTTAGAAGTCATCTGATTTTACAGAGGAGAAAACTGAGGGCCAAAAAACTCAAAGCCAAAAAAGATAAATGATAAATCTAATATAACCCAGGTAATAAAAATACCCAGATTCAAAACTTGATGTGTATGGTACATATCAATTAGTCTTTCTAAGCGGAGGATTTTTACCTACAAAATGAGGATACTAGATTTGATGATATCTCAGATTCATTGAAATTTACACTATGTTCCTATATTTCTATGACTCTTAATCCAATATCCTCCGTTGTACCACCAGGCTTTGTGTACTTCTCTTTGAATCTCCTCCAAAATAGATCATTAATTGTTATATATTGTATTTGTGTATACAAGAGTATGACCCATTTTACTTCATTTGTTCTAGGAATAAATCAGCTTCTGAGAAAAGATAACTTGTTGTCCTTATTGGCTGAATCATCTGTGGAATAGGTCTATCTTTTTCAGAGTTTCAAGGAAAGTAGACATTGAAATACGTGTCTTGCAGCATGGTTCTGAGACAGCAGTTGCTCATTTCCATATGACAGGGAGTAGAATATTGGAACAAATAGAAAATTCAGGCTGTTTAAATGATTTATGCATGAAGAATTAGAGAAAGTTTACTCTAACAATTGGGGAAATATAAAACACAGAAATTCTCAGTGATAATGGAATAAATGGTTTTTATGTAAGTATAGAAAGGTGAACATTTAGTTTCTCATCAAAAGTTGTGATATGGTCATTTGCAGAAAGGACACAGTTGATCATCTGAGAAATGTTACAAAGGAGGAAGTGTGCATGCATGTGTGTGTGTGTATTTGTGTGTGTGTGTGTGCGTGCAACAGATACAAAGAAAGAGAGGCAAAGAAAAGGGAGACAGTAAAGGTATTCAGAAAACTATCAAAAAGAAATGGCAAAAACCATTCTTTCTCTATCTCTCTGATTGTCTCTTTGTCTCTGTGAGTGTCCCTCCATCTCTCTCTATTGACATTCACTATTTATTAGACAGTGAGAGATCTGAGTATTTTTCAAGGTCAGATACTGTTGAAAATACAAGGAAAGAAGGGATGGAATATACTTTGCTGCTCATTATGCCTGGTTTCTAAGTAGTAATTAAAAACCTATATTTTACTCTTTATTATTATTTATCATGGAAAACAGTAGAATGAAGAAAACATTGGTATTTCTTTGCATTTATACCTATTATTTCTGAGAGATAGAAGTGAAGAAACCTGTAATAGATCATACTTGTAGTGAAACTTTACCAACTTTATCATGAAAGTCATTGCCTTTTCCTAAAAGAGCGTAAGACTAATTTAGTGGAAGGCATTATCTCAGTCTGCAGTTGAATGAGATAGGAATTGTAGGTAATATAAAGAAATTAATCCAAAGGAGCTCTGGAACAGATTGGAATTAGATAATGAAAGGAAAAGATTAGAAGGTACTCTCATCTGATGGGATTCAGAGAACAAAAACTCAATTAAGTATAGAAATACAACTAGCTCTATAGGAAGTAGGAAGGGAAGGAGGAAAGAAAAAGGAGGGGAGGATAAAAGGAAAGGAAGAAATAGTAAAGGGAAAGAGGATTAAAAAGGAGGGGGCTGAAAGAATAGAGGAAAGACTGAGGAAGGAGATGGTCAAAAATTACAACTCTGTTGTGTAGGGGATAGGAGAAATGAAAGCATAAACAAGGGAAAAGGAAATGGAGGGAAAGACACAGATAGTAATCATAACTGTGAATGTGAATGGGATGAACTCTCTCATAAAACAGGGACAGATAGCAGAATGGATTAAAACCATAACCCAACAATATGGCATGTACAAGAAGCACATTTGAAATGTGGGGAAGGGGTATACACACAGGTTAAGGTAAAAGGTTAGAGCAGAATATTTTGTGCTTCAGCTGATGTAAAAATATCAGGAGGTACCAATCCTAAGCTCAGACAAGGCAAAAGCCGAAATAGATCTAATCAAAAGAGATAAGGAGGGAAACTATGCCTGGCTTTTGACACCATAGACAATGAAGCAATTTCATTACTAAACATATATACTCCAATTGCTATAACATCCAAATTCTTAGAGGAGAAGTTAAGGGAGTTACAGGAAGAAATAGACAGCAAAATTATACCAGTGGGGGACCTCAACCTCCTCCTCTCTGAACTTAATAAATCTAACCTCAAAATAAACAAGAAAGAAGTTAAGGAGCTGAATAGAACTCTGGATAAAGTAGATATGATAGATCTCTGGAGAAAACTGAATGAGGAAAGAAAGGAATATATCATTTTCTCAGTGGTACATAGCACATATACAAAAATTGACCACATACTAGGTCATAAAAACCTTACAATTCAGTCCAAAAAGGCAGAGATACCCAATGCATCCTTGTCAGACCGTAATGCAATAAAAATTATGTGTAATCAAAGGCCATGGAAATATAAACCAAAAATTAACTGGAAATTAAACAATTTAATCCCTATGAATGAGTGGGTTAAACAACAAATTATAGAAACAATCAGCAACTTCATTCAAGAGAATGACAATAATGAGACAAACTACCAAGTCTTATGGGATACTGCAAAAGCAGTTCTTAGGGGAATCTTTGTATCTTTGAATGACTACATGAATAAAATAGAGAAAGAGGAGATCATTGAATTGGACATGCAGCTGTAAAAGTTAGAAAAAGAACAAATTGAAAATTCCCAAGTAAGTGCCAAATTGAAAATATTGAAAACCAAAAGATAGGTGAATAAAATTGAAATTAAGAAAACTATTAAAGTCATGAATAAAACTAAGAGTTGGTTTTATGAAAAAAATCAATAAACTTGATAAAATTTTGGTCAGTTTGATTAAACAAAAGAAAAAAGCAAACCAAATTACCAACAAAAAAATGAAACAGGTGAACTTATCTCCAATGAGGAGGAAATTAAAACAAAAATTGGAAATTATTTTGCCCAAATGTATGCCCATAAATTTGACTGAGATGGATGATATTTTAAAAAATGTTAATTGCCTAGAATAACAGAAGAGGAACACCATCTCAGAAAAGTAAACTGAATATGCCATCAATGAAGTCCCTAGGAAAAAATTTCCAAGGCTAGATGAATTTATAAGTGAATTCTGTCAAACATTTCAAGAACAGTTAGCTCTACTACTATATAGATTATTTGGGAAAATGGCCAAAGAAGGACTCCTACCCAATTATTTTTATCATATAAATATGGCTCTGATACCCAAACCAGGAAGAGCCAAAAAAGAGAAAGAAAATTATACACCAATTTCTCTAATGAGTAAAGATGCAAGAATTTTAAATAAGATATTATCAAAAAGAGTACAGCAACTTATCATTAAAATAATACATTACTGTCAGGTATGATTTGTACCAGGAATGCAGGGCTGGTTCAACATTAGAAAAATCATATCAACAACAAAACTAACAGAAACCACATGATTATCTCAATAGATTCAGTAAAAACTTTTAACAAAATACCACACCCATTCCTATTGAAAACACTGGAAAGCATAGGAATAAATGGAACTTTCCATAAAATAATAAGCACTATCTACCTAAAATCATCAGCAAGTATTATATGGAATGGAGACAAGCTAGATGAATTCCCAATAAGATCAGGGCTAAAACAAGGATGTTCATTAACACTATTGTTATTCAATATGGTATTAGAAATGTTAGCTGTAGCAATGAGAGAAGAAAAAGAAGTTGAAGGAATTAGAATAGGCAAAGAAGAAACTATCACTCTTTGCAGATAATATGATGATATATTTAGAGAATTCCAAAGAATCAAGTGAAAAACTACCTGAAGCAATAAACAAATTTTTCAAAGTTGCAGGTTACAAAATAAACCCAGATAAGTCATCTGCATTTCTATATGTTACTAACAAAGCCCAACAGCAACAGATAGAAAGAAATGTTCCTTATAAAGCTATAGTAGACACTTTAAACTATCGAGTAGTCTATCTGCCGAAACAAACCTAGGCACTATATGAACACAATTACAAAACAGTTTTAACAAAAATAAAGTCAGATCTAAGTAAGTGGAAAAACATTTGTTGCTTGCATGTAGGCCAAGCTAACATAATTAAAATGATATTTCTGCCCAAATTAATTTACTTATTCAGTGCTATTCCAATCGAACTACCAGATAATTTTTTTTCCAGAGTTAGAAAAAATAATATTAAAATTCATCTGGAAGAACCAAAGTTCCCAAATATCAAGGAAAATAACTAAAAGAAATGCTGGGGAAAGTGGCCTAGCCCTATTAGATCTCACATTGTATGATAAAGCAGCAATCATCAAAACCACTTGGTACTGGTTAAGAAACAGAGGGGTAGATCAGTGGAATAGGTTAGGTACTCAAAATATAATAGTTAATGAATATAGCAATCTACTGTTTGTAAACCCAAGAACCCCAACTTCTGGGATAAGAACTCACTTTTTGACAAAAATTGCTGGGAAAACTGGATAACAGTGCACCAGAAACTGGGCATAGAGCAATGCCTGACACCATACACAAGAATAAAGTCTAAATGGATATGTGATCTAGGTATAAAGGTTAGTACTATAAACAAATTAGGGAAGCAAAGAATATTATATTTGTCAGATTTATGGGGAATGGAAAAATCCATGACCCAACAAGAGATAGAAAGCATTATGAAGTGCAGAATGAATAATTTTGATTCCATTACATTGAAAACTTTTTGCACAAACACAATGCAACTAAGATTAGGAGAGAATTGAAACACTGGGAATGAATTTTTGCAACTAGTGTCTGTGATAAAGGCCTCTTTTCTAAAATATATAGAGAACTGAGTCAAATGTACAAGAATACAAATCATTCCCCAGTTGATAAATGATCAATGGATATGAAAAGGGAATTTTCAGAGGAAAATTTAAAGCTCTCTATAGTCATATGAAAAAATGCTCTACATCACTATTGATTAGAGAGATGCAAATCAAAATAACTCTAATATACCACATCACACCTATCAGTTTGGCTAACATGACAGAACAGGAAGATGATAAAAGTTGGAGATGATGTGGGAGAGTTGGAACACTAATTCATTGTCAGTGGAGCTGTGAGATGATTCATCCCTTCTGGAGAGGAATTTGGAACTATACTGAAAGGGCTACAAAAATCTACATACCCTTTTCCCCAGCAATATCACTAATGGGACTCCAATCCAAAGAGATCATAGAAATAGGAAAGGGCCCCACACGTACAAAAATATTTATAGCAACTCTCTGTTTGGTGTCCTAAATCTGGAAATCAAGGGGATGCTCATCAATTGGGGAATGGTTGAACATGATGTGGTATATGAATGTAATGGAATACTCTTGTGCTATGAGAAACAATGAAGAAGAAGACCTCAGAGAAGCCTGGGAAGACTTATATGAACTGGTGCTGAGTGAAAGAATCAGAACCAGGAGAACTTTGTACACAGCAACAACCACCGTGTGCAAGGAATTTTTCTGGTAAACTTAATACCTCATTGAAATACATGGATTTCAAAATTTTCTAATGGACTCTTGAGGTAAAATGCTTTCCACCTCCAGAGAAAGAATTATGGAATTGAATCACAGATGGAAGCAGACCATTTTCTTTTGTATTATGTTTTATTTTGTTTTGTGGTTTCTCCCATTCATTTTAATTCTTCTATGCAACATGCATTTAATAAGAATGTACATGTTGAACCTATATAATATTGCATGCTGTCTCAGGGAGGGATTAGGGAGGGAGGAGGGAATTTGAGGGAGGGATTAGAAAAAAGATCCAAGATATATAGACATGACTGTCAAACACTGAAAACAAATAAAATAATTCAAATAGAAAAGAAATTACTTTACACTACTTTTAAAAAACTGAAAACAAATAAAATAGTTATTAATAACCACAACACAAAAAACACAAAAAGCCAGAGGGCAATGGCTACTGTTGTTAAATTATCTTTGCATGTCCAACATCTATCAAAGTGCCTTGCAGCTCATAGGGGCTTAATTAATAATCCCTGATGGCTTGGTTGATTGATTTGTTTGAGAGTTGCCAAAGGATCAAAAAAGTTTTGTGACTTGCTTATGGTTAGACAGCCAGTAAGGTGTCAAGGATGTCTTTTATTCTAAGTATTTTTAACTGTATGCCCCATACATATTCCTTTAGCACTCTCTGGCTATATATATTACAATTAAAAATGATTTCTTTTGCAATATATTGATCATCTAATTATTAGTGGTTTATTTCATTACAAAAGAAGAAATTTCCAAAGAAGAGTGCTCCATTAAAGTAATACTGAAACCTCTTTCTTTACTCAAAATTCACATTGGGGAAATATTCATAAGATCATAGAAACTGACTTGTGTAGCAGTGAAATCCATAATGGAAAATGATTTTATCTCTGTAGTTGGAGGCCAAAATGACTTTATAGATTAAAATCAACACCTTGAATTGCTTCTCAAAGTGAGGAGGAAACGAGTGCTGACTGTGAATTTCTTGTGGTGGGGACCCGTCAGCAGGTGGGCTATTCAAATGTCCAGCAGCTCAGTGTGGTGCCAAGAAGAAGCAGGAGAAATTCCAAAGAGATGATATTACAGAACCCGAGTGAGAGAGCTGGATTAAATCATCAAATCTGTTTGCCGACTTTACTATTTTCCTACATGATGAAAGCTAAGTTGTCTCAGTCTTCTCAAAGCCAGCTGTTTGTATCTTTTGTTATCTAATGTTATATTTCTTTGAGTGTAGGATGCCAAAAATATGATAGAAAAACTTGTATCTACTACAGAGAGGCTGAATCTTCTCAATATTTGTTTATTCATTCACTTATTCAAGAAATATCTATGTAGTCCCTGCTATTGCTAGGTACAGTGCTCAGCTTTTGGGATTCAAAGGCCAAAATGAAACAGCCCCTTCCCTTCAAAGGTTTTGCAATGTATGGGAGGGGAACAAACAACATGTCAAGCAAATGAGGAAATAAGTACATACATATGAATACATATAAATACTTACCGACATACACATAAATATGTATTTATGTAGCTTGCATATACAATGCATATATATATATATACATATGAAAGTATACATACTTATGTGTGTGTATATATATATGCATAACAATATATGAAAACAACACATAGAAACAATAATACCAGCGTGACTGAGACATTAACTATGAGGGCATTTAGGATAGACTACTATAACCCAGCTACAAGAGTTTAGATGACTAAATGTCCATGGAATTTCTAAGGAAAGAAAATTATTTCAGTCCCAGTAAGGAATACATTTAAATCAGCTTAATATCCCCTGTTCTCTGTACTTTGATTTTCTCACTGTTTCTGATAAGTGAGGAGGTAGATGCTCAAAATAAGAGGTCCTTTATCTAGTCTTTTTAATTCATTTTCTAGATCCCAACTTGTGACCTCATTAGTGTAGGGAAATCCAAGTGTGGATGCTCACTCTCCTAATGCAGATAGTCTTCTCATTTATTACTGAAAATCTTCAAAGAGTTCTTAGATGGCACGAAGAGACTAGATAATTTGTCCAAGGTAAGTCAGAAAGTGTATTTAAGACAAAATCTCCTTGTCTCAGAGAACATCTCTCAAACTACTACCCCATGCTATTGTGATACTAGTTTAACCTTTAAGAAGTAGTCAAATAGTGTAGCACAAAAATGTTCATTTATTTGAACAAGGAAGTAGACCTTGTCCTTTCTATTTACAGTGCTGAAGTGTCTTCTCATAATATCTAAAGAATCAAAGGTATGAAGTTTAAAAGTCAGGGCCATTCTACTCCAGCATAATGGCCACATTCTAAAAGAAGTCCATCTAAAGTGTCTCCCATTGATATGTCAAGAACATACCCAATTCTTTGACAAAATCAATAATGAGATGCTTTTAAATAAATATAGCCTGGTTATCATCAATATCAGTCTGGAGACGAAACGGGGCCATCAATTTGGTTACTCTACTCACCGATGTAAGCTGCAGTGTATCTATGGCCTGTATCTCATCCCATATGGTTGTTGAGAAGACAAGGGCAAAAAGTAAACTGAAATAATATCTGTTGGGGAGACAAGTGTACATACATACACATATGTGTGTATGTATATATATATATGTACATATATATATATATATATAGAGAGAGAGAGAGAGAGAGAGAGAGAGAGAGAGACATAGACATAGATATCAAGAATATAAATATATATAAAATAATTAAGTCCAAGATACTAGGAGAGGAAAGACATTAAGTTTTTGGATCAGGGAAAGCTCAATTGCAGAAGAAGAAATGCGGACTGAATCTTAAAAAAGACAGAGATTCTGTATGACAGAAGTAAAGAGGGAATGTATTTTAGTCATAGGAGATGGTTGGTGCAAATGAATGAAGATTTGGATATGGAGTGGTGTGTATGAAGATCAGAGAGAAAGCCAGTTTCAGTGGCAGAAAAAAAATATTGTCCAAAGAGTCCAGAAAGAACGACTGGGACCCAACTGTGTAGGTCTTTGAAAGGTAAGTGGTGAAGTTAACATTTTGTTTTAGAGATTTTATGAAGACACTGGAGGTTACTGAGTAAGCAAGACACATGGGCAGATATGCACTTTCAGAAAATCACCTTTACAACAGTGTCGAGGATAGACTTTATTGAAGAGATCTGTGAAGTAGGTAGACCAATTAAGACTCCCTTGAAATAATCTAGCCTAGAAGTTTGAAAGGCCTGAAATAAGGAAGTGGCTATGTGTATAAAAATAAGTTATTCATTGCAAGAGATGTTTTGAAGTAAAAAATGCTAAACTTGCCAACTTAACCTCATAAGAGAAAGGGAAAGGTACAGAATATTGTCAAGGTTCAAAACCTTGGAGCCCGGAAAGTAACTTTTAGAGAAAAGAGAAATTTTAGAATAAAGGAGAATTTTGGGGAAAAGATAATGAGTAGGCTTTTGGATGCATTATTAACATATAGCTGAAATTCATAATACTATATTTATATAACATAGTTATATACAATATAATTCATATTTTATAATACATATATCATAATATATGTGATTAATTATCTATACAAATACATTAACATTTATATCACTAAAAACTAACACATATATCACCTACTATGCTCAAGCATTCTACTTTGGAAAAATTATATCATTTT
Source organism: Notamacropus eugenii (assembly GCF_028372415.1). Taxonomy (NCBI): domain Eukaryota; kingdom Metazoa; phylum Chordata; class Mammalia; order Diprotodontia; family Macropodidae; genus Notamacropus; species Notamacropus eugenii. The sequence goes on from NC_092874.1 coordinate 264,698,953, forward strand.
AACTTGACAATATCATCAGGTGAGTACAATGTTTCTACACTTAAATTTGAGGTGACTGACCCAAATTGAAGATAACTGAACTGTCAAAATTCACATAGCTAGTCTGTCTGAGGTTAGATTTGAACTCAGGTTTTCCTGGCTTTGGGGCAGCTAGATGGCACAGTGGATGGACTTCTAAGACTTGAAGTCAAAAAGACTTATCTTCATAAGTTCAAATCTGCCCTTATATACTTATTAACTGTGTAACCCTGGGCAAGTCAATGAATCCTGTTTGCCTTTGTTTTCTCATCTATAAAATGAGCTGGAAAAGGAAATGACTAACTACTAACCATTACAATATCTTTGCCAACAACTCCCCAATGAGTCCATGGAGACAGAATGGAAAAAAGATATGCACACAAATACATACATACATGCATACATGCATAAGAAGGGAGTATGCTTTAGTCATGGAAGATGTACGTACCTCCTACCTTACATACATATACACACATATTATATACAGAGAGACACACATATATGCACATAGAAAAAATAATAATAATTATAACATTTTTACCAATATTAGAGACATGTTATCAGATGAGAATTTAGTTCTTTTCTTTGCCAAAATTGCCCCTTCATTTCCCCTTATCCTTTTCTTTTATTTCTCCAGTAGGTTACCCCTACAATCACTCCTAACTTCTCTAAATTATTTCTCTCATTATCTATAAATTCCTTTCTTACTCACTTCAAATATGCTCAAATTCTCTCAGTCCTTAGAAATATATTAATTTGTCTATACTATTTCATTAAACTGTCATCTGATATCTGTCTTCTCCTTCACAGTGAAATTCCTAGAACAATAGCAAAGAAGTGCACATTTCTCTTGCTCTCTTTTTACTCTTCTAAATCCTTTGTAATCTGATTTTTCAGTCTCATCACTATAAAGCTATTAATGAATGGTCTCTCTTTTGCCAAACCTGATGTCCTTTGCTCAATACTGATCTTTTACAATCTTTCTGAATTTGCATACACGCTGCACTAGTTTCTTTTGGAAATTTCTTTGTATCTCCAACTCCCTAAATACTATTTTGATTTAGATTAATTGCAGGCACCTATGTCTCAAAAAAACAAAAACAAAAAACAAAAAAAACAAACCCTCATTGAATTTTTCCCCAAAATCCATTCCACTTCTAAACTTTATGATTTTTTGTAAATATCACAGCTAGTCTTTAAGCTCACTTTGTCATTTTGCACACTTCACTCTGACTTCACCTATTTAGCCACTTCCAAAGTCTTGTTTCTAGCTAGGATAAGGACTGAGTAAAGCCATCAGAATTGGCAATTTAGGGATCACTAGTATCCTTCAATCATGCATTTTAACAGTGGTTGCTTGATGAGGTTGAAATTCAGATTACAGAGTGGAAGTAAGAGTGAAGAGACAGTCTAGGCAGCAAGCATAAAAGAACTGAAAGACTTTCAGGTATCTGTAACAAAAACAAAATAAAAGAACTCATTGGAAAATTCAATATAATGGATCCAGATGATGTAGAAGGAAATCATTAAAGAGTAATTATAAGGTAATCATTAATGTCACACTATTTATGTATCATATATCTGAAAATGTTATCAATATTCTTAAAGGTATCATCATTACTAGGGTTGTTTGAAAGAAAGGTCAGGGCTGAGTTATGCATGATGGGGTGATTAAAAAAACAAAATTGGAGAGGAGAAGGTAAAGGGGAGCAATTCTATTATAAAAACAGGGCATGAAAGGAAGAAATAATAAAAAGGAAGCAGGTGGGGGTGGAAGGTTAGTGGTTTTGAAACCTTACTCCTGTCTGAGTTGAAATGGAAACAGTACATTATCTATATATCTATGTATCGATATATATATATGCATATATATATATACATGTATACATATACACACATGTATATATGTATATGTGCATGTATATGTATACATCTAAATGGGTTGTATATATACATATACATGCACCCATGCATATATGTATATATATGTGTGTGTGTATGGGTATTGTATATATGTATGCGTATGCATATGTACATGTATATATGTGTATGTGTGCATACATATATTTGTTTATATATTTTATATATATTTATATATTCATTTATATATATGTATATATATATATCTGGAAGCGAGTAGAAGTCTTCTGAACATGTAGAGAGGTGTGAAAACTAAACTGGGGCATGTGGGGAGGACTTTTACAGAGGTATGTAGATTGGGATTTGGAAGGGTGAGGGAGACAATGGGTGAGACAGTTTTGCAGAGATGTGTGGTTTGAGATTGGGAGGTGCAATGATAATTTATATGGGGAGACTTTTCATATTCATTAATGTGCCTGGGACACATGGAAGCCTGAGTCATGTGAGTCTGAGTCACATAGAGCCTGTGGAGGGATGAGTTTCCTCAATGGGTGGAACAGGAAAAGGTTGAGCTAAAACAGAGCTGAGAGGAAATTGGTCAAAGTCTAGTCAGAGCTAGGAAGGATGCAGGCTGCTGGTCAGTGTAAGTGAAAGGGCTTGTTTGTGACTTTGTTTAATGGAGCTGGTTTGTGGGAAGCCTAGTAGGGGGAAGGCTTGGGGATGGTGTTGTTTTCTGCACTGTTATTGTGTATAGGTTTTTGAAATGTTTTGGCTCTGTCTTCCATGTGGAGAGTCTGTTGTATTTTGCAATTTCACTGTGATATTCATGGCTGTCATGGGTGCTATGGATATGGAAGGATGGGGGAACTCTTAGAGAAGTGGATGAGATGGGCAATGGGAATGTGGGAGAAAAAGATAAAGTAACATGCACAGGCTAAAAAGAGAGGCTGAGAAAGAAAATGTTGAGTAAAAATAAGTTGGAGGGAAATTAAAAAATAATAAGTATAACCTCGAATGTGGATTGGATGTTTATAGGAGCTCTCTTTGGGGTGGCAAAGAACTGGAAATTGAAAGGAATTCAGTCAAATACATGATGACTGAACAAGTTGTGGTGGATGGTTGTGATGGAATTTCATTGTGCTAAAAGAGATGATGAGCTCAATGATTTTAGAAAGGCATGGAAAGACTTGCATGATATAATGAAGAGTGAATGAGCAGAACCATGGAAACATTGTTTACAGTAACAGCAATATTGTTTTTAAGAATGACTTTGAGCAGCTAAATCATTTTGACTGCTATATATACACAAACATAAAAGACATATAAAAAAAATGCTATCTGCATCCAGAGAAAAAGCTATTAAAAAAGTATGTATAGAATAATTTTGCACAATACATCTATTTGTGTAGAAGGGTAGCCATTTCTAGAATAGAGCAGGGGATGGGGGGGGAAGAATTAAGAGAAAACAAATAAAACATGATGACCATTATATTAAGATTGCTAAGCTATGAAAATGCTTGTTTTATTCCATGCTACAAATAAATTTACAATTAAAAATGGCACAATTTAATTATGGACAGAGAGAAGAAAGAAGGCAACTGTTACACTGAGAAAAAGTGAGGCAAATCTGCAACCAACAGCAATATGAAAGAAGTTGTATTGTCATATGTGCAGATCATATAATCTATCTGTCTCCAGTGGCTATTCTATTGTGCACATTCATATATAACTCAGGCAGATTCAAGATAATATTGTGTGCACTCTGATATCACTCAAAGCTGTGCTATTTTTGGAAAGGAGGATTTCATGAATTTATTCGTTCTATAAATGTTATTTTGTCTAGACTATTGTAATCAAAGTAGGGATCCCCTGCTGTACTCCTGGATGTTAAATGTATCTTAATTTTTATGAAACTAAAATAGATAAGAATTTTGCAATCCCCCAGGGAAAGTGGTCCACATCAAATGATCCCACTTTCCATAGGTTGTTCCAAGAGTGATTTGCTTACATTGGCAATAGCCATGATAAGGTAGAATTTGATTGTGGCATACATGCCTCACTGTGATGATGATTTGCCAAAGCAAATAATCATTGCAAAATATATTTAGAGCCAGAAGAGACCTTAGAGAAAATGTAGTTCAATCTTCTAATTTTACAGATGGGGAGGCTCAAATCCATGGAGGTTAAGAGACTTGCCTAAGGAAACAAAAGAGCTGAGATCAGAACTGAGGTCCATTGACAGCTCTTTTTCTCTGTCTACATCATATGTGTCAGCATCATAAATAAGCATCAAAATGAGTGATTACCAAAGTATCAGTCACACCATTTCTAAGAAAAGATAAAGAATTTCCTACATGTGACTAGATTCCATCTCTCACATATCAAATAGTCAATAACAAGATTACAATGGAAGACCAAAATTTACCATTGTCTCTTTAGACTAGTGTTTCCTTAGCAAGAAGAACATGTACTTCTGATCATTTCCCTTCAGTAAGTAATAAAATAGATATATAATACATTATAACCCCCAAATTTGATAAAGCAAATTTTTATTTTAAAATGATCCATCCTGACAACTTGGCTGGATAAAGAGAAGTTGAACACTTGCACTTGAGTCTTATTTATTCTAATATTTGAGCACCCTATTGAATTTCCACTTTTTTAAGTTTGGTGTCTTATTTAGGCCCTTTTGAATCTTTATCTAACCAGCAACTGAATGAACCTTGATTATGTCTTTATACTGTACAATACAGTTGTAATATCATGATTGGAGACATTTCCTCAAAATGAAAACCCATAATATCTTTGCTAGAGATAGCGATTGAATTGAGAGTTGAAGTCAACAATCTGGATCTGTGGGCACAAATGGATTTGTCTGAGTTCTGAGTTGCAAGGGAGGTGGGGGAGTGGGGGAGGAGTGTCAGTTTCATAGAAAGATGTATCTTGCTTGTCTCAGAGTTGGTGCAGAATAACCACTTGGACTCCATGCAGAGGACACCACCTTCACAGGCAAAAAGGTATATTGAAATTTGTTGTTAAAGTACTTGTACAGTGTTCAAGTGTTATCTTTGGCAATTGCATTATGTGTCTCCACCTCTCTGGGTATCAGTTCATCATCTTTAAAATTAGAAGGTTAAATGAGGAGTCTAAGGTACCTTCTACCTCTAGATCATCATTCCATGAAAATCTACAGTTAGAGTAACAACTGGAAATTTTTATGCTTTAAACAAGTAATGCAATCATTTCTTTAGCTAGTAAGGCAGTGTGCGTTCCTATGGAAAAAGTATTTGCTGTGGGTTCAGAACACCTGTGTTCAAATACCAACTTTGACTATAGAAATGATTTTTAAAAAGTCTCTTAAAAGTCACCTCTTTGTTTTTCTAGTTCATTTATAGAACAGAGAAGTTGGAATAGATGACTTCTGAAGTTCCGCATTTCTAGATTTATGATCACTCAGTTGGCATGAAAGTTGTCCTCATTTGGGGAATAGGAAGGAGCCAGGATATACTTTTCCATGGAAGCAAGCCAGAGATCCCAGATTACATCTGCAAGACTATTTCTGGGATGCTCTTTTGTGCCAAAGTTAGGTGGGTAATTGGGAGCAGGGTGGAATGGTAAGATCACTTTTTGGCCAATAATCAGGAATTTCCCTATGCTACCTTGTTTTCCCATCATCAAGGTGATCTTGATCTTTTGTATGGACACTGTTGAAGGAATATTTTCTTTCCCTATAAATTTGGTGCCAGGGGATGGGAATATTTTCTTCCACTTGTCATGACTATCTACAACAGAGGTACAAAAAAGTGTTAATCCTCATACAGAGCAGACAGTAGAGAAGGAAGTATAAGAATTAGCACATGAAAAAATTATGCTTCATATAATCATAACGGTTCGATGTATGGCTTTTTTTTGCTTGACTCTCCTTACTTTTTATAAGTGGAGATTATATGAGAAAAGGAAAGAGGGGAATGAAATAGTCAGAATGAGGCAAAAATGATGAGTTCATCAATGAATAAAAACACAACAGAAAAAAAAAGATTCAGAGTGAAATAGGCAATTGGAACAGATTAAAACTACAATGTTCAATGTAGCATGTATTTTAAAAACAAACTTTTATTCATGGACATTCATGGTTTCATGGATCCTGAGCTTTATTTGCCCTATTCTTCATATATGGAAATGTTTACAATTGCTAGAGTTGGTTAAGTTTAGAATAATGCTATTTAATAATAAGAAGAACAATAGCCTTTCCCTATCTTACCTTAGACATACTACCTTTAAGAAAGAAAATATTATGGAAAGATGCACCATGTTGGAGAGTCTCCAGTAAAACAACCATTGTTTCTGAATCTATTCTGCAGTTGAAATTTACCCTGCAGAATGCAATCACTTGCTTCATCCACCCTGGTGGTCTAAGTATCTGTTGGCTTTAAGTGACTAATATGTAAGTACACAAAATATATCTTGACTCTCAGGACAGCAAACTATTTTTGGAAAATTGTGTTTTATTCTCTAGGCTTGACACAATTTGAAATTGAAGGTGATCAGTTTGTCAGGAATTTGTCAGGAATTAGTGACCCTTATTTTAAATGGAGTGAGAATGCAGAAGCCCTCCCATGCTGATGGAAAGGGACAGTGATTTGTTTCTAGTACTGAATCCAAGTAAAAAGTAATTGTACTGCCTCTGGGAAATTGTACAGTGTTTTCAATATTCCCAAGCTGCAGCATGACACACATTTATTCATTTTAATACCATGTTTCTTCTTCTGTTGCTTCATAGTTGCCATTCCTAGGACTCCACGTAAGAGGTTTTGGCACTGTGGTTACCCCCCATAATGTCACACTATGTCATATACCTAAAACTTTAAAATTGTGAGTGAAAAGGTAATGTCCCTATGACTGAGTAGACCATATATTTTTTCAACAATGAACTTTGAAAAGTAAGTTATACTATCCAAAACTGTAGGATCCATGTGTAGGAAAAAATCTTAGAGATCATCTATTCCCATCTGCACTGGAACAAGAATGAATTCTGTGGATTACTGAACAAGTAGACATACAGTCATTCTTTGAAAACCTCTAGTGAGAAAAAAATACCCCATTACTTATTGAGACAACTCATTTCATTTTTGGACAGATTCTAATTACTAGAAAGTTATGTTTCTTCTCCCTTTACAGTCAAGCTAGTCATAGATAGAAGAGGCAATACCTTATGATCTCCACAAACTGATTCGATTACCTTTATGACATTTTTCACTGTTTTCCACTTTCAACAATTAAACTTCTAAAACATTAAGAGGCAGTATGATAAATTTATATCAAGCCTAAACAAACCTGTCTCAAACATCCAGTCAGACCTCCACCGCTATGCTCTGGGGCAAAGTATAATAAGTTTAACATTTCTTAAATACCAGTCCTTTAAATACTTGAAGGCAGCTCCTATAACATATTCTTACTGAATCATCTCTTTTCTAATTCTAATATCCCAAGTTCTTACTGTTCTTCATAAAACACAGTTCACAGGCAATCATTATCATGTTCACTTCTTTAAACCATTGATGTATTTGCATAAACATACACACACACACACACACACACACACACACACACACACACACACATACATCTCTAAGGATATTCTGTAACCAAGGCAGCTTGCTTTAAACTGGAGCCTTGCCAAGAGTCAGAGAACCAGTGTATGTCAAAGGTGAAAGCTGAATCTACATCTGTATAATTCTGAAGACAAATCTCCATTGAATCGGTCATGCTGCTCCTCTTCTCCACTTTTGTTTGTAACCTCAAATTCATAAAATGCAAACCTTATTTATTTTTTTCTCCTGGCGTGGAGACATGTGACTTCTTACCTATTTGTATTTATGTCAACAATTTACAATATGATATTTTTCAGATTATTTTTTTCCTAATTTGGATAAATCTGCTTTAATAAGGTACAATATTTATATTTGCTAGGAATACAATAAATATTATAAATCAAACATTTAGTCACAAACAGAGCTAACAGAAATGCCATAAAGAGAATAATCTTTCATCTAAAGATTTTGGATTCTAAATAATCAAGATTATTTTAATGTAAGATATGTTTTTTAGAGTGTAAGCTTGTTTTAAAATTTTACTTGGTATTTTATTTTTCCTCACTTACATGTAAAAACAATTTTTAACCTTCATTTTTAAAGCTCTGAGTTTCAAATTCTCTCCCTCCTTTCTTCCCTCCGGATCCCCATCAAGAAGGCAAACAATTTTATATAGGTTATACATGTGTAGTTATGCAAAACATTTACATGTTAGTCATTTTGTGAAAGAAAACACACCAAAAAAGTCAAGAAAAATAAAGCAAAAAAAGTATGTTTCAATCTATATCCAGTTTCCATCAGTTCTTTCTCTGGGGATGGAGAACATTTTTTCATCATAAGTCCTTCAAAGTTGTCTTGGCTTACTGAATTGCTGAGGATAGCTATAATTTGCAATTTATCATATTATAATATTGGTTGTAACTTTTCAAACAGTACATGTCACTTCGCAGGAGCTCATGTAAGTCTTTCTAGCTATTTTTTTCTGAAATCATGACAAAAATCATCATTATATCTTATAGCACAATGACGTTCTAATCATATAGTACAATTTCTTCAGCCATTCCCCAATTGATGGATATTCCCTCAATTTCCAATCTTTTTTTTTTTTTTTTTGGTTTTTATCTCTTTTGGGATACAGGTTTAGTAGTGGCATTGCTAGGTCAAAGGGTGTACATAGTTTTGTAGGCCTCTGGGCAAATTTCGGAATTGTTTTACAGAATGCTTGAATCATTTCGCAACTCCCTCAATGGTGCATTAATGTCTCACTTTCCCTGCACATTTGCTGAACTATGCATCATTTTCTTTTTCTGTCCAATTAGTCAATCAAATAGGTATGAGATAGTACCTCAAAACTGTTTTAATTTGCATTTATCCAATCAAGTGACTCAGAGCACTTTTATTATTTCATTTGAAAACTGTTCATATCTTTTGATCAGTTATCCATTGAGGAATGGTTTTTATTTTTATCAATTTTTACTCTGTTCTCTAATGTCTGAGAAATGAGGTCTTTATCAGAGAAAGTTACTTCATTTCTTTTTTCAGAATTACTATTGCTAATTGTGTTTCCTTCCATCTCATTCCCTCTCCCCATCCCCTTTTATACTATTTTCTCTCTCCTTTCACCCTATCCCTTCTCAAAAAGTTTTGCTTCTAACTTCTACCTCCACCAATCTGCCCTCCCTTCTATTACTACTACCCCTTTCTCTTATTCCCTTCCCCTCCTACTTTCCTATAAGGTAAGCTTGATTTCCATGTACAATTGAGTGTGTATGCTATTACCTTTTTGAGCCAATTCTGATGAGAGTAAGGTTCACTTATGCCTCTTACATCCCCATTCACTGTAAAAACCTTTTTCTGGCCTCTTTTATGTGAGATAATTTATTCACTTCTACTTCTCTATTTTTCTTTCTCCCAGTACATTCCCCTTTCACCTCTACTTTTTTCAGTGTCCTTTCATATTCAACTCACACCTGTGCCCTTTAACTGCCCTAATAATGAGAAAGTTTTTATAAGTTACAATTATCATATTCCCACTTAGGCATATAAGCATTTTAATCTTATAAAGTTCCTTAGGATTTCACATTCCTGTTATTTGTTCATGCTTCCTTTGAGTCTTGTACTTAAAAGCCGATTTCTCTATCAATTCTTTTTGAAGAATGCTTGAAAATTCTCTATTTCCTTGAAATATTCATTCTTCCCCCCCCAAGAAAAATACTCAGTTTTTCTGAGTATGTTATTCTTGTGTGTAATCCAAGCTCCCTTGCTTTCCATAATATTATGTTCTAAACCCTCAGATCCTTTAAGGTAGAAGTTGCTTAATCTTGTGTTATCCTGACTGTCTCTCCATGATACTTGAATAGTTTCTTTCTGGAAGCTTGTCATATTTTCTCCTTGACCTGACAGCACTGGAATTTGGCTATAATTATTTATCATGCAGGTACCTTCTAAGAATCTTTAAAGTACTCTGATAACTCCTACACACAACATAAGTTTCTTTGTCTTTGCGTTCATGTGGTGTTAATGACAGTATTTTATGAATAGAAGAGTTTACTCTTACAAGGGTTTAAATTTTATATTTCTTAATTATTAATAATTAATAGCTAGTATTTATGTCTTATTTACTATGAGTCAGGAACTGTACAAAGCATTTAAAATGTTATGTCATATAGTATTCATAACAAACCTTCAACAAGGGTGTTGTTGACATCTTCAATTTACAGATGGGGCTTAAGTGAGTTGCCTGAGTTTACATAGCTAGGAAATATCTGAGACTGGATTTGAATTCAAATCATCCTGCCTCCAGTGATTGCTCTGTATCCACTTAGTATCCACTATTCTGTGTAGCTTGTGTTCAAAAGACAATCCAAGAAAGCTAGATTCAAGGGACAAAACTGGAATCTGAAAAAAAAAATGTGACATATAATGCTCAATGAGCCTCTGTCCTTTGAGGTAAGAAAGAATACTTAGAAATGCATGAGCCTTTAATATCACTTATGAATGAAGCAAAATTCAAAATCAGTTCTTTCTTACTCTAAGTCTAGCATTCTATCCACTGTCCCACTCAGTTTTCAAAAAAGATTATAGTGGTTTTGGAAAATGTTAACCACTAAAGAACAGATGCATACAGAGTGTCAGTGGATGGAGAAGCCTCCATTGAGGAAGGAAAGTAATAACATGTTGATTCTCTCAATCTCAGTGTAATGCAAAATTGGTGGGACTTGTAGCATACAGATTCATGCCTTGGCAGGTATTCTCATGGAAAACACAACTAGGAAGAGGGGAGAAGAGGACCAAACTCCTGCAATAGACAAAGGAAGCTGTAGATGTGTGTTTCTACTCTTTTGGAAACACAGTCAGAATTCAAGATAAAGTGTCCCCCAAATTCCTGGTATTCAGTCATAGGAGAAGAAGTGGGATGTCATACGTCAAATTTTAACAAAGGTTTGTAGAAAAAAACTGACAGAAATAGCTAGTGCTTTAAATTACAGATGTGAATCAGATCTCAATAGAACTAAAATAATCAAGTGAGTACAGTAAGTGGACATATTTAATAGGTATAAAGTTAAAGTTATATATATGAATTCAAAAAATCAACTGGAAATATAACAGGTAAAGAAATGTAAAAGGGTAAATTAAGTATGAAAAAGATCTGAGTTATTAGTGATCCCAAGTTAACAAAGTCAACATCATATCATAGTGGCCACTTGGGAGGGTGGAGTGAAATTAATTCCTAACGCAAAGCTTGCAGAACAAGAGATATCAGAGAACTAGTGCATTTTACCCTGATTAAAACACATCTCTAGTATTGTGTTCAGTTGTGGTTAATACACCTTAAGAAGCACATTAACCAATTGGAGTATAACCAAAGACAGTTTATTATGATGTCAAGTATGTTCTATCAAGGTTAGTTGATGCAACTGACAATATTCAAAGAGGAGAAAAACAAACTAGAAACAGGAGCACAATATGTGTCGTCAAGTATTTGAAGTCCTTTCATATAGAATTAAATAAACCCAATTGATTGTGCTAATGATTTTTATAGACAGTGAAATGGCTCTTTTCTTGCTTGCCCTTCACAAAATTTGATCTCAGTTTCATTTCTTTCTATATTTTGTTTACTTATTTTTCAGTTATGTCTGACTGTGTCCACATTTGAAGTTATTTTTAACAGAGATTGTAGGGAGGTTTGTCACTTCCTTCTCTAGTTCACTTTAAAAATATGAAACTGAAGCAAATTAGAGCTAAGTGATTTGCCCAGGATCACACAGCTAGCAAGTGTCTGAAGCTATGAGTCTCCCTGACTTCAGTCCCAGTGCTATCTATTGCATTATCTAGGCATCCCCTTTCTTTATTGTGAGATTCAAATATTTGCCTTTCCTTGAGCTGAAAGCCACCGAATAGGGCAGCAATGGGAATCTTTGTTTCAAATAGGAAATGCCACTTGCTTAAAACTTTGTTAAGTATTTTGTCCTTTAATGTGTAAGCTAGGTGAGGTCAGGGACTTTACCATAGTCCATAAAACCCAAGATCTTCAGATAATGTTGACCAATAGCTTTAATAGCCTCAATGAACTCTGCTGCTGTTGTTATTTGCCCTTGGCTCTTAAATAGGACCTTGACATCAAGAAGGTGATGCCATGACTTACAAGTAAATTGGATTTAAGAGACAGTGGGCCGTGCAATATCAAGAGCCTCACTCTCTCCTCTGGAGTCATCTGGGTCCCATGGCGTGAAATAGATCAGTATGACTGGAGATGGACCAATGAATTCTAATTAAAGATCTGAAATTGCATCCTTTAAAGTTTTTGAACTTGTTGAATTTATTGAAATTGTTCTTAATTATTTATATATAGATAGACAGATTGATAGGTAGGTAGGTAGATAGAAATATAGAGAGATAGATGGATGGATGGATGGATGGATGGATGGATGGATGGATGGACAGATGGACGGATGGACTGACAGAGACAGACAGACAGACAGACAGACAGACAGACAGATAGATAGATAGATAGATGGATGGACAGATGGACGGACAGACTGATGGAGACAGACAGATAGACAGACAGACAGACAGACAGACAGATAGACAGATAGGCAGATAGATAGATAGATAGATAGATAGATAGATAGATAGATAGATAGATAGATAGATAGATAGGTAGGTAGATAGATACTCTATGAATCACATAGATGTTTCTGGATTAGGGAGAGTGGTTGAGTTTTTTCTTATGAAGTAGTAAGTGCTTTCTGATATCTCACAGCATATCATAGTGATAGTGAATTATGACAGATGCATGAATATATAATTTGTCAAGGTCTCTAAGTACTCTGCTTGAAGAGGAATGAATGATTGTGGTGATGATACTTGACAAGTAAGTAATTTTTAAATCTTGGAGATTTTAATTTATCTCTCATTCAAAAATTTCCTTGTTGCTCTTTCATTGTCTGCATGAGCTTAGATCTGTCTCTCAGAGTTATCAGTAGAAGATACTAGTGGGAGAGTAGAAAAGGGAAGAGACAATAGCACCAGCTTGTTGGCTCTCAAATTCATGTGTAAGGTGATTGGGTTAAACTTTAGAATAAAGGCCATATTAGGAATATAGTTTAAGTTGTTTCTGAAAAACACCATCACAGACTCTGATATCATTGGAACATTGACATCTCTTGTCACATGGTGACTTCTAGAGACACTTTATACAGAGGAAAGGGATGAATAGACCCTCCTTGCTCCACAGCATTCTTGTTGCACAGTTTACTAGATGTGTGATTTTTGGAAACTGATTTAATCTCTATACCCCAGAGTTTATTCAGCTGTAGAACAAAGGAAGTGTTATGATATCTTAACACATATTTCATAGAATTGCACATACACAAACATATATGTGTATGCATGTACATGTGTATACACATACATACGCACATGAATACTTGTATATATAAAATGCCTTGTAGTAATAACAAAAACACTATAAATGGAGGTTGTTGTTGCCTTAAAAATAACAGCAGTTATCATCTTCTTCATTAAGTCAAAATCTTCTATGTGGAGAGCATATTCTGAGACATGAGAGGTTTGCCTTCAGGCAGTAGAAGTCAATTATCTACCAGTTCCTGTGTGTGCTGACAACATTGATGGTAAGTGCTCTGAGATTATTGATCACCTCCTAGAATTCATTAACCTCTGGAATTAAAAGGCCCACCACTCTGGGAACTGCTGGACCACAATCTCATTTAGCCACACTACTGGTTTTCCTTCTTTACCTTCTCAGTAATAGCTTTGTCAGTACCCTAGGAGACAGAAAGTGTTCCTAAACATCAAAGAGATAACTAAGGAGGTCATTAATAAATTGGGCTCCCAGAGAGCTTTGATGTCAAATATTAACCAGAACAAAATGAATCTATCCAAATGAAAAGTTAATCAAAAGAGAGAAAATTGTTTAAAAATAAATGTTAAGACTATTTCCCAGTTTTCCAACCCTTTAAATTATCTTTACGTCTGCTTATTTCTTTGCCTGCTTATCTATGAACATTAGTTACTTCTTGAACTTTCTAGAACTCTATTTCCCTCTCCTGGTGAAACTATATCTGTCTCTGCTTCTCTCTCTCTATGTTTCTGTCTGTCTTTTTATTTTTCTGTCTCTTTCTGTCTCTCATGAATAAAGTTTTCTCTGCCTTCCATGTACTTTAAAAACTAGTTTTGGAGAGAATAATTATTTGGGATTTTCTACATATTTTACACCCCCCCTCCTTTTTTCCTCTGGTGTAATTTGTAAATGATACTTTATGTCTATATATAAATGTATCAGGCTCTCTGCAAAATGCTTAAATGGAAGCCACTGAGTACTTAAAAAAACTATTGTCATTTAAAAGCCAGCCTATAAAGAGAATGAAAGCTTAATATTGGAGGGCTCATTCTTCATTTAAAAATAAATCAAAATTCTGCAGACATTAGTGAAGAACGAGTTTTAATTGAATTGGCTTTTCAGTAACTGAAACTACGGATTTTTCAATGTACTTGAATATTTTGGTAAAAATTGTTGCAACTACTCACTTGGATGCTCTTTTGTTATCATTATACTCCAACAATTATGTTTTTTTAAGGTGAAGTGATAAAAAATGTTTAACCTTCCACATGATTTCATAGATAATCTTCCTCTATCCTTTGAATGTGGTTAAATTATTTTGATGCCTAGTTAACTAGGGTCAGTCAAGCAAATAATAATTGCTGGACTTCTCTCTGTAAATAAACGGTGCTGAACTTGTATTCTTAATATCATCATCATGATCACTAAGACTTATATAGTGCCTAGTGTGTGTCAGGCACTGTGCTAAGCACTTAAAATTCTTATCTCATTTTGTCCGTATGACAATCCTGGAAGGTAGGTGTTGTTATTATCTCTGTTTTTCAGATAATGAAATTGAGGCAAGCATGCCTGACTTGACTAGGTTCATACAGCTGGTAAATGCCTGTAGCACAAATGCAATATTCACAGCCCCTATGGTGGGCATGAATATTCCAGAACAGTTCAGAATTGCAAAAGACCACAGACTCTCTACTTGGAAGGCAGAACCAAAATATTTATTTAGACCCAAATCCATCACAGCAACACAAATCTATGCCTAATAACAATGTAGAGAACAGCACCATCCCCAAGCCTCCCTCTTGCTGGGCTCCCCACAAGCCAGCTCCATCAAAAAAATCATAAGCAAGCTCTCTTAGACAAAATCACAACCATAAAATCACTCACACTAGCCAGCTGTCTGCTTGGATGCATCGTCCCTGGCTCTGAGTACTCTCAAGAGTAACTACCTCTCAGCTCTGCTCCATCTCCCCCTTATCCTGTTCCACTCATTCATCAAACTCCTCCCACTATAGGCTTCATGGGACTCAGATTCATGTAACTCAGGTTTCTATGTGACCCAAGCATGTTACATGGGCTTATTAATGAAGATGAAAAATTTTCCAATTTAAATTGTCATTACAATGCCCAAGGTCTTTTGAACTTAGGTCTTTCTAATTCCAGTCCGGACACTATATCGGCTGTATCACCTAGATGCCCATAGGGAATAAAGAGGTCAATGTCAGAATGAAGAGTGCACAGAGTAAATAAGAGGCTGTGGTCCCAAATATGAATGTCAAAGGTAAAGATTTGATGTGAAATCAGTGTAAACAGAAGTGTGAATTTGGAACATGAGAGCACCATCAGAATAGTCTGACCTCCAATGTGGACATTGTTTTCAGTAGATAGAGAAAGGTTCAAAAAAAGGTGCTATTAGGATCTACTTCTGTTGCCAATGAGATGCAGATTAATTTCTGCCAAAAGAAAAAAAAGGCAAACATGGGTAAATGACTTGCTAAGGGTCACACAATAAGTATCTGAGACTGGACTTGAAATCAGAAAGATGAGTCTTTTTCACTCATCCAGGTACCACCTAACTGCCCTTTCTTATTCAAAGACATTGCATTGCAGACAACACATTGCATTGAGCTCTGTTGCAGTGCAAAGTTTCTTCAGTCAAATTCACAGAAATTTCATAGAGATGGGTCAACTCATCCCCAGTGGAGGGAAAAGAAAAATCAAACAAGAAATGAAAAATTGAGGCATTAACACTACAGAGTGTTTTGCACTTACATGAATACTTATTAGAAAAAGATTTTTTCACAGATGAAAGAAAAAAATCAAAGATTCTACAATGATACAGTGGCAAGATCAATGGATTTGGAATCATAGAATTGGGATTCAAATCATACTTCAAATTCAAATTTCCTGGGTGACACAAGACAGATCTCTCTGTCACAGGGAGTGTCCCTTTCCTCATCTGTAAAACGAGGGGTTTTGACCAAATGGTCTCTTTGGTTTCTTTCTAGCTGTAAATCACTGAACCTATTATAATTACTACATTTAATTTGGGGCAGACCTTTTGTTGGTGATATATCTATCTCTACCTGTATTGAATGATAAAGAGATAGAGATAGAGGAAGAGATAGAGATGATAGAGACAGAGATAGAGATAGAGATAAAGATAGAGATAGAGATAGAGATAGAGATAGAGATAGAGATAGACCAGAGAAAGATCTAGGAAGAAGGAAGACAATTCCTTTTATGTTCTGATTTAGATTCAGTACCTTATTTACACTATTGTATGGATTTGAACGAAAGATAAAGGAAGTTTTTAGGGTTGAAAACTGGTTGGTCCCTGGACCACAAGAGACATTGGCAAATTGCTGAAGGAAGAGTGTCTAAATGGACACTAATTTGGAATAATCTAGCTATCAGAATCTAACAAGGAATCTATGAGGAATTTCTAATTTTAAATAAGTCATAGGCTTCTTGGTGTGGTGCAATCGGTTCTCAATTTTTTGTTTGTTTCAAGCTCTCTTTACACTGTTAAAAATGATTTTGACGGCAAAGAATTTTTGTTCATGTGAATTTTATCTGTAAGTATTTATCATATTATAAAATAAAAGCTATAATTTTAATATTTATTAAATCAGTAAAAACAATAAATAAGTATATTTTTCATCTCCCTGCAAAAAATAGTGAAAAGTGATATTAAATTACATATTTTTACAAATCTCTTTAATGTCTGACTTAACAGAAGACTGCTGAATTCTCATGTTTACTTCTGCATTCATTATGTTCAGATATGTTGTTTGTGTTGACATACATTAAAAAGAAATCTGGCCTTAGATAGATATATACGTGGAAAAAAGAGGAGCATTTAATAGGTAAATGACTGATGATGATGATGATGATGATGATGATGATGATGATGATGATGATGATGAAAATATTTTATACCTCTTAGGGGCCATTAGAAGTCTTTGGGAACCCTCTTTCTCTGAGAACCACTCCTATAGAGGTGAAAGAACTAATCTCAGAGCTGGAAAACCATAGTTTCAAGTCTTTATCTGACACTTTCTGGCTGTATGATCCTGATTTAATTTGCAACTCTTTAGTTCTCTGGGAAATTATATATTTCTGACTTTTATATTTTTGCCAGAGACTTAATGAGAGAAAACACAAGCTTTCTGTTTGGACCAGATTTTAGCCTTAAGGTATTTGTCACTTCCTGGTATGAGGAATCTTATCTTTGGAGAAGAAACATCCACTTTAGGCCAGGCACGAAGGAGGAGAATGGATTACTCATGGGAGGGAGGGTTATGAATCTACTCCTGAGATTTTCTTTCTTTTTCTTCCTCCACATAAGAAGCTGTTGGGGTATAGAATGTATTCAGGGAGGAGCAGTACCTCTGATTTGATGGTACTGAGCCCTTTATAGGGCTGCTTCCATCTTTATTGTTCACCTTTACCATCCAACTCTCGCCAGTGGTGCCAAGAAACTGGAACATGTGCAGCAACCACACTCTGGTAAACTATTTCAGAAAATGGGCCAAACCAAGTTGAGGGCAACCAAGGGGTCTCAAATCCATTGGTGAGTTAGAGGAATGTCTACCCCAAGTATGTGAAGACTTCCCCTGGTGGAATGAGCAGATGAGAACAACTTGTTCCAGTGGTTATGAAGGCAGCTGAAGCAGTCTATTTGGAACGCTTAGAGCTTAGTTAGAAAACAAAGACACCAAGGTCATCTATTGCAGCCTGAACCATTGTCAGTCATCTTGATTCTGTCCTGTCACTGAACTATGATGACTCTGAAGGAGAGAGAGAGAGGCTGATGACTTTGTGCAACTCTGGCTCCCTTAAATCCAATTTATGCATGAATCAAAAGACATCACCAATATCCACTACAAAGTGCATGTTTTAGGGATGATGTTTTATTCCAAAAGAGCTGGAGTAGAAAGCCTATTAGCTTTATGTCGAAGGAAAAGGAAGAACCCACTCTTTCTTTCAAACAAAGAGAAATACTTCAACAAAGGATGTGGGGTGAAGCTAGAAGAAGAAGAGAAAAGCCCTCAGCTTCATGTCTGGTGAAGAGGTCACTGGCAGTGATGCACAGTAGAAAGGAATCTAAGGAGATCAGCTTTAGAGACTAACAGGGAGAAATAACTCACAGTCACTGAAAGTTATACGTGTTCTCTCTTCAGGGACAAGGCATCCAGCAGAAAATATACACCCTGCCCCCAAAAGCGACAGTTATAAAAATTCTACTTACACATAGTAGATACATTTTACATAAAGTCCTTAGTAGCCTTGCATCATTGAAGGTGTGGGGGGAGATGGGAGGGAAGGTAGTTCTCTTCAAAGGTATACCTGGTCACACAAGTTTCCTAGAGAAGTATCATATCCATGCATGTTCTCCAGATGTGTGTACTATTATGCATATCCAAAAGTTACAGATGTTTCCTCTTTCTGTGCTTTTCTATGAATGACCCTGATTTTTTTACACATTTCACACCGAAATATGTACTTAGGCTGTGCATTTAGGGAAGAATATGCCCCAAGTTAATGTGTGAAGCATTTTAAATTATTTCTTTTTTTTTTATTTTTTATTTTTATTTTTTTATTTTTATTTTTATTTTTTATTTTTTTATTTTATTTTATTTTTTTTAATTTAACTTTTAACATTTATTTTCACAAAATTTTGGATTACAAATTTTCTCCCCCTTTATCCCCTCCCCCCCCAAACCCAAGCATTCTAATTGCCCCTGTGACCAATCTGCTCTCCCCTCTATCCTCCCTCCCGGCCCTTGTCTCCATCTTCTCTTTTGTCCTGTAGGGCCAGATAGCTTTCTTGACCCCTTAACCTGTATTTCTTATTTCCCAGTGGTAAGAAGATTACATTTGATCCTAACACTTTGAATTCCAATATCTTTAGCTCCTTCCCTCTCCACCCCTTCCCTTTGGAAGACAAGCAATTCAATATAGGCCAAATCTATGGAGTTTTGCAAATGATTTCCATACTAGTTGTATTGTATAGGACTAACTATATTTCCCTCCATCCTATCCTGTCCCCCATTACTTCTATTCTCTTATGATCCTTTCCCTCCCCATGAGTGTCGACCTCGGATTGCATTCTCCTCCCCATGCCCTCCCCTCTATCCTCCCCCCCCCACCCTGCTTGTGCCCCTGTCCCCCACTCTCCTGTATTATGAGATAGGTTTTCCTATCAAAATGAGTGTGCATTTTATTCTTTCCTTTGGTGGAATGTGATGAGAGTAGACCTCATGTTTTTCTCTTGCCTCCCCTCTTTATCCCTCCACTAATAAGTCTTTTGCTTGCCTCTTTTATGAGAGATAATTTGCCCAATTCAACTTCTCCCTTTCTCCTCCCAATATTTCTCTCTCACTGTTTGATTTCATTTTTTTTTTAAGATATGATCCCATCCTCTTCAGTTCCCTCTGTTCACTCTGTCTCTATGTATGTGTGCGTGTGTGCATGTGTGTGTATGTGTACTCCCACCCAGTACCCAGATACTGAAATGTTTCAAGAGTTACAAATATTGTCTTTCCATGTAGGAATGTAAACAGTTCAACTTTAGTAAGTCCCTTATGATTTCTCTTTGCTGTTCACCTTTTCATGGTTCTCTTCATTCTTGTGTTAGAAAATCAAATTTTCTTTTCAGCTCTGGTCTTTTCATCAAGAAAATTTGAAAATCCTCTATTTCATTGAAAGACCATTTTTTCTCCTGAAGTATTATACTCAGTTTTGCTGGGTAGGTGATTCTTGGTTTTAGTCCTAGTTCCTTTGACTTCTGGAATATCCTATTCCATTCCCTTCGATCCCTTAATGTAGAGGGTGCTAGATCTTGCGTTATCCTGATTGTATTTCCACAATACTTGAATTGTTTCTTTCTAGCTGCTTGCAATATTTTCTCTTTCACCTGGGAATTCTGGAATTTGGCCACAATGCTCCTAGGAGTTTCTCTTTTTGGATGTCTTTCATGCGGTATTCTGCGGATTCCTTGAATATTTATTTTGCCCTCTGGTTCTAGAATCTCAGGGCAGTTTTCCTTGATAATTTCATGGAAGATGATGTCTAGGCTCTTCTTTTGATCATGGTTTTCAGGTAGTCCCAGAATTTTTACATTGTCTCTCCTGATTCTATTTTCCAGGTCAGTTGTTTTTCCAATAAGATATTTCACATCTTCCTTTTTTCGAATCTTCACGTTATGTTCTGTGACATCTGTCTTTCTCATAAAGTCCTTAGCGTCCATCTGTGCCATTCCAGTTTTGAAAGATCTATTTCCTTCAGTGAGCTTTTGAATCTCCTTTTCCATTTGGCTAATTCTGCTTTTGAAAGCATTCTTCTCCTCATTGGCCTTTTGAACCTCTTTTGCCAATTGAGTTAGGCTAGTTTTCAAGGTGTTAATATCTTCAACATTTTTTTGGTTCTCCTTTAGCAGGGAGCTGATCTGCTTTTCATGTTTCTCTTTCATCCCTCTCATTTCTCTTCCCAGTTTTTCCTCCACCTCTCTAACTTGATTTTCAAAATTCTTTTTGAGCTCTTCCATGGCCTGAGCCCATTGGGTGGGCCGGGACACAGAATCCTTGATTTCTGTGTCTTTGCCTGATGGTAAGCATTGTTCTTCCTCGACAGAAAGGAAGGGAGGAAGTGTCTTTTCTCGGAGAAAGTACGCTTCAATAGTTTTATTTCTTTTCCCTTTTCTGGGCATTCTCCCCAGCCAGTGGCTTGACCTCTGAATATTCTCCTCACCTAAATTATTTCTTAATTATGGTATTCATTAAATGTCTGTACTTTGACTTAGTTACATCATCTGACTGACAAGTAAAGATAAACACCTATTGCAGATTCCGTTTTAAGTATAGTCAAACACACAGTGTACCTTGGATAGAAGAAAGAATCATATCACATCTCTTACACCCACTATGTGAATTGAATGGTGCTCCTAGTTGAAGTATTAGCTACTCGCAGAATCATAAGTTTAAAGACAGAGATGATCTTTTTCTACCCAATTTTTCTCTTTATCAAAAATGAATTTTGCAGAGAAAGAAGTTCAGATACAAGAGGATGAATTACTTATCCTGAGTTACAGAGTGAGTAAATGTCTGAGGTAAGATTGAAACTAGGTCTTCCTGACCCTAGCTCCTGAGCCCCATCTCCATGAGATTACATGTCTAAATTGTCTTTTAGAATACATTGATCAGAGATCCTTTATCAAAGAGTGGCCAAGTATGCAGGTTAACAATATAAAATTTGAAGAAAAACAGCAACAACTAGATTTAACACTTAAAATATTTGTTCCTTCAAGAAGTAATAATATAAGCTAAAATACAAATGAATTCATATGGGTTCAGAATCTTTTGCTATTTTTGTTTTAATATGATTAAGAACTACAATGACTCTCTTTCTTCCAGGATCCATGGCTAGTTAGATTATAAGACCAAGGATCCTGGAAGGGTGGATTTTTACTGTTTTTGTTTTAGTATAATCAGGTGCCTCTGATTGATCTTGCCTTTATCAACCAAGAGTCTTTACTAGGAGTAAAGTACTGAAACAGGAATTTCTTTAACTAGAAACAGTATATACATACATACATACATACATACAAGTATATATTTTTATTGTTAATGTGATTAAACTTCTTCTTCACCCACTAATGGGCCTGCTCATTTAAGAGAGTTTGAAGATTTATAGGAAGGCCCACAACTTTTGTTAATGAGGCACTGGTTCTCCAGGGTTGGGATGCCCTCTGGCTCTAAAAAAATAGGTATAAATACAGTGAGAGTGAGATTTTACTTTGAGGCTTAGTTTTTGGAAGAAGATATGTGTTTCTGATGAGACTTTGAGAAACTCCTAAGGAACCCCTTGACTAGGAAAACCCAGATGTTGGTGCTTCCCTCTCTGGCAACTATGGTCAAACAGTTGGACCTGTCTGTTGATTTGTGATATATGTACTGCTTGTGTCAGACAGTTTGTAAGTGTTTTCTGTTGATTTCCCGAAATAAGTGAATGATATATGTGCTTGATTAAAGGAGACAGTTAACTTCTCAAAAGTTGCCTTTCCTTTTAGAAAAGCAGATCAAAGAACCTGTGACAGCAACCCCCCATGTATGGTTGAGGGAATAATTAGAAGTAAACACTTTCAGGATAGGACAAGGTCAGAAGCTAGAACAGAATAAATGGGGGGCAGGATAGAGAGGAGGGAAATATAGTTAGTCTTCCACAAAGTGACTATTACAAAAGTCATTTGCAAAACTACACACATATAACCTATGTTGATTTGCTTGCCTTCTCAGTGAGGAAGGGTAGAGAAGGAGGAAGGGAAAGAAGTTGGAACTCAAAGTATTAGAAATGAATGTTAAGAATTATTTTTGCATAAAACTGGGAAATAAATACAGGTAATGGAGGACAGTAATCTATCTTGACCTACAAGAAAAGAGAGAAGATGGGGATAACGGAAGGGAGGGGTGTGATAGAAGGGAAGGCAGATAAGGGGAAGGGGTAATTAGAAAGCACAATGTCTTGATGTGGAAGGAGGAGAGAGATGGAGAGAAAATTTAGAACTCAAAATCTTGTGGAAATGAATGGTGAAAACTAAAAATAAATAAATAAATATTTTTTAAAAAGCAAAAAAAGAAAATATGATTCACTTGGTGAACTACTTTCTTCATGCAAGTATTAGTCATTTTTGAAAAGAATTTCACTTTTTCTATGTACTTTAATATTTGGAACTCTGTGCTCTTCTAATGTCCGAATAAGAGGATTCCTAAGAATTACATGTTTTTAAATAAGAATTTAGTTTAAATACACATTTAATTAAAATACTAAACAAAGACTTATCTGTCACCATGTGGTAAACCTTTATTCAAATATTTTATGAATCTTTTATATGTTTATATTAATCCTTTTAAAATTAATGTGTGCTAGGAGTAGGTGTGTTTGCAACTTTTGGAATTGAATCCTTAGTAAAATAAAAATAATAATTATAGCTAGATTTTAAAATATAATAGAGCATAATATAGCATACAACATATAATAGAGGAATTTGTCCTTAATGTCTGTCTTTTAGAAAAAAATCAAAAACAAAATTCTCTCTATTCTGTACATATGATACTTAGTCTAACTGTGTCTACTATTATCAGAATCTGAGAATCATCAAACAAAGGTAAAACAAAAGATCATAGAAACTCTCTAGTCCAATTGTCTCATTTAATAAATTAAAAAGTGCATTCCCAGAGAAGGCAAATAAGTAATCCATGTTCATATGATCATAGATTTTGTGCAAGATAAAGAATCTGAGTGACTATCTAGTACAATACCTGACATTCCGGGAGAAAGGCTAAGATATTAAATGACTTATGAGAGAATACATAGGTTGTAATTAACAGAATCAGGATTCAAACAAAATCCGTCATTGCAAGGATAGTTTTGTTTTCTTTGTGTAATGTACTAGCTCACACAGTAAACAAGTGGCTGAGTTGATACTTTCACAGAGCTCCCCTTACTCTAGGTCTAGTGTTCTAGCCCCTGTACCTCAAAATTTTCCCTTCTGTCAATGAATACCTATCAAGTATCTTATCTCATGTCTGATTGATCAGGACTGAACTGATTCATCTGAAAAATGTATAATGATATGTCACTTAAAATTATATCTCTTCTACATACACTTTCCCAATAGACACCCAATCCATATGTTTTGCAATATGAAATAACAGCTTACATTTACATAGAACTTAAGGGTTTGTAATTCCCACTAAACTGTATCATCGCATTGGGATATGCACTAAAAATATAATTATGTCTATATTACACATAAGGAAACGAAGGCTTGGAAAATTTAAGTTGTCCATTGTCACATAGCTTGTAATTGCCTCAGGTAGAATTCAACCTTATGTCTCCTGATTCCAAATCCCTGATCTATTACATAAAACTACTCTTTAAAATGCTACCTCATGTACATTATGCTCATCCTCATTTAGACCATTTGATCTTATGGGATTATCTTGTGATGGAACAGCAGTATTCACATATAGCTTTCCAGGTGAATGACTCTGCACTATTGTTTGTGGTAGAAATCAGTTCTATTTAATTTATACAGTTGCATTCCTTTAGATCATCAAAAACATCCAGCTGATTAAGTGAGCTTGCCACTTTTCAGCTGGCACTTTTATATCATGTAAACATACCTTTAAAATACAGATTTCTAGAAAAAAATAAGTAAAAAGTAAAAAAAAATCAGGTGGAAATCCAAATTTTACTTTAAAATGTAGTGGGTGCATTCCTCACCTCCTAGTTTTATTCTTAAGACTAGATTGTCTCTCAATTCTGATGTCATGTTTTATACACAAGATGTAAGTTGGATAATTGAGGCTAATTTTAAAAGCTATAACTTTAGTGGATAAACCTGGGTTTTGTCCCAGAGCACCAACATCTATGTAGTAAGTGTGTTTCTTCCTCAAATGCATTGACCTACTCTTCCATATCTTTTGCTCAGTTTCAAGATGGTTCCATTTTTCTCCCAAAGTCTATATTCAATTGCAAACACCAATGATCTTACTGCCTTTTCCTTAGAGTTCAATGACCTCCCCTCCTCCTTATTCTCACATTTTAGCCCATGTAAAGTTGCACCCAAATGGGATAGACTTTACTCTATGCCCTCTGCATCACTCCACCTCCTCAGATGCCTCATTATGCCAAAATTGAAAGTTATAGCTCTGCTGACTTTTAGTAAAAATCAAAAGGAGGGGGAATATAAATCATGTTTTCTTATATTAAGTGAACAAATTTTTTTTTTCTAAAAATCCCACAGATTTATTTGTGAAGGGTAGGGAGTAGCTATTTTCCCCCCTCCTCTTCTCAAGGAATTTCAAGTAATGCATAAGCAAAAGGGAAAAAAAAATACAAAGAAAACAAACCCCATATAGTTCACCTACTCATGCCTTTCAGCGTGTTTCTCCTAAAGACTTTCACTTGTGAAGAGAGAAAAAAAAGTACTGATTACTGAAAATCTTCCCCTAAGCATACAATAGATCCCTGCAACTCCATTGAAAACTGATTCGTGATTACATTAAAAATACTGTATAAGACAGATGGAGAAATTCTAAGATACTTCTGTTTAAAAAAAATAGCCAATTATTTGGCTCTAAAACTAATTACTGAGAAGAGTGCATCCTCATTTCTAGATTGTGTAAACTGCTCTTTGTCTTTCTTCAATCAATTCCTCTTATTTGTTCTGTGTCATAAGGCAAAACTCGTATATATTTCACATTTTAAAGACAATGACTTTGCAACCATTTTTCATTTTCCATAAAAAAGCTTCAGACCTAAGCTGTAAGTGAATTTTGGATACTGTCACTAAGAATTTGATTGAATTTCATAGGATAATATCTGAATTGACTTAGTGTTATCTTTCAGTGGAAACATAGACAGGGAACACTCATTAATTAAAACAATGTGATGTTCCAAGTTAGACAAGAAAAATGTACACTGAAAAAATAATCTAATAAGAAAGATGCAAATGTATTTGTATTCCATAGGTGAGCCCCATTTTCGCTCTATCCATGAATAATACAAAACATGTAGAATTAAAACACTGAAAAAAACCTCATTATCCAATACAAATAATGACTTTCTAGGTATTTGAAGGGAGAAAAAAGAACTCTGCTTTACAGTTGTAGACAATAGAGCAGCTGCTGAATATGCATTTCATAGGTTTTTTATTTGAAAATCTCTATACCTATCAACAGAACAGAACTCAGTGTTTCCCTTTTTTCAAATCTATTAATTTATTTATTTTTAGCTCTCAAAATTCACTTCCATAAGTTTTAAATTTTCTTCCCCTCCCTCTCCCAATGGCATGCAATCTTATACGGGCTCTATACATACATTCCTTTTAAACATATTTTCACATTAGTCATGTTGCATAGAAGAATTATAGTGAATGGGAGAAACCATGAGGAAAAAAAAATATGGCAAAAGAGAAAAATAGTCTGCTTCATTCCCCATTCTGACTCCATAGTTCCTCCTCTGAATATGGATGACATTTTTCATCATGACTCCTTTCGAAATGTTGTAGGTCCTTGCCTTGGTGAGAAGGTCTAAGTCTATCTAAATAAGTCCTCCCCCACTGTGGCTATTACAGTGTATAATGTTCTCCTGGTTGTGTTCACTTAATTCAGCATCAGTTCATATTAGTCCTTCCAAGTTTTTCTAAAGTCTGCCTGTTCATTATTTCTTATTACACAATAATATTCTATTGCATTCACATACCAGAACTTGTTCAGCAATTGATTCCCCAATTGATGGACATCTCCTCGATTTCCAGTTCTTGGCCATCGTGAAAAGAGCTGCTATAAATATTTTTGTACATGTGGATCCTTTTTCCAGTCAGTGTTTTTTATAATACTTCTCCATAAGATGGTGATCCAACAAGGTCCCATTCACCTTGGTATTTATTACCAAGCTACTTCCTTGTTAAAAATAGCAGTTAAAAAAATATCTCTAGTTTTATGAGTATACTAGGCTTTAGCTCTTGCAGCTGTTACATCATTGGTCCTCAAGCTCTTTGCAAAGGCAGGATCCTTTATATGAACCAAAATTTATGTCTAATACTTGAAAGCACACACTACACTTTTAAAATTATTCTTAAATGGCTAAAATAAATAAGGAGTATCATAGTCCTCTAAGATGGGCATACAGCACAGTTTCATCACTGGCACCCTGAGATAAATCCCTATTTATCCTGTATAGTTAAACTACTGAGTTTAGAATATTGATATGTCAATAGCCCTTTTAGTCATCCATGAGGGGGGAAATCATTCTGGTGAATGAGCCGACCTTCCTCACCACTTACAGTAATATCTTGATGATAGACTGCCACCAATAGACAGTCAAGCAGAAGACTCCTGAAAGTGATAGCATCTTCCAAACCACTAGTCCTATTTCAAGAGCAGTCCCAACAGCCATTGTGAAGGGAAATAACTCTTATAGAGAAACAGTGATCCATCCCTTCCACTTGCCAACTCATTGTCAATCATAGGGCAGAAGCAGGGGAGCTAAAATGGTGGAGTAGAAGCAGGGAACTCCTTGAGATTTTCCCCCAAAGCCTTCAAAAAAGCTGTAAAAATGACTCTAACCAAATTCTAGAGCAGCAGAACCCAGAAAATGACAGACTAAAGCAAATGTCCAGTCCAAGACAATCTGAAAGGTAGACAGGAATGGTCTATTACATGGGGCTGGGAGCAGAGCACAGGTCAATATGGACCAAGCCTGCATGGCCATACCTGGAGCTGGCATTAAAGGGATGAATCACCGATTGCTAAGACAGCTATCCAAAAATGTCAAGACAGCTTTTAAGGTCAGTGGAAAGGATCTCTCACTTGGCTGAAAGAGGAGCAAGGTCTGGCTCCAGCCTCAGGGCAGCTGCATCCATTGCCTTAGCAGAGGCTGATTCTGGAGCCCTCCACATACCAAAGAGCTCAAAAGTCAAGTAACTGACAGGGAAAATGAGCTAAGGGGGAAAATAAACAGATTATAGATTCTTACTTTCTTGAAGAAAAGATATTTTCTTATGTCATTGGTGACAAGGAACATCAAAACGTTCGATCAGAAGAAGACAATAAAGTCAAGACTTCTACATACAAAGCCACTAAGGCAAAAATGAATTAGTTTCAAGCTATGGAAGAGCTCAAGAAAGATTATGAAAATCAAATAAGAGAAGTAGAGAAAAAAATGGGGAAGAGAAATGAAAGTAATTCAAAAAAATCATAAAAAAACAAATCAATAGCTTGCTAAAGAAGGACCAAAAAAATGTTGACCAAAAAAAAACCTTTAAAATTAGACAAACCTAAATGCAAAGGAGGTCGAAAAAACCAGTGAGGAGAATAATGATTTAAAAAGCAGAACGAACCAAAAGGAAAAACAGGACCAAAAGCTCACTGAAAAAAAATAATTCCTTCATAATTAGAATGGAAGATATGGAAGCTAATGACTTTATGAGAAATCAAGAAATTATAAAACAGAACCAAGAGAATGAAAAAATAGTAGAAGACAATGTGAAGTATCTCATTGGAAAAAACAATTCACTTGGAAAATGGATTTAGAAGAGATAATTTTAAAAAATTTTGGACTCCCTGAAAGCCATGATCAAAGAGCCTAGACATCATCTGCCAGGAAATTATCAAGGAAAACTGCTCTGATATTCTAGAACCAGAATGTAAAAATAGAAATAGAAAGAATCCACTAATCACCTCCTAAAAGAGATTTCAAAAGGAAAGCTCCTAGGATAATTGTACTCAAATTCTAGAGTTCCCAGTTCAAGGAGAAAATATTACAAGCAGCTAGAAAGAAACAACTCAAGTATTGAGGAAGCACAATTAGGATAACACAAGATTTAGCAGCTTCTACACTAAGGGGTCAGAGGGCTTGAAATATGATGTTCCAGAGGTCAAAGGAGCTAGGACTAAAACCAAGAATCACCTACCCAAAAATACTGAGTATAATGTTTTTGGGGAAAATGCAAATTTCAGTGCAAAAGACGACTTCCAAGCATTCATGCTGAAAAGACCAGAACTGAATAGAAAATTTGACTTTCAAATACAAGAATCAAGAGAAGTATGAAAAGGTAAACATGGAAGAGAAAACATAAAGGATTTATTGAAATTGAACTGCTGACATTCCTACATGGAAAGATGATATTTCTAACTCATGAGACCTTTCACAGTATTAGGGTAGTTGGAGTGTGTGTGTACGTGTGTGTGTGTGTGTGTGCATACGTATGTGTATAGGTGTGTATGTATGTGTGTATATGTATGTATGTGTGCATACATGTGTGTATACATATATATACACCTATATATACCTCTATAAGTACGTGTAGGTATATATAGGTGTATTAGTGTGTGTACCTATATACATACATACAAAATACATACATATATGCATGCACAACACAGAGAGGAAGAGAGGAAGAGTGAGGGGGAGGAGAAAGCATAGTCTGAGCTGGATATGAAGGGATATCTAAGAAAATAAAATTAAGTGTTGAGAGGAATGTACTGGGAGAAAGAGAAATGGGAGAGGAAGAATGTAATAAATCATCTCACATAAAAGAGGCAACAATAGCTTTTATTTTTATTTTGTAATGTTTAACAATCACTGCCATACAATTGTGATTTTATCCCCCCACCCACTCCCCACTCCCCCCTCCCTCCCCACGACTGCATACAATTCTGTATAGATTCTACATATACTTTCCTATTGAGTATATTTTCACTATAGTCATGCTATGTAGTCAGACTAAGATAAATGAAAGAAATCGTATAACAAATAAGAACATGATACACAAACACATACACATACACAAACATGATCTGCTACAATATGTGAGTGACTTCCATATTTCTCTCTCTGAGTGTGGAAGGCATTTTGCCTTGAGATCCTCCATTGGGATTTTTTTTTTTTTTTGGTAAGAAGTTCTTGTGTTATTACAAAAATCTAAGTCTACCAGAAAAAACTCTCACACACTGTGGTTGTTGCTGTGCATAAAGTTCTCCTGGTTCTGCTCCTTTCACTCAGCATCAGGTCATATAAGTCCTTCCAGGCCTCTCTGAAGTCTTCTTGTTCATCATTTCTTATGGCACAATAGTACTCCATTACATTCATATACCATAATTTATTCAGCCATTCCCCAATTGATGGACATCCCCTTGACTTCCAGTTTTTGGCAACTACATAGAGTGCTGCTATAAATATTTTTGTACATGTGGGACCCTTTCCCATTTTTATGATCTCTTGGGGATATAGTCCTAGTAGCGATATTGCTGGGTCAAAGGGTATGCACATTTTTGTAGCCCTTTGGGCATAGCTCCAAATTGCTCTCCAGAATGGTTGGATGCGCTCGCAGCTCCACCAACAATGAATTAGTGTTCCAACTCTCCCACATCTTCTCCAGCATTTATCATTTTCTTGTTCTGTCATGTTTGCCAATCTTATAGGTGTGATGAGGTACCTCAGAGTTGTTTTGATTTGCATCTCTCTAATCAATAGTGATTTAGAACATTTTTTCATATGATTATAGATAGCTTTAATTTCTTCCTCTGAAAATTGCCTGTTCATATCCTTTGACCATTTATCAATTGGGGAATGACTTGTATGATTATACATTTGGATCAGTTCTCTATATATTCTAGAAATGAGGCCTTTATCCCCGAGCTTAGCTGTAAAAATTCTTTCCCAATTTACTACATCGCTCCGGATTTTGGTTGCATTGGGTTTTGTTGTGCAAAAACTTCTCAGTTTAATGTAATCAAAGTTATCCATTTTGCATTTCATAATGCATTCTATCTCTCCTTTAGTAAAGAATTCTTCCCTTCTCCATAGATCTGATAAATACACTATTCCTTGCTTCTCCAGTTTATTCATGGTATCAATCTTTATACCTAAATCATGTACCCATTTGGACTTTATTCTTGTGTACGGTGTCAGGTATGGGTCTATGCCTAATTTCCGCCACACTGTTATCCAGTTTTCCCAGCAATTTTTGTCAAACAATGAGTTCTTATCCCAGAAGCTGGGGTCCTTGGGTTTATCAAACAGAAGGTTGCTATATTCCTTGCCTACTGCATCTTGAGTGCCAAGTCTATTCCACTTGTCTACCTCTCTGTTTCTTAGCCAATACCAAGTGGTTTTGATAATTGCTGCTTTATAGTACAGTTTGAGGTCTGGTAGCGCTAGGCCACTTTCCCAAGCATTTCTTTTCATTAGTCCCTTTGATATTCTGGACCTTTTGTTTTTCCAAATGAATTTTGATATTATTTTGTCCAGCTCTAGAAAGTAATTGTCTGATAGTTTGATTGGTATGGCACTAAATAAGTATATTAATTTGGGTAGAATTGTCATTTTTATTATATTAGCACGGCCTATCCATGAGCAACTAATGTTTTTCCACTTACTTAAATCTGACTTTATTTGTGCAAAAAGTGTCTTGTAATTGTGTTCATATAATCCCTGGGTTTGTTTTGGCAGGTAGACTCCTAAGTATTTTATACTGTCTACCCTAACTTTAAATGGGATTTCTCTTTCTATCTCTTGCTGTTGGACTTTGTTGCTAATATATAGGAATGCAGAAGATTTGTGTGGGTTTATTTTGTACCCTGCAACTTTGCCAAAGTTGTTTATTAATTCTAGTAATTTTTTATTTGAATCTCTGGGATTCTCTAGGTAAATCATCATATCATCTGCAAAGAGTGATAACTTAGTTTCTTCTTTGGCTATTTTAATTCCTTGGATATCTTTATCTTGTCTAATTGCTACAGCTAACATTTCTAGTACCATATTAAATAATAGTGGTGATAATGGACAACCTTGTTTCACCCCTGATCTTATTGGGAATGCATCTAGCTTATCCCCATTGCATATAATGCTTGCTGAAGGTTTTAGATAGATACTGCTTATTATTTTATGGAAAGTTCCCTTTATTCCTATGTTCTCCAGTGTTTTTAGTAGGAATGGGTGTTGTATTTTGTCAAAAGCTTTTTCTGCATCTATTGAGATAATCATGTGGTTTTTGTTAGCTTTGTTGTTGATGTGATCGATAATGCTAATAGTTTTCCTAATATTGAACCAGCCCTGTAGTCCTGGTATGAATCCTACCTGATCATAATGTATTAATCTCGTGATAAGATGCTGTATTCGTTTTGCTAAAATCTTATTTAAAAGTTTTGCATCTATATTCATTAGGGAAATTGGTCTATAATTTTCTTTCTCTGTTTTGTCTCTTCCTGGTTTGGGTATCAAAACCATATTTGTATCATAGAAAGAATTTGGGAGGACTCCTTCTTCCCCAATTTTCAAAAATCGTCTATATAGTATTGGAATTAAATGTTCTTTAAATGTTTGATAGAATTCACTTGTGAATCCATCTGGCCCTGGAGATTTTTTCCTAGGGAATTCATTGATGGGTTGTTCAATTTCTTTTTCTGAGATGGGGTTGTTTAAGTATTCAACTTCCTCTTCTGTTAATCTGGGCAATTCATCCATCTCCTTTAGATTATCGAATTTGTGGGCATAAAGTTGGGCAAAGTAGTTTCTAATTATTGTTTTAATTTCCTCCTCATTGGAGGTGAGTTCACCCCTTTCATTTTTAATATTAGTAATTTGGTTTTCTTCTTTCTTTTTTTAAATCAGATTGACCAAAGGTTTATCAATTTTATTAGTTTTTTCATAAAACCAACTATTGGTTTTATTTATTAATTCAATAGTTTTCTTAATTTCAATTTTATTAATCTCTCCTTTGGTTTTCAGTATTTCTAATTTGGTATTTACTTGGGGATTTTCAATTTGTTCTTTTTCTAGCTTGTTCAACTGCAAGCCTAAGTCATTGATCTCCTCTTTCTCTATTTTATTTATGCAAGCATTCAGAGATATAAAACTTCCCCTAATAACTGCTTTTGCAGTATCCCATAAGATTTGGTATGTTGTCTCACTATTGTCATTCTCTCGAATGAAATTGTTGATTGTTTCTATGATTTCTTCTTTAACCCAACCCTTCTTTAGAATTAGATTATTTAGTTTCCTATTGATTTTTGGTTTCTCTTTCCATGGCCTTTTATTACATGTAATTTTTAATGCATTATGATCTGAAGAGGATGCATTGATTATCTCTACCTTTCTGCACTGGATTGTGAGATTTTTATGTCCTAGTACATGGTCAATTTTTGTAAATGTTCCATGTACCGCTGAGAAAAAAGTATATTCCTTTCTATTCCCATTTAATTTTCTCCAAAGATCTATCATATCTACCTTATCCAGAGTTTTATTTACCTCCTTAACCTCTTTCTTGTTTATATTGAGGTTGGATTTATCGAGTTCAGAGAGGGGGAGGTTGAGGTCCCCCACTAGTATAGTTTTGCTATCAATTTCTTCCTTCAACTCCCCCAACCTCTCCTCTAAGAATCTGGATGCTATACCACTTGGAGCATACATGTTTAGTAATGATATTGCTTCATTGTCTATGGTGCCTTTTAGCAGGATATAGTTTCCATCCTTATCCCTTTTGATTAGATCTATTTCTGCTTTTGCTTTGTCTGAGATTAGGATTGCTACTCCTGCCTTTCTTACATGAGCTGAAGCACAATATATTCTGCTCCATCCTTTGACCTTTATCCTATGTGTATCCCCCCGTTTCAAATGTGTTTCTTCTAAGCAGCATATTGTTGGATTATGGCTTTTAATCCATTCTGCTATCCGTCTCCGTTTTATGGGAGAGTTCATTCCATTCACATTCACAGTTATGATTACAATCTGTGTATTTCCCTCCAACCTCTTTCCCACCATTTGTGCTTTTAGCTCTCCCGTCTCCCTTCCCCTCCTCAATAGTATTCACTTTTCTCCCCCTCCTCCTGCAGCCTTCCCCTCCTTCTTTTGACCCCCCTCCCTTTAAGTCCCCTTTACTCTTATTGCTTCTTTCCTCCCTTTTAGCCACCCTCCCCTTTCTTTCCCCTTCCCCTCCTACTACCTATAGAGCTAGTTAGGATAATCTATTTAAGATTATTGTTCCCTCCTTTGAACAAATCAGATGAGAGTACCTCTCAAACAATGCTCATCTCCCTCCCCTCCTTCCCTCCACTATAGTTTTGTACTTCTTCCTGTGATATAATTTGCCATTTTCTGCTTCCCCCTTTCCACACCTCCTATTACATTCCCTTCTCATACTTAAATCATATTTTTGACATGACATCATTTATTTTATGCCCGTTCCCTCTACATATATCCCTTTTATCATAATAGCTGCACAGTTCTCAAGATTAACAGGTATCATCTTCCCTTATAGGGAGGTAAACAGTTTGCCCTAATTGAGTAGCAAGTTTTTGTTTTTGTTTTTTCCCCTCTGTTTACCTTTTTATGATTATCTGGAGACCTGCATTTGAAGATCAAATTGTCTATTGAGTTCTGGTGTTTTGGTCAGGAAGCTCTGGAAATCCCTTATTTCGTTGAATGACTTTCTCCTTGCCTGAAATGTTATGCTGAACTTTGCTGGGTAGTTGATCCTTGGTTGAAGTCCCAACTCCTTTGCCTTACGGAATATTGGGTTCCAATTCTTTCAATCTTTTAATGTAGAAGCTGCAAGATCCTCTGTGATCCTGACTGTATGTCCTTGATATTTGAATTGTTTCTTTCTGGCTGCTTGTAGTATTTTCTCCTACACTTGATAGCTCTGGAATTTGGCAACTATATTTCTTGGGGTTTTGAGTTTGGGATCCCTTTTGGGAGGGGAACAGTGGATTCTTTCGATGACTATTTTGCCTTCTGAGTCTAGTATTTCTGGACAGTTTTCCTTGATGATTTCCTGGAAGATATTGTCCAGACTCTTTTCTTCATCATGGGTTTCTGGCAGGCCAATAATTCTTAGATTTTCTCTCCTGGATCTATTTTCCAGGTCAGTTGTTTTTCCAATTAAATATTTTACATTTTCTTCTATCTTTTCATTCTTTAGATTTTGTTTCACTGATTCTTGTTGCCTCATTGAGTCATTAGTTTCTACTTGCCCAATTCTAATCTTCATCGTAGTGTTTTCTTCAGTTAGCTTTTCCATCTCCTTTTCCATTTGACCAATTTTTCCCTTTAAGGAGCTATTTTTGTACTTCTTTTTCCATTCGACCAATTTTCCCAGTTAGGTTTTGGGTTTCCTTTTCCATCTGATCAATTTTCCCAATTAGGTTTTGGGTTTCCTTTTCCATTTGATTAGCTCTTCCTTTTAGGGAATTATTCTCTCCATTTAGTTTTTGAACTTCCTTTTCCATTTCTTCAATTTTCTTTTTCAGGGTGATGTTCTCATCAGTGAATTCTTTTTTTATAGTTTTAAAATCATTGGCCAGTTTTTCTTTTATATCCTTCTTCAGACGTTCCAGGTAATCTAGTTGTGCTTGCGAGAAATTCATAGTCCCATCTGAGGTTTCAGATGGAAGTACAGTCTCAGCTCTAACCTCTTTGGTGTTTGTGTTTTGGTCCTTATCCCCTAGAAAGATTCTATGGTTTTTTCACTTTTCGTCTGCTTTTTCCTATTCATGATGTTGGCTGAGTGTTGTAGCTTTTGGTTCTTTCAGTCAGAAGGTACAGATCTTTAAGTTGAGCTGATGTGTGTCTAGGCTAAAAGCAGGCTTTTGTTTTTTGTTTCCCAGATCAACCCTGGGGTTAGCTTGTTAGGTGTGTGGGAGGTGTGGTCTGGTCTCAGGATATCTCCTCAGCTGACTTGAGGCAAAGGCAAGGTCAGGGGATGGTGATCCCAGCTTCCCTATTGTCTTCCCTTTTCCCCTGGAGGGCTGGGGCATGCCTAGAAGCTAACGCATGTTCCCGCCCCTCCTGGGGCTCGTCTCCCGGCTCTGAGGCTTGCCTGG
Organism: Notamacropus eugenii; assembly: GCF_028372415.1. Classification (NCBI taxonomy): domain Eukaryota; kingdom Metazoa; phylum Chordata; class Mammalia; order Diprotodontia; family Macropodidae; genus Notamacropus; species Notamacropus eugenii. Next base: position 264,734,676 of record NC_092874.1, read on the forward strand.
GTTTCAGTGCGAATTTTCTCTGCCCTGGGTCGTCTGTCCCTCCAGCCGTCTCCGCTACCATAAGAAGAATCCCCCTTTGCCACTTTTCCAGCCTCTGGTGTTATGAGACCACCTGCCCCCTTCTGCTGTTCCCGCTGATCCAGGATTAATCTGGGGAAGAATTTTATGGTTCCCTCACGGTCATCAGGGGGGAGGAGAGAGCACTTACTGATCACTCTGCCAACCCAGTTCCTGGAAGTTCAAGTAGTGACCCACTGAAGTCCGTCTTCAGGCTGAAGATTTCAAGGGCTGCTGCGCTGATGTCTGGCACTCAGCGGCTCTCACCGGCTCGGCCTGGCTTATCTCCTGCTCCGCTGGTCTCACCCGCCACTCTCGGGCTCCTCTGGTCCCCTCCGCCCTGCCGCGCCGACCGCGCTGCGCTGTGTGCCGGGGTCTTACCCACGCGGAACAGATCCCTCCCGTGAACCCTCCGGTCCAGCCTGGTCTCCGAATCCGTCAAAGTCCGTCACCCACTGGATTCTACACCTCCAAAGTCTGGTCAGACTCTCCCCCCGGAGATATCCAGAGGAGTTTTTCCAGGAGCTTAGGTGAGTCGTTGCTTTCACTCCACCATCTTGGCTCCGCCCCCCAACAATAGCTTTTACAACGGAGAAGAAGAGGGGGAATATGAGAAGGAATAAACGAGCAGTACTTTCATCAGATTTGGCTTCAGGAGGGAATAATATATACATTTAATTGGATAGGAAAGTTTATCTTACCCTACAGGAAAGCAGGGGGGAAGGGGAAAAGAGAGGAGGAATAATAGAAGGAACGGCAGATTGAGTGAAGTGGTAAGTGGAAGCAAACGCTTTTATGTAGGGTCAGGTCAAAAGAGAGAATAGAATAAATGGAGGATGGGACAAGATAGAGAGAAATATATTTGATCTTTCATAACGTGATTGTTATGGAAGTGTTTTGCATGACTATACATGTATAACATATATTAAATTGCTTGTCTTCTCAATGAGGGTATGTGGGAGATGGGAAGGGGAAGAACGTGAAACTCAAAACTCACAAATGGATGTTAAAAATTGTTTTGCTATGCAAATAGGAAATAAGATATATTGGCAATGGGGTATAGAAAATATAGGAGAATAGAAGGGATGGGAATGGGAGGATGATAGAAAGGTGAAATTATCAGAATATACACTGTCCTGGGGTGGAGGATGGGATAAATGTGGGAAAAAAATTGAAACTAAAAATTTTGTGCAAGTTAATGTTGAAAACTGAAAATAAATAAATTTAAGTAGAAAATAAAATAAGACAAAAAAAAACCATAAGGGCAGATAAGTCAGCTTAGCTAAAATAGCAAGGCATCTTGAGGGAAAGATGGAAGGCAGTATACACTAGACAAATTAACATACTACCACCATGATGACTACCATACCCTACCTCAGAACCCCCAAAGAGATAACCCAGAAGCCCAAATCCAAGAATTTTTGGGAAATCAATGTTTCCAGCCAAGAACATTACATATCATCATGGTAAACAACAGCAGTGAAGATGCAGCCTGGCATCCGCTGCAGGATGTGCCACAGACATAACTGTGGAAGAGTAAGAAAAGAAAATTCTTGCCACCAAAATTCTTGGAATTGTCAAGTAGTTCAACCTCAGAAAACCTTACCAGTTTAAGTGATATTAAGGAACCAATATCACCCTCTTAGCTAAAACCTTCCACTGGAGATGTGTCCCCCAGGAGAATTCAATCTCCTTGAGAGCAGGGACTACTTTTCTACTTGTATTCTTAGTTATTTACTTAGTACTTTGTACATGGGGATCACACAATCATTCCTTTTTTTCAATCATGATTTGATTTCATCATGAAAATGATTTCCTCAATGGGATACTTTTATACAGAAACTGACCTCACAACTGAGTTCCATTTTGAATCTGAGATTACAGCATACATTTCATGTTTGGAAATATCAGTGAGACAAAACCCTGATTACAGAGTTTCAGTAACTGCAGCTGATGAACAGACACAAGAAACAGATGAGTTAAACTTCTCAAGGAAACCATATGTGACACTTTTTGCTTACTCAAGGTAGTGTTCTAACTGTGTATACCCTGAAACTTCTTGGGCTCTCTCAAAAGAGAAATACCTACTGCTGAATTCTGTTCTATCACATATGATTCTATAGTGAAATTCCATGCACCAAGCTTCCAACTAGATAGCTGTAATGATAATTTAAATGGGAAAATCTTTCCCATTCATTAACAGTCCCGTGTGACCTACTTAAATCACATAAAAGTCTAAGTCACATGTAGTAGGAGGAGCTTGCTGAACTGCTGAACAGGTGGAACAGGAAGGGTGGAGCAGAGCTGGCAGGAAGTTGGTCAAGCTAGTCAAAGCTGGAAAGGTTTCAGGCAAGCACAGGTAGGCTTGTGAGTGTTTGTTTGTGGGAAGGCTCCAGTAGAGACTGGGGGGAGGCTTGGGAATGGTTTTGTCCCCTGTTGTGATAATGTGCATTGATTTCTTGGTTACTCTGATGGATCTGGTTTTCTGGTGTTGGAATTTATCTTTCTAATGTCTGAATAAATGTTTTCTTCTGCCTTCTGTATGGAGAGTCTGTGATTCAGAATTACACTGGCGTATTCATAATTGTCCTCAGTGCTATGAATATAGCCTGGGAGATAAAATAGTTTATCATAAAATAAAATGTAAAGTAATATCATCTAAAGATATTAGATTTTTATACCTTGATTTGAAAGATTTAAATCAATTATCATTTAAGTGTTTGTGATTTTAATACATTACCAACGTTCCATCTCAGTGTACATGGAAAAGTTAAAATAGTTGTGAATTATGCTCAGAGTTATTTCCACAAAGTTGTACTTAGATGAGATGACACAAATATGATCCTGAAACAAATAAAAAGATATTAACACAATGTTTGGTTTGGGACTTTTTAGTGACCTTTATTTCTAGCGATGCCAACGTTCAAAACAGTTACCTACCCTTCTTCAAACTTTTTTTGAATTATGGAACCTTTCTGAGCCTTTAAAAGCAATTTAAATATTGGGACATGAAAATGAAACACATTTCCTCCTTGAATTGACATTCATTTTGAACTTCTTTACACAGGGAATGCTATTAAAACTGTGGGAGGCAAATAATTCCATGTGAATTGGTATATTTATAATATACATGTTCATTCATTTTCTTGTCCTCCTCATTCTCTGGCTATTTGTTCATTTACACTTGAATAAAGTCCTGATTTCCTTCTTATAAAGAATTTGCCCCCAACTGGGGCTTTAGTCAGAGAAGAGATTCACTTTTTGACCTTTCAAATCATGAGAAAAGAAACAAAAAGATTCATTTTTTTTGTTGTTCCCTCAGAAGATAAATTGTGCATGGATTTGAAAAGTGATAAAATGAAAAATAGAAATTTACTGAGTCCATTTATCCAAACAGTTTTTACTACTTTGAAAAGATTTAATTTTCCTCAGAACATCAGGGAAATGTGTTTGGACACATTCAAGATCTCAATGGGGATTAAGAGAAAAGGAGAGACAAAATAAAACTAACATAGAGCTTGGTGTCACTTGCCTGGACAATGCCAGGAATGATTATATTAGGAGAGTAAATCAACCTTTCACTACAGGAAAACTCTAGGGTTTATTGGTACAGCATGTCTAGAAAGTTGCCTTACATACTTTAACATCAAATGGGTTCTTTTAACTCCTGAACCGAAGATATCAACTCATCTTCTTTATGTGCTTTCATTTAATAAAAATATGTTTTAAATTCCATGTGGATTACTTAATCTTTCTGTATTTATTTCACAGAAAAGAGAAGAATTAGATGGTTAATATTCAAGTCATTGTGGATATATATTCTCCTATCTAGGAACACCACAGATAAGAGATATAAGTGTAGCTTTAACAGGCAAAGCAATTGGAAATTATACAATAAAACATAACTAATTAGAAAGGAAGAGTAATGTTATCCAATAAGAACAAACATTTATATAGTATTTTATGGATGATGAAACACTTTACATCAAATCCCTTTGGATTCTCAAAACGACCCATGAAGTCATTTTTGATTGTTTTATCCAGATTTGTGATTTCATTAAGTAAGGGCTTTATTACAGTAAATTTAGTGGTGGAAAGAGTCGCAGAGGTCAGCAAATACAAGAGTCTCGTCTTACAAATGAAAAGTCTGAAGACCAACACAAGGTTAAATCGTGCAGGTGAAATTTGAACCCTTGGAGCCTTGAACCAAATAATTTTCACTACACTATTTCAGTTTATCTCCCTTCTTAAAGAAGGAGCTTCTTCTATCTATGCATATCAGTGCTACCATTTATAGTGTGGGAGAATTCTCTGGTACACTGAGAGGTGACAGAAACTGTATGTGTCATTAAGTATGAGAAACCAAATCTTTCTCACTCCAAAGCCTTGTTTTTTGTCTATAAACCACCCTGCCTATGTGAGGTAGATATGGTAGGATTAATATCCTCACTTTGCAGATGCAGGACATAGATTACAAAATGTTACAAGTATTCCTAATATGCATAGGTAAGAATTATGGGAGATAGAATTTGAAACTTGGTCTCTCTTGATCCAGGATTCTCCCCCCTCTCCCACTTGCCTCCCCAGGAGGTGCTGCCTCTCAGATATACATAAAACAAGTGTATCGAAGCATTATGTAAAATGTATTTTTCTCTTTTGCATTCTAATTATGTGTTCTATAATCAAATGAAGCAGTATGAACAACCATTAAATATACCTACTTTCTTAAATAATGGAATAACTTGGAATAGAGCTTGAAAACGGATCCACAGTCACAAAGATATGTAGATGGTACTCTAAAACTATTTTTAAAAAAGTTCTAGATATAGAAGGGAATAAAAGTATTCAGAAGGCAAACTCATCTTCCAAAAGCACAGTTTTCATAACAATTTCCATACACTTCAAAGTATAATACCTCCCCATTGCCCACTGCAGAAGTTTCAGATTTCTTCATCTGACTTTGAATGCCCTCCTTCATCTGTACGAATCATACTATCATATTTTTCCATTTCTCCTCAATCTATCCTCCATGAGTTCAGACCACTATCATCACTGACCCCTAACACATTTTGTGTGTTTTGACCTCTGCTTTTTCCTTTTAAATTTCTATAATAGCTTTTCTCCTCCTGATCATACAATAGTCATATGATTATGGATTTAGAGCTGAAAATAATCAGAGAGGCCAAATAGGTGATTTGGTGGATAGTGTGATAGACCTGGAATTAGTCAGACTAGAGTTCTTTTTTAACTTATTTATTTATTGAATAAAACAAGCATTTCCATAATATAATAAATACATTGAACTGAAAATTATTTTACAACTTGTTAAATATATAATAAAGTCATCATGTTGTTTTTTTTTTCTTTTTTTCTTGCCTTGTCCCACAGTGAGAGATGGCTACTATCACACATACATACACACACACACACACACACACACACACATACACACACATTCACAAACAAACGCAATTACTTATTCACTACAAATTGTTCTTAAAACAATATTTTTATTGCATGAAATGTTCTTTTGGTTCTACCCATTTCACTCTTCATTATTTTAAGCACATATATCCATGTTATTATAAGACAACTGAGCTCATCATTTCTTATAGCAGAGTAATATTCCATTATAATCATATACCACAACTTCTTCAGCCATTCCCCAGTTGGTGAGCATTCTCCAATGTCTAATAATTTGCCAACACAAATGACCTGCTATACATATACTAGAACAATGGAGGTTCTTTTCTTTTGTATGTAATCATCTTTGCAAGTAGAACTTGTAGTGCTATTGCTGGGTTAGCGGATATAAACAGTTTAATAACTCTTTGGGCATAATTCAAATTGCTCTCCAAAATGGTTGGATCAGGTCAGAATTCCACCAAGAATGAATTAGTATCCCAAATTTTCCATTTTTCACTTTCCAGTATTTTTCCTCTCCAACCTTTTTTGCTTTCCCCTTCAATCATTTTAGCTCCATTGGTGCAATATGATATCTGAAGGTTGTTATATTTTGCATTTCTCTAATCAATAAGGGCTTAGAGAATTATTTCATGTCACTACAAATTGTTCTGATTTCTGAATCAGAAAACCTCCTGTTCCTATCTATTGACCATTCATCAATTGAGGAAATGATTCACATTCTTACAGATATTACAATATTTTTTATGTATTTGAGATGCACCTTTGTCTGAGAAACTTCCCATAAATTTCTCCCCAATTTTCTGCTTTACTTCTGATATTGGATACATTTATATTATTTGTACAAAATCTTTTTTTAGCTTGACTATCAAAATTATCCTCCTTAAACCTCACTGTGTTCTTTACCTCTACTTTATTCATAAATTATTTGCCTACACACAGATCTGATAAGTAGTACATTCCATATTTCAAATACTTCCTTTCCTACGTATTAGCTATGGGAGTCCGGAAAGGTCACTAAATTCCTTTAACCTCAGCCTCTTCATTTGTAAAGTGGACATCATAATACTAACAGTTACCTCCCAGGATTGTTGAGAGAATCACATGAAAAGATAGACAAAATGCAACACAAATGTTAAAACACATACCTATTCCTATTACTAGAAGGAAGTGGAAGAAGCATTTATTTAGTATCTGCTATGTGTGAGGCTCTGTGCTGCTTTAAGCACTTTTTACAAATATTATATTATTTAATGCTCATAAAAATCCTACTGGGTAGGTGCTACTATCACCCTCATTTTATAATGGAAGAAACTAAGACAGAGATTAAGTGACTAGCCCAGGTTCATACAGTGTCTGAGGCAGAATTTGAATTTACATCTTCATTACAGCCACAGCACTCTATGCATTGTACCACCATTAAACAATGCAATGGTTGACCTCTGCAAATAAGATTAGTGTTGACCTTCTTGGACTCAAAGGGCAGAAACAGGAACAATGGGTGTGATACTGGCTTAAAATAAGGAAAGATGTATTTGGAACTAATTTCTAGTATAATGAGGGGAGGAATAGAATCTTGCTTGTCAATGAGGGTCCTCCAGAAATGTCCTAATAGCCATTTGCTGTTCATATAGATGGATGGCATAGAGGGAATTTTACTTGAGGAGGAACTGGACTCTGAATTAACTTCCAGCTCTATGGCACTGAGATCACAGACTGTATTCATATCCAATTTGCACATGTCAGTTTTCAATTAATTTTCAATGATAAAAAACTGTTTAAAACTAGGTAAAGTCTTGTTGTTGTTGTTGCTATAGAGTCTAAACATTGCTATAGAGTCTAAAAGAATTAAAAATTGGCACAGCTAGGTGGTGTAGTAGATAGAGCACCAATGCAGCAGTCAAGAGGACTTGAGCTCAAATCTCACCTCAGACACTTGACACTCACTAGCTGTGTGACCTTGGGCAAGTCACTTAACCCCAGTTGCCTCATCCTGGGTCATCTCTAGTCATCCTGATGAATATCTGGTCACTGGATTCAGATGACTCTGGAGGAGAAGTGAGGCGAGTGACCTACACAGCCCTCCCTCACTCAAAACAGTCAAGTGCAAGTCATGTCATTATTTCTCTGATGACATGGTCTTTGGCAACGAAGGACAAACACACACACACACACACACACACAAATGAATTAAATTAGCCATATTGTTTATCCCTTTATCCTCCTCCTTTCCCAATATATATTTCTATAAATTTCTTGGAAGATGCTCCTTTCTTTCAATACAAAGTTTCATCAACATTTGTAATTTTGTAATACTCAAGCTCCAAAACTACACACACACACACACACACACACACACACACACACACACAAACACACATATGTAGTTCTGTATCTCGTACAATGTATTCTATTGAGCTCAGAAGACAAATGGACCAAGGAGAACACCAACAATTTAATGGACTCTGAAAACAGAAATAAAGCTATTTAACATGGCACATTTTAAACCACAGTACTCTGTGGAATGATAATGGCAGCAGAAGAAATAGAAGGCTAGCCATGTCATCATGAAGATCACGTATTATTTTAGGCAAGTCAATGAGATTATGTTACAGACTTTTGACTACTCCAGACCAGCCTATTCATCAGTGGATAACTAGATAATTTACCTGCTCCTATCTCAACCCCTTTTGAGAATCTCTGAAGGAAAAAGCACATAGCTAAGCTTATCTCAGCTATTACAAATTAATGTTGCATTACCTAAGATGTGCCCTCATTGCTGATCAGCAATCCTTCTTTTGATTTATTATTTCAAGAAGATATGCACCAGTGTGTCTCAGCAAAGGTCACATACTTTACTTTTGTAATTGTTAGGGTGTTAGAGGCTGATGTAAAAAACTTACTGTCCTTGTAAGAGAGTAAATTTATGAGTCTGGGTATGTTTATAAAGTAGTAGATCACAATTGCATGAACATATTCATATAAAAGAAACATTCTCGGTTGTATGAAAATATGTTGGAGGTCTTTGGTCTGACAAATTATGCACCTTCAGGTATCTAGGATCAGTGATAACTTCCAGCTTTCAGATTTCAAAAGAAAGAGAGACCTAAGGATTTCCCAATTTTATGTCCATCTAGACCACTGCTGTGCTGGAGCTTCCTTGTAACCAGATCATAAGAGCTTAGTGCTAAATTTTCATTGTGAATAATAACACCTTAGAAATTAGCAAATAATTTGTTGATCATTTACACTAAGATAGAGAAAATATTAATAATGGAGATTAAACTTAAAGTTAGCCATACATTTTGTTTTCCCCAAAGAGCCATTCATAAACATATACTAAGATTCTCAGTTTTTCTTGGTGTTATTGATAATGAAACTTTTCATTCATGCACTCATCTTTCATTTAGCAAATATTGATTGCATATGCAATGTATTGTGATAGGGATGAGGAACCTGCAACCTCAAGGAACCCTTTACATCCTCAGCTGCAGCCCTTAGAATGAATCTAAACTTCCCAGAACAAATCTTTCTATTAACTACACCAAGTTTACAGTCAAAATAGATGATGAATCCCTTTGTGTTTGCCAAATATCTCTTCTTTACAATAAGTTTCATGGCTGATCTCTTGCTAAATTCCTTCTTATAACAGGGAGCCTTTTGAAGACAAAGAAATCCAGGTCAGACATTTAAGGAATGGGATATTTAGCTCTAGAGAAGAGTAAAAAGTTTCTCCTACTGATGAGACAGAAATTATATGAGTATCCATTAACCTTACCCTATGTGGAAGGCAAGCTCTATATGCCATGGTGAAGGAATGTAGAGATTTCAATGGAATGAAGGGAAAAGTAGAGAAAGCCATGGCTTTAAAGTTGACTCCTCAAGAAAGGAATGAGAGCAAACATTTAGAAAATGTCATAAAAAGTATTGAATTTTTAATAGAAATTTATCAAGCTTGCTAGAGAGGAGCAAAACAAAGACAGAGAGAAATAGAAGAAGAGAGATAGAGATAGAGACAGAGAGAAATAAGAGATATAGAAATAAAGAAAAAAAGTGAGACAGAAAGAGAAAATGTTGGGATATATTGTCTAATAATCTCTTTTCTTGACCCTTCTGCAATGACTTTTTGGGATAGTAGACAGAATCTGGTGGGGAAAAGTGAATGAGGAGTAAGGATTTTACTATCTAAGTGTTTTCTCTAAAAAGAGAAAACAAATACAAGAAAAAAATCTGCCACATTTGTTAAGACCGAAATGAAAACAAAAATGAAAGAAAAATAAGAGAAAGGTTTGAATTTTTTGAAATTATTTATTTTAAATTTTCCAGAAGCTCAGGAATATAACTTAGTTTTTGCTTTATAGATCATAATTATTTAAAAATAAATAAAATCTGAAATGATATTCACTTTCCAACAAAGCATATGACATACCATTAAACTCACATATACTAGTAATTTGTTATTATTAAGTTGTTAAATTAATTTGATTTACTCTTAATTTTCTGAAAAAATGATTAAAAATTTCTAGAGTGTGATAAAGACAATTTTGACAACATTAAAGGAAGGATTCTGTATTTCAAGCACCTTGTACTTTCTGGAATATAATAAGTATTTAATAAATATCCTTTGATTGATTAATTCATTGGAACTGAATTTATAGAAATATACATCACTCCTCACTTCATGATCACATTTTGCACCATATTTAAAATTTGCAAATTTAAGCTGGTACCTGTTCAACTTTTGACAGGTTTGTCAGCAGCTACATATCAATTGAGAGCCAGTATGTATAAGTGCTATAAGAAATGATGAACAGGAAGACTTCAGAGAGGCCTGGAAAGACTTATATGAGCTGATACTAAGTGAAAAGAGCAGAACCAGGAGAACTTTGTGCACAGCAACAACCACAGTATGGGAGGAATTTTTCTGGTAGACTTAGTATTTCATTCCAATGCAAGGACTTAAAAAATTCCCAATAGACTCTTGAGAAAAAAATGTCTTCCACATCCAGAGAAAGAATTATTGAATTTGATCGCAGAATGAAGCAGACCATTTTCTTTTGTATTATATTTTGTTTTGTTTTATGTTTTTTCCCAATCTTTTTAATTCTTTTATGTAACAAGACTAAGGTAAAAATATATTTAATAGGAATGTATGTGTAGAACCTCTACAAAATTGTATGCCGTCTTAGGGAGTGACTGGGGAGGGAGGAGGGCAGAAGGAGGTGGAAGGAGAAAAAACAATCTAAGACACATGGAAGTGATTGTAGAATACTGAAAACAAATTTAATTTAAAAAATAATTCTGGAAACTGACACGGCTGCCAGTGATTCAGTCCCCTGAGGCCTGCCCAGGCTCTCTCTGTGCTGGTGCAGCCCATGCTGGACTATGCCATGTTCCCAACTTGGTATTACAGACACTTACTGTCCACCTTCCAGGCTGTCTTGGGCTAGAGTTTTGTTTCACTCTGTCATTCTGTGGGTTCTACAGAGCCAGAATTTGTTTACAGTAATTTTTACAGGTATTTGAGGAGTTTGTGGGGAGAGCTCAAGCAAGTCCCTGCTTTTAGTCCACCATATTGGCTCTACCCACTCCTAATCTTCTTGCTACATTATTTATAACCTGAAAAGGACTGGAAACAAGTAAGACTGGAGTTGAATTAAAAAGGAGAAATGATAGGTAAATAGATAGGTAAAGCATTTATTAAGCATTTTTATGTAAGAAAATTATGACAAGTATTAGAGCTATAAATATCAAGTCAGTTAAATAATCCTTGTCTTAAATTCTAGTGGTGGAAGAAATACAAGAGAGAGGAACACCACAATAAGGGAGAGCTGCAAGTCCAGTCTAGAGGGTGGGCAGAAATGTGGTGTAGGGAAATACCTGGTGATGGGAATGACACCTCCCCAATCTTGCCTACCAATGACAAGTATCAAGGGTGGGGTACTGTGGGAATAATTTAGAAATAATGGCCAATGGTGAGGCAACAGACTATGAAAATATCAGAGAAGCTTCAGGGACCCAAGATAAGAGGAAGGAGTTATCCTTCTTGGGAAGAAACTACCTGATCTTCACAGAAAGGCTTGTAGGATTATAGATTCAAAATTTAAAGTGATCTTAGAGATTATTTAGTACATCTCATTTCTAAGAAGATATAACTGAGCCTCATGGAGGTTCTCACTTGTCCAAGATTGCATAGGAAATGAATGGCAGAACTCAAATTTGAACTCTGATCCTTTGATTCTAAAGCAGTGTGTTTCCCTCTCTAGCAACTTAACAAACAAGATGAGTTACTCTATTCAGACAGCATCTTGTATTAGCATTACAGAAGGCCATTCTTTCATGGCAGAGGGAACTGAACTCACTTAACTGTGGGCTTACAGCATTTTTTTAAATGCCTCTATATTTCAAGAGGGCACCATTGGTGTTCTTTTATTCAATTACCTTTGGCCGTTACATTTCTTCAATCTCATTTGCTTCTTATCTTCTTTAAATATGATGTGTGGGAGGAGGTAGAAAAGTAATAGGAGGTCAAGGTAGCGAGTAGGAGTAAAGTAGAGGAGGGAGGAGGGATATCAAGCAAGAGACATGCACAAACATACAAACAAAGATCAGTAGTAGAATAGTTTTTGTAAAAGTGTATGTCTACATATGTATGTATATATGCACATGTGTACGTATATTTCTATAGCTGTAGAGAAACATATCTAAATTTCATCGTAGCCTTCTGGAGCAAGGGAGGAAGAGCACGGTAAAAAAAATGCACAGTAGAGAACAAAGAAAACTCACAAGGAATAGATGGACAATTCTCAACACAATGTGTGATATTCATTATGCTGGGTTTTTTTTGAAAGGAAAATTTATTGTTACATATTTTGAATCCTCTCATGTTCTGCTAAGTGCATGATATGCTTTTTTCTTTCTTGCTTTGTATGCATGTTTCAATATTGAAGTTTACGATATGTTTTTGTTTCCTTTTTCTATTTTGTATTTGTGTTTTTGATTCTTGACTCCAAAATTTAAAAAAAAATGTGTGGATGAATCTCAGATCATCTTTTCACTCTCTGTCTTCTACCCAAATTCATCAATATTAAAGCCTTGTCCAATCATGGCAATTTACATGCATACATGTACATACACACATACATACCTGCATACATACATACATATGTCTGTGCTTCTTAAAACCATTTGAAGTAGGGGTGATTAATATCCTCATTTTACTGATTAGGAAACTGAGATTAAGGAAGGTAAAGTGACTTGTCCAGGGATACACAACTACTAAGTGTTTGAGGCAGACTTAGAAAGTAGTCTTTTTGACTATTATAAATACACAAATGAAAGATAAAGAACATATGAGAAAAGAAGTTATCTATATCCAGAGAAATATTCTGAGAAGGGATTTCTAGACTACTAAAGGAATGAATCTATGACACACAAATAGTCATTAAATCTTAAACTTCAGGTTCATTATTTTCTTTTCTTATTTTCAGGCAAGTGAGAGATTATAGAGTCTGGTGAAAGTTTTTCTCTTCCTTGGATACTACCAAAAGAGCAGTAGCTTGGTGGTTCTGATCCTGCTTTTCAATTCTTTCCCTTTGAATTGATGAAGCATAGAGATTCTAGGCTTTGCAGATGCTGCTCTGTCTCTATTTCTCTTTCATTTTTTGCCTTTTTATAACCTTATGACAATTATGAAAGGTCTTGTTGCTAGGAATATATCATTTTACTTCGTTGGCTGTCTTTAATTATTTTTTGAAAACCTTTGCTATGGATAAACTTGTCATGTCACCTAAGTTCTGCTGAGAGATTTTTAAACTTGTCTAATAGATTTCCAAGTATTATTTAAGAGAAAAATGTTTCTCAGTATATAAAGTTTTAGACATTAAAAAAATCTCAACTTTCTCCAAGACTTCTAGAGAGTAATTATTCACACAATTATCTACTTCCTCTGTGGTTCAGGTGATTATGATATTTATGTTAATTAAATTATAGTCATTGATGTGCATCACATCAGTCCAAGTCATGTCTTCAAGATCTTAGGACAGCTGTTGAGGTGATAACAAAAATCTATTTTCACCACCTGCAGCATGGCACAGATGTTCAGAACTATTAGAGGAGAAGCAGATATAGGCAAGAAACTATTAAAATAGTGAACATCAGTACAATGAAGTTTGTAGGAAAATGGCCAAAAATGGGAAAAAATAATCTTGTGAAAATTAGAATATTTCTCACCTGGTAGTCTTAACAAAATGTTCTCCTGAGCTATGACAGTAAGAAGGGACTGAGCAAGGCAAGGGAGAATGTTGTTGAGTTGGGTCCAATTCTTTGTGACCTCATGGACCCATAGCACTGCAGCCCCATCTAGCCTCCATTATCTCCCAAAATCTTTCTAAGTTCATGTTTGCTTCTTCCACTAGCTATTTATCCATTTTATTCTCTGCTGTCCCTTTTTTCCTTTTGCTTTTAATCTTTTCCAGAATCAGTATTTTCCAATGAATCCTATCTTCTCATTATGTGGCCAAAGTAGTTAGGCTTTAATTTTAGTATTTGTCCTTCTAAAGAATACTCTGAATTTATCCCTTCATATTTCCATAACCAAATGTAATCTTAAGTGTATGAGTGATAGGACAAGTAAAGTAGGATCTTTTGCTGCTTTTCTTTTACTAAAAGTGCCTCTGGTTGAATAATGTGATTGAGGAGGATCTTTCCCACCCATTGATGGGCCTGCAAAGATTTGTAGTTATGTCCACACCTTTTGTTAATGAGGCACTGCTTCTCAAGGGATGTGATGCTGTCTGGCTCTAAGAAATGTATAACGAGTCTGTATGCCAGACAAGACTCTGGGAAGCTGCTAAGGAGACTTCTGACTTTGAAAACCCAGATGTTGGTCTTCCCCCTCTGGTAACTATGGTCAGACAGTTAGACCTATCTGATAATTTGTGATATATGCATTGATTATGATCAGGCAGAAGAAGTCATGCCTTTTGACCTTTGAATTTCTTTAATTTTCTCTGAGGTTCAGGGTACTGACTCCCCTGAACTAGGTGAATGACATATGTGTTTGATTGAAGCAATAATATATGTACCTGATAAAAGTGATTGTTAACCTCTCAAAAGTTGCTCTTCCTTTTAGAACAGCAAATCAAAGAACCTGTGATAGCAGGCCCCCAATGTATGTCAGGGTGCTTACTGTTACAATGAGTCTAATTTCACATGAATTGGATCACAGTAATGACATCAATTAAAAATTTTAGGCATCTGCATTATTCAAAAAAACTGTGTTCATTCTGCAGAGGTAAGAAATGGTTAAATTGTACTATTATTATTATTATCATTATTATTATTAATGCTATTTTTCCTGTACTTATGAGTTCTTTACTTAATAGTGTCACTGTATCCTAGTGATGAGAGTTCTGACCTTGGCAACATGACTTTGAATTTTTCCTCTGATATTTACAAGTTGTGTGATCTTGATAAAATAATTTACCTGTCTTGAGTTTTAGATATATTTCCTCCTTTAAAAATACCTATAGTGCATACCACACAAATTTCTTGACAAACTCAAATGAAATAATACATATAGAACTTTTCAAATTTAGAAGAATATAACTAAATAGGTAGATTATGAACAGTAATGATCTATATTTATTTAGAACTTTATCATTTATAAATCACTTTAATTCTCACTTCAGCCCTTAGATGCAGGTGCTATTATTTTCTTTTTTTTATAGACAAGAAAAAAATTAAAACAAACGGAGCTTAAATGACTTGCCCAAGAACACTCAGAGAGTAAGTATTTGAAGCAGGTTTTGAACTCAGTTTTTTCCACTTCTAAATGTAGTTCTCTATTCACTGTACCACAAAGCTGCCTCAGGTGTAATACATCTTTTACACCTTTAGTTTTATAATTCTTGGGTTGTCAAATATACACATGTATGTATATATCCGTATATACACACATACATACATACATATACATATATATATATATATATTTCTCATTTCAGAACAAACCAGTAAGTAGGAGTTATTTTTATTTTATACTTAAGAAAAGTGGGACTAAGGAAGTTAGGTGACTCCACCTCGATCACATAGCTAGTAAGTTTCTGAGGTAATAATATTGGCATTATCGTATATTACTCTATTATATATAATTTTGTAGTTAATATATTATAGAATATATAACATGTAAATACATTGCTATATGAAATAGATATAATTATATTCCATATTGATGTATATAATATGTTCTACATACAATATTACTTTTAACTCTTAACAGTAATAACTCTAATAAATTTTAAAGTTAACAAACTGTCTTGTATATATATTATACCATTTAATTGATTTGTTTGACTTTTTCTCCCTTACTCCAAAGGTCAAGTTTTATCTTCTAAATGGTATCACTAATAATTATATTAAAGAAATGGTAGTCAAGGGATATCTGAGGTCTGAGAAATTAACGGATGTCTATTGAGTGTGAGAGACACAGATTTCATGAAGGAAATAGTGTGTGAGCTGGATCTTAAGTAATTGTCAGAATTTTAATTGGAAGAGATTCAGTTTGTTTGGTATTCAAACAAACTCATGGTGGTTAAGACCTTATAGAGCAAGCATGAAGAGCAGCAGTCAATAGTAATTTCAGTTCTATGACCATTTCATAGAGTACAAAACTAATTTAGTTTTGTCTTATATCCTCAGTCCCCAACATAGTATCTGGTATATAACATAACCTAATAAATGCTTCTTTATTTAAATTGAATTATAACATTATTACATTCCCACTATCCGGAATATAGTCTTCCATTTTGTAGGCAATGGAAACATGTGGGTTCTGTGAAGTTGCTTGAAATGAGTGTACTTTTTTCAAGAATCCTACAGCCTCTTTTTTTATCAGTATATAAATGACTTTGTTGACATCAAGACTAATCAAAGAGTCTTTCCATTTGTGCTTCACTAAACTGAGAAGTTCCTGACTCCCAGACTACTGTCCCATTCTCCATGCTATTCTGTGTACATTAGGAAATGTATCTTGTAGGAAATGCTATTGAGATGAAATGATATTTAACTAATTAATTAATAAGGTATAAATTATTTATCAGTGTTCTTCATCATTAATCTTTCCTTTCTATCTTTTCAATTTTATCACATTTCACTCTCTCTGTCCCTTAACCCTATGTTCCTATGAAATGGGCTACTTTTCATCTTCCAAATTTTGTGCTTTCTTTCCCTCTGTCACTACCATTTCTCCCACCATCCCCCACATTTGAAATAGATTTCTCACTCTCCACTACTTTCACCTATGGAAATAATTCTCTTTTTCGAGAGTCCAGTTGGGGTGTCATTTCTTCCATTCAGTATTGTGACCCTGCAGACAAAATGTTGAGTTTAGAGGCAAAGAACTGGACATGGTGGAAAATGTACTGTCTCTGATATTGGGAGATCTATATTCAGAACCTATCTCTTCACTCACTAATGTTACTAACTTACACTAGTCACTTAATCTTCTTGGTCTCAGTCTCTTCATCCACAAAATGAATAGGAAGAATAGTAAATGGGCTGTAATTCTCTTTAAAGCTTTAGATCTATAATCTGCACATACTAGGACCTGGATTCAAATGACAGCTTGAATATTTACTGCTTGTCTGACCTTTTGCAAACCACTTAACACCTCTTTTGATCTCAAAATCCTTACTGGGAAAGTTGGACTACATGCCTTCTAAAACTTTTTTCATCTCCAAAAATCTTAAGATCCAGTCATCATTTTTTCATCCCAATGCAGAAGTGTTCTATTCCTCCTCAAATTTCTCATGGCATTTCATTTCTACCTCTTCTTTTTAACTGTAACTGCCTCCATCACATTATTTTGACATCTTTAAATAATATGAATACTTTTTTGATAACAGGTGCAGTATCTTATTTGATCTTTGCCTACCCTGTGCCTATGAAAATGTCTCATACATAGAAGGAACTGCATTTATTTGTGGAATCAAACTAAAAAATATTTCAAGTGATTCAGGGAATACATTTTCAACATTATCTGAAGACAAACTGAACTGATTGCCTCTTTTGGTCACAATCATAGGATAACAGGATTCAGAATGAGAAGAAAACTTTGAGGTTAACTATTCTAATCTATTCCTTTCACAGACAATGATGCATCAGCAACTTGCCCCAAGTCACCCAAGTGGTAAGCACCAGAGCTTAGATTCAAATTCAAGTTTCTTGACTCCTAATCTAAGACTTTTAGTTTTTGTTTTTAATCTATAGGCTATGCTGGAGCAGAGAGTAGTGGGCCCACTCAGAGCAATAACTTAGAGTGATTAATTTGGTTGTGTTAAGAAGATAGATTAGAACAAGGTGATGCTGGAACAAGGAAAACCAGTTTGGAGGCTATTAAAGTACATGGGTGAGAGAGGATGGAAATTTTAATTATAGTGTGTGCAAGTATTGGATTTTCATTTCCTATACATCTACATGTCCTACTCAAAATTACTTTGCCCAAAGAAATGTTCTAAAAATGATCACTTTGTTGGCTCAGGGAGGGGTTATTTTTTAAATACAATTGTCTATGACAAAGAGGAAGGAAGGAAGGAAGGAAGGAAGGAAGGAAGGAAGGAAGGAAGGAAGGAAGGAAGGAAGGAAGGAAGGAAGGGAGGGAGGGTGGGAGGGAGGAAGGAAGGAAGGAAGGAAGGAAAGAAAGGGAAAGGAAGAAAAGGAAAGGAAGGGAGGAAGAGGATGAAAGGATGATAGAAAAAAGAAGGAAGGAACAAAGGAATAGAGGAATGTATTGATAATGCATTTTTGCTTATTGTTAATGTAATTTTGCTTCTTAATGCAAAGATCTTTCCCATCCATTAATAGGCACATGTGACTTGCTTAAGTCACATGGAAGCCTGAGTCACATGAGCCAAATCACATGAAACAGGAAAGTATGGAGGAGGAAGGGTGGAACAAGAAGAAGCAGAGCTAGAGCAAAGCTGAGAGAAAGTTAGTCAGAGAGCAGTCAGAGCTGGGTAAGGCAGCGAATAGTGTGAATGAGAGAGCTTGTTTATGATTTGTTTAACAGAGATGGTTTGTGAGAAGCGTAGCAGGTGAAAGGCTTGGGGCTGGTGTTGTTCTCTGCATTGTTATTGTGTATCAATTTTTGTTACTATGATGGATTCAGCTTTCTGGTGTTTGAATAAATGATTTGATTCTGTCTTCCATGTGGTAAGTCTGTTGTATTTTGTGATTCAGAAGTATGCTTGCATATTCATGGCTGCAGTAGGTGCAGTGAATATCTCATTGGCACTACAAGGAATGAAGGGAAAAAGAAAACTCATAGCCACAGTAAGTGTAACAAAGAAAAGGCATTGTGTATTTGTGGAAAGGACAATCACACTTTTCCTTCATGAAATTTAATGATATTGGGGGATGTGTTTCTCCTGAAATATATTCCCCTATTTCTTATCTTCCAGAAATGCAAACTCACTAAATAGAGTCTCTTTCTATATCTGTCAATTTTGTTCCAGAAAAAGAACTTCCTTAAAATTGAAACACATTGCAAGGAACTTCGTGATTTTGACTTAGCTGAGATTACATTTCCCTGAGTATTTTTGTTGAGATAAAAGTGTCAATGCAAAAAAAGTCATATACTCGCCATTTTCATATTTTCCCATTATTCTTTTTGTGAAGAAGTGGAATAAGCAATAAAATAACCATTTACTGAAAGATTTGAAAACAATGCAGAATTCAGATTATATCACATTAATGTATAGTTAGTTTTGACTTCAAGGTTACACTGATGGATTTTTTCTCACAATAAGAATAGAAAGCCTACCAGATGTTTATCCTTCAAGCAAAATATAGATGTTTAACTTTCTCTCACCCTATTTCCACCACAAATATTTTTGGTCCGGACCATTCCCAAGTTCATTCCTTCATCCTTAAAATGTCATTTACCTCCATACGATCTCACTACTTACTGAGCTTTGTTCCTTGGCCATGCCTGGAGACACAGAAAATACCTATGTACCCCAGGATCATTGGATCATGGAATTTGATCTGAAAAATATTTCAGTGTCCATTTAGTTCCACTCACTTATTTTACAAATGAAGAAAATGAATCTTACAGAGATTGAAGTACTTGCCCATAGCCACAAAAAGTAAATAGTAGAGCCAGGATTCAAACTCAGACTCTGCCTAAAGATCTAGTATTCTTTTTTAAAAATATTTCACTCTGTATGTGCAGTCAAATTAACATAATCATATTTAAACACACAATAGTTTGTATTGTTTATTATTTTCTCTGAGGTTGTTAAATTCCGTGATTAATGTGCAACAATCATCTTTTTTAGGTTTAAGTAAAGACTAGTCATTGTGCTGCCTGCCACCTGCTTCCTCTTATTAGGCATGACTTCTACAGTGATGGATTAAAGTTATTTAAACTGAGTTTGTAATTGTAAAGGGAAAAATGATGACTTCCTAGTATTCTTGAATTATCACAAAACCATTTACTTTTGAGAATAGTTTAATTGATTCAGTTGATTTCAATTTTCTTTGGGAATAATTAGCTTTCTCCTCACCAAATAACTTTCTCCCAGTTCTCCTTCAGCTGAATCTATTTTGTTTCTGAGTGTTTCAAATTACAAATTCACCAAATTGTACTTCCAGTTTTCCAGTTTTAAATTTGAGATAAATATTTTTGAAGAATCAATTTTCTGAGATATGATCATTACTTGAATTTCCCAGATCCTTTGGGAAGTACTCACTTGTTAATGACAAAACCACGAGTAGTACCTTATAGCCAGTCTGAGACTACTATTGATCTTCACAATACCAAATGGAATGGTCTTAGGAGCTTGGCTTCAGCTGTCATGGACTTATTTATTTGGTGATCCTGTTTTTTTAGAATTACAAATTTCAAAAATGAAAGAAATAGATGATTCAATTCAAACCACTTATTTCTACATAAACTGAGTAAAAAAAAATAGAGCCTGCACAAAGTCACTCAAATACTCCACATACTTAATGGTACCTATGAGATTATTGATTTCAGAAATTCCTTCAATTCAGATCTCAATCAGGTCTGTCCATTCTATGTGATGGGCACATATTTGTGCCCATATTCTCAGCAAATCAGTAAGCACTCATTAAGTGACCACTATGTATTAGGCACTGTGTTGTATACTGTGGATACAAAGGAAAGTAAATTATAATTCCTCTGTTTAAGGAATTTTTAATGTAATGGGAAGACATCAAGTGGACCAAAATGTACAAAAATAAGCTATATACGGGATAAATAAACAAAATTATGACGAAAAGGCACCAGAATTAAGGGGATATGGAAAGACTTATTGTAGAAGTTGCAATTTTAGCTGGGACTTTAAAAAGGCCAAGGAATCTGAGAGGCAGAAATGGGAAGGGAGAATATGTCTGGAATGGGAGAGAGCCTGAGAAAATTCCTGAAGGCAAGAGATGGAGCTTCCTGTCTGTGGAATAGCAAGGAAGCCAATATCACTGAATCTAAGAGCACATGGCGGGGTGAGAGGGAGGAATGTAAAGTGTAAGAACCGTGAAAAGATGTGTATTTGTGGAAATGTCTAGTTTGGGAAGTGTAATATAAAGATCTTCCCCACCCATTAATAGTCCTCAGATGGAGCCCATTAAGCTTGATTAGGGGAGGCTTGTTTTATAGGAAAGTCCACAACTTTGTTAATTGCTGATGAGACACTGGGTCATGATGTCATCCCCTCTGGCTCTGAAAAGTCTATGCATACTCTGAGGTGAGATTTTGTTCTTGGGGCTTACTCTTTGGAAGAAAGTTTGTGTGCCAGATGAGATTTTAGGTAATCGTTAAAGTACCCCTCCCCAGCTTTGAAAACCCAGAGGTTGGTGCTTCTATCTCTAGTAAGTATGCACATATGTAATGGTTATACAGTTAGATCTGTCTCTTCATCTGTGATGCATGTATTGCTTATGGTTAGATAGTTAGAAGCCCTGGCTATTGATCTTTATTTCTGGGCTTGTATTATCTCTGTTGGTATATGTGATTAAAGAAGATTGTTGACCCCTCAAAACTTGCTTTCCTTTTAGAAAAGTAGATCTAAGAACCTGTGCTAGCAGGCCATCCTGGATGTGCCAAGTTGCTTGCTGCTGCAGGAAGGGATTTGAAGTGATTTTGTATTTGATCTTGAAGGATATACTGAACCATTTGAGTTTTTTATCAGAAGAAAAGGAGGAAATTCAGGAGAGAATGTTGTTCTGAAAAACTAGAGAAAAGAGAGTATCAAGAAGGTGACTGACAGTGTCAGTGGCTGGAGTGTTCAAGAAGAAAGAGGATTGAGAAAAGACCAGATCAGAAGATGGAATGCAAGGAATTCAGAAGCAAGTGAGGGAAGAGAAAGTATAAGCATTATAATAGACACTATTCTCATATTTTAGCTACTAAGGGCAGAAGAAATACAGGGCATTAGTTATCTAGAATGGAATGACCAAGTGAGGGTTGTTGTTGAGGATGAAGAAGGCAAAGTTATGTTTCTAGACAGTAGAGAAGGAACCAACAGATGGGATAGATAAAAGATAAGTGAGGGAGTGGGTACAATTGAGAGGGTAATCTGTTGAAGGAGACAGGATAGGGTGAGTTCACTTGTGCTGATAAGGGTGTTTTCTTTAGCAAGGAATAAGGTTACCTCTTCACGTAAAAAAGAAATGAAGGGGAAGATAGCGGCAGAAGACATTTTAAAAATTATACGATTGACATGTAGAAGATAGAAGAATGAGCTCTCAATGAACAACTAATTTTTTCAGTAATATATGGAACAAAATTCTCAGCTGAGAGGGTATAGGGAGCAAGAGGCAAAGAAAGTTTGAGGAGGGGTAGAAAGGTATAGAAGAGAATAGAATAGGATCAGTAAATTGATAAGGGGGATCTAGAAGGATTGTATATTAGAAATGAGGACCCAGTTAAGGCTGTGCCATAGACCTATTTCACTTTCCCTCCAGTCATCATTGTGAGGGTAACAGTAGAGGACTCTGACTGTCTGCCAGTTATCTCTCACTCTTGACATGTGATCAGTCCATCTTGTGTTTTTGTCATGCCAATTCTTGACAACTTACTTTTCTGGTTTGTAGTTCCTAATTGGTTGTATCTAATAGCCTTCTCACACCCACCATCTGTAACCATGTAACCATGTAACCATCAGCTGACTTTCATATAATATTTATTTTTAGTTCCTCAGAAATAGTGGCATTGCATGTCTCCCTGCTGTGATCTACCCTAGCAAAAAGTCAGTACTGAAAAAATAGACCTGTACTTTCATGGGCAGCTTGAGGTCAATAAAGAGTTGCTCTAAATGTTTTTGTCCATATAGGTCTTTGTCCCTTACTTATGATCTCTTCAGGATACAGACATAGTAGTGGTATTGCTGAATCAAAGGGTAAACACAGTTTGATTACCCAGTGAGCATAGTTCCAGATTGTTCTCCAGAATGTTTGCATCAGTTCACAACTCCACCAATAATGCATTAGTGTTCAAATTTTCCCACGTCTCCAACATTTGTCATTTTCTTTTTCTGTCATATGGGCCAGTCTGATAGATCTGAAGTGGTACCTCAGAGTTGTTTTGATTTGCATTTCTCTAACCAATAGTGATTTAGAACATTTTTTTCATATGACTATAGATAAGTTTAATTTCTTCATTTGAAAAGTGCCTGTTCATTTCCTTTGACCCTTTATCAATTACAGAATAGCTGGTATTATTTTAAATTTGACTCAGTTATCTATAAATTTGAGAAATGAGTATTACATCAAAAACACTGGCTGTAAAAATTGCTTGCCACGTTTCAGCTTTCCATCTAATCTTGGTTGCATTGGTTTTGTTGGTGGGGGAAAACTTTTTTTAATTAAAAAAATTAAATTCATTTTTTGTTACATTTTGAGTTCTGCACTGTCTCCTTCCATCTCTCCCCAACCCCTCACTATAGAAGACACAAAGAGAAATACATATGCACATCTATGTATGTAAATGCATATATATATATATACATATGTAAACACATACTATACATATTTGTGTTTATTAGTTTTTTCTCTGGAAGTGGATAGCATCTTCCTCCAAAGGTCCTTTGTGGTTGATTTGAGTATAATATTGAGAATAATGTAGGTATTCACAATTATTCTTCAAATAATATAGCCATTACTATATACAGTGCTCTAAGTTTTGCTCATTTTCTCTTTCATTATTTCATGCAGGACTTGCTGTGTTTTTCTAAAATCAACCTGCTCATGATTTCTTGTTTTTAATGTTTATTTATTTATTTTTAGTTTTCAGCATTCATTTCCACAAAATTTTTAGTTCCAAATTTTCTCCTCATCCCTCCCTTCCTCCACCCCAAAACGCTGTGCATTCTGATTACTCCTTCCCCCAAACTGCCCACTCTTCTAACACCCCTCCCTTCCCTTATCCCTATCTTCTCTCTTATCTTGTATGGCAAGATAGATTTCTATACCCCATTACCTGTATTTCTTATTTCCCAGTTATATGCAAAAATAATTCTCAACATCTCTTCCTAAAACTTTGAGTTCCAGCTTCTCACACTTCCTCACTCTCCACTCATCCCCACTGAGAAGGCAAGCAATTCAGTATAGGCTTGCAATAGACTTCCATAATAGTCATGTTGTGTAAGACTAGCTATATCTCCCTCAATATATCCTGCCCCCAATTTATTCTATTCTCTCTTTTCACCTTGTCCCTCCCCACAAGTGTTTACTTCTAATTGCTCCCTCTTCCCATTTGTCCTTCCTTCTTCCATCATCCCCCCCCACCCTGCTTTCCCCTTCTCCTCTATGTTCCTAGTGTAAGTTAGTTTTTCATACCAGATTGAGTGCGCATGTTATTCCTTCCTTAAGCCTAACGTGATGAGGGTAAGCTTCATTTCTCCCTCTCACCTCCCCGCTTTTCCCCTCCACTGGAAAAGCTTTTTCTTGCCTCTTTTATGAGAGATAACTTGCTCCATTTCATTTCTCCATTTCTCCTCCCAATATATTCTTCTCTCACCCCTTAATTTTATTTTTTAGATACCCCTTCCTATTCAACTCACCCTGTGCTCTCTGTCTATATATAAATACACACACACACACACACACACACACACACACACACACACACACATGCATAGTGTGGGTGTTGGTGTGTGGGTGTGTGTATGTATAATCCTTCCAAGTACCCAAAAACTGAGAAAAGTTTTATGAGTTACAAATATTATCTTTCCAGATAGGAATGTAAACAGTTCAACTTTAGTAAGTCCCTTATGATTTTTCTTTCCTGTTTACCTTTTCATGCTGTCTTGATTCTTAGGTTTGAAAGTCAATTCTTTTATTCAGCTCTGGTCTTTTCATCAATAATGCTTGAAAGTCCTCTATTTCATTGAATGACCATGTTTTCCCCTGAATTATTACGTTCAGTTTTTCTGGGTAGGTGATTCTTGGTTTTAATCCTAATTCCTTTGACTTTCCTTAATGTAGAAGTTGCCAGATCCTGTATTATCCTGATTGTATTTCCACAATACTCGAATTATTTCTTTCTAGCTGCTTGCAATATTTTCTCCTTGACCTGGGAACTCTGAAATTTGGCCACAATATTCCTAGGAGTTTCTCTTTTCAAGTGTCTTTCAGGAGGTGATCAGTGGATTCTTTCAATATATATTTTGCCCCCTAGTTCTTGAATATCAGTGCAGTTTTCCAGGATAATTTCATGAAAGATGATGTCTTGTCTCTTTTTTGATCATGGCTTTCAAATAGTCACATAATTTTAAATTGTCTCTCCTGGATCTATTTTCCAGGTCAGTTGTTTTTACAATGAGATGTTTCATATTTTCTTCTAATTTTTTAATCTTTTGTAATTTTTTGGTTTCTCATAAAGTCATTAGCTTCCATTGCTCCATTCTAATTTTTTTTTTAGCTTTTAACATTTATTTTCACAAAATTTTGGGTTACAAATTTTCTCCCCTTTTATCCCCTCCCCCCCAAACCCAAGCATTCTAATTGCCCCTGTGACCAATCTACTCTCTCTTCTATCCTCCCTCTCTGCCCTTGTCTCCGTCTTCTCTTTTGTCCTGTAGGGCCAGATAGCTTTCTTGACCCCTTAACCTGTATTTCTTATTTCCCAGTGGTAAGAACATTACATTTGATCCTAACACTTTGAGTTCCAACTTCTTTAGCTCGCTCCCTCCCCACCCCTTCCCCTTGGAAGACAAACACTTCAATATAGGCAAAATCTGTGTAGTTTTGCAAATGATTTCCATACTAGTTGTGTTGTATAGGACTAACTATATTTCCCTCCATCCTATCCTGTCCCCCATTACTTCTATTCTCTTATGATCCTTTCCCTCCCCATGAGTGTCGACCTCGGATTGCATTCTCCTCCCCATGCCCTCCCCTCCATCCTCCCCCTCACCCTGCTTGTGCCCCTGTTCCCCACTCTCCTGTATTATGAGATAGGTTTTCCTATCAAAATGAGTGTGCATTTTATTCTTTCCTTTAGTGGAATGTGATGGGATAGACCTCATGTTTTTGTCTTGCCTCCCCTCTTTATCCCTCCACTAATAAGTCTTTTGCTTGCCTCTTTTATGAGAGATGATTTGCCCCATTCAACTTCTCCCTTTCTCCTCCCAATATTTCTCTCTCACTGTTTGATTTCATTTTTTTTTAAGATATGATCCCATCCTCTTCAATTCACTCTGTGTACTCTGTCTCTATGTCTGTGTGCGTGTGTGCATGTGTGTGTGTGTGTACTCCCACCCAGTACCCAGATACTGAAATGTTTCAAGAGTTACAAATATGGTCTTTCTATGTAGGAATGTAAACAGTTCAACTTTAGTAAAGTCCCTTATGACTTCTCTTTGCTGTTCACCTTTTCATGGTTCTCTTCATTCTTGTGTTAGAAAGTCAAATTTTCCTTCCAGCTCTGGTCTTTTCATCAAGAAAATTTGAAAATCCTCTATTTCATTGAAAGACCATTTTTTCTCCTGAAGTATTATACTCAGTTTTGCTGGGTAGGTGAGTCTTGGTTTTAGTCCTAGTTCCTTTGACTTCTGGAATATCCTATTCCATTCACTTTGATCCCTTAATGTAGAGGGTGCTAGATCTTGTGTTATCCTGATTGTATTTCCACAATACTTGAATTGTTTCTTTCTCACTGCTTGCAATATTTTCTCCTTGACCTGGGAATTCTGGAATTTGGCCACAATGTTCCTAGGAGTTTCTCTTTTTGGATCTCTTTCAGGCAGTGTTCTGTGGATTCCTTGAATATTTATTTCGCCCTCTGGTTCTAGAATCTCAGGGCAGTTTTCCTTGATAATTTCATGGAAGATGATGTCTAGGCTCTTCCTTTGATCATGGTTTTCAGGTAGTCCCAGAATTTTTATATTGTCTCTCCTGATTCTATTTTCCAGGTCAGTTGTTTTTCCAATAAGATATTTCACATTATCTTCCATTTTTCGAATCTTCACGCTATGTTCTGTGATATCTGTCTTTCTCATAAAGTCCTTAGCGTCGATCTGTACCATTCCAGTTTTGAAAGATCTGTTTTCTTCAGTGAGCTTTTGAATCTCCTTTTCCATTTGGCTAATTCTGTTTTTGAAAGCATTCTTCTCCTCATTGACCTTTTCAACCTCTTTTGCCAATTGAGTTAGGCTAGTTTTCAAGGTGTTAATTTCTTCAACATTTTTTTGGTTCTTCTTTAGCAGGGAGCTGATCTGCTTTTCATGCTTCTCTTTCATCCCTCTCATTTCTCTTCCCAGTTTTTCCTCCACCTCTCTAACTTGATTTTCAAAATTCTTCTTGAGCTCTTCCATGGCCTGAGCCCATTGGGTGGGCTGGGACACAGAATCCTTGATTTCTGTGTCTTTGCCTGATGGTAAGCATTGTTCTTCCTCGTCAGAAAGGAAGGGAGGAAGTGTCTTTTCTCCGAGAAAATACCCTTCAATAGTTTTATTTCTTTTCCCTTTTCTTGGCATTCTCCCCAGCCAGTGGCTTGAGCTCTGAATATTCTCCTCACACCCACCTCGCCTCCTGGTCCTCCCAGCCAGCGTTTGGGGACTGAGATTCAAATGCTGCTTCCCGCCTTAGGGCTTTTGGCAGGGGCAGGGCTGCTATTCAGTGTGAGAATTAAGTTCAGGTGATCAGGTCGGGGCAGGGCCGCCTCTCAGGCTCTGTTCCCTCAGGGGGTTTATGCACAGACCTTCCACAATGGATCCAGGCTCCCGCCCACTTGGGGAGCCCCTGTCTGCAGCCGCCTCTCAGCTTCTATCTCCCAGGGGGGCCCGAGCCATGGGGGCACCCCACTCCCGTCTCGACCCGCCAAAGAGACTCTCTCACCGACCGTCCTCACCTGTGGGTGGAGGGGCTTGTGCCGCCACTGGAGATCCCGTCTCTAAAGCCTGCTCGGATCTGTACCTCTCGGAGCCGCGGCCGCCGCAGGTCTGGGCTGGGCTCCGCGTCTGCAGCGCAACGGACCTTTTGCAAGAGGTTTGCAGTTCCCTCTGTGGGTGGAGGGACCCGTGTGGCCGCAGGACATCCTGTCCCCGTAGCCCACTCAGATCTTTTCCTCACGTTGTCGCGGCCGCGGCAGGGCTGCACTCAGCTCCCAGTCCCAGCACCCAGTCCACAGCGCGAAGGACCCCCTGCGAGAGGTTTGCAGGTCTCTGGAACAGAAATCTCCCTCGCTCCAATATTGCGTGGCCTCTGGGTGCAGAATTCGCCGTAAGTTACTCCCCTCTAGCCGTTCTGTGGGTTGTGGGTTCGGAGCTATGTGTATGTGTGTCTTTCTACTCTGCCATCTTGGCTCCGCCCCCCCATTCTAATTTTTAAAGAACTCTTTTCTTCACTGAGCTTTTGAACTTCCTTTTACATTTGACTAATTCTTCTTTTTAATGCTTTCTTCTCCCCATTTGCTTTTTTGGGCTCCTTTTGCCAATTGAGTTAGTCTATTTTTAAAGGTGTTATTTCCTTCAGCATTTTTTTGGGTCTCCTTTAGCAAACTGTTGGCTCTCTTTTCATGATTTTCTTGCATTGTTCTCATTTCTCTTCCCAAATTTTCCTCCACCTTTCTTACTTGATTTTCAAAATCCTTCCATGGCCTGAGACCATTGCATATTTATTTTGGAGGCTTCTGATGGTAAGCATTGTTCTTCCTCATTTGAAAGGTTGGAAGAAAATACTTGTTCACCAAGAAAGTAGCATTCTATAGTCCTATTTTTTCCTATTTCTTGGGCATTTTCCAAGCCAATTAGTTGACCTTCGAGTCTTTTGTCAAAAGGGAGGGGGTATACTCTGGGGACCTGTAAATTCTCATTTCTTCCAAGGTGAAACAATTAACGGAGAGGAGTTTACTCCTCTCCTGGCCTGTGCTCTGGTCTGGGAGCTCCCAAAGCTTTTCTGCCCAGTACCTGCAAGTAGAATTCCCTTTCCCAAACCTCCACCAGCTCCACCACACTAGTCAGCAGTCTTCCTTACCCTGGGCTGCCACTCAGGGCTGAAACCCAGATCACTGCCTCAATTCCCCCAGGGGCATTAGGTCAAGTGCTCCCAAAATACATGATACTGCTACCTACTCTACCACATGGGGCTGGGGCTAGGAGAAGACCGTGCTCCCTTCTCACTCAGGTGAAAAAGCTTTCTCACTGCCCTTTAAAGTTGTCATTGGCATTTGTGAGTTGAGGGATCTGAGAACCACTGTTGCTGCTGGGGATTCCACCCCTGAGATCTGTTCTGGTCCTGTTCCTGCTGGTGCCACACAGACAAGGCTTGACTGGGCTCCGTGGGCTGTGTTCCACTCCATGTCTGATGTGATAGACCTTTCCTGTCAGCCTTCCAGGGTACCTTAGGCTACAAATGTCTTTCACTCTGTCGTTTTGTGCTTTCTGTTGCTCTAGTATTTGTTTAGAGACATTTTTTGCAGGTATATTATGGCCTGTGGGGGAAGAGCTAGAGCATGTGCATCTTTCTCCTCTGCCATCTTGGCTCCCCCCTGCCCCCAGCCCCGCAAAAATTTTTTTTTTAAACTTAGTATCACCAAAATTATTTATTTTTTATTTTACAATGTGCTCCATCATTTATTTGGTTATAAACTCTTTCTTTTTCCATAGATCTGATAACTAACCTATTCCATGGACTCCTAATTTGCTTAGGGTATCACCCTTTATATCTAAATCCTGTACCCATTTTAACCTTATTTTATACGTATATGCTGTGAGATGTTGTTCTATGCCTAATTTCTGACATAATATTTTCTAGTTTTTTCAAGCAGTTTTTGTTAAATAGTGAGTTCTTATCCCAGAAGTTGGAGTCTTTTGGTTCATCAAACAGTAGATTACTTCAGTCATTTACTATTGTGTCTTGTGTACCTAATCTACTCCACTAACACACCATTTTATTTCTTAGTCAGTACCAAATAGTTTTGATGATAACTGCTTTATAATATTGTTTTAGATTTTGCATGGCTAGGCTACCTTCCTTTACTTTAACCACGTTAAATCCCTTGATATTCTTAATCATGTATTCTTCCAGATGATTTTTAAAATTTTCTGTAGCTGTCTGAAATAATTTTTGGTGGTTTAATAAGCATGACACTAAATAAATAAAATAATTTATGTAGAATTTTCATTTTTGGTATGTTAGCTCAGAATGAGCAATTGTTCCCCCCTATTGTTTATGTCTGACTAGATTTGCATGGAAAGTGTTTTGTATTCACATAGTTCCTGGCAAGTAGACTCCCAAATATTTTATATTTTCTATTGCTATTTTAAATGCAGTTTATCTTTCTATCTCTTGTTAAACTTTGTTGGTAATATACAGAAATAATGATAATTATGTTGATTTATGTTTTTTCTGGCAACTTTCATAAAGTTAATTATTTCAAGTAGTTTTTATTTGATTCTCTATAGAATTCTCTACATATACTATCATATCATCTGCAAAGAATGACAGTTTTGTTTTCTCACTGCATAGTCTAATTCCTTCTATTTCTATTTTTTCTTCTCTTATTGTTTATAGTGGCAATGATGGGCATCCTTGTTTGACCCCTAATCTTGTTGGGAAGACTTCTATATTATTCTCGATATGGTTTTAGATAAGATACTCCTTATTTTAATGCAAGCTCCATTGATTCTTATTCTCACTAGTGTTAGTAATAGGAATTCGTGCTATATTTTGTGAAAAGCTTTTCCTGTTTCCATTGAGATAGTTGTATGATTTCTATTGGTTTTGTTACTGACATGGTCAATGATATTAAGAGTTTTCCTAAAATTTAACCAGCCCTGCATTGCTAGTATAAATCTTGCTTTGTCACAGTGTATTAGCCTCATGGCAAATGGCTATAATCTCTTTGCTAATATTTTATTTTAAAATTGCATTACCATTCATTAAGGAAATTGATCTATAATTTTTTTCTTTGTTTTGGCTCTTTCTGGTTTAGATATAAGCACCATATGTGAGTCATAATTGGCATTTTGTAAATCTTGGTCTTTGCCTATTTTTCCAGATAGTTTATATAGATTTTCAGATAGTTGTTCTTTAAATGTTTGGTACATTAAACAATTAATAAATGTAGGTAGTGGAAAATATAACTCGATCTATAATAAAATCTGCAGATAAAATATTATACAGCTTTTTTTGATAAAAGTAGAAACAATATGAAAACTTAAAGGACCTATGGTGAAAAATTCTATCTATTCCAGAGAGAGAAGTGATAAACTCTAAGAACAGTTTGAAGAATATTTTTTTACTTTTTTTTCTTGTTTTTTTGCACTATGGTTAATAGGGAAATGTGTTTTGTGTGACTTCACAAGTATAAAAGATATCATACTGCTTGCTTTCTCAATGGTTGGCAAGGGAACTCAAAAGAGGGAGAACATTTGGAACTCAAACAAATCAATATTCAGAATGAACTGATAGGATGAATGAATAGATAGATTCAATGATAGATAAATGGATGGATGGATGGACAGATAGATAGATAGATAGATACATAGATACATACATACATACATACATACATACATACATACATACATACATACATACATAGACAGACAAACATATAAAACTTATTTTTTAGAAAACTGGCCTTGAAATCAAGATAACCTAGGTATGCCTTATCTGTATCATCAAAGCTCATATCTTCCATTTGTGACTGCTCTCTAGACATTCACACTTGAATGCTACATTTTTACTTCAAATTCGACATGTCCAAAATAGAACTTCACTTTTTCTCAAAATCCAATCTTCATTTCAAGTTCTCTGAGTGGATAGTAGAATGTACTTGAACTTGAAAGCCTACAGTTATTTTTGATTCTTTACTCTTCCTCACTAAGTCCTATCAATTCTACTTTCTCAACTTATTTCATTCTCTTTCCTTACACCACTTTCAGACATTTATCATTTATTTCCTGGGCTATATTAATAGTGCTTTAATTGATTCCTTTGCCCTTATTCCAACTTATTCTTCACATTACTAAGAAAATAATCCTTCTATTACAAAGAACTGATCTATGTCACTCCTCTGCTCAAGAAACATCAGTGGGTGTCTATTGTCCTGTAGACAATTAATATTTAGTTTTCATCTAAATTTGCTTGCTATGTACTTTTCTAGTGTAATGTCACTCCATTTTTGAGCTTACACTGTATATGCCATGAAACTAGTCCATATAATGTCCATAAATCTTGGCCCATATGCTCCTACCTCCATACAGCTCTGTTCATTCTACTTTTACTAAGAAATACACCACGGAGTTTAAGTCATTTTTTTCCTAGACTTATTGGTGATAACATTTCAAAGAAACCTCCTCTGAAACCTCCAACTGAAAGTGATATCTCACTCTGAAAATTTCATTGGAATTTTTTTTGACTTTGTTACATTGTCCTGATAACATTTAAAATTATATTAAACTTGTCTAAATGCTGTATGTCTGCCTGAAATATTGAATGATAACCATATTTCTTTTCATTTTTTTATATACAGAAACTGCCTAAAATATTTTGAGGGGATCCATCCCGATTATGTTTTTGATAAAGGGAATTACCAAGGAGGAATCTTCCTATACCAATGCAGATCAGGAATCTACAATTTTAGAAACCTGATTGGAGGATTGCAAGATTAAATAATTTGCCCGTAATCATACCACAATTAAAACTCAGAGGCAGAATTTTGACTCTGAACATATTGAACCTCTTTTATCAGCATTGTACTATATTGTACTATTTTCTGTATCCTTGAAAATAGGTGAGATATGATGATTGTGGTTGCCATTTTTGAACTGAGTGAGAATTAGTACTGAATGAAAGGAAAGACACTGATTCATCATAAGAAGGGAGCTATACACCTGAGGATGAATGGGCATAGAATACAGCTATTTCTTGTAGCACTAAGTAGCAAATACTGTCACCAAATTAATGAAAGCAAATTCTATCCATTATTATTTCTAAGAAAAAAATATATATACATGCACATATATACACATATCCATATATGTATGCATATACATATGGGTGTATACACACATATATGTAATATATATTTGTATGTATACACATATTTTATGTCTATTTTTCTATGAAAATCACATAGTGATAATGAAAACTGGTTGTTATAAATTAGAAAAAAAAATAGCCAAATCATCACTATACCAAAACTGTCTTTTTAAAAATTTACCTTGTTTGTACATTGATGCAGTCCCTGGCATTTTGTAAACTTATCTAAATGAAATGTACATCTACACATTATCTTTGCACAGTAGAAGAAACTGACAAAGGATATCTTTATAGCTAGTCTTGTCATGATTTCAAGCTATGCCTTGTTGCAATCCCTTGATTGAATTTGGACCTCACCTAATTCAAAGAGATACACAACATTGGTGGCACTTTTATTTCATAGAAGAGACATGCAATGGAGAATTAAATTACATTTTGAGAGATATGTCACTGTCTTTTTCTGTCTTTGCAAATGCTTCACTTAAAAAAAGCCTCCACTCAATGAACATCATTCTCAATCCTATCACACTAGAAAAGTCCACTTTAAGGTTTGTGAAATGTAATACTAAGGAAACCATGAATACGAAGGCAAAAGATATCATTATTCTGTCCACTTAAAGATGGAATTCACGCTTTCAATATTATTTAAAGTTTGCAATTTAATCCTTTACATAACAATATTAAACTATGGTAATAACTATATGGTAGATCAGGATGTAGATATTAGATATACATTTAACCAATAAAACAGGACTATGTCAAAGAAGGGATTGATTCCTTTATACAGAAAGCAGTTACAAATAAAATAAAATGAAAATGGGTCATGGGTGGTGAATTTTCATTACATTTCTTTCTTTTAAAAACTTGTACTGTTTTGCAAAGAATTTTAGAATAAAATTGAGGAAATATAGGATCTAACACCTTTTATTTTAAAAAGTAAAGAGGCAAAGAAAATTAAAAAGAACTATGAAGTGATAGAAGGGTAGAAAATGGTAGAAGATAATTTTTCATTTTTTTTCATTTCTTTCATTGTTTTATGTGCTTGGAATAATTTCTACCCTCTTGTACAAATATGCTTTTCCATTTCCAATTAAATCAAATCCATAAAAGTTAATAAGTACATGCTCTTGACAAGGGACTATATGCTATCTGATTGGGATATAAAGACAAAAAGAAACAGTCTTTTTGTTTGAAGACTTTAAGTTCTACTGAGTAGGAATGATTAGTATAAAGATTTATAAATAAGAAAAATACATAAATATATTGAGAAATAATTTTCAGAAGGAAAGAGATCTAGCAACTGAGACATTAAGGAAGGGACACATGTAGGAGGTACAACATGAAGAAAGCTAAGGAGTTTAAGAGAGACAGAAAAATTCCATTGAAAATATATAATGAAGTAATGTGGGTGGTGTATGTACATTCCCTAATCTACACTATTTAGTACAAAATCATGGGAATTTTGTCTCATTTCATATTTGTGTTCTTTGTAGAGAAAATGTATAGTATTCTGTTCATACTCAATGCTCTGATCTATACATTATAAAGCTACCTGGTCCAGTAGATAGAACACTGGACTTGGACTCCAGAAAAGTTGAATTCATATCTGTCCTTAGTTACTGCTAAGCTGTGTGATTCTGAGAAATTTACTTAATTTCTGTATGACTTATTTTCCTTGTCTATAAGATGGAGACCATAACAGTATCTGCCTCCCAAAGCTGTTGCAAGGATGAAATGAAATAATATTTATAAAGTGCTTTGTAAATCTTAAAGAATTATAAAAATGTTAGCAGCAGCAGTAGCAGTAGTACTAGTGATGGTAGTAGATGACACAAAACGTTAAATACAAAACAGGAAAACGTCCAATTCAGAGTCTCCTTGGAAAAACAAAACCTAAGTAAGCATATTTCAAGTATTAAGAAATATTTTACATTTAATCAGTCTTTCATAAGGGTAATATATTAGTTTTTAATCAAATTTGATTAAGGAGTTATATTTACAGGACACTTTATTAAAGCATAAAGAACAAATGATTTTAATCTACCTCTTAAAGTTCGTTAAATAATTTATTTCTGAGGTTAGGTAAAAAACAGGTCAAGAGTTTTCATTGCTTTTTTTTTTTTACCATATGCTTTTATGCAAACATTGAGATTGTACCTGGGAATAGCCAATTTTATAATTATTGGTTGTTCAACATGTACTTCAACATCACTGTGTAGTATGGCATATTATTCCAGAGAGAGAGAGAGAGAGAGAGAGAGAGAGAGCTCTACATAGAGATATCTCTACACATAAATGTATATACATATATGTGTGCATATGTATATGTATATGTGTATGTATGTATATATATATACATATATACATAATATATATGTTTCAGCCATTGTTGATTATATTGTAGACTTACATGCAGCCTATAGGTCCCATGTTTAATACTTCCTTCTATTTCCTTCTTTTACCTGGGTACAAAACTCAGACTTCATATAGGTAGTAAACATTAGAAGCAGAGTGTAAGCTTTGGTCTTCTGAATCTAGAATCAATTAATTCATGTTATATATATTTATAAAATATCCTTCAGGAAATTACAAAATTATGCAAACTCTGCTTTAGTTGACTGGGATATGAAAAAGAGAGACAGACAGAGAGAAAGAAGGGAAAGTTCAATTTTCACTGTATTCTGTATAAATGATTATAATGACATCTCATCATGCCATCATTCGTATTAGAGAGATTTGGCTAAACAGGTATATGCAATAACTGGGTGTTATCTCACCCTAAGTGAGTATCTGCATAGATCTTGGCCTAATGGGACCAAGGTCTCCCAGTGTACCCTGAGTCATCTCCAGTCATCCTGATGAACATCTGGTTACTGGGTTCAGATGGCTCTGGAGAAGTGAGACTGTTGACCTGGCAAAGCCTTCCCTCACTCAAAACAAAGTCAAATGCAAGTCATGTCACTATTTCTCTGATGGCATGGTCTTCTTCGTCAATGAAGGATGAACTCAATAATAGCCAAGTCACCCTTCATTCTATAAAGCCTAATTATATTCAGTTGCATAGTTACATTCAATTGGTCCTGTGTCTACTTCTGGGAATTATTTAAAATTAAGTTCATAGAAAAAGTGGATATTTTATGGGATTTAAACCCAGGTTCTACAAGTACTCCACACCCAATCACTTTTCCATTGCACTTCAATACATCTCAATTTTTTATCTTAGAAAATCCTCAATGTCCCAAATTTTTATCGGGGAAACACCTCAATATGTCCTAAATCTGTGTTTTGCAAGTCCCCATCTGTGCCTTTTTTCACCAGATCAAACCTAATGACCTTGATTTCAGAGTAAAGGAGGAGAGAAAGAAGGAAGGAAGGAAGGAAGGAAGGAAGGAAGGAAGGAAGGAAGGAAGGAAGGAAGGAAGGAAGGAAGGAAGGAAGGAAGGACTTAGCATGGCAGAGCTAGGATCTAACATTTTCAAAGCATCTCTCCCCAACCAAAACTTTTGCTTCACTCTTTTTTATGTGTAGTTGACTTCCTACCTTGCCCTTTACATCAACAGAATATTAACTCCCGTCTACATAGAACTTCAGAGATAATAACAACAAAAAAATAACATAACCAAAAACCTTGTAAAAGGTAGTACAAGTATCATTATCTTCATTTTGCAGATGAGGTGACTGAAAGTCACAGAGGCTAAGCTATTTGCCCAAGGTCACACAGTCAATTAGTTGTATATCCAAAGGACAAAGTCGATTCTTCTGACTTAAAGTCCAGCAAATGCTCTTGGCATAGAGGCATATTGCTTCAAGGAATGGTTGTTTTATACAAAATATTATGGTTAGAGGGTATCAGAAAGTTTGGAGGTTGTTTTGGGGGAGTTAAACACCTGCACACACAGAGGTACTCTTCCTTTCTAGTAGCAAAATCATAGTAGAACTTATGAAAAAGTATAATAAACTGAAATTGTGCACAATTGTTTCCATGGAGATCATATTGTTCATTAAAATTGGGGCCAATTTCCCAATATAGTAAGTACCTTTTAATGTCTAGATAGACGGATATACTGAATGATTTCGTCATGTATTGAGAATTTTTGTGATGATTATGAGAGGTTAAAGAAACACCAAAAATGAGGCATAGAAATGCATCGTAAAATACTTCCATTGTAACTGATATCTATTTGTTGCAATGTGTTTGCGAACAGGATGGTATATGACGAAGAAATCAGTGAAGAGAAAAGAAAATGAAACATGAAAGAAAAGAAATTTCTTTTAATTTTCCAAGTACTTATTATATGTAGGACACAGTTAGCACTGGGAATAAAAAAAAAAAATGAAGTGGTTCCAGCTGAGCATTGAACTGCATGGCTGAAGTTCAAGGTGTGGCAGTTTGGAGGAAATTGAAGTAAATCTTTCTAACTGCAACATCAAGGAACTCTAAGAGTGACAGTAGGCAGCACATGCCAGGGAGATCAAATCTCTGCTATCATTAAGTATCATCACCTTCTCTCAGACCTCAATGGAGATAACAAAAGTGCATAAATCGAAGATTTTGGGGAGTGGCTCTATCACTGAATCTGCTTCCATTCCAGCCTTTACAATCATCACTGAGAGGAGAAATAATTGTGTAAAGGAGAATCATCTTCAACGTCACCACCAACACCAATGGCTAACTCACTGCCACTGGTGAGGGTATAAGTCCAAGATCCCCAGGAGAGGCAAAAACCCTTAGACCAGTTTTCCTTATTCTGGGTACCTGTATAGACATCATCCCAATATAATGGGCCACTGATCAATGAGTTCAGCCCCTATACTACTACACAAAGAGCATTAATGGGCTGAACTGAAACAATTCTCTACATGAAAGAGACTGGGGAGCATATTTTAAGAGAGGCTTTGGAATATGCATTGAAATTCTGTTACTGGTTCGATTTTGATTTACTGAACTGGCACAATTGATATATTATCTTTTTTTTCATTTTTGTAGCGAAGGAATCTGTGCCTACCACTGTATGATTTCAAAAATTCAAGAGATTTTTCACTTGAGATTTGGAAGTTTGGAAATCTAAGAGTTAAGTTCATTTGGGCAGCCCAGCACAATGACATGAGGAAAAAGTAAAAGAATTTCCTTCAAAAGCAGGCCAACTATAGGTAGGGTGGGAGTGAGTGGAGAGATATTATAATAGGGGCAGTTCACTAGAGAAGACTGGCAGGAAGGGGATTAATGATGCATATGCAAAAAAAAAAACCCAAAAGCAAACAAACAAAAAAGAAAATAATAACGGCGTTGCTATTTCATCAGAGACCAAAATAAAGCAAGAAATAGCAAAAACGGGAATTTTCATATCTGGGAGCTAAGATGGTGGAGAGACCTGTAATTTCTCCCTCCCATTCTTGACCTTGTCAGCCCAGAGAATATATCCCTAGGAAAAACCCTGAACAGTGGAAGCAGCAGAAGGGGTAATCAGTCTCTCAGCTCATGAGGCTAGGAAGATCACTAAGGAGGGTCCCTGTTGCTGAGGCTGAAAGGGACCAGTGCAGGAGCAGAGCTGTCCCAAACAGACCCACTTCAGCAAACCTGGAGAAGATCTTGAGCCCCAGGGGGGTGAAGCCAGCAACCACCAACACCAGAAACCCAGGCGTGCCTCAGTACCCCACTGGAATTTGGAAGGCACTAACACAGTTGGGATCACCAAGCGCTGAGCTTGTCTCTGCTCTACCTCAGCAGAGGAGACCTCCTGTGGCCAGACTGCCCCTCCCTCACACTTAAAGAGATACTTGCAGGGTGACTGTGGGGAAACCCAAAAAGACCTCACCTGGCCTCCACTTTCCAACATCAGCCAGCTCAACACCAGGTAAGCTGCAGGATTTTAGCTTCTAGTTGAAAGAACCAGAAGCCACAACACACAAAGCCTCAAGTTTTAGGCACAAGAACTGTGGAAACCCCTGTGCGCCAGACACAGAAATCTACTTTAAAAGCCAGGAAAAGGGTGTTTATCATGAATAAGAAGCAAAGCAGAAAATAAAAGACCTATATAAAATCTAAGGACCAAAACACAAATACTAAAGAGATCAGCATTGAGACTGCACTCCCATTTGAAACTTCAGATGGGAATATGAAGTAGTTGGAATCACAAAAAGCTTTCTTGGAAAAGCTCAGGAAATATTTTAAATGCCAAATTAGAGAAATGGAAGAAAAACTGACCAATGAATTTGAAAATATGAAAAAAGAAATCACAGAGTAATATAAAAGGAAAATTGGACAAATGGAAAAGAAAGTACATAACACAACTGGAGAACATAACTCCTAAAAAGGAACAATTGGACAGATGGAAAAGGAGATGCAAAAGTTAACTGAAGAAAACTGATAAAAATTAGAATTGAAGAAGTAGAAGTTAATGACTCTATGAGACATCAAGGATCAGTAAAACAGAATCTAAAGAATGAAAAGATAGAAGAAAATGTAAAATATCTAATTGGAAAAACAACTGACCTGGAAAATAGATCCAGGAGAGAAAATCTAAGGATTATTTTTCTACCAGAAAGGTATGATGAAAATAAAAGAGCCTGGACAATATCATCCAAGAAATCATCAAGGAAAATTGCCCAGAAGTCCTAGATCCAGAGGGCAAAATAATCATTGAAAGAATTCACTGTTCATCTCCTAAAAGGGACCCCAAGCTAAAAACACCAAGAAATACCGTTGCCAAATTCCAGAACTATCAAGTGAAGGAGAAAATACTACAGGCAGCCAGAAAGAAACAATTCAAATATTGATGAGCTACAGTCAGGATCACACAGAACCTTGAAGCTTCTTTATTAAAAGATCAGAGGATTGAAATATGATATTTTGTAAGGCAAAGGAGATGGGACTACAACCAAGGATTAACTACCCAGCAAATTTGAGCATATTATTTCAGGCAAGGAGAGGGATATTCAATGAAATAAACAATTTTCAGACCTTCCTGATGAAAAGGCCAGAACTCAACAGAAAATTTGATCTTCAAACACAGGTCTCAAGAGACACATAAAAAAGTAAACAAGTGGGGGGCCAGAAAACTTGTTACTCGATATGGGTAAACTGTTTACATCCCTATAAGCACAGATGATACCTGTTGATCTTCAGAATTCTATATTTATGATGATATATAAAAGGGATATACATAGATAGAGGGAGTGGGTATAAATTCAGTGATGTGATGATAAATGTTATTTAAAGGTGCAATAGCATTGTAATGGGAGATGTGAAAAGGAGGAGGCAGAAAAAAATAAATTACATTGCAAGAAGAGGCACAAAACTATATTACAGTCTATGGGAAGAGGGGGGAGAGATGAGCATTATTTGAGAGGTATTCTCATCCAATTGGATTCAATGAGGGAAGAAAAAATTCAGCTCAGTATAGAAATACAACTAGCTCTATAGACAGTAGGAGGGGAAGGAAGGAAGAAAAAGGAGAGGAGGCTAAAAAGAAGGGAAGAAGTAGTAAGGGAAAAGGGGATTAAAAGGGAGTGGGGCTGAAAGAAGAGAGGGAAGACTGAGGGATGCAGTGGTCAAAAATTAAAACTACTGTGAAGGATAAGGGAGAACTAAAATAGTAAAGAAGAGGAAAAGAGATAGAGGGAAAGACCCAGGTATTAATCATAACTGTGAATGTGAATGGGATGGTCTCTCCCACAAAAGCAGAGACTGACAGCAGAATGGATTGAAAAACATAATCTAACAATATGTTGTTTGCAAGAAAAACTTTTCAAACTGGGGCATAAACACAAAATAAAGTTAAAGGTTGGAGCAGAATATTTTGGGTTTCAGTTGATGTAAAAAATGCAGGGGTAGCAATCCTAATCTCAGAGAAAGCAAAAGCAGAAATAGATCTAATCAAAAGAGGTTAGGGAGGAAACTCTATCTTGCTAAAAGGCACCATAAACAATGAAGAAATTTCATTACTAAACATATATGCTCCAAGTAGTATACCATCAAAATGCTTAGAGTAGAGGTTAAGGGAGTTATAGAAAGAAATAGACAGCAAAACTATACTGGTGGGGGACCTCAACATCCTCTTCTTTGAACTTGATAAATCTAACCTCAAAATAAAAAAGGAAGAAGTTAAGGAAGTAAATAAAACTCTGGATAAGATAGATATGACACATCTCTAGACAAAATTTAACAGGGGCAGAAAGGAATATACCTTTTTCTCAGCAGTACAAGACACATAGGCAAAAATCTACCATATAGTATGGCATAAAAACCTCACAGTTCAGTGTAGAAAGGCAGAGATAGTCAATGCATATTTCTCAGATAATAATGAAATAAAAATTATATGTAACCCAAGGCCATGGAAATATAAACCATTAACTAATTGGAAAGTAAACAATCTCATCCTTAAAAATGAGTGGGTTAAAGAACAAATCATAGAAACAATCAACAACTTCATTCAATAGAATGATAATAACGAGACAACCTACCAATCTAAACAGTTCTTAGGGGGAAGTTTTATACCTTTGAATGGCTACATGAATAAAATAGAGAATGAAAAAGTGAGAAAAGGAACAAATTGATAATTCAAAGGTAAATGCCAATTTAGAAATAATGAAAACCAGAGGAGAGATTAATGAAATTGAAAATAAGAAAGTTGTTGAACTAATAAATAAAACTAAGTGTTGGTTCTATGAAAAAAAAACAATACAGTTGATAAACCTTTCGTCAATTTGATTAAGAAAAAGAAAAAAAGAAAACCAAATTACCAATACCAAAAAAGAAAAGGGTGAACTAACCTCCAATGAGGAGGAAATTAAAAGAATAAGAAGAAACTATTTTACCCAACTGCATGCCCATAAATTTGACAATCTAAATGAGATTGATGATTATTTTTAAAAATACAAATTGCCCAGAACAACAGAAGAGGAAGTTTAATACTTAAACAACATCATCTCAGAAAAGGAAATTGAAGAAGCCATCAGTGTACTCCCCAGGAAAAATTCTCCAGGGGAGATGGATTTACAAGTGAATTCTATCAAACATTTGAAGAACAGGTAGTTGCACTACTATATAGACTATTTGGGAAAATTAAAAAGGAGTGCTCCCAGATTTTTTTTATGATACAAATATTGCTCTGATACGCAAACCAGAAAGAGTCAAGACAGAAACAGAAAATTATAGACTAATTTCTCTAATGAATATAGATGCAAGAATTTTAAATAAGATAGCAAAAAGAATACAGCAACTTATCACAAGAATAATACATTATGATCAGGTATGATTTATACCAGGAATACAGGGTTAGTTCAATATTAGAAAAACTATTAGCATTTTTTATCATATCAACAAAAAAACTAACAGAAATCACATGATTATCTCAACAGATGCAGAAAAAGTTTTTGACGAAATATAACACCCATTGCTATTAAAACACTGGAGAGCATAGGAATAAATGGAACTTTCCATAAGATAATAAGCCCTATCTACCTAAAACCATCAGCAAGCATTATATGAAATGGGAACAAGCTAGATGCATTTCCAATAAGATCAAGGATGAAACAAGGATGTCCATTATCAACACTGTTACTCAATATGATATTAGAAATGTTAACTGTAGCAATAAGAGAAGAAAAAGAAATAGAAGAAATTAGAACAGGCAAAGAAGAAACTAACATCATTTTTTGCAGATGATATGATGATATACTTAGAGAATCTGAGAGAATCAATTAAAAAACTACACCAAATAACAACTTTTGAAAAGTTGCAGGTTACAAAATAAACTCACATAAATTTTCTGCATTTCTATATATTACTAAGAAAACCCAACAGCAAGAAATAGAAAAAGAAAACCCTTTTAAACCTATGGTAGACACGGTAAAATATTTGGGAGTCTATTCGTCAAAACAAACCCAGCGACTATATGGACACAATTGCTGAACACTTTTCACACAAATAAAGTCAGATCTAAGTAAGTGGAAGAATATCAGTTGCTCATGATTGTGCTAAGCCAATGTAATAAAAATGACAATAATACATAAATTAATTTACTTATTCAGTGTGATACCAATCAGACTACCAGATCATTGTTTTCTAGAGCTAGAAAAACTAATACCAAAATTCATCTGGAAGAGCAAAAGGTTCAGAGTATCAAGGGAACTAATGAAAAGAAATGTCGGGGAAGGTGGCCTAGCCCTGCCACATCTCAAATAGTATTACAAAACAGCAATCATCAAAACCACTTGGTAATTGCTAAGGAACAGAGGAGAAGACCAGAGGAATAGGTTATGTACTCAACTACTAGGGTAGGTGGCCTAGCTCTACTACATCTCAAATTGTATTATAAAGCAGCAATTCTCTAAACTACTTTGTACTGGCTAAGAAACAGAAAGGAAGACCAGTGGAATATGCTAGCTACTCAAGACACAATAGTCAATAAATATAGCAATCTATTGTTTCATAAACCCAAGGACCACAGCTTCTGATATAAGAACTCACTGTTCGATAAAAATTGCTGGGAAAACTGGATAATGGTGTGGAGGAAACTAGGCATAGACCCATGCCCTATACTGTACACAAGAATAAAGTCCAAATGGGTACATGATCTAGGTATAAAAATTGATTTTGGTGGATTTACAAGTGAATTCTATCAAATATTTGAAGAATAGATAATTCCACTACTATATAGACTATTTGAAAAAAAAAATGTTTGATAAAATTCACTTGTAAATCCATCTCCCTTGGAGAACTTTTCCTAGGAAGTATATTGATGGCTTCTTCAATTTCTTTTTCTGAGATGGGGTTATTTAATTATTCAACTACGTACACAGTAGTTAATGAATACAGCAATCCACTCGTTGATAAACCCAAGAACTCCACTTTCTGGGATAAAAACTGACTGTTTGACAAAAATTGATAGGAAAACTAGATAACAGTGTGGGGAAGCTGAACATAGACCAATGCCTCACACCGTGCACAAGAGTAACGACCAAATGGATACATGTTCTAGGTATGAAGGTTGGTACTATAAACAAATAAGTGAGCAAGGAATAGTGCATTTGTCATATTTATGGAGAATGGACAAATTCATGACCCAACAAGAGATAGAGAACATTATGAAGTGCAAAATGGATAATTTTGTTTACATTAAATTAAAAAGCTTTTGCACAAACAAACCCAATGCAACCAAGATTAGGAGGGAAGCAGAAAACTGGGAAAGGATTTTCATAACTAGTTTCTGTGATAAAGGCCTCATTTCTAAAATTTATGGAGAACAGATATGTACAAGAATACAAGTCATTCCCCAAATGATAAATGGTCAAAGGATATGAACAGGGAATTTTCAGAGGAAGAAATTAATACTATCTATTATCACATGAAAAAATGTTCTCAATCACTATTCAAGAAAGATGTGAATCAAAACAACTCTGAGGTACCACATCACACCTCTCAGATTGGCTAATATGACAAAACAGGAAGCTGATAAATGTTGGAGAGGATGTGAAAGAGTTGGAACACTAATTCATTGTTAGTGGAGTTGTCAGCTGATCCATCCATTCTGGAGAGCAATTTGGAACTATGCCCAAAGGACTACAAAAATGTGCATACCCTTTGATACAGCAATATTGCTTCTGGAACTCTATTCCCGTAGATCATAGAAATGGGAAAAGAAATGGGAAAAAATGTACAAAAATTTTTATAGCAGCTCTCTTTGTAGTGGCTAAACCTAGAAATCAAGGGGATACCCATCAATTGGGGAATGGCTGAACAGGTTGTGGAATATAAATATAATGGAATACTCTTGTGCTATGAGAA
Source organism: Notamacropus eugenii (assembly GCF_028372415.1). Taxonomy (NCBI): domain Eukaryota; kingdom Metazoa; phylum Chordata; class Mammalia; order Diprotodontia; family Macropodidae; genus Notamacropus; species Notamacropus eugenii. The sequence goes on from NC_092874.1 coordinate 264,779,455, forward strand.
GCAATGGAAAGCAGACCTCAGAGAAACCTGGAAAGACTTATATGAACTGATGCTGAGTGAAACTTTGTACACAGCTACAACCAGAGTGTGTGAGGAATTTTTCATTGAAATGTATGAACTTAAAAATTTCCAGGCAAAATGCCTTCCAAATCCAGAGAAAGAACTATGGAATTGTATTGCAGATAGAAACAGACCATTGCCTTTTATGCTATGTTTTGTTTTATGATTTCTCCCATTCATTTTAGTTCTTCTATGCAACATGCATTTTATAGGAATGTGTATGTAGGACCTATATAAGATTGTATGCAGTCTCAGGGAGGGAGAGGGAAGGAAAGGGGAAATTAGAGGGAGGATGTTGAAAAAATCTAAGATATATGGAAGTGATTGTCAAATACTGAAAACAAAAAAAAAATTATTCAATTAAAAATAGTAGTTTTCTATCTATTTTAGAAATGAGATCTATATTACAGACACTAGTTGCAAAAATTCTTTCCCAATTTTCTTCTTCCCTCCTAATCTTGTTTGCATTGGGTTTGGTTCTGCAAAAACTTTTCAATTTAATGTAATCAAAATTATCTATTTTGTGTTTCACAATGTTTTCTATCTCTTGTTTAGTAAAAAATTCTTCCCTTCTCCATAAATCTGATAAATACACTATTCCTTCCTCCACTAATTTGTTAATAGTATAAATTTTTATACCTAGACCATATACCCATTTAGACTTTATTCTTGTGTATAGTGTTAGGCATGGGTCTGTGCTTAGTTTCCTCCATGCTGTTATCCAGTTTTCCCAGCAATTTTTGTCAAAAGAGTGAATTCTTATATCAGAGACTGTGGTCCTTGGGTGTATCAAACAATAGATTACTATATTTATTAACTACTGTGTCTTGAGTAGCTAACCTATTCCACTGAGCTACCCTTCTGTTTCTTAGGCAGTGCTAAGGGGTTTTGAGAATTGATGCTTTATAATACTATTTGAGATCTGGTAGAGCTAGGCCACCTATCCTAGCATTTCTTTTCATTAGTTCCCTTGATATTCTGGATCTTTTGTTCTTTTAGATGAATTTTGCTATTAGTTTTTCTAGTTCTAGAAAACAATGATCTGATAGTCTGATTGGTGTAACACTGAATAAGTAAATTAATTTAGGTAGAGTTGTTATTTTTATTATATTGGCTCAGCTCACCCATGAGCAACTGATGTTCTTCCACTTGCTTAGTTTTAACTTTATTTGTGCAAAAGTGTTTTGTAATTGTATTCAGATATTCCCTGGGTTTGTTTTAGAAGATAGACTGCCAAAAATTTTATAGTGTCTACTGTAGCTTTAAATGGAATTTCTCTTGCTATCTCTTGCTGTTGGGGTTTGTTATATATATACATACATACATACATACATACATACATACATACATACATACATACATACATATATATGTAAATGCAGAAGATTTGTATAGGTTTATTTTGCAACCTGCAACTTTGCCAAAGTTGTTTAGTATTTCATGTAGTTTTTTACTTGATTCTCTGGGATTCTTTAGGTATATCATCATATCACCTGCAAAGAATGATAACTTACTTTCTTCTTTGCCTATTCTGATTCTTTCAATTTCTTTTTCTTCTCTTATTTCTACAGCTAACTTTTTTAGTACCATATTGAATAAGAGTGGTGATAATAGACATTCTTGTTTCATCCCTGATCTTATTGGAAATGCATCTAGCTTATTTTCATTGCATATAATGTTTGTTGAAGGTTTTAGGTAGATACTGCTTATTATATTTGAAGAGTTCTATTTATTCCTATGCTCTCCAGTGTTTTCAATAGCAATTGGCATTGTATTTTATCAGGACCCAACTGAACTCTCCCAGCAACTTAAAAATAATTCCTTAAGTCAAATTTTGTATGACAGAACCAATAGGTCAGAGAGTGACTTTTTTTTCAACCTAAGGCAAGTAAGAGGCCCATAAAAGAGGCAAGTAGAAACTAATAACTCCATGAGACATTGAGAATCAATCAAAGTCAGAAGAATAAAAATAGAAGAAAATTTGAAACATCTCATCAGAAAAACAACTGATCTGGAAAAAGAAACTAAGAGAGATAATTAAAGAATTATTGGACTATATAAAAACCATAATAACAAAAAAAGCCTACATGTCATATAAGAATACCCCAGACATATTGCATGTTCTGCTCCAGATCATGACAATAAAGAAAATATTGCAATAAGGTGAGTTATGTGAACTTGTTTGGTTATCCAGTGCATATAAACGTGATGTTCACACTGTACTTTAGTCTATTAGGTTTTTAATGGTGCTATGTGTAAAAACATACATACCTTAATCAAAAATACTTTCTTGCTAAAAATTATCTGAGCCTTCAGCAAGTCATAATCATTGTTTTTTGGCTAGTGGAGGGTCTTCCCTTGATATTGATGGCTATTGACTGATGAATATATTGGTTGCTGAAGGTTGGTGTGGTTGTAGCAATTTTGGGGGGGAGAGGGGAGAAGGCAAGCCAGTTGGGGATAAGTGACTTGCCCAAGGTTACACAGCAAGTAAGTCAAGTGTATGAAGCCACATTTAAACTCACCTCCTCTTGACTCTAGGGCCAGTGCTCTATTCACTTCACCACCTAGGTACCCCAGCAATTTCTTGAAATAAGACAATAGTGAAGTTTACTGCATTAACTCACAAAAGATTTGTCTGTAGCATGTGATGATATTTGACATCTTTCATCTCAGGGAGTAGGGAGTCATGAGGAGAAGGAAAGAGGTGAGGGAATGACTGGTTGGTGTAAAATTCAGAACATATACAGCATTTATCATTTAGGTACATCATCTTATACAGGTGCATTTCATGGCTACCCAAAACTGCTATAATAGTAGCATGTGTATTCATCCTTCGTTGCTGAAGAAGAAATAATGACGTCTTGTACTTGACTTTGTTTTTTGAGTGAGGGCTATGCAGGTCACCAGCCTCACTTCTCCTCCAGAGCCATCTGAATCCAGTGACCAGATATTCATCAGGATGACTGGAGTTGACCAAGGATGAAGCAATTGGGGTTAAGTGACTTGCCCAAGGTCACACAGCTAGTGAGTGTCAAGGGTCTGAGGGGAGATTTGAACTCAGGTCCTCCTGACTCCTGCACTGGTGCTGTATCCACTGCACTACATGGCTACCCCAATAGTAATGTGAAAAATCATCACAGGTCAACATAACTGTTATATAATAATAAAAAAAGATTGAAATATTATGAAAATTGCCAAAATATGAGGAAGAGATGTAATGTGAGCAAATGCTGTAGGAAAAAATGTGCTAACAGACTTGCTTGATGCTAGGATGCCACAAGCATTTAATCTGTAAAAAACAAACAAGTAAAAAACATATCTGCTAAACAAAAGTGAAATAAAATGATATATGTCTATATTTAATTAAATTATCAAGGAAAACTTTCCTGATATCTTAGATCTAGAAGGTAACATAGAAATTGAAAAATCTGATCATCTCCTGAAAGAGATCCCAAAATGAAAACTCCCAGGAATAACATAGACAAATCCCAGAGCTCCCAGGTCAAGGAGATTTTGCAAGCAGCTGAAAAGAACCCATTTAAGTATTGTGGAGTCACAGTAAAGGTAACACAAGATTGAATAGCTCCCACATTAAAAATCAGAAGGCTTGGAATATGATATTTCAGAAGGCAAAAGAACTAGAATTATTGGTTATCCAAGAATTGCCTGTCTAGAAACTCTGAATGAACATCTTCAGAGGAAAAAAAAAACATGGATATTTAATGAAATATAGAACTTCCAAGAATTCCTGATGAAAAATCCAGAGCTAAACAGAAAATGTGCCATTCAATTGCAATAATTAAGATGAAGGAGAAAAAGTAAAAATGAAAGAATAATTATATGGCACTCAAAGTAGTTAAACACGCCTGTATGGGAAGATGATACATGTAACTCCTGAGACCATTAGGGCAGTTAGAAGGAGTCTACATTGACAGAGGTCATGTACATGAATTTTTTTATGTTAGGATGATCTCCAAATCAATAATGGGGTGAGAAAGAGGGATACATTGGGAGAAGAAAGAAAGAAAATTAGAATGGGGGAAGTCTTTCATAAAAATATGCATATGCAGAAAAAAATTTAATGGAAGAAAAATGGGGGAAGTAGAAGGCAATGTTTAAACGTCACTCTCATCAGAAATGGTTTCTATAGAGCAGAAAATATATAGGTACATAGAAATATATACATTTACACAATATGTATATATATATGTGTGTGTGTGTGTGTGTGTGTGTATGTGTGTGTTTGTGTGTGTGTAAATCTATCTTATGCAATAGGGAGATTGGAGGGGAAAGAGATAATATATATGCCAGGGGGATTAGAAGGAAAAGGTCAGATTGGAGAGGTAGTCATCAGAAGCAAGAGAGACTTTGAGGAAGAGTGTAATAAAAAGAGAGAAAGGATAAACTGAGGAAAATATATATGCCTCTTTCAAATCTCTTACCATAATGATGGCCTTGCTGAAACCCATGGTATTTATATGGTCAAAGGCCTTGAATCCTTCTGACTTACAAAGAAGATTGGAGATTTTTGAGTTTCAGGACATCTGCTTTGATTAGAGAATTTTCTATTCAGTGATGACCAATCAGAAAAAATTCCTTCAGCTTTGCAGATTTGTGGGACTTGGGGACTATTTTTCTGAGCAATCAGGCTATCTGTACTTTCCCTGTTTAGAGTTAGTCAACTAAGGAATAAAATCATGTATGTGTGTATGTGTGTGTGTGTATACACACACACAAACACACATTTATATGTGCATATCATATCACTTCCAATGTATACATGTATATGGACTCTATTGTATAATATGCACTAATATAACATAATTATATATGCAGTCTTCTTTTCCACCCCATATATTTTGTACAATGGATTTACAAATGTTATTCTGAGAAATGGCCCATAGTCTTCACCACACTTCCAACATGTTTCACAAAACATAAAACATTATCAATCAGTTTAGACCATTTAAAGTGCGTGAGGGTATACACCAAAAATTCTCATAGGGGCACTTTTTTGTAGTAGCAGTTGAAAGCAAAGTAGATTTTCATCAATTAGGCAAATGTCAAATTAATTGAGGTAAATAAATATGATTGCTTCATTGTAAGAATTCTGAGTATGATGAGTATAGAAATGCACAGAAAGACATGTGCATGGACTAATACAAATCAAAGTAAACTGAGCCAATGAAGAAGATATATGGCAATAATAATGTAATAGAAATATCAAATACAAAGCAATGAATTGTTAATGTCATACAGAAAAAGAAAGCTTGATATCTAAGGGGGGAAAAATGAGAAGATACCTGTCCCAAAGATCAGTGTGTTTCGTTTTGTGGATAAGAAAGGGGGAGAAAAGATGGGAGGCTGCTTATAGTGGCACTCGCTTAGAATTCCAGGTCCTGGAAAGTCTGGAGCTGGTGGATTGCTTGAGCTCTGGAGTTTTGAGATTTAGTAGGATTAAAGCCATTTAAGAATTTGCACTAAGTACAGGATCAATATGGAGACCACGGAATAGGAAGAGTACCAGGCTGCCTAACAAGAAATGAAGTACTTCACGTTGTAGCAGTACAGTATGTTGTTCTTGTCAGTAAGTTGCAGGATCCAGCCTGCAATTTGTTTCAGCTGCATCATGCTGGACAAGATAAAGAGACCCAATCTGTATCAAAACAAACAAAACAAAAATAATAACAGAAATAAGGAATCACCAGCACAATGAATCACAAATTAAAATACTGCATGTAATGTTTTAGCTCCTTCCAAACCGGAATAGACATTTTCACCTTTCCAAAAGAGTGATTTGTGGAAAGCACTCAGACTTGTGAATTTATTAAAAGCCATTTGGGCACCTGGAAAGCAACTACATCAGAGGTGTAATATGGAGATAATGGAAAGATTATTAGGCTCAGAATCTAAAGATCTAGTTTGGTGGAGACATTTAGAATATTTATGTTAGATTTAAATGTATTCGTGTGTAATTGTAATTGTGTAAGTGTATTCATGTGTAATGAATGTGATCAAATTAATTTTATATTCTCAAGGGATGCATTTATTAAATTAGAAAGTTACATAGCAGAGTAATTAGGAGAAACTGGTTCCTCAAAAAGAAATGATAGAAAACTAATGGGGAAGAAGTGATTACACCAAATTCAAGTTCACAACAGAAGAAATTATGAAAATTAAAGGTAATAGATATGGAATGAGTCATGGATAGCATGTGTACTTGAAGACAGGATGTGTTTAAAATCTTAACATTGATACTTAACTGGCTTTGAAAATCTCACAAAATCATTAAACCTCTCTTACTCTCAGCTTCCTCATTTATAAAATGAGGATAGCAGCAACTAATTCTGAAGACTGATGTGAAAATTTTAAAAAATGAGATAAAATACGAAAATGGCTTTTCAAAATTAAAAGTCCAATTTGCATGGCTATTGTTCACTTTAGATTTTGAGGCAGAGAATTTCAGATAAATCAGAGAACATTTGGATGACATCATGTCATAATATGTCTTCTGCCTTTCTTGGCTTCCTTTTAAATATGTGTATTAAAATTATTATTCATTTTAATCATTCTTTTCTTTTTAAATTTGGAGTTGCAATTATTTCTCTCTTTACAACCCCTCTCCCATCCACTGAAAGGGCAATCAATATATCAATCATAAATTTGAAATCTTGCAAAGCACATTTTTACATTAGCCATACTGTTTAAAAATCAAATAAATAAGGCAGAAAAAATTATACTTCAATTTGTACTCAGAATTGCTCAGTTCTCTCTTTGGAGGTGGATGATATTTACTTTTTAACCATGAGCCCTTGTGAATTATCTTACATCATTATACTGATAAGTGTAGCCAAATATTTCAGAGTTGATCAACATTCATTGCTCTTACTGTGCACAGTGGTTCTTGTCACCTTCACTTACATCAGTTCATACAGGTCTTGCCATATTTTTTTTATTTTTCTTTTTAAAACCTTCCCCTTCCTTTTCATTTATTTTGTATGAGTACTATATGACAAACATATGCTAAAACTTGTTCTGCCATTCTACAATTTATGAGTATTCCCTCAATTTCCAATACTTTCCCATGACAAAAAGAGCTGATATCACTATTGTTATATATATTTTTTTATTTTCCTTTGGCTTTGTTCTTTTTTGACTTATAGAACTACTAGTAGCATTGCTGGATCAAATGATATATTCAGTTTTTATAGCCTGTTGTTTCTAGTTCCATTTTGTTTTCAACAGTCGAACTAGTTCACTAGTTCACTGGTTCATTAGTATACTTATTTATCCCCTCTATCTCCTCCAACATTTGTGATTTCTAATACATCTGAGAAGGTACCTCAGAGTTGTTTAATTTGTCTTTCTCCAATCAGCAGTGATTTAGAGCATTCTTTCATATTACCATGGATAACTTTGGTTTCTTCTTCTAAAAACTGCCTCTTACTATATTATGACTATTTACCAATTGGGAAATGGCTCATTTGTTTTCATAATTCACTTACACACTGAAGATATATTTGAGAAATGAGATCTTTATCAGAGAAATCTGTGTTTTTGATTCATTATGTATAGTGACTTTTTGCAAAGTGTAATTTCACTGGTTAACAATTTTATTAGATTTATTTTTATTTTTGTTTTGTCTGGAATCATGATTATTATCCTAGTGTTGTTTTATTTTGTTTTGTTCTTTTAGTTCAACTGAAGGAAGTTAGGTTCTATTCCAACACTTTATTTTTATTCTGTATGACTTTTCACTTCAAGTGTGTCTCTTGCAAACATTATTTGATTCTGGTTTCTAAGTCATTTTCCTATCCACTTTCATTTTATGGTTCAGCTCATTGAATTCACATCCACATTTATGTGTACTAACTCTGTATTTCCTTCCTTTCCATTTTCATGTTTCTCTTCCTCCCTCTTCCATTTGTTTTCCCTTTCCCTCTTGTTCTTGCTCTCCCTCCCCCCCCTCTCTCTCAGTCTCTCTCTCTCATTCTATCCTCTTCTTCCTCAAAAACCTATTTTGTTACTTGAACTTCTGGGAGCCAGGATGGCAGAGTGATCAGTAAATGCTCTCTCCTCCCCCCCGATGACTGTGAAAGAACCATAAAATATTTCCCCAGAAAAAACCTGGATCAGTGGGAACAGCAGAAGGGGGCAAATAGTCTCATAACAACAGAGGCTAGGAAAAGAGCAAAGGGGGATTCTTCCTACTGTGGCAGAGGCGATCCAGAAGGACAGAGGACCCAGGGCAGAGAAAATTCGCACTGAGACCCAGGCAAGCCTCAGCGCCAGGAGACGAGCCCCAGGAGGGGTGGGAACACGCATTAGCATCTAGGTGTGCCCCAGCCCTCCAGGGGAAAAGGGAAGACAATAGGGAAGCTGGGATCACCATCCCCTGACCTTGCCTTTGCCTCAGGTCAGCTGAGGAGATCTCCTGTGACCAGACCACCCCTCCCACACACCTAACAAGCTAACCCCAGGGTTGATCTGGGAAACAAAAAACAAAAACCTGCTTTTAGCTTCTACAAACATCAGCTCAACACAAAGTTCTGTACCTTCTGACTGAAAGAACCAGAAGCTACAACACTCAGCCAACATCATGAATCGGAAAAAGCAGACGAAAAGTGAAAAAACCATAGAATCTTTCTATGGGGATAAGGACCAAAACACAAACACAAAAGAGGTCAGAGCTGAGACTGTACTTCCATCTGAAACTTCAGAAGGGACTATGAATTTATCGCAAGCACAACTAGATTACCTGGAACGTCTGAAGAAGGAAATAGAAAAAAAACTGGCCAATGATTTTAAAATTATAAAAAAAGAATTCACTAATGAGAACATCACTTTGAAAAAAAAAATTGAACAAATGGAAAAGGAAGTTCAAAAATTAACTGAAGAAAATAATTCCCTAAAAGGAAGAGTTAATCAAACGGAAAAGGAAACCCAAAACCTAATTGGGAAAATTGATCAAATGGAAAAGGAAACACACAACCTAACTGGAAAAACTGGTCGAATGGAAAAAGAAGTACAAAAATTAAATGGAGAAAATAGCTCCATAAAGGGAAAAATTGGTCAGATGGAAAAGGAGATGGAAAAGCTAACTGAAGAAAACACTACGATGAAGATTAGAATTGGGCAAGTAGAAACTAATGACTAAATGAGGCAACAAGAATCAGTCAAACAAAATCTAAAGAATGAAAAGATAGAAGAAAATGTAAAATATTTAATTGGAAAAACAACTGACCTGGAAAATAGATCCAGGAGAGAAAATTTAAGAATTATTGGCCTGCCAGAAACCCATGGTGAAGAAAAGAGTCTGGACAACATCTTCCAGGAAATCATCAAGGAAAACTGCCCAGAAGTACTAGACTCAGAGGGCAAAATAGTCATCGAAAGAATCCACCGTTCCCCTCCCGAAAGGGATAGGAAACTCAAAACCCCAAGAAATATAGTTGCCAAATTCCAGAGCTATCAAGTGAAGGAGAAAATACTACAAGCAGCCAGAAAGAAACAATTCAAATATCAAGGACATACAGTCAGGATCACACAGGACCTTGCAGCTTCTACATTAAAAGATCGAAAGAATTGCAACCCAATATTCCATAAGACAAAGGAGTTGGGACTTCAAACAAGGATCAACTACCCAGCAAAGTTCAGCGCAACATTTCAGGCAAGGAGAAAGTCATTCAACGAAATAAGGGATTTCCAGAGCTTCCTGACCAAAACACCAGAATTCAATAGACAATTTGATCTTCAAATGCAGGTCTCCAGAGAATCATAAAAAGGTAAACAGGGGGAAAAAAACAAAAATATAAACTTGCTACTCAATTAGGGCAAACTGTTTACTTCCCTATAAGGGAAGATGATACCTGTTAATCTTGAGAACTGTGCAGCTATTATGATAAAAGGGATATACGTAGAGGGAACGGGTATAAAGTAAATGATGTCATGTCAAAAATATGATTTAAGTATGAGAAGGGATTGTAATAGGAGGTGTGAAAAGGAGGAAGCAGAAAATGGCAAATTACATCACAGGAAGAAGTACAAAACTATAGTAGAGGGAAGGAGGGGAGGGAGATGAGCATTGTTTGAGAGGTACTCGCATCTGATTTGTTTAAAGGAGGGAACAATAATCTTAAATAGATTATCCTAACTAGCTCTATAAGTAGTAGGAGGAGAAGGGGGAAGAAAGGGGAGGGTGGCTAAAAGGGAGGGAAGAAGCAATAAGAGTAAAGGGGAGTAAAAGGGAGGGGGGCTAAAAGAAGGAGGGGAAGGCTGCAGGAGGAGGGGGAGAAAAGTGAATACTATTGAGGAGGGGAAGGTAGATGGGAGAGCTAAAAGCACAAATGGTGGGAAAGAGGATGGAGGGAAATACACAGGTTGTAATCATAACTGTGAATGTGAATGGAATGAACTCTCCCATAAAACGGAGACGGATAGCAGAATGGATTAAAAGCCATAATCCAACAATATGCTGCTTACAAGAAACACATTTGAAATGGGGGGATACACATAGGATAAAGGTCAAAGGATGGAGCAGAATATATTGTGCTTCAGCTCATGTAAGAAAGGCAGGAGTAGCAATCCTAATCTCAGACAAAGCAAAAGCAGAAATAGATCTAATCAAAAGGGATAAGGATGGAAACTATATCCTGCTAAAAGGCACCATAGACAATGAAGCAATATCATTACTAAACATGTGTGCTCCAAGTGGTATAGCATCCAAATTCTTAGAGGAGAGGTTGGGGGAGTTGAAGGAAGAAATTGATAGCAAAACTGTACTAGTGGGGGACCTCAACCTCACCCTCTCTGAACTTGATAAATGTAACCTCAAAATAAACAAGGAAGAGGTTAAGGAGGTAAATAAAACTCTGGATAAGGTAGATATGATAGATCTTTGGAGAAAATTAAATGGGAATAGAAAGGAATATACCTTTTTCTCAGCGGTACATGGAACATTTACAAAAATTGACCATGTACTAGGACATAAAAATCTCACAATCCAGTGCAGAAAGGTAGAGATAATCAATGCATCCTTCTCAGATCATAATGCATTAAAAATTACATGTAATGAAAGGCCATGGAAAGAGAAACCAAAAATCAATTGGAAACTAAATAATCTAATTCTAAAGAAGGGTTGGGTTAAAGAAGAAATCATAGAAACAATCAACAATTTCATTCAAGAGAATGACAATAGTGAGACAACATACCAAATCTCATGAGATACTGCAAAAGCAGTTATTAGGGGAAGTTTTATATCTTTGAATGCTTACATAAATAAAATAGAGAAAGCAGAGATCAAGGACTTAGGCTTGCAGTTGAAAAAGCTAGAAAAAGAACAAATTGAAAATCCCCAAGTAAATATCAAATTAGAAATACTGAAAACCAAAGGATAGCTTAATAAAATTGAAATTAAGAAAACTATTGAATTAATAAATAAAACCAATAGTTGATTTTATGAAAAAACTAATAAAATTGATAAACATTTGGTCAATCTGATTTAAAAAAAGAAAGAAGAAAATCAAATTACTAATACTAAAAATGAAAGGGGTGAACTCACCTCCAATGAGGAGGAAATTAAAACAATAATTAGAAACTACTTTGCCCAACTTTATGCCCACAAATTCGATAATCTAAATGAGATGGCTGAATTGCCCAGATTAACAGAAGAGGAAGTTGAATACTTAAACAACCCCATCTCAGAAAAAGAAATTGAACAAGCCATCAATGAACTCCCTAGGAAAAAATCTCCAGGGCCAGATGGATTCACAAGTGAATTCTATCAAACATTTAAAGAACAGTTAATTCCAATACTATATAGACGATTTTTGAAAATTGGGGAAGAAGGAGTTCTCCCAAATTCTTTCTATGATACAAATATGGTTTTGATACCCAAACCAGGAAGAGACAAAACAGAGAAAGAAAATTATAGACCAATTTCCCTAATGAATATAGATGCAAAAATTTTAAATAAGATTTTAGCAAAACGAATACAGCATCTTATCACGAGATTAATACATTATGATCAGGTAGGATTCATACCAGGATTACAGGGCTGGTTCAATATTAGGAAAACTATTAGCATTATCGATCACATCAACAACAAAGCTAACAAAAATCACATGATTATCTCAATAGATGCAGAAAAAGCTTTTGACAAAATACAACACCCATTCCTACTAAAAACACTGGAGAACGTAGGAATAAAGGGAACTTTCCATAAAATAATAAGCAGTATCTATCTAAAACCTTCAGCAAGCATTATATGCAATGGGGATAAGCTAGATGCATTCCCAATAAGATCAGGGGTGAAACAAGGTTGTCCATTATCACCACTATTATTCAATATGGTACTAGAAATGTTAGTTGTAGCAATTAGACAAGATAAAGATATTCAAGGAGTAAGAATAGCCAAAGAAGAAACTAAGTTCTCACTCTTTGCAGATGATATGATGATTTACCTAGAGAATCCCAGAGATTCAAGTAAAAAATTACTTGAAATAATAAACAACTTTGGCAAAGTTGCAGGTTACAAAATAAACCCGCACAAATCTTCTGCGTTCCTATATATTAGCAACAAAGCCCAACAGCAAGAGATAGAAAGAGAAATCCCATTTAAAGCTAGGGTAGACAGTATAAAATACTTAGGAGTTTACCTGCCAAAACAAACCCAGGGATTATATGAACACAATTACAAGACACTTTTTGCACAAATAAAGTCAGATTTAAGTAAGTGGAAAAACATTAGTTGCTCATGGGTAGGCCATGCTAATATAATAAAAATGACAATTCTACCTAAATTAATATACTTATTTAGTGCCATACCAATTAAACTATCAGACAATTATTTTATAGAGCTGGATAAAATAATATCAAAATTCATTTGGAAAAACAAAAGGTCCAGAATATCAAAGGGACTAATGAAAAGAAATGCTTGGGAAGGTGGCCTAGCGCTACCAGACCTCAAACTGTACTATAAAGCAGCAATTATCAAAACCACTTGGTATTGGCTAAGAAAGAGAGAGGTAGACAAGTGAAATAGACTTGGCATGCAAGACGCAGTAGGCAAGGAATATAGCAACCTTCTGTTTGATAAACCCAAGGACCCCAGCTTCTGGGATAAGAACTCATTGTCTGACAAAAATTGCTGGGAAAACTGGATAACAGTGTGGAGGAAATTAGGCATAGACCCATACCTGACACCATACACAAGAATAAAGTCCAAATGGGTACATGATTTAGGTATAAAGATTGATACCATGAATAAAGTGGAGAAGCAAGGAATAGTGTATTTATCAGATCTATGGAGAAGGGAAGAATTTTTTACTAAAGGAGAGATAGAAAGCACTATGAAATGCAAAATGGATAACTTTGATTACATTAAACTGAGAAGTTTTTGCACAACCAAACCCAATGCAACCAAAATCCAGAGGGATGTAGTAAATTGGGAAAGAATTTTTACAGCCAAGCTCGAGGATAAAGGCCTCATTTCTAGAATATATAGAGAACTGACCCAAATGTATAATCATACAAGTCATTCCCCAATTGATAAATGGTCAAAGGATATGAACAGGCAATTTTCAGAGGAAGAAATTAAAGCTATCTGTAATCATATGAAAAAATGCTCTAAATCACTATTGGTTAGAGAGATGCAAATCAAAACAACTCTGAGGTACCACATCACACCTATAAGATTGGCAAACATGACAGAACAAGAAAATGATAAATGCTGGAGAGGATGTGGGAGAGTTGGAACACTAATTCATTGTTGGTGGAGCTGCGAGCGCATCCAACCATTCTGGAGAGCAATTTGGAACTATGCCCAAAGGGCTACAAAAATGTGCATACCCTTTGACCCAGCAATATCGCTACTGGGACTATATCCCCAAGAGATCATAACAATGGGAAAGGGTCCCACATGTACAAAAATATTTATAGCAGCACTCTATGTAGTTGCCAAAAACTGGAAGTCAAGGGGATGTCCATCAATTGGGGAATGGCTGAATAAATTATAGTATATGAATGTAATGGAGTACTATTGTGCCATAAGAAATGATGAACAAGAAGACTTCAGAGAGGCCTGGAAGGACTTATATGACCTGATGCTGAGTGAAAGGAGCAGAACCAGGAGAACTTTATGCACAGCAACGACCACAGTGTGTGAGAGTTTTTTCTGGTAGACCTAGATTTTTGTAATAACACAAGAACTTCTTACAAAAAAAAATAAATAAATAAATCCCAATGGTGGATCTCAAGGCAAAATGCCTTCCACACTCAGAGAAAGAAATATGGAAGTCATTCGCAAAAAGTAGCAGATCATGTTTGTGTATGTGTATGTGTTTGTGTATCACGTTTTGATTTGTTATAAGATTTCTTTCATTTATTTTAGTCTGACTACATAGCATGACTATAGTGAAAATATACTCAATAGGAAAGTATATGTAGAACCTATACAGAATTGTATGCAGTCGTGGGGAGGGACGGGGGTATTGGGGGGTAGGTGTGGGGGAGATAAAGTCTCAATTGTATGGCAGTGATTGTTAAACATTAAAAAATAATTTTAAGAAAAAGCAAACCTATTTTGTTTCTATCCATTGCCTCCTTTACTCTGTCCATCCATTTATCACCCCTTCTGCAATATGTCTTATCCCTTTCTCCTCCTATTTCTCTCTTGGGAATGTAACTTTTCTATGCACAAGTGTGTGTGTGTGTGTGTGTGTGTGTGTGTGTGTGTGTGTGTGTGTATGTGTGTAATCGTATATACATGGATATGTATCTATTTATTCTGTGTGTTCCTCCCTCTTTGGGAAATCTCTGATGAGAGTGAGTTTCAAGCATTTCTCACTACATTCTGCAATTTTCCTTCCAAACTGTTCCTTGCATGCCTCTTTTACATGAGAATATTTTCCCCATCCTATCTCTCCCTTTTCCCTTCTCCCAGTACATCCGCTTTTCTCAACTCTTCATTTTATTTTAGATCATTCCAACACAAACAACTTATATATATTCTCTTTGTTTATGTAAGATTTTTCTATCTGCCATAAAAATGATTAAGTTCTTAGGATTGACATGTATCATCCTCCCATATAGGAATGTAAAGAGTTTAACTTTTTCCATATATTTATCTTTACTCTCTTATGTTTATCTTTTCATGCTTCTTTGAATCATGTTTGAAAGTGAAATTTTCTATTCTTTCCAATCTTTTCATTAGGAATGTTTCGAAGTAATCTATTTCATTAAATATCCATTTTTTTTCCTTGAAGTTATATTGAGTTTTGCTGGAGAGGTTTTTTTTGTGTGTTATCCCAACTCTTTTGACTTCTGGAAAATCATATCCTAAGCCCTCTATTTCTTTAAAGTATAAGCTGACTAATTTTGTGTGATCCTGACTGTGGCTCCATAATACTTTGATCATTTGTTTCTTTCTGGCTGCTTAGAGTACTTTGTCTTTGACCTGAGAGCTCTGGAAAACAGATGTAATATTCCTGGGATTTTCCATTTAGGATCTTATTTTCTGGTGGTTATTGTTGGATTTTTAAAATTCTATTTTATCCTCTGGATCTAAGATATCAGAACAGTTTTCTTTGATGATTTCTTAAAATATGTTATCTACTCTCTCATTTTTTAATCATGGCTTTCATGTAGTGGCATAGTTCTTAAACTGTATCTCCTAAATCTATTTTTGATTGGTTGTTTTCCCAATGACAGTTTACATTTTCTTCTATTTTTTTCATCCTTTTGACTCTGTTTTTTTATTTTTGTGGAATGATTATCTTCCACTTGCCCAATTCTACTTTTTAAAGGCTTACTTTTTCATGAGATTTTGTACCTCTTTTTCCATTTTGCCAATTCTGTTTTGTAAGATACTATTTTCTTCAGTATTTTTGTTTCTCTTTTACCAGTCTGTATATTTTCTTTTTCACAATTTTCTCGCTTTACTCTCATTTCCTTTTCCCATTTTTTTCTCTCTCACTATCATTTCTTTCCTTAACTCTTTCAGGGATTCTTGTTGAATTGTGTCTAGTTAGCATTTGTCTTTAAGGTTTTGTTTACAGTTTTTTTCTTAATATAGGTTTGTGTCTTGATCTACTCTGCAAGTGCAGTAGATTTTTATCTTCAAATTCTTTTTTTACTCATTTTTTCCAGCATATTTATTGACTTTGAACTTCGTAAAGTAAAGCCATGCTCTACTTACCTTGCAGTAGAGAGGAACTGTTCCAAATTTCAGACTTTTTGTGCTACCATTTTTGGAGATAGTTCTGGGAGGAAGGTATCTACAAGTTTATGGTGCTTCTTAGGTGGTGTGATCTAAAAAGAGGTTTAGTCATTATTTTCCTGGTCTACACTATGGTGTTTCCCCAAGAAGTACTCCTGATTCCCTGTAGTAACCAGCTTTATGACTTCATCTGCCTTGGAACTGCAACAAAGGCCCTTTCTGCCTTATGATTGTCCATGAGCATTCCTCTCTGCCCTGAACTGCAACCTAGAGTTGAGTATGGGCAAATATAGTTGACAACCAGGGCCACCTATATCTAATACCAGCAAAGGATCCCCTATAATCTTTTCTTCACCAGTTTTCCATTGCCCTTATTGTATCTGGGCTCAGAGCTCCTATAGCTAGCTGCTCATGACACTTTTTGTTTCAGCCTCAGACAGCCTTCCAATTTGGTGTAAAAAAATTCTTCTGCCAATCTCCTAAACTTTCTCATGCCAGAAAAATACCTCATCTGCGTCTTTTGTTGGCTCTGTCACTCCAAAATTTGATTTGAGGCATTATTTGGAGTTGTTTGGAGGGGAATGTTGACAGAATTCAACTATATTTCCTCTAATCCACTATCTCTGCTTGGTCTCTTACTTCTTCCCCAGCTTTATTCAAGTTCCAGCAAAAATAAAATCTTTTACAAGAAAACTTTTACCAAACCTGTACATATTTTCTTTATAGATAGGTGTTTAAATGTTGTTTCTTCCATATAAATGTGACTTCATGGAGGGCAGGCACAGTCTCTTTTTAACCTTCATTGGTATCCTCATCACAATGTTTGCTACATGATAAATACTTAATAAATGTCTAACTATGAGTGAAAATAACATTTTTATGGAATCAAAGTGCTTGTTTTAAATTCATTTTTACAACTTGTGTAACTTTGAAAAATTCACTTAGCTTCTCAGGGCCTCAGTATCCTCATTTACACAATAATAAGGTTTCAATAGATGAACTTGTAGGTCATTTTTCTTCTTAGGTGCATGATGTTCTGATCCTATGGCATAAGATTATTCTGAGTAAGTTAGAACGAAATAAGGTGAGGAGTCCTCCAAAATGAAATTCTGATGACAAAAATAAAAATAATTTTGTTTCGAAATAAAATGGAAAAGGTAGCAAAAACATTCAAGAAATGGGGACCTAGTGGATTAAGTGAGGTATTTAAAAGACAAGTAGAGAAATAAAAGAAAGATATTGTCACTGAGAATGAAAACAAATGAGTTACCAAGATTCTATCATAATTTTGTGAAGAGATACAAAATCCAGTATGAAATGATGCTGGAAATCATTAACAAGTCTTGTCCTCCTTTACTCCCTCTCTACTATCTTACTGTATCTAACATATATTTATATCAAAGGGGAGCACGTGTTGAAGGAATATTTGATTGGTTTAAGGTGGTTCAACATTTTTGTCAATAAATGAAGACATAAATGGAATGTTGGTCAAATTAGCTGATGATATTACATTTTTAGGGAGGCAGATATAGTCATAATGTAAAGTTGAAATTAAAAAGAAAATTTTCTAACAATTGGAGTTCTCCAAAAGTAAAATATTCTCCTTCAGGAGGTGATACAATTTCCTTCATTGAACATCAGAGGCGGAAGAACTATGATCAATGGAGAGAAACAATAAGGAAACGTATTGAGGATGAATGAAGAAGAATTTCCAAAATCAGACTTAGTCTAAAATTGAATCAAATTTGAGGAGACGCACATATCCAAACACTAGAGTAGGAAAAGTGGAGGATAGATTACCTCTGGTTAAAGAGGTAATAAATAATTATTATAATTATATATTATTATATGTAATTTATATATTATAATTTAATATATATTTATATAATATACCATATATACATATATAATATGTAAAATTATATTATATTAGATATATAATATATTATAATAAATAATAAATGAAAAAGATAAAGAAACTGATTTTCATGCACGGTTTTGGATGAGACATCAAGAAGGCATCCTCTTCTAACTCTGTGACATATTGGGAAGTAAGTATATTAATTTCAAAAAGTTCCTGATTAAATTCATATTCAATTTTTGTTTATACAGCTAAAGAAGTGTCAAGGACTTTGAGAGCAGATGCATAAATGATGGATTGTGGAAAAGAAGCTTAGTATGTGATTAATGCCCCTATCATATTATTAGCTAGTAATGTATAGTAATGCATTTTTTGGTGTAATGGGATGAAAATAAACTTTCAGGAATTAGGAGTCAATATTAACATCAAATACATAAGACACTTGACTAGTCATTTATTCTGTTGGGCTTCTTGTCAATTTGTGTATGCAAACCCTTCTGGATCAAATAAATGAGGAACAATGGAAAGCATATGCCTTAAGGAGGCAGTTCTCTTGTCGTTCTGCTTTGATGACTTTTAGACAGGATAGAAAATTGATCCGCAACATCAACCTGAACTTGCACATAAGTCCTTTAGTGTGGCTTGGGTTCTATAGAATGTTCTCTCACACAAATTATAAAACTTCTTTTAATTTGCAAGAATACCATTGTCTTTTTAATAAAAGAATTCCTTCAAATATTTTGCAAGACTTCATATGGGTATCATAATCATTGCCTTCTCAGTGGGTAAGGAGAGAATTTGGATCTCAAAATAAAAATTACTAATTAAAAAATAAAATATTACCTAAAACAGTGTAGTGAATTCACCCTCATTCAGTTTGAATTCTAGTTTATATTTTCTGTTTTATAACTAATTCTATCAAATTAATTTACAAATAAAAGAAAAGAACATTTAAAAATTCAGTATACATATAGAAAAAACTCAAAATGACTTCTCACAGGGAACTAGCAACCTTTCTTAATAAGAAAAAACTGTGATTCTGTTTTAAGGTTCTGATACTATTCAGCACATAAAATTATGTTATTTAATGGCTAAATATTAACCTGATGTTTTGGTACTGTCTTAATTGTAGATGGATAAAACAAGTTATAAGCTACACATTCTCATTTGTTTATCTTGGATGTACCTTCTGATTATTTGAGTTCTGAAATTAAGACAACATCTTTCAAAGTCCACTTAATCCTTTCTTTTTTTCGCCAAAATGAAAGTCATTTTCAGACTGTCCTTGATGTGAAATATATTGTTGAGATGATTTTATATTCAGTTCCAATTGCGGATTTCATAGTTGAACTTTCAACATTTCTGACAAAAATAAAATAAAATAGGCAACTTACATATAATATCTAATAATATAATAAAATTGTCATGCAAATTGTTGAGGTTTTCATGTTGGTATTTGAGTGAAAGAAGAAATAAAAACCATGGAAATCTCCTTGAATAATATAAAAAAGGTGGTTACACATGGACATACACACAAACACAGGCACACACACACACACACACACACACACATATATATATATATATGTACACATACATACACATATATTTGCCTATATATGTAAATACACACACATATATACACATATGTATTATTGTGTGATACATACAGAAATGATAACCATATTTTTCTTTTAACCTATTAATACTTACTTTGATGATAATTTGATAGATATGTGTAAGTTCTGTTTCCTGCGATGGAAATGGAAAATCACACTCTATCCATACTGTCTCATTTTACCTATTCAACTATGGGCTATGGTGCCTCCAAAATTCTACCACAGGGATAGAAGTCAACATGTTGGGCACTTTTCTCCAGATCTCATAATATTGTAAAGATACCAAAATAATATTCATAGGTAAAATATATTTAAGATGTTAAATATTCATTTGAATTAACGAGTAAAAGGATATTTGAGGGGGTGGATCCGAGATGATAGCTCTCCCCCACAGCCCATAAAATACCTGTAAAGAAAGACTTTCAACTCTAGAGCAGCAGAAGCCATAGAACAACAGAGTGGAGAAGACTGCCAGCCCAGGGTGACTTGAAAGGGCAATGGGAAATGTCTGGTGCACTGGACACCAAGTGGAGCCCAGCCCAACGTTGGCCCCCACAGTGTGGCTCTAGGAGGAAGATGTGAGCACACCTTGGGGATGGAATCTCCAGTCCCAGTAGCAGTGGTTTGAAGACCCCTCAACCCACAGGTGCCAAAGGTCAGTGACAGGGTTTTTTCAGCTGGCCAATAAAAGAGAAGGGCCTTGCCATAGCTCCAGCCTCAGGCAGAGGCCATAGAGGCCACATCAGGCAGGTAGGAGCAGTTCCCACAGCAGCCCCTAAAGCAGTCCTCATCCATTTTTGGATTATAAAACCCCTGAGGGCACAGAGCTGATTCTTACCTCAGCCCTGTGTAGAGGCCCTGCAGCAGCTGATGTTTATTTCACACTGAACGGGGGCCCTGCCCCAGCAGCTTATCTGAATCTCAGCCCCCAGTGCTGCCTTGGCAGAACTGGAGGCGAGGGAGTTGTGAAGAGGAAACTCTGATAAGATTCTGGGAACAAAAATCTCTCACTGCTCCCAGACCAGTGAACACACTTGATTGTGCCACCTTGGAAGAACTGAGATCTTAAAGATCCCCAGGGTATACCCTACTCTTGACAAAAGATGCAAAAGTCAAGTAACTCGTTGGGAAAATGTCCAAAAAATGGAAAAAAAAATAAGACTATAGAAAGTTACTTTCTTGGTGAAGAGATATCTTCTCCCATCTTTTTGGATGAGGAAGAACAATGCTTACCATCAGGGAAAGACATAAAAGTCAAGGTTTCTGTATCCCAAACATGTAAAATAAATATTCAATGATCTCGGGCCATGGAAGAGCTCAAAAAGGATTTTGAAAATCAAGTAAGAGAGGTGGAGGATAAACTGGGAAGAGAAATGAAAGACATGCAAGAAAATCATGAAAAGCGGGTCAACACCTTACTAAAGGAGACCCAAAAAAATACTGAAGAAAATAACCCCTTTAAAAATAGGCTAACTCAACTGGCAAAAGAGATTCAAAAAGTCAATGAGGTGAAGAATGCTTCAAAAAGCAGAATTAGCCAAATAGAAAAGGAGGTTCAAAAGCTCACTAAAGAAAATAGTTCTTTAAAAATTAGAATGGAACAGATGGAGACTAATGACTATGAGAAACCAAGAAATCACAAAACAAAACCAAAAGAATAAAAAAATGGAAGATAATGTGAAATATCTCATTGGAAAAACAACTGACCTGGAAAATAGATCTAGGAGAGACAATTTAAAAATTATGGGCCTACCTAAAAGCCATGATAAAAAAAAAGACCCTAGACATCGTCTTTCATGAAGTTATCAAGGAAAACTGCCCTGATATTCTAGAACCAGGGGGCAAAATAAATGCTGAATCCACCGATCACCTCCTGAACGAGATCCAAAAACAGAAACTCCTAGGAACATTGTTGCAAGCAGCAAGAAAGAAACAATTCGAGTATTGTGAAAATGCAATCAGGATAACACAAGATCTACCAGCTTCTACATTAAGGGATTGAAGGGTATGGAATATGATATTCCAGAGGTCAAAGGAACTGGGACTAAAATCAAGAATCACGTACCCAGCAAACCTGAGTATAATACTGCAGGGGAAAAAATGGTCTTTCAAAGAAATAGAGGACTTTCAAGTATTCCTGATGAAAAGACTAGAGCTGAAAAGAAAATTTGACTTTCAAGACAAGAATCAAGAGAAACATGAAAAGGTAAACAGCAAAGAGAAATCATAAGAGACTTACTAAAGTTAAACTGTTTACATTCCCACATGGAAAGACAATATTTGAAAGTCTTCAAACTTTTTTCAGTATCTGGGTAGTAGGTGGGATTACACACACACACACACACACACATATATGTATATGTATATATACATATATATGTATACACACACACACACAGACACACAGAGCACAAGGGGAGTTGAATAGGATGGGATCATATCTTAAAATAATGAAATTAAGGGGTGAGAGAAACATATTGGGAGGAGAAAGGGAGAAATGGAATGGAGCAATTTATCTCTCATAAAAGAGGCAAGTAAAAGACTTTTCTGTGGAGGGAAAGAGGGGGGAGGTGAGAGAGAAAAAACATGAAGGTTACTCTTATCACAGTCGACTAAAGGAAGGAATAAAATGCACACTCATTTTGGTATGAAAACCTATCTTACGATACAGGAAAGTGTGGGAGAAGGGGATAAGCAGGGTGGGGGAATGATGGAAAAGAGGGCAATGGGAGGAGGGAGCAATTGGAAGTCAACACTCTTGGGGAGGGACAAGGTCAAAAGAAAGAATAGAAGAAAAGGGGGGCAGGATAGGATGGAGGGAAATATAGTTAATCTTACACAACACGACTATTATGGAAGTCATTTGCAAAACTACGCAGATATGACCTATATTGAATTGCTTGCCTTCCCAATGAGGATGGGTGGGGAGGGAGGGAGGAAGAGAAGTTGGAACTCAAAGTTTTAGGAACAGCTGCTGAGTATTGTTCTTGCATACAACTAGGAAATAAGAAATCAGGTAATGGGGTATAGAAATTTATCTTGCCCTACAGGACAAAAGAGAAGATGGGGATAAAGGAAGGAAGGGATGTTGGAAGGGAGGGATGTTAGAAGGGAGGGCAAATTGGTGATAGGGGTAATTAGAATGCTTGGCATTTTGGGGTGGGGCGAAGGGAGAAATGAGGAGAAAGTTTGGAACTCAGTATTTTTTGGAAATGAATGTTGAAAACTTAAATAAATTTTAAAAAAGTAAAAAAAGTAAAAAGTAAAAGAAAAAGGATATTAGAAGCTTTATAAAATGTAAGGATTTACATTTTTTCATGGATCATTATAATATGTCACTATATATCAATACAATGTATCAGTAATTGGATGAGGAATATTTTTACCTTTGGCACAAACCTCATTCTCCTAATTCTGACTGTTAAAAGAATTAAGAGATCATAAAACATGTGTGGTGTTAGTGTGATACAATGACCCTTACTTACTTTTTTGGGTATATTCCATATTGTGTTTACTGTCTGGTAAAAATATGTGTGAGACTTTTTAAAATCTCAATATGGACTTTGGATGGATACTTTCTACATGACTATGACTCAGAAACTGGTGAATGCTGAAGACCATGGAGAGAAGAAGCATACAGGCTAGGAGAGATGTGAAATGTTAATGTGACTCATGCTATTTTTGTCCTCCCAGACCATACTGGAAGCACCCTGAGGTTGGAATGTGAAGTGAGGTTCAAGTAGAGAAAGTTTGAATCCAGAATAAAAATAATTGAGTTTATATTCTGGCTAATGGAATCATATAAGTTACCCTAGAATAATCATGATAGCAGACCATGTGGCAAGACTAAGCCTAGCTGCCTTTAAAAGATCAATTTGTCTCAGGAGACATGTCACCTATCTATAGATAGGTTTAAAATATTCCAGGATAGTATATCTGTGCTCCATGTGTTATATGTATAGAAATAAATTACTATATGTTTACGTGTGTAGGTATGAATATATACATATGTATGTACGTATGTATATTGTATTTGAGAAATCATGTAACAATTTCCATATCCTCATATGAATGACTCTTATAAGCTCATCTCCTTAATACTAGTATAATTACAATGCTATTATAAAGCTTCAATTAAAATCAACTACACATCCTGTAGCTAGATTTAAAATAATCAAAAAGTTAAAGGCAAGATGAATGCTGGATTTAAGCAAGTTGCTGCATGTAACCAAACAATGGACAATTTATGCACCACTGCATGAATTATGATGTATAAACAGAAAATGATATAAATCAATCATATAGAGAGAAGTACTGTCAAAAGACAGATAGTTTTATTGATACATCTAGAAAATACTTTAATGACAAGATGAAAAGTCAACAATACATTGAAGAGATCCTCTGAATGGACAAAAATCAAATAGGTGGTTATTTGGAGA
Organism: Notamacropus eugenii; assembly: GCF_028372415.1. Classification (NCBI taxonomy): domain Eukaryota; kingdom Metazoa; phylum Chordata; class Mammalia; order Diprotodontia; family Macropodidae; genus Notamacropus; species Notamacropus eugenii. The sequence continues at coordinate 264,803,653 of NC_092874.1, forward strand.
AATTAGTATTTGTTTAAGGGAAAGGAATTCTTTCCTGTTTTAAATCAGATTCAGAAAAGAAGTACTTACACACAAAAATTCAAGATACTATCTACCTTTATTCCTTTTCTCAACTTTTCCCCAAAAATTTATTAATTTGCTTTTTTTCAGTTTTAAACATTCACATCCATAAGTTTTAAAGTTTCTCCCTCACCTCCTCTCATTCCCCAAGATGGCAGGAAATCTTATCTTCTACTAATACATTCTCACTGAATATTTTCACATTAGTCATGTTGCATAGAATTATAATAAACGGGAAAAACCATCAGAAAAACAAAAGAAAACATATCAAAGGAGAAAATAGTTGGCTTCATTCTGCATTCCAATTCCATAATTCTCTGGATATGGATGACGTTCAATATTATGAATCCTTTGGAAATGTTTTAGGTCCTTACATTGCTGAGAAGGGTTATGTCCATCAAAATTATTCCTTGTACACTGTGACTGTTACTGTGTATAGTATTCTGGTTCTACTCATTACATTTGGTATCTGTAGTCTGCCTATTTGTTATTTCTTATAGTATTATATATATATATATATATATATATATATATATATATATATATATATATATATATATATATATATATACACACACACACACACACACATTTGTATATATATATGTGTGTGTATATGTTATACATATGTATATATACATATATGTATGGGTGTATAAATGATTACATATAATCATTCATATACCTAAAGTTTTTCAGCCACTCCCCAATTGGTGGGCATCCCCTAGATTTACACTTCCTGGTCACCATGAAAAGACCTGTTATAAACATTTTTGTACATGGAGGTCCTTTTCTCAGTTTTATGATCTCTTTGTGATATAGCCTAGAAGCAGTATTTCTGTGTCAAAAGGTATGCACATTTTTATATCTCTTGGGGCACAGTTCCAAACTGCTTCAAAGAATGATTGGATCCTCTCACAGGTCCACCAAAAATTCTAACTCTCCAACATCTTCTCCAACATGTATCATTTTCCTGTTTTGTCATGTTAGCTGATCTAACAGGTGTGATGTAATGCCTCAGAGGTGTTTTAATTTGTATATCTAAATTTTAATTTAGAATATTTTGTGTGACTATAGACAACCTTAATTTCTTCTTCTAAAAACTACCTATTCATATCCTTTGACCACTTATCAATTGAGGAATCACTTGTATTCTTGTAAATTTGACTCACTTCTCTATACATTCTAGAAATGAGACATTTATCACAGACAGTACCTGTAAAAATTCTTTCCCAGTTTTTTGTCTCCTTTCTAATCTTAATTGTATTGGCTTTGGGCAAAAAAAAAATAAACTTTTTAATTTAACATAATCAAAATTATCCATTTTGCATTTCATAATATTCTCTATCTCTTGTTTGGTCATACATTCCTCCATTCTCCATAAATCTGGCAAACAAACTATTCCTTGCTCCCTTACTTTGTTTATAGTATCAGCCTTTATACCTAGGTCATGTACACATTTGAAGTTTATTTTGTTACACAGTGTGAGGCATGGTCCATGCTCAGTTTCTGCCATACCATTTCCAAGTTTTCCCAGGAGTTTTTGTCAGAGTGAGTTCTTATCCTAGAATCTGGGGTCCTTGGGTTTATCAAACAGTAGACTGCTATAATCCTGGACTACTGTGTCTTGAGTACCTAACTTTTTCCACTGATATACCCTTGTATTTCTTAAGCAGTACCAAGTGCTTCTGATGATTGCTGATTTACAATACAATTTGAGATCTGATATGGATAGCATTTCTTTTTCTAGCATTTCTTTTTATTAATTCCCTTGATACTCTGGACCTTTTGTTCTTCCAGATGAATTTTGATATTTTTATGAGGTCTATAATATATGTTTTTGTAGTTTTATTTGTATGGCAATGAATAAATTAAGTAAAATTGTCATTTTCATTATTTTAGGTCAGCCTACCCATAAGAAATTGATGTTTTATCCAATTATTTAGATCTGACTTTATTTGTGTGAAAAGTGTTTTGTAATTATGTTCATATAATCCTTGGGTTTGTTTTGGCAGGTTGAGTCCCAAATATTTTATAGTGTCTACAGTAACTTTAAGTGGTATTTCTCTTTCTACCTCTTTCTGTTGGGCTTTGTTAATAATATATAGGAAATTCAGATGATTTATTTGGGTTCCTTCTGTATCCTGCAACTTTGCTAAAGCTGTTAGTTATTTCAAGTAATATTTTACTTGATTCTCTAGAATTCTCTAAGTATATCATCATATTGCCTGCAGAGTGATAACGATTTCTCCTTTATCTACTCTACTTCCTTCAATTTCTTTTTTCTCTTATTGTTAAAAGTAACATTTCTAGTACCATATTGCATAATAGTGGTAATAATGGATGTCCTTATTCCTCCCCAAGTCTTATTGAAAATGCATCTAGTTTTTTCTTATTACATATAATGATTGCTAATGGTTTTAGGTACATGCTACTTATTTTAAGGAAGACTATTTGTTCCTGTATTCTCCAATGTTTTCAATATGAATGGGTATTGTATTTTATTAAAAGGTTTTTCTGCATCTGTTAAGATAATTACATGGTTTCTTTGTTGTTTTGTTTTTATGATCAATTGTCCTGATAGTTTTCCTAATATTGAACCACCTCTGCATTCCTGGTATAAATCCTACGTGAGCAAAGTATATTATTCACATGATAAGTTGCAGTAACACTTTTGCTAATATCTTATTTAAATTTTATGCATCTATATTCATTTGGGAAATTGGTCCATAATTTTTTTTCTCTGTTTTGGCTCTTCTGAGTTTAAATATCAGCACCATATATGTATCATATGTATCATATCAAGAATTTAGTATGATTCCTTGGTCCCTTTTGCCAAATAGTCTATACAGTATTGGAATTAATTGATCATTCAATTTTGGATAGAATTCACTTATAAATCTGTCTGGCCCTGGAAATTTTTTCCTATGGAATTCATTGATGACTTGTTCAATTTAATTTTCTGAGATGGGGTTATTTAAGTATTTTACTTCCCATTCTATTCATCTGTAAAATTTATAGTTTTGTAAATATTCATAAATTTCACTGATTGCCAAATTTATGGCTATACAATGGGGCCAAATAATTTCTAATTATTGTTTTAATTTTCTCTTCTTTGGAGATGAATCTATCCTTTTCATTTTTGATACTGGTAATTTTGTTTACTTCCTTTTTTTAATCACATTGACCAAAGGTTTAACAATTTTATTATTTTTTTTCATAAAACTGGGTCTTAATTTTATTTATTGAGTCAATAGTTTTCTTAATTTCAATTTTATTAATCTCTCCTTTGATTTTCAATATGTCTAATTTACTATTAAATTGGGGATTTTCAATTTGTTCTTTTTTTTGAGATTTTTTAGTTGCATGCCCGATTCATTGATCTCCTCTTTCTCTATATTATTCATGTAAGCACTCAGAGTTATAAAACTTCCTCTAAGAACTGTGCATGCATTTCGTATGCTTTGGTATGTTATTATTTTCATTCTCTTGAAGTTATTGCAAGTTTCTATGGTTTCTTGCTTGACTCACTTTTTCTTTAGGATTAAAATATTTAGTTTCTAATTAATTTTTGGTCTATCTTTCCATGGCCCTTTATTGCATATAGTTTTTTACTGTATTATGATCTGAAAAGCATGCATTGCCTATGTCTACCTTTCTGCATTGAGTTGTGAGGATTTTATGCCTTGGTACATGGTCATTTTTTGTGTATGTGCCAAGTACTATTGAGATAAATGTATATTCCTTTCTATCCCCATTCATTTTTCTCCAGACGTCTACTATATCTACTTTTTCCAGAATTCTATTCTCCTCATTAACTTCTTTCTTATTTATTTTGAGGTTGGATTTATCAAGTTCATGGAGGGGGAGGTTGAGGTCCCCCACTAGTATAATTTTTCTGTCTATTTCTTCCTGTAACTCCCTTAATTTCTTCTCTAAGAATGTGGATGCTATTACACTTGGTGCATACATGTTCAGCAATAATATTACTTCATTCTCTAGGATGTCTTCTAGCAGGATATAGTTTCTTTCTATATCTCTATTTCTTAGATCTATTTTTTGTTTTTGCCTAATCTGAGATTATGATTACTACCCCTGCTTTTTTTCCTTCAGCTGAAGAAGAATATATTCTACTCCAGCCTTTTACTTTTACCCTATGTATATCCTCCATTTCAAATGTGCTTCTTGTAAGCAACACATTATAAGATTCTGGTTTTTAATCTATTCTACTATCTGCCTCCATTTTATGGGAGAGATCATTCTATTCACATTTACACTTATGATTACTATTTCTTTCTCTCTATCCTATTTCCTTCCCAGGTAATGCTTTTATTTCTCCATTTTTCCTTCCTCTCCTCAAAAGAGTTTTACTTTTGACCATAGCCTCTGTCAACAGCCCTCCCTTCTATCAGCCCACCCTTGCTTTTCTTTCTCTTTTACTTACCTTATTACCTCTTTCTTCCCTTCTTACCATTCCCTCCCTTTTCTTTCTTCTTTCCCTTCCTACTGTCTATAATGCAAGTTATATTTCTAAACATAACTGAGTATGTTATTCCCTCCTTGAACCAAATCAGATATGAGTAAAAATCAATGAAATTTCTGAAAATAGATTTAACAGCTTAGCACCACACACTCACACTCAGACACAGACACAGACACACACACACACACACACACACACACACACCACACACTTAAGAAAGTAATATCTAAAAAAACATAAATAGAATTAACCTAATGGTAAAAAACAAAAGAGCTCATTTAAAATAAAAATAGATCAAATGTAAAAGCAGGTACAAAATTCACTGAAGAAAATTCTTCCTCAAAAATTAGAACTAGTCAAGAGATAGTCAATAGTTCCATGAAAAGAATTCCATGAGAAAATAAAAATAATTTTTAAAAAATGATGAAAATGGGATGGGGGTGCAAAGCCCAGGTGCAGAGTAACACATGCACTTTCTAGAGTGCTGTCCCCAAGTCCAGTCAAATACTTGTAAAAAATGACTCAAAAAAATCTGGAGCTGCAGAACTCACAGAATGACAAAGTGAAGCAAAGCTCTAGCCAAAGACAGCCTAGAAGGTTTCCGTGAAGTATCTATTGTGCTAAGCAGGGATAGCAAGCAGTTTACTGTGGGCTGGCTGGCAGGCACAACAAGTCCCGAGGAGGTCTTAGAGAGATTGAATCTCTCATATCTGTTGTGGTTTCCAGATTTCAGGACCCTAAAATGTTGAGGACAAATTCGAAAGTCAGTGAAAAAAGCCTGTGAGACCAGTACAGGAGAGTGCAGTGCTCCAGCCCCAGCCTCTGGGCAATAGAAGGGAAAGGGGTGGAGGAACCCTCAGCAGCCACCGCAGCAGGGGCAGAGACAGTGACTGTTTCTGGAGCTCTAGGCACACAAATTTTGGGAGAATCAAGCAGCTGACAGTACACACCACAAACCCCACAGGAAGCAGAGACCTACATTGACAAGGAGCTCAAAAGTCAAGTAAATGACTGGGGAAAATAATCAAAAACCGAAAGAAGAATTGAGACTATAGAATCTTACTTTGGTAACAAGGAAGACAAAAAACATGTAAACATAAGAAAGAAAAGTCAAAGCTCCTCCATCCTAAGCCTCTAAGAAAAATATGAATCAGTCTGAAGCCATGGAAGAACTCAAAAAACATTTTGAAACTCAAGTAAGAGAAGTAGAGCAAAACTTGGAAAGAGAAATGAGAGTGATGCAAGAAAATTATGAAAGACAAGTCAACTGTTTGCTAAAGGATACCCAAAAAATGTGAAAGGAAATAACATCTTTAAATAATAGACTAACCCAAATGATCAAAGAGATCCAAAAAGTCAATGGAGAGAAGAATCCCCTAAAAAGCAGAACTGACCAGATGAAAAAAGAGGTCCACATACTCACTGAAGAAAATAATTCCTTAAAGATTAGAGTTGATCAGACTAAAGCTAATAACTTTATGAAAAATGAAGAAATTTTTAAACAAAACCAAAGTACTGAAATAATAACAATGTCAAATACTTCATTGGAAAAACAACTGACCTGGAAAAAAGATCCGGGACAGATAGTTTAAAAATTATAGCACTATCTGAAAGTCATGATGAAAAAAGGAGCCTACACATCATCTTTCAAGAAATTATGAAGGAAAATGGCCCTGATATTTTAGAACCAGAGGGTAAAATAAATGTTGAAAGAATCCACCAATTGCCTCCTGAAAGAGATACGAAAAGGAAAACTCCTACAAATATTGTAGTCAAATTCCAGAGTTCCCAGGTCAAGTTGTAAATATTCAAGCAGCCAGAAAGAAATAATTTGTGTACTGTGGAAATACACAAGATCTAGCAGCTTCTACATTAAAGGATCACAAGGCTTTGAATATGATATTCCCGAAGTCAAAGGAACTAGAATTAAAATCAAGAATCACCTATCCTGAAAAATTGAGTATAATACTTCAAGGGAAAAAATGGTCATTCAATGAAATAGAGGACTTTTAAGCATTCTTTTTTTGTTATATTTATGATTTTATTTGTTTTCAAATCACTTTCATGTAACTTAGATTTTCCCCCTCTCTCTGTCTCCTTCCCCTCCTAGCTACTCCCTTGGTCCCTGCAGTGGCATACAATTTGATATAGTTTCTACACATGCATTCCTATTAAATATATTTTCATCTTAGTCATGTTGCATAGAAGAATTAAAAGAAATGGGAGAAATCATAAAACAAACCAAAATGTAATACAAAAGAAAATGATCTGTTACATACTGCTATCAAATTCCATTGTTCTTTGTCTGGATGTGGAAGGCATTTTGCCTTAAGAGACTATTGAGAATTTTTTAAGTCCTTGCATTGAAATTTAATGCTAAGTCTACCAAAACAATGCCTCTCACATTGTTGTTGCTATGTACAAAGTTTTCCTGATTCTTCTCCTTTTCCTCAGGATCAGCTCATGTAAGGCTTTCCAGGACTCTTTGAAGTCTTCCTGTTCATCATTTCTTATAGCACAATAGTATTCCACTAAATTCACATACCACAGTTTTTCAGCCATTCCCCAATTAATGGGCGTCCCCTTGATTTCCATTTTATGGCCACCACATATCTGAAAACTGCCTGTTCATACCCTTTGACCATTTATCAACTGGGGAATGACTTGTATTCTTGTAATTTACTCAATTCTCTATATATTTTAGAAATGAGGCCTTCATCAGAGGCACAAGTTACATAAATTATTTCCCAAATTCCTGGTTCCCTCTTAATCTTGGTTGCATTGAGTTTGTTTGTGTAATAACTTTTCAATTTAATGTAATGAACATTATTCATTGGGCATTACATAATGTTTTCTATTTCTTGTTTAGTAAAAAATTCTTCCCTTCTCCATAAATTTGAAAACTATATTATTCCTTGTACCACTAACTTCTTCATAATTTCAATGTTTACACCTAGATTATGTACTCATTTGGACTTTATTCTTGTGTATGGTGTTAGGCATTCATCAATGCATAGTTTACGCCACACTGTTATCCACTTCTCCCAGCAATATTTTGTCCAGCAGTGAGTTCTTATCCCAGAACCTGCGATGCTTGGGTTTAGCGAATAGTAGAATGCTGTATTCATTGACTGCTGTGTCTTGAGTACCTAATATATTCCATTGGTCTATCCTTCTGTTTCTTAGTCAAGACTAAGTTGATTAGATAATTTTGTGTTTACAATACAATTTGAGATCTGGTAGAGGTAGGCCATTTTCCCTAGCATTTCTTTTCATTAGTTCCCTTGATATTCTGGACCTTTTGTTCTTTCAGATGAACTTTGATATTATTTTTTCTAACTCCATAAAATAATTATCTAATTGTTTGATTAGTATGGTACTGAATAAGTACATTAATTTAGGTAGAATTTTCATTTTTATTATATTGGCTCAGCCCACCCACAAGCAACTGTTTTTCTACTTACTTAGATCTGACTTTATTTGTGTGAAAAGTGCTTTGTAGTTGTGTTCATATAGACCGTAGGTTTGTTTCAACAGGTAGACTCCCAAATACTTTATAGTGTCTACTGTAGATTTAAATGGGATTCCTCTTTATATCTCTTGCTGTTTGGCTTTGTTAGTAATAGATAGAAATAGAGAGGATTTGGGTTTATTTTGTAACCTGAAAATTTGTCACAACTGTTTATTATTTCAAGTAGTTTTTTCACTTGATTCTCTGGGATTCTCTAAGTATGTCATCATATCATCTGCAAAGAGTAATACTTTAGTTTCTTATTCTAAGAACTTCAATTTCTTTTTTTTCTCTTATTGCTATAGCTACCATTTCTAATACCATGTTGAATAACAGTGGTGATAGTGGACATCCTTGTTTCACCTCTGACCTTACTGAAAATACATCTAGATTGACCCCATTGCATAAAATGCTTGCTGATGGTTTCAGGTAGATACTCATTATTTTCAGTTTTCAGTATTTCTACTTCTGTATTTTCTTGGGGATTTTCAATTTTTTTCTTCTTTGAGCATTTTCAGCTGCATGCCCAATTCATTCATCTTCTCTTTCTCTATTTTATTCATGTAGGCATTCAATGATATAAAACTTCCCCTAAGAAGTGCTTTTGCAGTTTCCCATAAGATTTGATAGGTTGCCTCATTATTGTCATTCTCTTGAATGAAGTTGTTGATTGTTTCTATAATTTGTCGTTTAACTCACTCATTCTATAGGATTAGAATGTTTAATTTCCAATTAATTTTTGGTTTACATTTCCATGGCCTTTGATTACATATAAATTTTCTTGCGTTATGGACTGAGAAGGATGCATTGACTGTCTCTGCCTTTCTGCACTGGATTATGAGGCTTTTATGCTCTAGTACATGGTCATTTTTTTTTTTATATGTACCTCTACCGCTGAGAAAAAGGTAAATTCCTTTCTATCCCCATTCCCTTTTCTCCAAAGATCTACCATATCTACCTTATCCAGATTTTTCTTCACCTCCTTAACTTCTTTCTTGTTTATTTTGAGGTCAGATTTATCAAGTTTGGAGATGAGGAGGTTGAGGTACCCCACTAGTATACTTTCATCCTCTATTTCTTCTTGTAAGTCCCTTAACTTCTTCTCTAAGATTTGGATGCTATACCACTTGGAGCATGTATGTTTAGTAATGAAATTGCTTCATTGTCTATGGTGTCTTTTAGCAGGACATAATTTCCTTCCTTATTTCTTTTGCTTAAATCTATTTCTGCTTTTGGTTTGTCTGAGATTTGGATTGCTACCCCTGCTTTTTGTACATCAGCTGAAACACAAAATATCCTTCTCCAAACTTTTACTTTTTCCCAGTGTGTGTGCCCCCATTTCAAATGTGCTTCTTGTAAACAACATATTGTTGGATTATGGTTTTTAATCCATTCTGCTATCCATCTCCATTTTGTGAGAGAGTTCATCCCATTCACATTCACAGTTATGATTGCTATTTGTGTCTTTCTCTCTATCCCCTTTCCCCATGTTTAGGCTTTTAGTTCTCCCTTCTCTGTTACCCTCCACAATAAAGTTTTTATTTTTCATCACCATCTCCTTCTGTCTTCCTTCCCTTCTTTCAGCTCCCCTCCCTTTTAGTCCCCTTTTCCCTTACCACTTCTTCCCTCCCTTTTAGCCTCCCTTCCCTTTTCCTTTCCCCATCCCCTTGGATGTCCTATAGAGTTAATTGTATTTCTATACTTAACTGAGTTTGTTGTAGCCTCCTTGAACCTAATCAAATGAAAGTACCTCTCAAGCAATGCTCATCTCTTTCCCCTCTTTCCCACTACTCTAGTATAATTTTGTGCTTCTTTCTGTGATATAATTTACCTTTTTCTGCCTACACCTTTTCACATCTCTAATTACCATCCCTTAGCACCCTTAAATCACAGTTATCATCATCATATCATTTAATTTATAACCACTCTCTCTATGTATGGATAGCCCTTTCACATTTCATAATAAGTATACAATTCTCAAGATAAACAAGTATCATCTTCCCTTATAGTGATGTAAATATGTTTGCCCATATTGTATAAAAAGTTTTTTATTGTTTCCCCATTTACTTTTTTATGCTTCTCTTGAGACCTGCATTTGAAAATCCAATTTTCTATTGAGTTCTGGCCTTTTCATCAGGAGGGTCTAGAAATCCCTTATTTCATTGAATGTGCATCTCCTTTCCTGAAATATTACACTCAACTTTGCTGAGTAATTAATCCTTGTTTATAGTCTCAGCTCCTTTGCCTTATGGAATATCATATTCCAATTCCTTCAATGTTTTAATGTAGAAATTGCAAGGTCCTGCAAGGTGTGACTCTTACTGTAGCTCCTCGATGTTTGAATGGTTACTTTCTGACTGCCTGTAGTATTTTCTCCTTCACTTGACAGTTGTGGAATTTGGCAACAATATTCCTTGGTGCTTTTAGTTTGCTATCCCTTTCAGGAGGTGAATGGTGGATTCCTTCGATGAATATTTTGCCCTCTGGATCTAGGCATTCTGGGCAATTATCCTTGATGATTTCTTGGATGATGTTTTCTAGGCTCTTTTTTCATCATGGCTTCTTACTAGACCAACAGTCCTTAGATTTTCTCTCCTGAATTTATTTTCCAAGTTGGCTGATTTTCCAATTAGATATTTTGCATTTTCTTCTATTTTTTCATTCTTTAGAATATGTTTGACTGATTCTTGATGTCTCATAGATTCATTAGCTTCTACTTGCCTGATTCTATTTTTTATCAAATGGTTTTCTTCAATTAGCTTTTAGATCTCCTTTCCATCTGTCCAATTGTTTCTATTAAGGAGTTATTTTCACCAGTTAGGTTTCATACCTCCTTTTACATTTGTCCAACTGTCCTTTTAAATTCTTCTGTGGTTTCTTTTTTCATGTTTTTTAAATTTATTGCTAAATTTTTCTTCTATTGATCTAATTTGGCTTTTAAAATCCTTCCTAAGCTCTTCCAAGAAGGTTCTTTGTGCTTCAGACCTGTTCATATTCCCTTCTGATGGTTCAGAAGAGAATACAGTCTCAATGCTGACTCTTTGGTATTTGTGTTTTGGTCCTTGTCCCCACAGAAACATTCTATGGTCTTCTCTTTTCTACTTTGCTTCTTACTCATGATAATCACCCTTTCCCTGATTTTTAAAGTAGATTTCTGCATCTGTGGCACAGGGTGCTCTGTCCCACAGTTCTTGTGTCTAAAACTTGAGCCTTTGTGTATTGTGGCCACTGGTTCTTTCAGCTAGAAGCTAAAATGCTGCAGCTTACTTAGTGCTGAGCTGACTGGTATTGGAAAGCAGAGGCCAGGAGAGGTCCTTTTTGGTTTCCCCATAATCACCTTGGAGCTAGCTCATTAAGTGTGGGGGCGGGGTGGTCTGGCCACAGGAGGTCTTCTCTGCTTATCTAGAGCATAGCCAAGCTCAGTGGTCTGCACAAGTGTCTCCCCAATTCCCCTGGAGTTCTGAGGCATGCCTGGAGTCCTAGTGTTGGCAGTTAATGGCTTCACCACCCTGAGGCTGAGGATCTTCTCCCTGTTTGTTGAAGTGGAACTGTCTAGGACAGCTCTGATCTTGTACTGGTTGCCTTTGGCCACAGCAAGAGTAACCCTCCTTAACAGTCTAGCCTCATGGGCTAAGAGTGTGTTCGCTCCTACTGCTGCTCCCATTGTTCCAGGATTTTTCCCAGGGATATACTCTCTGAGCTCATCAAGGTCAACAAGAGGAGAGAGATAGCAATTACCAATCACCCCCCCCCCCCCATCTTGGCTCCTGGAACCAGAAAAACTTTGAAGTATTCTTGATGAAAAGACCATGAAAATTTGAGTTTTAACCACAAGAATCAAGAGAAGCATGAAAAGGTAAACAGGAAGGAGAAATCATAAAGGACTTAGTAAAGTTGAACTGTTTACATTTCTACATGGAAAGAATTATAACTCTTGAGACTCTTCACAGGGTACTAGGGTAATTGGAGAGGTTATAAACATATAGACAGAGGGCACAGGGTGAGTTGAATATGAAGGGATGATATCTAAAAAATAAAATTAAGGGGTAAGTGAAGAAGATATTGGAAGAGAAAAGAAAAAATAGAATGGGGCAAGTTATCTCTCACATAAAAAAGAAGAAAAAGCTTTTTCAAAGGAAGGGAAGAGAGGGGTGGTAAAAGGGGAAAAGTGAACCTTACTTTAATTACATTTGGCTTAAGGAGGAAATAACTGTATACTCAATTTGCTATGAAATTCTATCTTACACTACAGGAAAGTAGAGAAGAAGTTAATAAGCAGGGGTGGAGTGATGATAAAAGGGAGGGTAAATGGAAGGAGGGCATAATTAGAAGTAAATACTTTTAAGGATGGATAAAGTCAAAAGACAGAATAGAATAAATGAGTTTCAGGATAGGATGGAGGGAAATATATGTAGTCTTTCACAACATGACTTCTATGCAAGTGTTTTGTATAACTGCACATGTATAACATACATTGAATTGCTTGCCTTCTTAGTGGATATGGGTGGGGAGGGAGAAAGGGAGAGTAATTGGTACTCAACATTTTAAAAATGTATGTTAAAATTTTTTTTACATGCAAATAATACGTACAGGCAATGGGGTATATAAATCTATCTTGTCCTCCAAGAAAATAGAGGGCGTTGGGAAAAGACAAGGGAGGGGTGCAATAGAAGGGAGGGCAGATTGGGAGGAAGGGGTAATCAGCATGCACGCTGTCTTGAAGTGTGCGGAGGGGAGAAATGCAGAGAAAATTTAGAATTCAAAATCTTATGGAAATGAATGCTGAAAACTAGAAATCAATAAAGTAATTTTAAAAAAGCTAATAAAGTGAAATATCTCATTGAACAAACAAATGACCTGGAAAATAGGTCTAGAAGAGATAATTTAAGATTGTTGGACTACATGAAAACCGTGATCTGAAAGAGAGCCTAAATCTCATATTTGAAGAAATTGTAAAGGAAACTAGTCTTGACATCTTAGATTCACAACATAAATTGAAACCATAATAATCCACAGATCATCTCTTGAAAGAGATCCCAAAATGAAAGTTTCCAGGAACATTATAGCCAAATTACTGAGTTTCCAGGTCAAGGAGAAAATACTACAGTGAGTTAAGAAGAAACTGCTTAAGTATTGTGTAGCCATAGTTAGATTCACAAGAGATTTAGTCATTTCCATGTTAAAGGACCAGAGGTCTTGGAATATGATATTCAGGAAGGCAAAGGAGCTAAGATTACAACCAAGAATAAGCAATCAAGCAAAACCAAGTATAATCCTTCAAGTGAAAAAAAAATCATTTAATGAAATGGAGGGCTTTCAAGCATTCCTAATCAAAAGATCAGAGTTAAATAGAAAATGAGGTATTTAAAAATAAGACTCATGTGAACATAAAAAACGCTGCACTGGGGCAAAAGGTGAGGGAGAGGTAGAATAGGGAAATTTTTGTAACATAAAAGAGGCACAAATATTTTCTTGTGTAGGGTAAACTGGGGAATGGTTGGCAATACTTGAACCTCACTCTCATCAAAATTAGTAAAATTAGTTCAAAGGGGGATATACAAACACATATGTGTTTGTATGTATATGTGTGTATACAAACACATGCATACATGTATACATAAACACATGCATTCATACACACATGTACACACACAGAGACAGAGAGCAGGAGGAGAAGGGGAAAGGGAAGAGAAATATTGGGAAGAAAGATGACAAAAGGAAGGGCAGATTTAGGAAGACAGTGCTGAGCCACAAAACAGACTTTAGGGTAGAGACAGGATAAAAACAGAGAGAGTAAGTTAAACAGAGGAAAAAGGATGAAGCAAAATACGCAGTCAGTAATTGTAAGTATGAATGCAAATGAGATCAGCTAGCCTATTCAATGGAAGCAAATAGCATAATAGATTGGAAACCAGAAGTCTGTAATATGTTGTATACAAGAGTCACACTTGATGATGGAAAGATATACACAAAGTTAAAATAAAGGGCGAGAACAGAATCTAATACACTTTAGCTGAAATTAAAAAAAAAAAAAAAAACAACTCAAGGGTAGCAATTATAATTCCTGCCAAAGCAAAAGCAAATATAGAACTAATTAAAACTGATAATCAAAAAACTGCATTTTAATAAAAAATTACCATAAATAATGAAATAATGTTAAAATAAGTTAAATTTCTTTGATAAATTCCCTATTAAATATATAAGGAAGTGAGTCTAATTTATATAAAAAAAGAGGCATTCCCCAAATGGTAAAAGGTCAAAGGATATAAAGAGGCAGTCTTCAAAAGAATAATTCAAAGCTACACATAGTCATAGAAAAATACTCTCAATCAGTATTAATAAGAAGAAAAATACAAATTAAAAGAACTCTGAGATATCATCTCATAACTGTAAAAAAATTTGTCATTCATGCTGCAAAAGTATATGGTGAAAATGCCATACTAACAAAGTGTTGGTGGAGGAGTGAACTTGCCCAACAATTGTGGAGAATAATTTGGGAATAGTACCAAAGAATTGTCAAAGTGTACAGACCCTTTCCTGCAGCAATGCCGCTACCAGATCTATAACCCATGGAGACAAAATAAAGAAGGAAGAGGACCTACACACACAAAAATATTCATATCAACACTTTGAGGTGGAAAAGATTGAGAAATTTAGTGAATTCTTATCATTTGGGGAACGGGTGAACAAGTTGTGGCATGCAATTGTGATGGGATTTGATGATCTTCTGCTTTTCACTTGTGTCCTATTCTTCATGATCTCATTTGTGGTTTTCTTTGCAAAGATAACGGAGTGGTTTGATATCTTTCTCTAGCTCATTTTATAGATGATGAAACTAAGGCAAATAGGCTTAAGTGACTTGTCCAAAGTCACACAGATAGAAAGTCTAAAGCCAGATTTGAACTTAGGGAGATGCATCTTTCTTACTCCAAGGCCCTTAGTCTACATATTGTGTGAACAAGATGCGTCTGTAACAGAATATGATTGTCCTATAAGGATTGATGAAAGAGATGATTTTAGAAAGAAACAAAAACAAAATAAAACAAAAACATGACAAGATCTATATAAACTGAACCAAAGTGAAATGAAAGAACCTGGAAATTATTGTGCATTGTATCAGTAGTGGTGCAATGACAGTCAACTGTGAAAGTTTGGCTAATCTAATGAGTACAATGTTCTAAGACAGTTTCAATGATGAATGGATTCCAGTGATGAAAAAATGCTATTCACCTCCAAAGTGAGAACTGATGAACTCTGAGTGCAAACTGAAGTATGATTTTCTGGTTTATTTTTTTCGTTTTTGTGATATGACTAATATGGAAACATATTTTATGATTTTATATGTATAATTTGTATTGTTTTGCTGTCTTAGTGAGTAGGAGGGGGCTGGAGGGAGGACAAAAATTTGATGTTCAAAATTTAAAAGGAAACATATTTAAAATAAATGATTTTATATGTCCCTGTGTGTATGTGTGTATTCAGAAAGTGGGAGGTGCAGAATTAGAGTATATGGGAACATAAAAAACCATATGCTTAAGAAAAAGCCAAAGTAGTATCAGAACTACAAAGCAGATAAGGGGTTTGACAACAGATCAATATCTGTGCTGGCTAAAAAAAGAGATGATTATTTTTTCTTTGAGTTCTCTGAACAATAATAACTGAAATAAATCTGCCATTTATATAGTGTTGAACATGCACTGACTGACTCATACAATGCAATAAAATATTCGGAAGTTGCAATTTTTAGACTTGTGTTTCTGCAAGTAAAGAAACTGAGCTCAAGTAAAATGCTACTTATAATAGCTACTTAAATGCTGATTTCCCCCATTCTCTGATTCTAAGTCCAATAGCCTCTCCAGTGCCTCTCCCCTGCCAACGACTACTCTTCTTCCAAAACTAGAATCATCCAACTCCCAGTTCTGGGCAGTGAAGCTGACAATAATTCTCATCAAATTGGGACCAATGCAGTGTAAACAAAAAGCAATTTAGAAAGTATGTAATTTGTAAAGAACTTCCATTTTCCAAAGAATCCATTTCAAAAAAGAAAGACTTCATAGCTTTTCATGGTGGGAAGGCTATAGCAAAGATTTATTGTACAGCTTGTGATGATTTATAAACAGTGTGTTTTAATTGTTGTTGTAAGACTGATGTGTTATGGCTGCTGATTTTCTTTGTTTTTGTTCAATAAATCTCATAGTTCAAGGTCCCCAAAGTTATGAATGACTTTTTTAGCACTTGAGCTGTATTTTCTTATTGGTTTTTGGTAGGAAAAGGACCGTGACATGACGAATATTAAATTATAGACCTCCCAACTCTTGCCTTTTTCCATGTAAAGAAGTTCATTAGTTCAGTTTTTAAATATTATTTCACATATATCATGAGAAGTAAAATTCATAATATGTATGTTATGATATAACTTTTATTCACTGATTGCTTTTATTTTGGTCAAGTTCTGAATATGCGTTGGTGAAAGGAGATCTTCATACACATTAAATCCCAAATGATTTGCTATAACAACATTTTAAGCATTTAATGATAGTCACTCATAAATCGAGAAGGCACCTTAGAGACCCTTGAATCTAATCCCCTCATGTTACGTATAAGGATATTGAGGTATAAAGATATTAAGTGATGTTCAGGAGTTTACAGAGTTATTAAATGTGTTAAGAGGTATTCAAACTCAGGTTTTTCTAAATTCACATTCATCATTTTATTTACTGTGTTGCTTAGATGCCTCCAATAATGTTATAATTCACCATTTCACAGTCATATAGAGGTAGCAAGAATGCATTTTTCTTCCTCACCTCTGCCTCTGAGAATTGTTTCCTTCAAACATTAGATCAAACATCACCTTCTGTATGAGGCTCTTGTTGCTGTCACCATTTCTTATTGTTTTTACCCAACCCCACTTAACCTTCCCCATCCAGAGAAAAACATCCATTTTTATTTCTTTTATGTATGCATGCAGAGGGGTGTTTGTCCTCATCCACAATTAATTTAATGAAAAAAGGCCAAAGTGAATCAAGGATGTGAACTTAGAATCAACAAATTTTTAATCAGATTGGGAGGAGTGAAATGATTTTATCATTGGATAGATGATGCCACAGAGGATTGCGATGGGGTGAAATAATTAAACACTTCTGTAGACCTGGATATAACATAGCAAGCCAATTAGAAATCACCATTTCAACAGGTGGTAGTTCTAGTAGTGATTGCATCCAGCAGTAATTGACCCTTGAGAGGGAATTGCCTTGGATACATAGAGTGGTTTTCTCTCCCCTTCTCTACATTGACCAGAAGATATCCTTTTGAACTTTGAATGATGAAAAATCTTAAGTTACTATGGACACTTGTAGCAACACCCCTGGAACACCGCGAGTGATGGGAGTATCTTCATCTGGAGCAAATAGACATTGCAATTTTCAACCAGATGCACCAAGGACATTGATATTTAGAATCCAACAGAGAGGTACACCTATGGGGGACTTCATAGAGATTCCATGAAAGGATAAAAATAGAGGTTTCTAGTAGCCAGAAATTATAAGCTTATTATTTGTTTCAAAATTTTCTCAAAATCTAAACACTCCCCAAGGATCTTTAGGATATGAGAGGAGTATGTGACTTTTGAGGGTCAGGGCAGATGTTTGTATTTTTTTTTCCCCAAAGTTTGTCTTGTTTCTTAACCTAAAAAATGATAATGGAAAAGATTGTTTCCAAAGTCTTTTTTTAGCTCTAAATCTATGATCTCATGATAATCCTAAATCCCATGAAGTCAAAAAGGTTTTGAGTTTGGGTGTATTGATAAATTGGATATTTATCAGCTATAAATCAGAATATGCTTAGAGGAAGTCATGTATCACTACGTTGGCTACAGAGTGATGAATGGATCACAAAGTCCAACCTAAGTTGCAGAGGAATTGTATTTTAATATATCTGACACAACTTTTGCAGAATTGTACCCAGTTTTCATATTCATCCTATTTATTGCCCCTAATATACAAAATTTATAAAGCCTTCACAATCTGCCATCAGTCTAGTATTCCAAGTGTTATTGACTAGTTATAACTAGACTGGTTGGGTTTCTCTTGACCAGAATTGAAACATAAAAGAAACATGGGTACTCTATCCAAGATTTACTGAGCTGTAACAAGGAATGGACATCCAAAGCAGGTGATGGAAGCTTGTCCAGGAGGTAGCCTATATTTATTAAACTCTACTTTCTGTGCTGGTGTTCCTCGTTGATGATCATAAACTCAAGGGGGGAGCTACATCCCCACATTGGCTAGGTATTTTGGTACTCAGGGAACCACGGAATTATCTCAGACTCCTAATTTTCAGTCCCCTTAGTCAAATAAAACTGGCTAAGAGTTTACTGCCTTTGAGGGAAAACAAAAACAAATAGACAAAAGAAACAAAATGTAGCCTACACATGTCTGGAGGGACTTTACACCATTCTTTGTTTCACCACTGTTGACTTATTGTACATTACTCCT
Organism: Notamacropus eugenii; assembly: GCF_028372415.1. NCBI lineage: Eukaryota > Metazoa > Chordata > Mammalia > Diprotodontia > Macropodidae > Notamacropus > Notamacropus eugenii. The sequence continues at coordinate 264,822,200 of NC_092874.1, forward strand.
CCACAGAGTCTCCATATCCTAGCTAAACTGGTTTACTTAACATTCTCCAGACTCCAGACTTGACCTTCTAGCTTCCATATTTGAACTGACTCTCTCTCATTTCTAGAATGTACTCTGTCTTCATACCTGTCTTTTAAAATCTCTAGCCTTTAAGCAAATAGTCACCCTTCTTATAAACTGAGATTGATATTCAACTGATAGATAATGAGTCAATCAGTTGGTCTCAACTTACAGGCATTTTAGCTTGGTTGAATTGAAAGGTCATACAGATTTTTATCTGGAAAAGTCTATTCCCTGAAAGGTTCAGATCTTATTCTTCCATAAATATATCATATTGCCCTGCAGTATCACTATTACTATCAACTAATAACAAAATAACATTGTACCAGGACTTAAAGTTTTGAATGATCTGATTCATCCAGACCATATTGATGTATCCAACAAGCAACAGAACCATTTCTTTAAGCTATCTTCCATGGAGCTCTATCACTAGGACAAAGCCACCATCTCCTACACCTAGTCTAATTTTGTGTTTTACTCTGGCTTACACTAATGGTTAGAGAAATAGGGCCTTGAAGAAGTAAATGATAAGTATTTCTGGCAGACATGTCCACATGAAATCTTCTAACCAAGGCCAACTTCCCTAAGAAACCAAGGACAGATTTTGAGGGTTTCAGGTGAAACAAATATTATATTTTTCTTAATTAATATTCTTAATTTTTAGTTTTCAGCATTCACTTTTAAGATTTTGAGTTCCAATATCCCTCACAATGCTAGTCTCCAAGCATCTTTATTCCATTCCTAGGAATTTCCAGATCAAAACATTGCTCCCAAACCAAAACTACCACATATGTGGTGTATATTCCTTAAAGGTAGGGAATGACTTTCTTTTCTTTTCTTTTTTTTCTTATTTGCATCCACAGTGTTTAAAACAGTAACTGATGTATAGTAGGTTTCTGGGTAGTGATAGAGATGTGAAAAAAAAAGAAAGAAAAAAATGTCAATAGAGAATAATTAAATGCACAAAATGAAACAAAAATAGTTCAGAAGACAGAAAAAGGAAATAAAGTAAATTTGTTACTTTCAGTAGGTAGTGACTAAGAGGAAATTCAGTTAAAGTTTAAGAAATAAGATTTGGTCTATTAAAAAAAATGCTTAATTGTAAAGGTATTATTGTGGCACTGAAACCTAGGACAGGTTCATGGAAATGAATCAGTATCAGAGAATCACCAACTTCACATGGTTGGAAAAGACCTCAGAAGACCTCTAGTTCAGTTTGTACTAAACATGAATCCTTTACTAATATACGTATGAACTAATCATACAAGAATATATATGAGGAGCAATTCTGCCCTGGATGGAAGAAATTTAGCAAAAAGAAATCCATAAACTCTTGAGTTAAGCCATTGTACTATTGGTGAGCTCTAAGTGCAAAGAAGTAATTTTTTTTCTACCTGACATCTAAATTTCACTTTTAACGGTTTCTACCCATTATTCTTAGTTCTGCTTTCTGAGACCAAACAGGAAAAGAAAAAAACAAAAAACAAAACCATTCCTATTTTATATGACCATTCATGAAATACTTAATTGCCTTCACATCTCCCTAAGTATCTTACTTTCCAGGCTTAAATAACGTGCCCTACATCAAGAAGTCATCATATGTTGTGAACTTTAGACCTTTCACCATTCTAGTTCCCCACTTCTAGTGATGTTCACTAACTTTTCAACATTGTCCCATGAATAAACACACATTCATTCATACATAACATGCAAACATACAAAACATAACACAAACATACAAAATTCATACATAACATGCATTCATTAATTCATGCATACATACATACACGCGGACATACATATACACATGCACATTTTTCTCTATGTGGTTGTTTATTTATGGGCATGCATAAATGCCTATTTTATGTTCTTTTTCTATGCATAACGTTACACTCAGGATAATTTTCTGAAGGCTAAGAAGCAAAGCTGCCGCTAGCCAGATTGGATTCTGTGAAAGCCCTCCTTTATTGTAAAACATAATCCAAATTCAGTTAAGAAAATAATCATAGGTGATCAGATACCCTGGGCTTTAAGCAGGGAGAAACTCTCTCCCCATGAATAACCACAGAGGACATCCATGCTTGGACAGTCTTGGAGGCCTTTAAGCAGGAGAAAGCCTTAAATCAGTCCAAGCTGTAGAAACAATAGCTCTCCAAATATTGTACTTGCAGGCAGCCTCAGTACCACAACAGGCCAACATAACAAAGAGACTGAATCAGACCACACTCAGGATCTCAAAGGAAAATATACAATGCTGCTACAGCCCAGATGCCATCTTTCTCCTCCTGGTACGTACACATCTGTTGCAATCACAGCTGGTGTGAACAGTCTGCTTTGCCGATGGGGCATTCCATTAACTGTTGCTGAGTTTCATTAAAAGCCAAACTGATGGGACACTGGGGGAGGCCTCTTTGGGCATCATTTGCTGGATCCCATGAGATTTCTCACATAGTTTGCTGCCTTGTCACTCTTTGCTGATGTTTATACATGGTCAGCTTAAGAAATGTACCAGCATGTGCTTTCTTTTAAAGACCTGTTTTTCAGTGGCTACAGTGGCCTCACTGAATTAACATATTATGTTCTCCTTGGGGCTATAGAAAATTGGGAACTAATATATTTTTGTGTCTAACCTGGGAATACAAAGCTTCCAGTTCAAAGGATCACAATGAGGATTCTTTCAAGGTCAGAAGGATAAGAGAAGGTCCTTGACCTTCCTGTATTTTCCTTCATCTTTTACTCAAAAGAGCAAAGACCTGAATTCAAAGATTCTATGCAAGCCAGGACAAGTCATTTAACCTGTTTTCATGTCAGTTTCCACATCTTATGATGAGTATAATGACAGTGCCTACCTCCAAGGGTTGTTGTGAGTATCCAATAAGGTAATATAGGCAAAGTACTGTGCAAATATTAGTAGTTCTATATAAAACTCTCTTTAAAGAGAGAAGCATTTCTTATTTGGCAAGCAGAATTTCTGACAAAGACCTTTTCTATACTATTACAAATAATAATAGTGATTACAAGAAATGCAGTAGAGAAATATTCTTAAGGTGCAATGATTAAACAGAGATTTCCACTCAGGAACCTAGTATTGAGAACAAGTCTTTTTGTCTGGAGGCTGAATAATGACATAGATTAGAGCAGGTGGTAGGGAGAGAAGGGAGCTCAAACAGGCAAGGCTAAAACAAATCCTCTCTCTCTCTCTCTCTCTCTCTCTCTCTCTCTCTCTCTCTCTCTCTCTCTCTCTTCCTATCTTTATTACTACTTCTGCCTCCTCTCTCTGTTGCTATCTCTGCCTCCTCTCTCTGTTGCTATCTCTTTCTGTATATGCATATGTCATTACAAAGATAGATGACAGATAGATTGATAGTCTTCACATGCTTAGGGTAAACTCTCCCCTCATTCATGGAAGGGTTTAGCTCATTGGACAATGTTGCTCAACAGGTTGTGGCTGCTGTGCATGCTACAGCTTCTTGGAGCTCCAGGAGAGATTTGGGTGAATCTGGTGGACACCAAAGGTTGATGAGCAGCCCTCACACCAGCAGTGATAGTCTTCCCTGAACACATCCTACACCCCAATGTAGCCTCAGAAACTGAGATATAACTAATATGAATCAATTATCTGCTGCTTGTACTAATTTTGGCCTAACAACAACAAGAAAATCTAGGATCTCCATCAGCCAGCACCACATTGTCCTTATATGAGACCACTGGTTATAGCAAATGGAGAAATATTGAATACTGTGGATAAGTTCACTTATCCTGGCAGTATACTTTCCAGGGACATACACGTAGCTAATGAGGTTGATGAAACATTTCCAAAGATATATTTTAATTTGGGAGACTTCAAAGAAAAACCATTACACTTATTCTTCTGTATGCTTGTGATACCTTAACGGAAACTGAGATCAGTTGACAAGGTAAAGTACTTGACCTTCCTCAAGCAACCCTCCCAAACATTCAAATTCTACCACAGAAAATACAACACTGATGGGCTGGCCACATTGTTCAAATGCCAAATGCATTTTTGCCTAAGAAACTATTTTACAGAAAACACACAAGGCAAGTGGTCACATGGAGGGCAGAAGTGTTCAAAGGACACTTTCAAAGTCATTCTGAAGAGCTTTAGAATCAATTGCATGACATAGGTGACACTGGAAAAGGACTGCCCAATATGGTGCACCTACAACAAAGAAGGTTCTGTGTTCCATGAGTAAGCAGAATTGCAGAAACCTAAACAAATGAGATGCACAAATTTAGAGATATCTCCACTCCAAGTGTGCAGTATCTGTGTCCAAACTGTTATAGAGCATCTTGAGCTTGTATTGGTCTCATCCTTCACTGTCATACACACTGTACAGTGCCTCCAATTCAGTAATGTCATTTTGGTCCTCTTTGAAAGCAAAGAAATAGAGTGGCAGATCAGTGGAATAGAGTTGGTACACAAGACACAGGAGTCAATGACCATAGTGATTTAGTGTTTGACAAATACAAAGAAACCAGTTTTGGGGAAAAGAACTATTTGACCAAAAAAAACCAAAAACCTATTGGGAAAACTGAAAACAATAGGACACAAACTAGGTACAGACCAACATCTCACACTGTGTGCTAAGATAAGATGAAAATAGATGCTTGGTTTACACAAAAAAGATGACATTTTAAGCAAATTAGAAAAATGAGGAATAGTCTACCTGTCAGATATATGAGGAGGGGAAAATTAAGTTAATGAACAAGCATATCTCAAAAAAAATCTGGAAAGACTTTCATGAACTGATGCAAAGTGAAATGAGCAGAATCAGGAAAACATTGTACACAGTATCAGAAACATTGTGTGATGATCAAACTATGAATGACTAGCCTCTACTCAGTAACTCATTGAAACCAAACAAGTACAAAGGACTCAAGAAAGTAAACACTATCCATGTCCAGATAAAGAACTGATAAGACTATGAATGAAAATCAAAGCATAATTTTTTTTACTTACTTTATTCCTTCTCATGCTTTTCCCCTTTTTGATCTGTTTCTTCTTTCATAACTCTCATTAAAAAGGAAATACTTTTTACTTGATAGCACACATACAAACTATACCAAACTGCAAACCATTTTTAGAAAAGGGAAGGGAGGCAGAAAAAATCATAAAAATGAATGTTGAAAATTCCACTGGCACTTAACTGGGGGAAAATAAAACACTATTAAAGCAAATAAAAAGAACAAAATAAGTAGAAAAAAGACAAAGGACTTTAGAGAGCACCTAGCCCAGCCCAGAAATGAGCAAGAGTCAATGCCTATCAATGGTGATGACAAAGAAATAGAAATGGGTCCCTATCCAAAGTGACGTAGGCTACACAGTAGGTAAGTGCAACCAGACACCCAGCAACCAATTGTGGCAACTTGAAGTACTGGTTAGGAGGTGTAGGATGAGACATGGGAGCATGTCCAAGATTATAGTTCTAGAACTCATCCTGTCCAACATATTTCCATTTATGTTCTCTTTTTTTAAAATAACGTTTATTTTCACATAATTTTAAAACGTAATAAAGATGAAGAAAACCAGAATCTTTCTACATGAAAGCTACAAGGAAGAATTGTTTATAAAGCTATGAATAGTTATTGCAGTTTAGGAAAAAAATATTAAATTTTGCAAATTAGTAAAAACATTGCCTTGATTATTTGAGTTCCTCCTTTGCTGAATATTCTTCTTCTTCCTCTGGTATTTTATTTTTTTGCAAACATCTCATTGATTCTCTTTTCCACTTTCTTTTACTTCATTACTACTATTGCTTTCCTGGTCCTGCTGTCATTCCTTCTACAATAAAATAAAATAAAATAAAATAACCTCGCTGGTAATAAATGAGTAAAATTAAGGAAAAGAGATCCAAACATTAGATACATTTGAAAATACATGTCTTAATCTGCCATGCTAGTCCACCTTCTCTTTGAGGTATATGCTTCTTAGAGGTGTTATTATATAAAAGGATATGTCCACTTCATAGGACTTGGGGAGTATAGTTCCAAATTTCTCTCCATAATTAATCACGTTAACAAGTAAGGAAAATGAGACCTAGGATAATAGACTAAAAGGCAAAAAAGAACTAATATCAAACCTTGATGCTGACACTTTTAAATTTTATGTGAATAGTGTTAGTGTATGCTCCTGAGTGTATTTCCTTATCGGTAATATGAGGGGCTTAGAGTTATTGATTTCCAAGATTCATTCTAGGTATAAAGACTATAAGAATTGCCTCCCACCCTCTCTTCTTTTTCTCCAATATCAAAAGATGGCAGTTTGTTTTACCAGTGTCAAATGCTCTTTATTTTTTATCTTTGATCTCATTGTCTTCCATATTTTCAAAGAGGTTGACCTTTTGGTCAAATGCTTTTTTTTTTTTTTATTTGCTTGTTTTGTTTTTCCTTACCTAGTTCTCAATTTTTGCTCCTTCGCTTGCTCTTTCTTTGATGCCTCAAATATTATACCATCTTAAAAAGATTTCTTTTCATTTTACCAAGGGCCAAGGAACAGTCAAAATGGAGTTTTCTGCTCTACGAGTCCAGGAGAATTGCCAGAAGCAGAAAAGACACAAACTTTGTAGATCTGACCAGAGTCTATGATACCATTAGTCATGAGAGCTTAAGGAAAAATATGTCAAATTTTGGTTTGCCCAGAGAAATTCATCAGTATTTTATGTCAATTTCAGGATGGCATGCTTGCCTGCATTCTGGATAGGGGAGTGTTCTTGTGACTTCCACATCACCAGTGGAGTGAAACAGGGTTGTGCGCTTGCTCCCATGCTTTTTAGTATGATGTTTTGAGCCACATTGTCAAATGCTTTCAATGAGAATGAACATAGCACCAAGGTCAGCTTCCACACTGATGGAAAATTCTTCAATTTGAAAAGGTACAAGCCAAGACCAAAGTGGAGGGAGTGTTGGTTCATGATTTTCGGTTAGTAGATGATTGTGCACTCAAATGCAGCCTCTGAAGATGCAACAAAGTTTAGATGCAACAAAGTATGGGTTGATTCTCTGCTGTTTGTGCTAATTTTGGCCGAACAATTAGCATCAAGAAAACACAGGTGCTCCATCAGTCACCACTACACCATCCATGTGTGGAGCTATCAATTACAACAAATGGAGAAGCTTTGAATGCTGAGGATAAGTTCATTTCCCCAAGGATTCAAGGTATGATCTATTACCTTTCATTTCTTATCTAGGCAAGATCTGGGGTGGGGGGGATGTGCATACAAACATACATACATGCATTCATATATGTGTGTAAATAGACAGACAGATTGATTGATTGATATACTTCCATTTTCTCACCTACTCACTATTCAACCCCTTAATATTTGTTTCTCTCCCCACTGTTGAACTGTGACTGGATTAAACAAGTTCAGTGAAAGTCTTTTTACTGCTAAATCAAATTATCATTTTTCCAACTTCATTTTCATAAACTTCTCAGCACTACATGTAACTATTGATCACCTTCCTCCTCCTAGGCATTCTGTCCTCACTTCTTTTTTATGACAGACTCTGTTCTGTTGTACTTCTCTTCACTTGTGTCTACTTGATCTTTCTCAGTCTCCTTTGTCACATTACTTGAAATTTTCTATCTTTTATGTATGAGTATACATCAAGGACATCTTCTATGCCCTTTTCTTTTTGTACATACTTTTTCATATATATATATATGTACACATACACATATATATGTACACATACACATACACACATACACCATACACTCATATATATACACAACGCACATATACATATACATGCATACACACATAGATATACACATGCACATATGTGTATGCACACACATGTGTGTATATATATATACACACATATATGTGTGTGTGTGTGTAAATCTGGTTCCAGCCTCATTCCAAGTGGATAGCACTTTTATGCCCCTTGTCATCTCCAAGCAGTAGTCAGACTGATTTACTTTCTGTTTTTTTTCTCACTGAATTTCTCCTCTAAGTTGTAAATACTATCCCTCCTCATATCCTTTCCTTGAAGCCCTTAGCTCCCTTCAGAATTTAACCCATGTCGGTTCCTTCAAGAGGACAATCCTGTCTCTCTCAATTGTTGATGTCCCAGGCTAACAATATCAAAAATGCATATTATTTTGTATATAACTTGTATTTACTGATATATCAACTCATTGTATATGCCTATATAGTGTAAGCCCATTAATTAAAGTGAGGAATACTCTCACTTTGGCATTTGTGACCTTGGTGCCTGGGAAATTCAAGTAGAGATTTCATACATGCTTGTCAATTAATCAATGTTCATTGATTCATGAGATTACAGTGTGGTGCAGTTCATTCACATTTGCTCCACCATTATTTTTTAAATGTCTACTCTCCAGTAGTATTGCATTAAGTTCCAGGAACACAAACAGAAAAATCAAAACAATCCCTGACTTACCTAAAATAAAGTCATTGGCAAACATTTCTTAAGTGCCTCCTATATTCTTGGCACCATGCTAAGTCCTGGCATTAATTGTCATCAGTCTTATAAATTCACTAGTGATATAAATCGTTATAGAGTAATGTAAACATGAATTATTATTATTATAAGAAAGAGAATTTTGCTAGTTTTAACTGGGCAGAATACCTAGTGACACACAAATTCTTGAATATGTTCATGACATATTAAGTAGTAAGATTCAAAAAACAGACCTTGAGGATCTACCATTAACCAATGGTGAAAATGTGATGGAGATTAGTGAGGAAATGGGGAAATCCTAAAATAGTTTGACTTTCCTAAGGAAATATTAAGACAAGAGAGATCCAGGATTTTGAGTTTTTATAAAATAATTACCTGAAATCTATCTCAAGAATTCATTACATAAAAATAATACTATGCCTCTTGCCCTTGATTGTTCTCTCTCAACAACTCATTTAAACTCAGTAGCCCAGACTTTCTAAGACTTTAAAGTTAAAAATAGTTCCTGATACTCATCACTATCCTAATTCCATAACAAATGAAACACAGTTCTTGAAACAAGGGAGTGGTAAAAAGATGAACACTAAAGGGTCTATAATAACTGTAGGAGCATCAATCATCTTCATAGCCATTATAAGGACAAGTCAAAGCAGCCTAGAAACAAGTGAAAATCAAAGATTCAGAACAATAAGAACAACTACACTGAAAAGCGGACTGCTCAAGCTGTTGAAAGCTAGGAATGAGTCCTGTCAAATGAACTCTATAAAGGCATTGGAACAAGATTGTGTGATGAAAATTTTTTATGATTAAAGAAAGGTGTATTTATAAGAACTTCTGACTAGAAGAAATATAACTGATTTTTAAAGCATTTCATAAGCATATAAATGATGAGATATATTTTGAAAACTTCTCATCAGATGACCCAAGTCTGCCATCTAAGTGAACGTTCTGTGCTTTTCATTTTTTTAATCAAAATTCAGTTTCAATTAACATCAAAATTAATAAAATGCCTGGGAATCAATCTATGAAGACACAGGCAGAATCTATATAAACAACCATGAAACATTATTTTCAAAAGTTAAAGGTAAATAATTTAAGAGAAAGTCATCATTCATGTTTGAGTTATGCCAGTATAATAAATATGGTAAAGCTACCTAAAGTATTTTACAGATTTAGTGTTATAGCAATCAAATGGTCAGAGTTTAAATTGAAAGAAAACTCATTCAGGGCAACAAAAGGTCTATAATTTCTTCTCTTTCCAAATTAATTACTTTATGTGTTTTCAGTTTTCAATAATAAGTTCCAAATTTTCTCCCTCTACCTCTCCAAGACAGCATGCAATCTTATATGATTTCTACATATACATTCCTATTGAATGCATTTTCCCTTAAGTCATGTTGCATAGAAGAATTAAAAAAGGGTGAGAGAAACCATGAGAAAGACAAAATAAAATAACAAAGGAGAAATAATCTACTTCATTCTGCATTCCAACTCCAGAGTTCTTTCTCTAGATGTGGATGGCATTTTGCATCATAAGTCCTTAGGAAATGTTTTAGGGCCTTGCCTTCCTGTGAAGGGCTAAGTCTATCAAAAACAGTCCTTGCACACTGTGGCTATTACTGTGAATAATGTTCTCCTGGTTCTGCTCACTTCACTCACAATCAGTTCATATAAGTCTTTCCAGGTTTTTCTGAAGTCCAATTGTTCATCATTTCTTATAGCACCATAGTATTCCATTACATTCATATGCCATAACTTCTTCAGCCATTCCCCAATTCATGGGCATCTTCTCAATTTCCAGTTCTTGGCTATCACAAAAAGAGCTGCTATAAATATTTGTGTACATTTGGATCCATTTCCAATTTTTATGATCTCTTTGGGATGCAACCCTAAAAGTGGTATTGCTGGGTCAAAGGGTATGCACAATTTTATAGCCCTTTGGGTGTAGTTCCAAATTGCTCTTCAGAATGGTTGGATCAGCCCACAGATCTATCAACAGTGAGTTAGTGTTCCAGCTCTCCTACATCTTCTCCAACATGTATCATTTTCTGTATTGTCAGGTTAGCCAATCTGATAAGTGTGATGTGGTAACTCAGATTTGTTTTGATTTGTATCTCTCTAATCAGTAGTGATTTAGAGCAGTTTTTATATGACTATAGATGGCTTTAATTTCTTCCTCTGAAAACTGTCTGTTCATATCCTTTGACCATTTATCAACTGGGAAGTGTCTTATTCTTGCAAATTTGAGTCAGTTCTCTACATATTTTAGAAATGAGACTTTTATCACTGACACTAGTTACAAAAATTCTTTCCCAGTTTTGTTTTTCCCTCCTAATCTTGGTTGCATTGGCTTTGTTTGTGCAAAAACTTTTCAATTCAGTGTAATCAAAGTTATCCACTTTGCATGTCATAATTTTCTCTCTCTAGTTTGGTTACAAATTCCTCTGTTCCCCATAAATGTGATAAATAAGCTATTTCTTGCTCCCCCAATTTGTTTGTAGTATCAGCCTTTACAACTGGATTGTGTACCCATTTGGACTTTATTCTGGTATACAAGGTCAGGTGTTGGTGTGTGACCTTTTTATGCCTGCATTTTTCTTTTTAAGTAAAAGTTGTTAGATTAAGTCAATAAATTCAAGTAGTCTGATAACAATAATGAAATAAATTTCAGTTCAGAGAAATTTGGAGCCTTGATTTTTATACCAGAAGAATTTACCCTATCAGGTGGTTGTAAGGAAAGGATTTTGGCATTATCAAAGGACGAAGGCAGTGTGATCTATCTGTCTTATCGTGAATGAGCAATGAGACACTTATTACTGCTGAGTCACATTAGTGTTTCAGAAGAAAGATGCTAGTTGTACATTTGAGAAAGCAGTAATTCAGTAATAGCCTCATAGTTCTTTAAATGCTGTCTCTAGTCCTTTTGTTTTTATTTTGTTTTTCTTCTTGATTAGAATGGTTGTCTAAAATTTAGAGTGAAGAATTCTAAGCTATGAATAAGGGGTAAGAGAAATAGATAAAAACTAAATCTATTTACACTATTAAAGAACATAATGGCACAGTATATTTCTGTAACTTTCAATATTACTATCTCCACACTTGAGTACTTTTAAAATGTTTTCAAACTTATAATTTCATTTTATTCCCACAACTCTGTCATATTGGCATTATTATCCTCATTTTATGTTATATCCTATATTTGAAATATATAAATAGTATAATTGAAGCTCACACTGAAGTGAGTCTTAACAGAGCTCAGCTGACTAAGTTGGGTATTTTATATGTCTCACCTCTTTACTACCACACGTGAGACTCCTTCAATGTTATCTTCTCCAGGAGGCAGGACCAGGGTTTCAAGCATATTCCCTAATACCAGGTGCATACCTTTATTCCCTTTAACATTTTCCTTTGTTATTTAAAATCAAATAAGCATAATTTTTATTCTTGCGAAGTAGTTGAAAATTATACTGTCTTATAGGGTTGCAGTATGCAATTGAGTTGAGGAATAAGTAGACCCAAACTCCTTCCCCTAACTATCATTTTTTTCCCTCACTCATATCCACGTATATCAACCCCATTCTTCCAATGTCCTTATTCCTGTCCTCAAAATTCATTGGTATTTCCGAACCCCTGTTCAATTGTTAAGAAAATTCTCTTCACCTTAGACATGTACCCTTCACAAGGAAATTGCTTTGAATGTACCTCATTTTTGGAATTCATATTTATACCTCTGGAAAACTCAGGGTGTTGGCATTTTTAAAATGGGCATTTTAAGGATAAGTTGATCGATAGTCAAAAGACTTTTTTTTTTGTTTTTAATTTGGAGAGTTAGGAGGTATAAAAGTATATAGATCTCTTTGAGATATAAATAGCTAACATGAGTCTCTTAACTTGATTTCAACTTTTGTTACAATTTCTTAGCTCCTATTATTTTGTCAAGGGAACCACCATCCTTTCAATCATCTGGGTTCTCAGCCCAGAAAATATCCTCAAGTTATCACTCTTCCTTAAGTCATTTCAACAATTATTTGACAAGTCCTGTCATTTCTATCCACAAAATAACTTTCACGTTCATCTTCTTCTTTCTAATCCCTCATCTCTCTTGCCTTACTTCTTAAATATCGTTCCATCTGGTCTCCCTTCTTCAATATAATCTCAGTTTATTTTATCTCCTACCCAGTTATTTTCAAAATGGATCTGATTCTCCCCATAATTGTTAGAGATACCCTGTAACCTTAAGTATAAAATTACAGATTCATCTGATAGGCATTTAAATCTCTTCATAACCTGACTCTGTCCTACCTTTGTGACTTTTGTAGATATTATTACAATTCATGAATAAAATGTTCCAGTAAACCTGAGCTTCCTTCTTCACACATGTAACATTTCATCTTCTATACCCATATATTTGCAGTACCTGACTTCAGTGCTTAGCATGCTCTAATTTTTCCTCTAAACCTTATAATCCTTAAGTTTCTTCAATGTAGAGCACAAAGACTATTGTCTATGAGAGGGCCTTACCTTTTTCTCACTACCCATATGAGCAAATGCTTCTTGCTATCTAAAGATTATCTTAAATATGTATTCAGAATCTATTTATCTATCTCTCCATGTTGTCTCATTCATTCAAATATATGCTCTTTGAGGGTGTAGATTGTTTTGCTTTGTTTTTATTTTCCATTTCTAATGCTTAGCATATTTGGTGCATAATTAAATACTTTTGATTGATAAATTAAAACCTAAATAGTAAATATAGTTTAAACACAGATTGTCTCTGTATGTTTTTTTTATTAATTTTTAACATTTATTTTCACACAATTTTGGGTTACAAATTTTCTCCCCTTTTATCCCCTCCCCCCCCCCCAAACCCGAGCTTTCTAATTGCCCCTGTGACCTGTCTGCTCTCTCCTCTATCCTCCCTCCCTGCCCTTGTCTCTGTCTTCTCTTTTGTCCTGTAGGACCAGATAGCTTTCTTGACCCCTTAACCTCTATTTCTTGTTACCCAGTGGTAAGAACATTACATTTGCTCCTAACACTTTGAGTTCTAACCTCCTTAGCTCCCTCCCTCTCCACCCCTTCCCCTTGAAAGACAGGCAATTCAATATAGGCCATATCTGTTTAGTTTTGCAAATGATTTCCATACTAGTTGTGTTGTATAGGACTAATTATATTTCCCTCCATCCTATCCTGTCCCCCTTTACTTCTATTTTCTTATGGTCCTTTCCCTCCCCATGAATGTCGACCTCGTATTGCATTCTCCTCCCCATGCCCTCCCCTCCATCCTCCCCCCCACCTTGCTTGTGCCCCTGTCCCCCACTCTCCTGTATTATGAGATAGGTTTTCCTATCAAAATGAGTGTGCATTATATTCTTTCCTTTAGTGGAATGTGATGAGAGTATACCTCATGTTTTTCTCTTGCCTCCCCTCTTTATCCCACCACTAATAAGTCTTTTGCTTGCCTCTTTTATGAGAGATAATTTGACCCATTCAACTTCTCCCTTTCTCCTCCCAATATTTCTCTCTCACTGCTTGATTTCATTTTTTTTTAATATATGATCCCATCCTCTTCAATTCACTCTGTGCACTCTGTCTCTATGTATGTGTGCGTGTGTGCATGTGTGTGTGTGTGTATTCCCACCCAGTGCCCAGATACTGAAATGTTTCAAGAGTTAGAAATATTGTCTTTCCATGTAGGAATGTAAACAGTTCAACTTTAGTAAGTCCCTTATGATTTCTCTTTGCTGTTCGCCTTTTCATGGTTCTCTTCATTCTTGTGTTAGAAAGTCAAATTTTCTTTCCAGCTCTGGTCTTTTCATCAGGAAAATTTGAAAGTCTTCTATTTCATTGAAAGACCATTTTTTCTCCTGAAGTATTATACTCAGTTTTGCTGGGTAGGTGATTCTTGGCTTCAGTCCTAGTTCCTTTGACTTCTGGAATATCCTATTCCATTCCCTTCTATCCCTCAATCTAGAGGGTGCCAGATCTTGTGCTATCCTGATTGTATTTCCACAATACTTGAATTGTTTCTTTCTAGCTGCTTGCAATATTTTCTCTTTCACCTGGGAATTCTGGAATTTGGCCACAATGCTCCTAGGAGTTTCTCTTTTTGGATCTCTTTCATGCAGTGTTCTGCGGATTCCTTGAATATTTATTTTGCCTTCTGGTTCTAGAATCTCAGGGCAGTTTTCCTTGATAATTTCATGGAAGATGTATGTCTAGGCTCTTCTTTTGATCATGGTTTTCAGGTAGTCCCAGAATTTTTACATTGTCTCTCCTGATTCTATTTTCCAGGTCAGTTGTTTTTCCAATGAGATATTTCACATTATCTTCCATTTTTCGAATCTGCGCGGTATGTTCTGAGATATCTGTCTTTCTCGAAAAGTCCTTAGCGTCCATCCGTACCATTCCAGTTTTGAAAGATCTATTTTCTTCAGTGAGCTTTTGAATCTCCTTTTCCATTTGGTTAATTCTGCTTTTGAAAGCATTCTTCTCCTCATTGGCCCCTTGCACCTCCCTTGCCAGATGAGTTAGGCTAGTTCTCAAGGTGCCAATTTCTTCAAGATTTTTTTGGTTCTCCTTTAGCAGGGAGCTGATCTGCTTTTCATGCTTCTCCCTCATCCCTCTCATTTCCCTTCCCAGTCTTTCCTCCACCTCTCTAACTTGATTTTCAGAATTCCTCTTGAGATCTTCCATGGCCCGAGCCCATTGGGTGGGCTGGGACACAGAATCCTCGATTTCTGTGTCTTTGCCTGATGGCAAGCATTGTTCCTCCCCATCAGAAAGGAAGGGAGGAAGTGTCTTTTCTCCGGTAAAGTACCCTTCAATAGTTTTATTTCTTTTCCCTTTTCTTGGCATTTTCTCCAAGCAGTGGCCTGACCTCTGAATGTTCTCCTCACACCCACCTTGCCTCCTGGTCCTCCCAGCCAGTGTTTGGGGACTGAGATTCAAATGCTGCTTTCCGCCTTAGGATTTTTGGTGGGGGCAGGGTTGCTATTCAGTGTGAGAATTAAGTTCAGGTGGTCAGGGGCAGGGCCGCCTCTCAGGCATAGTTCCCTCTGGGAGTTTATGCACAGACCTTCCACAATGAATCCAGGCTCCTGCCCGTTTGGGGAGCCCCCGTCCGCAGCCGCCTCTCAACCCCCACCTCCCTGGGGGGCCCGAGCCTTGGGGGCACCCCACTCCCCTCTCAACCGGCCAAGGAGACTCTCTCACCCACCCCCGTCAGTCACCTGTTGGTGGGGGGGCCCGAGCCGCCGCTGAAGATCCCGCCTCCAGAGCCCTCTCAGATCTGTGCCTCTCGGAGCCGTGGCCGCCGCCGCCGCCACCGCAGGTCCGGGCTGGGCTCTGCGTCTGCAGCGTGAGGGACCTTTTGCGAAAGGTTTGCAGGTCCCTCTGTGGGTGGGGGGACTCGCGTGGCCGCTGGAGATCCCGTCCCCGTAGCCCTCTCGGATCTCTGCCCCTCAGTGTCGCGGCCACGGCAGGGCCACACTCCGCTCCCCGTCCTGGCACCCAGTCCGGGGCGCGAAGGACCCCCCGCGAGAGGTCCGCAGGTCTCTCCGGAGCAGGAATCTCCCTCGCTCCAATACTCCGTGGTCTCTGGGTGCAGAATTCGCCCTGGCTTGGTCCCCTCTAGCCGTTCTGTGGTTTGTGTGTTCAGAGCTATGTGTATGTCCGTCTTTCTACTTCGCCATCTTGGCTCCGCCCCCTCTGTATGGTTTTAAAAGTACTAAAATTACAAAAAAGAAAACCAATCACAGAATCAGAAGAATTCTCAGAATATATTCATTCTGACTTATTTCTGAAAAATAATGCCCTCTACAATACATCAGATAAGAAGTAATCTAACTTTTATTAATATCTTGACTGAGAGGCAAACATCTATCTACCATCTCCTGCACACCAGAATGAAGTGTATTCTACTTTCCAATACACATAATTTTAGGAATTTTCCCTTCAGTCATGCCTACATTTGAATCCATAATGTCAACCTATTTCTACCTTACCCTTTTGGACCAAGCAGTTAAGACAAATTCATCTTTTATGTTTAAATATTTCTCCCTTCCCACCCCTTCATTAGTCTTTTCCAATTCCTTCAACACATCTTAATATAATAAACTCAAGATCCATAACTAAATTGATTGTCTATTCCAGGTTACCTTCAAGCTTCTTAACATCAGTTCTCAATGCCTGAATAAATGTGATAATGCAAATTGCATTTGTTGTTCTTTATTTCCAGGAACTATTCTTCTTTTGATTCAGGCTAAGGTAACGTTTACTCTCTTGACTGTCAAATCCCAGTTATGTAGACAGAATTTAAGTATTTAGATAAATGAATGAACTTAGATCACCTATTCTCTTTACAGCATCAAAATAAGCAATATATTCAATATGAGATACAACAACAACAGAACATTCCTACTTTTTCTTCTTTAAGGTCTAGCGTGCAGGATCCTGGTTTTCTCTGATGTTCCTATAGAAGATTGTTATTCTCAAGATAAAGAAATTTTAGATGGACTATTTTATCACATTTTGCTACATAGAAATATAATGCCTAAGGTATTGTGGTTCCTATGACTAGAAAGGTTCAAAGATACATTCATCAACAATTTTCATTTCTCAATAATGTCACTTGTTCCAATATCTATTTTTTTTTTAAATTCTAATGGCTACCATGCTAAGCTAGGCTTTCTCCAAGTGATGTTTAGCTTACTGAAAACCTTAGGATCAGGGAAAATCAGTGTTGCAAGGAACTAGTGAAGTCATCTAGTTCAAGTTGTGCATGAATGGCAATCTACTCCAGAATATTCATGACTCAAGGTCAAATTAGCCCTGATTATTCTCATCCTCGTTGGGTAGTGCATTAAACAAGTAATGACATTTTTAATAGATCAATGTAATATTTTTCCCCATTCATTGAGTAAAATTGTGTCTTGCTGCATTTTCACACTTTGGTGTAGTTTAACTTACTATGTCTAAGCAAGACATGTATTGACCCTCTTCTTCTTACCGAATAGACCTTTAAATAATTAAAGATGCTGATAATTACATTACTGAGCTTTCTTTACACTAAACTCCTCTATTTTCATTTTTCTCAGAATCAGAAGACATTTTACATTGTCAGCACTTAAAATTTTGATTAAAAATAAAATAGAAATTTTGGTTTACTAATGTGTAGGGTTCACTTGAGAATGAATTATGTTTTTATCAACTGACTAAATCGTCCATTTAAACTTTATGACAATTTTATTAAAATTACAAACTAGAAGATAAGATAAAAATGATGATACACTTTGAAATAAAACTTCAAACAGAGATATTTTAGTAATTTTTTGACATTGGATTGATCAAATTAATGGATTAGAATACAGAAAAGACAATCACATGAACAATAATCATTTCGTATTAATGTGTTCAACACTCATCACTATAAGGAGTACAAAGGAACCAGAAACTAGTTGAGAGAACAGCGGTTTTCCTAAGTAGAGATACATAAGTAGCACTGCACTACAATGAAACTTTTTTGTAAAACTTTTCCATTTATAGAGGAATTATGGTTTATGAGCTGTGTTACATCAAAACATAAGAATGATTAAATGAAGGGGAAAGTTAACTTTGCAGAAACCTGAGTGTAACCATTTGTTAAGTCAAAATATATAATTTAAAAATGAAACTGAGTCACACATTAATGAAATGTGAGAAAATGTTAGCTTTTCAAACCTCAATATTTGTTTTATGATTAACAGTGGAAACAGTTACTTGAACTCTAGTAGCTAAGTCTCTAATTTATCAAATGAAGAAATCGAAATGCATTTAAGATAGGCAAAGACATGAAGAACTAACACAAAGAGGAAGAAAATGTGTCTTGGAACTGATTATTTTAAATATACTGAGAAGACAAACACAATAAGAAACTGGATGTTTTAAGAGAGGATTAAGATGTAAAGCTAGAATAACAGTAATTCTATAGCAACTACAAGGATTATTTTAAAGAGAGTACAATTTCTAAAGAATAGACAACAATTTATAAACTCCAATTAAATGCAAAATACAGAATTTCTGAAAACTTAAGGGTAAGCAAAAGTTAAATAAAATACATACTTTATAAGTAAAACTAGGAGAATTTGGGAAATTAAAAATAAACACTGAAAGGGAAATATATTAAATCACAATTTAACATACCAAGATATCCATGAAAAATTCAAAACTAATATAAAAAAGAATTATTTAAATTATTTTTATATTATCTTATAAAATAAAACTGGAAAATCAAATTGATGAATATTGACAAAATAGTAAATGCTCAATTTAATGGAATTCATACAATGGAAAATGTTAATAGCCTAATCTCAATAAAATAATGTTCAAAAAATAACCAAGGAAGGAAAAAAAAACACACTAAAATCAATTGATTTGATAAGTGAGTTATATATGCATCTGCTTAATTCTTGTCATCCTCTATAGATGTAAATGATGGGAAACACAAATAAAAGCATCAATATTGTGGGCTGTTGCTGTTTGCCCTTCATTTCTGAAGAGGACTTTTGAGAACACAGGTAATGTCTTGACTCCAGTGTGAACTGAAATTAGGTGAGGCAGAATTGCACAAAGATTTCAGCCTCATTCTGCCCTCCAGAGTCATCAAAGTCCAGTGGAGAGAAAAAAAAAAATGTCAAGGCAACTGACAGTGGCCTGGGATGCAGCGTATGATCCTATTGTCTTTGATGGTGAACCAAGTACTCCACAGTGCTTTTTTTCATCCACCTTTATGGTTGTTGAAATTATTTTCATTCACTCATTCTACCACTTACTTGGAGCAGACATCTCCTAACTCACTGACGGGTTTAAAGCATGTCTATTTCTTTTAATCTGGTTTATCTCATCTGCCAAGATGGTTTTACTGGCATGTGACCATTGCATGTGCTATAATATTTTGGAGCCACAGGTGATGGTTGAGTGTCAGGTGGACCTCAAAGGTAGATGAACTAGCTATTCTGAAAGCAAGTTAGGCTCAATCAGCCCTCACAAAAGAGGTGCTAGCTACTCTTTCTTGAACACCACACACATCCTGATGATTGTAAGTAATCCATAGAGTAATAGGAAATTGTCAGAAATATGATTTCAATATATTATCAGTTTTTCTTGAGAGGCATAAAATTTGCCATGTAGGAAAATCATGATCAGAAGTAGAGGTAGAGGAGTTAAGGGATCAGAATGAATGATTAAAAAAAACCTTGGAAAAATGTCTTCCTGATACCCCCAAAATGTTAACTGATTGGAGGAAGGCATCCTGCAAAATGAATGGACCCTCTTTGGAGAATTTATGAGAGGACTCATTCAAATAATGAAGAAGTAGAATGTATCTCTCCCCACTTTTGGTGTAGAAATATTTTCATTCTTGTATCCCTAGGACAAATCTCATAAGATACACTTAATAATTGCTTATCAAATATATTAATTTACTTGTGGGTTGTGGTCTATATGATAGAAAGGTATCACTATAGTGATGAGGTCATTACAACATTAGAATTCTAAAGCATATTTTCTCTATTTGAGATTAGTAAAACTATATGAAATTCTTCATGTACTTCCTAGACATTGTTGGTTCTTTCATTTGTATATGGCTCTCTCATTGTATATTTGCACATTTCAATCAAAGAGCTTTGCTGTTTTTCTGTGACAATTCATTGCTCTTTAAATCCCAATTCAAAATGCAGCAAATCTAAGAAGGTCACTTGGATAACTGTATTGTACTCAAGCTGTTCTTTCACTTAGTAACTTTTTATGCATTTTATCACTATTATAGTCCTATGTTTATTCTGTATAAGTCATTAAATCATATGAAGGGTTGTTAATGCATGGGCACTTCAATCTTTAGGTCTTATAGGCAGATAATCATGTTTTTAAAAATTCTTCATAGCTCATAAGGTGTTCTTTAACATAGTTGGAAGTGAAATTACCATAAAAGCTGTTAATTCCTATACCAACTTATTTAGAGAATAAGAGGATTTTGTGAGCTCTACATGGGTATGTGCTGGAAAATGTTTAACAATTTACTCATCTTCTCCCCACCAAAATTAACATACCCACAATAAGTACTTTTAAGTTTAATTTAAATTATTAACATTTTCTCCATCACTTTTTTAAGTCTAGACAATCAACAAAACACTAAATTAATCCCTGATTTGTAGCATTTACTGATTAACAAAGTATATGGCATATATAGAGAATTAAATAATTCTTGCTAGCTGATAGGAGTTGTCTCCCTCCAGTCATTGGCCCAAAGGTAATTTTGTTTTCATCTAGGTCCCAATTTGATGGGAAGGAATAGCCACAAACTTATATCAGAAAATCAGTTACTAGACTTTTCTTTAAAGATGTTTAATGAGAAAACCCACCACTTTCTAAGGGAACTCATTCCACTTTTGAATAACTTTAATTGTTAGAGTTTTTATTTCTTTTTGTTGTGTGTATGTGTGTGTATGTATTTTCTGAGGTGAAGTTTAATTTGTACTTTTTGCAGTTGCCATCCATTGCTATTCAATTAGAACAAGTCTCCTTCTTTTTCAAACTGTTGGACCTTCATATACTTGAAGACAGCTATTATATGTTCTCCTTGGTCTTCTTTTTTACAGGGCAGACATACTTAGTTCCTTCGACCACATCTTATATATCATTGATTTGAGACTTTTCACTGTTTTATATGCCTCTACTGGATGATCTCCAATTTTTATCAATGCTCAGCTTCAACTGTGATGCACATAAACTAATATAATTCTTCAGATTACTTGGGAAGAATATTAAGGACCTATCATCCACTTTTCATGGAAGGAAAATTTCTCTTAATGAATTTCACGCTCAGGTAACTTTTGGTTTTATTCCATACACTATGATTACTAATTGAGTTTCCAACCCACTAAACTCCTAGACCTTTTTTTAAGGAAAAAAAATGTAATACAAACTCTACTTCCTTGCCATACTGTGTTTATCAAAAAAAAAAAAATGTTTCAGGAAGACCTGGGTTTCCATCTTGTTACAAATACTAGCTGAATGACCGGGAGCAAATCACTTGAGCTCCTAGTCTTAAGATCCTTATCTATAAAGTGATCGAAATAAAAATGTATCTACTTACAAATACTATCTAGAGTATATCTAAGTAGATTGTTATTTGGAGGGTCAAATGGTATATTTGTAAAGTATTTAGTAAAACATATAACATTATATAAGTATAATATATTTTAGTAATATTTTAATTGTTGTTGTTGTAAGGCCAGTGTTGACAATATAGTTCATATATTAGTCTATATGTCATATAACATAAGTCTATGTAGATATTTTTGAATTCCAACACTGACATCCCTTGCATTAGCTTTGCCTTCCAAATTTTCTTTCCATCTTCAAAATAGATGAAAGGGACATTTATGTCTTTCTCCTTATCTTCGTTAAAAATGTCAAATAGATGAGGTAAAGTAGACAACCTTGTTGAATTGCCAGGAGTCCTTTTCCTGTATTGATATTTAACAATTAATACCATCTATTTTTAAGAGCTGGCCGTTCAGTCACTTCCAAATCCAACTAACTGCTTTATTAAATATTCAGTATCTTTTCTCTTTTCCCATGAGAACATGGTGTGACCATAGGCAATTCACTAAACAAGTCTATTTCTTCATCTGTAAAATGTAAATAACATTTTCACCACTTCCCTCTCTGAAGTAGTGAAAAGATTAAGCCATTTTGTGTATATAAATTGTCTCTTAATCCCTAATGTGCTACACAAATGTCATCTATTCTTATTATTACTGATAGGAGAAATATTTTTAATACATTTTTCTGGGATAAAATGAAGAAGTCAAAGAAAAAATGAAATACACAATCAGAGATATGATGTATTTTAAAAGATTAAAAATAGTTCTGGAAATAATTGAGAATATAATACATTATCACAGAATATTGCTTGTGGAAGAGACTTTAAAATCATCTCATGAAATGTATCCATTTCATAGATGGCAAACTGAGACCCAGAGAGGTAATAGTAATTTTTGCCATGGTCACACCAGGTAGTTTCTATTAAATTCATGCTTTGAAATCTGGTTTCCCAATTCTGAAACCAGTGGTCTTTAGCATATTATATCATATTGTCCCATCTAGACTCTATTTCCCTCTTGATGTATAAATTGAGACCTGACTCTAACATGTACTGATTATGTGATCTTGGGCTAACCTCATGGAGGTCTAGGAAAAAAAATCAAAGACTATGATATGCAGATAAGGTGACAACTCACCTTGGAAGAGCTAGTTTCCTCACCTGGGAGCTCTCTATACTAATAATATCATAGATCCAGGCACTCTTCCTACTCCTATGTGGTTAGACACAAGGCAGTAATAGAGGGACAAACAAAACAAAACAAAACAAAAAAACCCTTTGTAATTGCCATATTGAAAGTTAATTTGGGATCTTGCTTCTAAGAATTTGGTAAGGAAAAGGAAGGAATCCAACTTTAATATGGGTTAGCAAATGTAAAAGTTAAAGTTGAAGAAGTTAGATCACATAATGAGTTTTAAGTTTAGGGGATGTCCTAAAATTTTAATTTTTCCACAATATTGCTGCATCCTGTGATAATGATAGAAGGCACAATGAAGACTGTTAACAAAAGTTAATTATCTATTTATTATATAATTATATATAAATATGCAATTATTTGTTTGCTCTCTCTATGTATGTGTTCATCCTTCATTGCCAAAGAAGACCATGCCATCAGAGAAATGATAACATGACTTGCACTTGACTTTATTTTGAGTGAGGGAGGACTGTGCAGGTCATCAGCCTCACTTCTCCTCTGGAGCCATCTGAATCTAGTAACCAGATATTCATTGGGATTACTGGAAATGACCCAGGATGAGGCACTTAGGGTTAAATGACTTGCCCAAGGTCACACAGCTAGTGAGTGTCAAGTGTCTGAGGTGAGATTTGAACTCAGGTCCTCCTGATTCTGGTACTGGTAGTCTATCCACTACACCACCTAGCTGCTGTGTGCATATTATATATATACGTATGTATGTATCCTCTCAATCTCTCTATTATTTAGTTAATATAATTATCCCTTTTTAGTATAGGAAAACTGAGATTGAAAAAGGTTAAATACCTTAATATTGTCCTACAGCTAATAAGTGCTTGGGGCAGAATTTGAACTCAGATTTTCTTGGCCTCATATCCAGCACTGTGCCATTTAGCTGACTCAACAGAAGAGACAAGTTTTGTCTAAGTACAACATAATTTAAAAAATAACTTTCTCTATGTTCTCTACATATTACTTAACTTAAAAGACTGTTACATGGCTGATTAAAAAAAAATAGTTAAGCTGTCACATGTTAAATTTATATGCCAAAGCCTTCAAATTATAAAGCAGTTGTCATAAAGTTGTTAACAAGGAAAAAATTTCACATCATTTAAAAGTTTTCTGATTCACAAATTTACCATTCCCTGACTCGAATATGTGTTTATTCAACACCATTAGACTTTTCTGTTAGTCAAGGAAGCCAATAATTTGTTCTTTGCAATTCCATGTCCCAGGGAGCACTCCTTTCCTAGCCAGGTGTCTCCTTCCAATAAACATTTTTGCTCTTCTCCTCCTTCTCTTCCTCCTCCTCTTCCTGTTCCTTCTCTGTCTCTGTCTTTGTCTCTCTTTATGTCTCTCTCCCTCTCCCTCTCTCTCACTTTCTCTTTCTTTCTCTGTCTCTGTCTCTCTGTCTCTGTCTCCCTCTGTCTCTCTCTGTCTCTCTGTCTCTGTCTCTGTCTCTCTCTCTCTCTCTCTCTGAATATCATCCATATCTTTGTTTCTCTCCCTCCCATAGAAGTCACTCAAAAGCAACACAAATGGAATAAAAGATGTAGAGTATTTTAGCGTTTAGTTAGTAAACACTAAAATGCTAAATAAATGGAAGTTATTTCTGGTACTGCTCAGACTGCTAGATTATTCAAAATAACAACATTCTGTTTACTGCATAGGATGATATTTTAAAGAATATTACATAGAAAAAATTGATTACATATCAGTCAGCAAGCACAAATATTACTTAAGCACTTTCTTGGTTCTGAGGATGTGGATATCAAAATGGAAACAATCTGCATATGCAAAGAGCTTACATTTGATGGAGGAGACAAATACACACATACACACACATAATATACACATATATGTAAGTACTTTTATACACATGTATAAATAGGCAAAGAAATTAAATACAAGGTTGTTTATAAACGAAGATATTGGTAGTTGAGGAGATTATGAAAAGCTTCAAATAGAAAATGCTTTTTGAGCTACATTTTGAAGGAAATATTGTAGTGACTAGCTTGCTGGGTGTAGATTTTTGGTTGTTGTTCAATCATTGAAGTGGCTGACTTCTTAATACCACTTGGGCTTTCCTCTCAAAGATACTATAATGGTTTGACATTTCCTTCTCCAGCTCATTTTACAGATGGGGAAACTGAGGAAAGCAGGGATAACTGACTTGCCCAGGGTCATAGAGGTAGTAAGTGTCTGAGACCAGAGTGGAAATCTGGAAGATAAGTCTTTCTGACTCCAGGCCTGGTCCCCTATCTCCTGCACCAACCAGCTGTCCCAGAGTCTTGGAGTTCAAATCCTGGTTCCAATGTAGAATGTCTAGGTAATGTTGAAATAGTCAGTTAATGGGTTTTTTTTTTAAAAAACTCATTTTCTTCACCTGTCAAACAGGCATAGATAGGTGGTTGTAAAAGACCACAAGTCATGGCCAAATCACTTATTAAGCCTTACAGTTCTCAGTACATGGAACTGAAATGCAAGCCCTCCACTCCCTCCCTGCGCCCCTCCAGAAAAAAAAAATACAATTCTTGCCCTACGAAGTTTATATTCATAGAAAGGAAGTAAACATATGCAAAGGGGATGAGGAAGTACCTATGAGCAAGATGACAAAGTCCAGAGGCTCATAAGAAGTCAGAAGAGGAATATACCATAAGTAATATAATGTACATAAAACTTTTAGAGAACCTTAAAGTACTCTATGTTAGTTGCTCTTTTTTGCACATATGTACTTTGAATCTCATGACAGTTAAGTATTCTGAATATTGTTAAACCAGTTTTAGAGATAAGTCTCAGAGTAAGTCACAAATTTCCCCATGGTCCTGCAGCGGGGACAGGGGACAAGGTATTTTAGATGAGAGTCCCATATAGACCTATTTTGATTCCAAATCCAGTTAGAGCTGGGATACAGTACATTGACTCTTGCTATGCAAGCACCATGTGGTATTTTTCACTTTATGTTACTATCCGTATTCTAAATTTGATGGCATGATATTTATTGAATGTTGGTTCTTACTGAAAGGCATTTTTTATTGTTCCTCTACTTTTCTTTTGTCCTTCTATGAACTCATACTTAATTCTTCACCTCTCTATGCATCATATATGGGATTCCTAGCAATTTATCATTCTCAATCCATTCACCTTTACTTCTTTGAATTTAATCTATTATCACTACCAGAATGATTGGGGTCCTTAGAGTATTCAAGTAATTTTCAGTTCTATCTAAGAAATGACTTAGGGTTAATTTATAAGTCCTCTCCACAATCATTAAGAAGCATGTTTCTCAGCATCAGTCTTGATATAGATCATTAGATATGGCATGAGTCCAATCTAGAATTCTACCTGTCATGCACTTATTTAATGACAGGGGAAGAGATGGTTTAGACATGGAGAAAAATATCTCTGATGCAACTGTCAAATTTACTGATTGGAAAATTCTATTATAAAACAGTTATACCTGGGAGAGAAGCAATACTGTCAGTGGCTATTTTACATCTAATTTAGTTGATTTCTTGTTTCACCGGGAAGCAATGATTTCGTAAGAGACCTTATATAATAAAGAGGCTTTGTCAGGACTGCTCGTCATATGTTGTCACTTAGAATTAGGAATACCTAGGTTTCAATCCCACCTCCTTTGTTCTTACTAAATATGTGACCCTTCACAAATCACTGCTCCCTGATCTTTTTTTCTTCCTGACTCCAATATCCAATAAATATTTATAAAGCACAAGCTATGTGACAGCTCCTGTGCTATGTGCTATGGATACAATTAACAGAAGAAAGACAGTCCCTGTCCTCAAGGACCTTACAATCAAATTGGGTGTGGGGAGATGACACACAAAAGGAATCAAGAAAGGGAGCAGAGAAGGCACAGAATTAACTAGAAAGGTTGAAGTTGGGTGGAGCAGAAGATACAGAGTGGAGTGGATTAACAAGTTCATTTTCTGCCCTCTATAATGGAAGACATTAATAGTTTGGTACTCCACTCTGGAGCACTGGAATCAGAGAAGAAAGGAGACTGGGTGAAGTGGTGTTATACTCCTCTAGAGTTAAAAGCATAATGATGAGATTCCAAGTATTGAAGTTAACCTTGAAGGAAGCTCCTTGATCTGTGGAATTAAAACCAAGACAGGAAGGAGAAGCAGAGTGGAGAAGCCTCCACATGTCAAAAACTGAGCCAAGATGTTTTCCTCCCAAAAAATTCATAACTCTTCTGAACTTCCTGATTGCTTTCAAGGTAACCACTATCCTTTCAATCATGTCAGTTAATAATCTTGATGTCATCCCAGATTCCTCATTTTCACTTACCTCACTTTTGTGCCCTCATATTGGGGTTGTGCTCCACTGACTTTATTGTTTTTGGTTTTGCCCACATTCCCCTATTAGCACTCTCTCTTTCACTTATCTCCCTTGGAGAGAATACAAATTCCTTGAGGCCTTGGAATGTTTTCACATTTGTATTATTTCATTTTTCATACACAGAACCTTGAGAAGGTTTTGGCAACTAGTAGGCAATTAACATATGTTTATTGATTTATGAAGAGTTTGGTATATTACATTTAGATAGGACATAATAAAAGCTTTCCCAAAATTCATAAAGTTATTCACTGATAAGTCCCATATGTCATAGCTCTAGTTCGACCCTTGAACTCTATCTGTGGAATTCAACAAGTGCCCATTTGATTTTGGTTGTGGAAATGATTCTTGTTTTTATAATAGGCATTTTTTTCTCATAATTATTCCTTATATATCTAGCTATAAATTTTTCAACATCTGACATTTGAAAAGCTATAACTTTCCATTTTCCTTTATTGTCATTGCCACAGTCACCACCACCACCACCACCACCACCACCACCATCATCAGTTCTACTTTTGCTGGTTACATAGTTAATCATTTTTTTCTTTTTAGGTATGAATTGTGATATAATGTAAACCTGTGTTTCATCAAACTGATTTCTAGTTTCCAGTTGTACTAGTTTAATGAAGAATGATTTTTCAATTAGTTTCTTTTATATTAACTTATTAACAGTAGACTATTTTGTGCAGTTACTTTGATATATAGTTTATCTAGTCCACTAAGCAAGTTTTCTATTTAAAAAAAAAATGCAGTGAAATATAATCCCGATAATTTGCCAGGGTTTTTACAGTTTTTTAAAGTACCAGTCTTTCCTTTCATATTTTTTTTACATTTTCCCCATATGCCCCTTGATATATATCATATTCTATTCATTCAAATAAATTTTAATATTAATGTAGCTCTATGAAGTATGCATTTGATATTTTCATTTCTATATGCATAAATCTCTGGATTAATTCAGTTAAAACCATCATATTCATTATATTTTTATGGTCCAGTAATGAACATTAAACAGTTTTCTAAATATTAAAGATTTTAAAAATCAAATTCAGTAAAGACTTGTGTTTAAGTTCTGTAGGCATGCTGGTAGGCAAATCCCCCCAAATATTACATTTTGTTGTTAGATTGAATGGAGTTTATCTTCCCATCTCTTCCTCTGGGTTTCAGTTATAAATAGAAAAGCTGATGATTTTGTGCATTTATCTAATAGCTTGATAATGTATGAAACGTGTCAATTCTCTTCATTAATCAGATTTTTCTAATAAACCATGACATGAAATTTGAAGAAGTGTAATTTTTGTTCTTCTTTACCAATAATTGTTTTTAATTGCTCAAAATAGTCGTGATCTAGGCAATATTTGCATTACCTTTTTAAATAATAAGTGAGGAAGAAACTACACTCCCTATTACAAAATCATGTATGAGTTTGGACCCGCTTATACCACTCCTAGCATACTACAACAAGGGAATCAAAGAAAGAGAAAAAATACCCATATTTTAAAATGATAACAAAACATCTCTCAAAATGAAAGCTATTAGGTTTTCATTAATTGGGGAATAGCTAAAAATATTATGATATAGGAACAAAATGGAATTTTGTAATGCCACTCTTACATACACATTTATATATGATTAAATATTATATACATATATGTATATATATATGTATATATATATATATATATACATATATATATATAGTTTTCTTTCTCATTGCTAATGCATAGTCCTAAGTGATTTTGGAAAAAAATTACTGTAATACTTATTATTATTTCCCAATATTTTCCCTCTGACCTAAAACTTTGAACCTTGACATTCCCATTTTTTTCCATGAATTAAACTGGAAATTACATTTTAGGGGTGAGCTGCTTTTACATTATGATATCTAGATTAATGTCAATTACTTCCATTCCCTATGGGCATTTTGTATTATCTTCTAAAAAAAATAACTTTTCTTTAACTTTTTACTGAAATATGATTTCCGACAATTTTTGCCTAATACGTAAGTTATTTGGGATCTAATGAGAGGATTCATTACTTAAAACTAAAGACATTTCATACAGTATTCTAAAAATTATGCAGTAATTGTCATCTTCATCTTTCTGGTTATTAGGGCAACATGATGTGTTTTATCTATGATTTATTAAAAATCCAGGAAAGAGATGATGTCCTCACAGAATGATGTGCCTGACCAATGTAATCATTTCTGTCTTATGGGACCCATCATGGCACAAAATATTCAGTCTTCTGAAAATATGATGAATAAAAGCTCTAATAGTGCACGTGGATAGATAGGCATATAACATTTATATGCTAAATTCTTTATGATTTGCAAAACCTATTGCAAACATTTTCTGATTTGATCCTCACAATAATCCTTGCAGGAATGTGCTTTTATTATCCTCATTTTACAAACAAGGAAATTGAGGTAAATGTAGGTTAAATGACTCACCCAGACTCACATAGCTTAGCAATGACCGAACCATGATTTGTATTCAGATCTTCTTCAGTTCAGGTGAAATATGGTAATCACTGAACCATTTATTTAGAAAGACATTTAAAGTTATTTACATAAGTACTTGTTACCTCTAAGATAGATACTGATGGTCACATTATTCCCCTTTTTATCCATGAAGAAACCTAAACTCAATGATTTTCATTGATTTCCCAGTTTGTCAAGAAGCTAATAACTATCAGTGAAATGATTTTCATCCAGGACACAGTAGATACAGTGCTGGCCTTGAAATCAAAATACATCTCTTTCTGAGACCTGTAAAAAGAGTGCAAATGGAAACCTCAAGAAATTCACAATTTCTTAAAAGTTTGGAAAATCATAAATTTTTTATCTGTTTAATGGTAGTTTGACGTTAACACTGACTCTGTCTTAGGAAACATAATTTGTGCAAATTCACAGCAGAAATAGTGGTCTCAGATTGATGTGGGATCAAAAGCATAAGCTTTTTGTTACAAAATTGTCAGTATCAATTTTGAATATGGCCATTTCAAGTGAAATAAAGTTAAAAATGAAACATTAGGAACTCAAAAAATAGATGAGAGGTTAGAAAAAAATGCCATGATTGAAATGCCAAAGCCACAAGACAATTTTCCTAAATAATCCAACTTCTGTCTTTGAACAAAAGAGTGTTATTCAGTTACTGAAATTCTTGTTTTCACTGTAGACAAATTGATTGGAGATATGAAAGAGGCACAGTAAGCCTGGAATCATATTGTGTTGTTCAAAGACTGTCAATGTCTATCTCAAATTTAATGCTATATTTGAGAAGTATGTTATAAAAAAAATGATAGTTAAGGAATTATCTGATGAAACCTACTGTAGAATTTCAGCACTTTTCCTTGTTTTAATTATTATGCTCTCCATGACTTTGTGAAGTAGGGACTCATGTCCCTTTTATATATAAGTAAGTAGCAGAATAATCTGTGATTGCCTGATGTCATACTGAGAAGATAATATTAGAGTTCTTCATACTTCCCATCTCCTGAGTGGCTACCCTCTGGGTATATCCTCATTCCTCTTTTCATCCATCTACCCTCTGTCCTTCTCACCCTACAAAGATGCAAAGTACATATTCTTAATTTAAGTGAAAATACTTTACAGATTTCTAGACATTTATAGATACTTTACAAAATCATCTTTTTTAAAAGAAGAGAAAATAAAACATTAACAATAAATAGATAAAAGTCAAATTTTCAGTGGTAAAGATAATCTCCCATCATCCCCTTTATTATTCACTCAGGAATATGTTGACTCATCTCCCTCATTTACCCTAAGCATTGTTTTTGCATGTAAATTTCAGTCAATTCCATCCAATTCCATTCAACATAAACTTATTAAGTATATGCTACAGGCCAGGTATTGATTAGGTGATGAGGATATAGAGTCCCTGTTATCAAGGTGATTTCATTTTAAAGGGAGTTACAGACCAGCAAACAAATAAGTGAATAGAAGCATAAATACAATTATACAAAGCATAGGAATGACAGCAGTAACATTTACCTAGGAATACATGAAAGAGCTCATTGGGTCACACCTGATGGGAGTGATGGTGTATATTAACATTTTATAGTATACTCTGACTTGTATAACTGAACTTTTGTACAGGGGAAAGAGCCCTTGAGTTAGAAACAGAAGACATGAGTTCAAACACTAGCTTTGTCCTATAGGAGAAGTCAATTATATTTTCTGCCTATAACATAGGGACTATACTGTCTAGAATGCCTTCTTCATGAGTTTAGAAAAAATAAAATGTGAGATTACAAATATTTTCAACAGAGATAATGTTGCTTTGCATTTAATATGCTAAAAGCAATATTGCTAATATCAAGTTTAACAAAGGAATAAAATAAGCTTTCACAGATGGTAGTCATTAAAAGTAAATTACATCTTTTCATAAGCTTATCAGATAATATGTTGAATATGATTTTTAATTCTTATTTTGCTACTTAATATCTCTTTTACAGTGGGCAGCGAATCCAGAGCACATTGTCCTCCTTCTTTAAAGTTATAGGGTTGACACATTTCTTAGGGAAGGAGATAAGATGGCATAGTTGAGAAACCACTCAGTTTAGTTCTCTCAACATTGCCTTTAAAAAAAAATACTTTAAAATGGCTTCTCAAAGCAAATTCTCCAGTGGTAGAGTCAACCATAGATCAGAGTGAGTCATTATTCTAGACTAAGACAATGTAGGAGGTTAAAAGAAGAGATCTGTGCAATAGGAGAGGAGACTGACCTGGGACACACATGGATGAAACACCAATGCTGGGATTAGGTGATGGTGAAAGAAACAGCAGTAGTTCAGAAGTTCTTAAGCCAGGGATGGTAAAAGGTCAGAAACACATAATAGGGAAACCTTATTCTAGCACTAGATTCAGGACCAACTCTATTGCATATCTTCATTTCAGTTTCATAGCTCAAGAGCAGGGGGGAGTATTCTCATTCCAGAAGTATTGAGATCTCTGAGGGACAGGATCTCTTCTAGTCCCAAGGGATCAGGGACCCTGAGGAATTGTATTGCTTCTGGTCTCAAGGGATCAGGACCACAGACGAGAAGGGCAGAAACTGCAAGTTTCCCCAGAATACAGCACTGTGAAAGAAATGAAAATTTCTAAACCCCCAGAACTAGCACTAAATATGGCAGCACAAAAAGGACTGAAGCTTGAGATACAATCTCACACTAATAAGATTGACTAACATAGCATAAAAATGATAATGACAAATGCCGGAAGGGATATGGGAAAAAAATGAGACATTAATATACTGTTGGTGGAGTTGTGGACTTAGCAAGCCTTTCTGGTAAACAATTTGGAACCATGTTCAAAGGGTTATAAAACTTTGCA
Organism: Notamacropus eugenii; assembly: GCF_028372415.1. Taxonomy (NCBI): domain Eukaryota; kingdom Metazoa; phylum Chordata; class Mammalia; order Diprotodontia; family Macropodidae; genus Notamacropus; species Notamacropus eugenii. The sequence continues at coordinate 264,854,762 of NC_092874.1, forward strand.
TGTGCTTTGACCCAGTAACACTATAAATCATTCTGTATCCCAAAACGATCTAAGAAAAGGTCCTATTCATATAGAAAAAATATAGCAGCTCTTTTTGTGGTAGCACAGTGTTGGAAGTTGAGGGAATGCTTTTCCATTGGGAAATGATTGAAGAAGTTCTAATATGATTGTGATGGAATTCCATTGTGCTATAAAACAATAGCGTGCAAGATACTTTCAGAAAAGCATGGAAAAAATTTGTATGAAGTCATGCAAAGTGAAGAATTAGAATAATTTTGTATACAATAATAGCAATAATATAAGGATGATCAATTATGAAAGATCTACATGCATTGATGATGAAAATAATCCAAATCTCAAAGGATTCATTTTGAAAAACACGATCTAACTGCAGAGAGAACTGAGGAACTCTGAATGCAGATTGAAGCATAAGCAACATCTTTCAGTTATGTATGTGTGTAGGATCTCTCCTTCCTTTTCTCTCTCTCTCTCTCTCTCTCTCTCTCTCTCTCTCTCTCTCTCTCTCTCTTTCTCTCTCTCTCTCTCTCTTTCACTCTCTCTCTCTATATATATATATGTGTGTGTGTGTGTGTATAGTGTACATGTATATAATCTCTTTCTCTTTTATCTATTCTATATCTCTTTATGAGCTTTATCTATTTGTAGGTCTATGTATAGACAGACAGAAGGACAGAGATAAAGAGGTAGAGACAAAGAAGCAGAGACATAGTTTGGGTGGAAATTGGGTGGAAGAATTCAGCAACTACAAGTTGAGGCCCATGATAGGAAAAGCTTTTTTAATTTTATTTTGTTTGCTTTTGTTAAATTCTCTTCCAAATAGAATTGATTCTCTAATGGGATACCACTTTTTTCTCTGTCTTTCTTATTGACAGTGTTAGAGAGAAACTCACTTTGTAGAGAATGGAATTAAAGAAACACATACTGAGTAATGTGCAATGTTTCTCCTAGGAAAAGGTAGTCTAATATCCAGAGAATTAATTGACCTGGGTAGCACCTTGTGACTATTGAATGATCAGAAGACCAAGAAGTCCTATAAGAGTTTTTATCAGGGACCTGACATAACAATGGTACATTGGTGGTATGTGCAATGGGGGTCCTGTAACACACCAAGGATCAACTAACTACTCTGAAGAAAGCCAATTTCAGAACTCTATAATGGCACTAACTATCGAATCCTATAAAAGAATCAGATCTAAGTGGAAGTAAATGAAGACTTAGAAAGGGACTTCCTAGAACCAGGAGATGAATATTATCCCTTTGCCGCAGTTTCCCTACACATGTACCTCAACGTTTTTCTTAAAAACAAGTTGATTCATCGTAGGGACCTGGTGTGTTCAAGAAGAGAATACACTTTAGGGGAAATAATTTCTGTAGCAGAAAACTACATTTACTATATCTACTCAGTAAATACAGTTTCTAAAAGCTAGTTACTTAAGAGTGATATTCAATAGGATGTAGGTCAGTGGGGTTCATGAGAGAAAACACTAGAAAGCCAAGTTTTTCATGGTAACCTTCTAGAACTACTAGGGGCAGCAGTAAAGCTCCCCTTAGCTACTGTCCAAATCCCCACTGTCATTGATGCTAAAATTGCTTTGATCTCCTTCAACCAATCACAAAAATATTCTCTGTGTGCTTTCATTTGACTTTGTTCAACGACAGTCTCCATGATCCTTTCAAGTTGACTAAGGACTTATAATTTGTTGGATTTTAATTTGATTTAATTGTGATATCTATAACCTCTATGATTAATTGGGATGAGACTGGATCTCTACATTTAACCTATATAAAATAGATTTCATTTTCAAGGGGGAAGTGCCAAAGAAGTTTCAGAACATGAATTGTCAGAGACAAAAAATATTGTTTTCATTTGGAACGATATAGAGAGACATAATTTCTGGGTGATGAAATAGTGCTTTAATTTAATGCATATTTCTTTGTCTTTAAATTTGGAGAATAGAATGTGAAAGAACTTTTCCTTAACTACTTCTCATTTTAGTGAATTCCATCAATTTTGAGAATGCTTCATTACATTAGCTCTGATATCAATCTCGATAGGCTTTTGTTTGTAAAATTTGTAAAGTTAACCAAATGAGTTAAGATGACTGGCAATTTTCAGGGTAAAGGTGGAATTCAAAATTTGATACCTTATATAAGGTATTAGCAGTGTATGCGTGTGTATATACACATATAAATACATATACACATATGTATGCATGTGTGTACATGTAAATATATATGTTTGTATACATAACACGTAATTTGAGTATGTGCATATTATACATACACACATAAATATATATATATATATATATAGGTATAGATATATATCAATAGCTATCTGTCTATACATACACTCTAGAAAGGTGCTTTATTTCATGACGACTTTTATCTCTCGTTTTTTTAATCCCTGCTAGTGAGAATAAAAGACTCTCACATTTAATGCATTACTTCATTTTAAAATCAGGTGGAAGACCAAATGTGATGAACCAGATTAGGTCTCTTTATTTTTGCTTAAAATGAAGTATTTGACAGGCTTATAAACTCCCTTATATGTCATTTAAACATTTTAGTTTAAAATGGCTTTACTGAAAAAAGAGGAATAATTTGGCAAAGCTCATGATAGGGACAGAGTAGCTTTTGACATATTTGATCTAAATAGTCAAATAAAATTTCTAGCAAAACCTTATTTTTTCTTTTTCTCTTTTTCTCTAATACCACATTATGACATTAAGTTTTCTTAGGTGAAGAGGAGAATATATAATCTTTTAAAACTTAACAATGGTTAAATAATAAAGACTCAATTTTTTTAATTTTAATCATAACAGATCTATGTCTACAAAATGATTACAAAACATTTACAATACTGACTCAAAATAATAATGACAACATTAACGACCAGCATTTATGAAATGCTTTAAGAATTGCAAAATGCTTTACATTCTGTCTTAATTGATCCTCAAAACAACACTGTAATGCAGGTGCTTCAGGAAACCAAAGCTGAGAGTTTAATTGACTTATCTAGGGTTGCAAACCATAGTATTTCATGAAATAATACTGTATATTTTTTATAATGGTAATACACATTTGACAATGACTTATCACTGTAAGTCCTATCCTCAAAGAATCACATTGTAACGCAAAAGGCAGTAGACACGTGTGTAATAATTATAATTGAGGACTTTCTTAATGCGTACCTACCTCCACTAGGGTTTTCTCCCCAAAATTATATGTGTATACATATATGTATGAATGAATTTATTTATACATATATATGCATACATGTATGTAGTCTTATATGCAGAATATGCATATATGTGGATGTGTTCATACATGGACACATATATATGCATATATATATATTCCTACATACATACACATGCTTATAAACATGCTGCAGAAGATATCTTCCTCAATGGAATTCAAGGTCCTTCAAGGCAAAACTATTTTTATTCTTATTTTTGTCTCCAATGTTCACACAAATAATATTAATAAATATTTTGATTGATTAATTTTAGTCTTCTGTCAATGACAGAACACAAAACAATAACAAAAAAGGACATTGTCCAGGAAATATATTATTGACAATGGTAGCTGCAGATGTAACAAATATTAAAGAAAACAGATTGAAAGTTTGAATTACTTACTAGACTCAAAAAAAAGTTGCAACCAGCACTTTAAGAGGTTTTACCTAATTCACTGTTCTTTCAGATCAACCCTCATTGCCTATGGAATAAAATCCTAGCTCATGCTAGCATGTAACATCAGTCATGGTCTGAAAAGCTCCGTCCCTTTAATAGTTATGCCCAAAGACACCTTCAGCCCAGTCTGGCTGCTTCAGCCTTGTTAGACATTAATCCCCATTTGCAACCTCTGTTATCTAGTCAAAATGACCTTTTTCCTACTCCTTACAAAAGCATTCTATTTCCCAACTCCATTTTTTTTGCACAGGCTGACCAAATATATACATTTCTTTTCTCTGTCACATATAAATGCAAGATTTTTTTCTCATGCTATATAAGCTCCTTAAGGGCAAGAAGTGTTCTCTTTATATAGCTACCACCTTATATTGTTTAATAGGAGCTCATTAATTGTTTAAATGAGTGAACAAAAAACCCCAGTAATATAGATTCTTTTTTAATATGGACACATTTGCTAGAATCACTAAGTGAACTTTAAAGTTCACAGAAACGTCCAAGCCTAACAAAAGAGCAAGAAAGGAGGTCCAATTCTCTCATGAACAGAAAGTTCTAATTGACTTATTTTAATATGTAAATGATTATGTTATCTCATTGGGAAAATAGCTGATGACACTATTTGCTGTGAGGTTCTAAGTTGTTTTCTCAGCAAAAATCTTTAATTCACAGGCCATTTGGAGTTTTTTCATATATGATAACACGGAATGTGAGATGTGTTTGGAAGATTATGGCAATTAAATTTTTAGTTTTATGTAGAAAGTAAATACTGATTTTCTTAGTCTTAAGACAGTGAAGCGTTACGTCTTCAGTCTTTTCCAGGACATGTTTCATAGTTTCATAAATTTAGAGCTAGAAAGGACCACAGAGGTAATCTTGTTTAAACTTCTCATTGTGCAGAGGAGGAAACTGAGTCCTAGGGAAATTCAGTGATCTACTAAAAATTATGCTGATAGTAAATGTGAAAACCAAGCTTATATTTTTAAGCAATATTAGTTTTATACAAACTTATAGAAACTTACAGGAAAGTTATTTTTAAAATGCATGAGTTGTTGGATGTGGTTATATATGCCTCTAACCTCAGCTGCTTAGGGAGGCTGAGGCTGGCAGACATGTATGAGTTTAAGATTTCTGAACTGCAGGGGACTATGATGATCAAATGTCCATACTAAGTTCAGCAAAATATGTTGAGTCCCTGGGAGTCAGGGACCCTACAGATTGCCTAAGAGGGGTGAAGCAGCTCAGATCAGAAAGAGACTAGTAAAAACCCTTACCTAAAAGAATGAAATCAGGCCTGGAAGTAGCCTCTACACTTCCAGTCTATGAGAAAAAGAGAGACAGAGAGAGTAAAAGACAGAGACAAAGAGACAGAGAGATAGACAGAAAGACAGAAATAGACAGTGCGAGGCAGAGACATACAGAGAGACAGAGACACAGAGGCAGAGACAAATAGAAACAGAGATAACTAGAACAAGACAATTAACTAGATATAATATATATGTATATGTTTAAGTGTGAATATGTCTTGAATATAAATTTTACACAAAAAAGCTAAATGTTCACCCATGAGAAGATCATATTTCAAGAACATCCCTGGCTTCTAGCCACCATAGTGACATCCTTCCATTTTGAGGCAAGATCTCAACATCAACTTTCTCCTGCTACCTCCAGCATGTTTAGAGGTCTTAACATGATTCTCTACAGAGAAAAATAGAGGGAAATGATTTGCCAATCAGAAATAACCTGACATGAAAGTACATCCAAATGAACTAGTAGCAGACATAGACATAGAACCAGCCAGCCAAATAATTAGTGAAATAATTTGTAACGAGGGGAACAGTCATATACACAGGTACTTCTGCTGCAAGAAAAATACCCAGGCATTGAAATCTAGGTCTTCTTCTTATGCCAAACATGCCATTTGATGGTGCATTGTTAAGGAAAATACAAGACAAGAATGATATAGACCAGATTCATAAGCCCACTAGGAACAAGAATTATGACTGAATTATTCACTAAATTATGTGAAAGTTGTCTCATAGCTTTCTGAGATTTTTTTAAACTTATGCACATAAAAGAAAATGAATGTATTTGTTGGGGACATTAGTGCTAGTAATAACTATAATATTTTCTTATATTCCAAAGGAATATGACATAGGAAATGCCAATTTCACAAGTAAAATTTTGTTATTTATATCCACTTAGGTGGATATATTTATATATTATGTGTCTAAAAGGATGATGGTTTGCAAAAATATGTTTTTAGAGTTGAGTGGAGAAACCCCAATGCCTTGCAAAATGACAACTTGCAGAATGAAGGAATAACCTTACCACAGTATAAGATCAAGTTATGTGGAAAATTCCAAGCACAAAAATTCAGTAGAATTGAGGAGGATTCAATCTTCAAAAAAAATACATATAAGCAGTAGTTACCCTTTTTGTGCACTCACATGCAAAAATCCTATATCAATCTTTAACTTACCTGATGTTATTTCCTCATCAAAGTCTCCATAATAAATTGGTCTGGTTTTTAAAGCAGTACTTTCATTTACATTTTATTTTTAACATTAAATTTACATTTTATTTTATTCATTTTCACCTGCCCATCAGCCAAAACCCAAAATGAATTTTTTGCTACTGATCCTCAAACTTTTCTTTCTTTGTCTTATAATTGGTGTGAAGGAGTAGAACATATAGATGAGGATCATAAGAAAATAGCTTTGGAGCTTGACAGAAACTGTGGGGTACTGGAATATAACATCTTTATTTTGCAGATATGGAAACTGACGCAAAGAGAAATTAAGTGACTTGTCTGTGGTTGGACATCTGTCTTGGACAAGGAATTCTGAAGAAATACAGGCTTATTTAAATAAAATTTCCAATTTATACAATTAATAATTGTATAAGATATTATTTGAACTTGGGTTTCCCTTACTCAAAGTAAAGAACTCTATTGGACCATGATTAGAAAGCCATGAGTTCAAGTCCTAACCCTAGAAACTCATTCCTTTCTTTCCCTCCTTCCTTCTTTCCTTCCTTCCTTCCTTCCTTCTTTCTTTCCTTTCTTTCTTTCTTTCCTTCTTTCTTTCTTACCTTTTTCTTTCTATCTTCTTTCTTCTCTCTTTCTTATTTGCTTTATTTATATATTCATAGTAATATGAATATTATTCATATTAGCTACATTTAACTAAGGACTTAGTTCTTCAGTGCTCCTCATCCATAAAAGTGGGATAAGAGTAGAATATAACTCAGAGAGTAATTTTGGGAGGCCTTCAGTGAGAAAATAAATATAAAATTCTCTGCAAAATTTAAAAAACTTTAACAGTTATCATCATCACTCTGCCTTCACGGAAGCTGGAAGATTCTCATTTCTCAGCTAAGTATCTTGTAATACCTAGCCCAAGCATTATATCCTACATGGGGCTTTTCCTGATTCCCTCCAATTTTTAATGCTCACACCCCAAAAGAACTTTGTATTATTTAACATATATTTGGTACTTTGCTTTCTACATACATGTGGGGATCCCTCCAGCCCATATAGAATATAAATTCATCGACCGCAGAAAATGGTTTGTTTCACTCTGTCTGTCACCATTGTATGGCCCATAAACCACTTAATGAATGTTTACTGAAATAAATTTATTCTCCCATTTGCTTTCCCACATGCCATCTCTAAATTTAGATAAATAGAAAAGCTTTTTTTGTGGGAGGAGTCCTTGCTTCCTAGATCTTCGGATTTCATGAAGGAAACCAGGGAGGAAGGGAAAAACCAAACCCAAAGCAAAAGACAAAAAAAAAAAAATGAACCAACCAAATAAACAAACAAAAAGATACTTTCAGAGTTGGGCCAAGCACAGGCAAAATATCAACGCTAGAACTCTCTTGATGTCAGATCAGTGGAGGAGGGCTCCATAAATAAGCCCTCCTTTTGGATTTGAAAGGCAGGAGATATTGCCTTCTCATCCTCCTGCCCCAACTTTCCTCAAAACCCATAAACCACATTTAACAATCCTAGTCTGAGCAAACCTTCCCTAACTTTACATTTGCTTTCTCTGAATATCATAACAGGTTGCTCCAGCGTCACCACACAAAACATGTCAAAGGATGACAGAGTGATATAAATGTTACTTTTCTAGGCAGAATTAGGATATAAAATTGACTTTTAAGTATGAGGATTGCTTTTTAACCAGGGACACGAAAAGCTGCCAAGTATATGTCACAAAATGTTCAAGCCAAATTTAAAAAAAATAAAAGAGAAAGAAGCAAGCTTAGTCAGTTCATTCAGTGATTGATATGCTATGAAAGATTGTTCATTTAGGAGAAATCCCCATTCCCAGGGCTACATAATAAGATGGAAAGAAAACGCATATAAAGTCACATAAGTCATTGGCAAATGATTTGCAGAGACTGTAATAATTCTACCAAAAAATTATCAGTGAGTGAAATTAGTACTTAGGAATACTGAAGAAATGTAGCCAAGTGCACTGTGGGCTGGTCGACCATTGGTTTCCTCAGCCCTGAGCCTGCCAACAATTTGGCCCTGACCTTGAAACACCTGGCTAGAAGCCTCTTCAAGCAGTCTGTCTAACTGAGCTATGTCAGAATTCTTTTGTTACTTGCAAAAGCTAAAAGAATATGAGAAAAAAATAGAATAAAATCTTCACAAGAAATTTTTCTCTCTCTGATCTGAATACTTCTACTCAAGCCTTCTTAAATGAAAGCCTCCCACTTGTTTCTTTCTACCAGTGTTCTACTAATTGGCAGGGGTCATAAAATAACTAAGTAGGTCCTAGCAATTTGTACTTTATTTACCTAAAACAAAAATTGATTTAGATTGGAACAAGTAATAAAGAAAGGAAAGGAAACCAAGTTCAGATTATGACAAACATATCATTGTCTAACATGTTCGTCTGCTAAATTATTTGTGTAGCTCTTTGTTACTTCAGCACTTCATTATTTTAAGATCTCTGTGTTTTCTTTTATGTAGATATTCCCTCTGCCAATGCAGTGCAAGGGCCCTCCAGGCTATAGTGAAGGTGCACTGCTCATTGTGGTGCAATAATCTCAAACTCTTGAGGCAACAGTGTGAGGAGAAGCTTCTCTGGAACATGGTAAGGCTGACCCTTGAGCAACAGACCTTGATACAAATAGTAAGATAATTCTTGAAGGCAGGAGAGTAGAAGGAGTCCAGGACACAGAAGCATAAAAGGCCTTGCCTAGACTCTCCTCTCTGACATTGACTAACTCTATGACCACAGGCATGCTGTTTAAACTTTCTGAGACCAAGTTGTCTCATTTGTAAAAGTTGAAGACTAGGGTAAAAAAAGAAATCGGATTGAAACTTCCTTTGGAAGGTTATTTAGATGATCCAGGAATATCACATATGCTGAAATTCCACAAAAAATATCAGTTACTGTCATACTAGGTACTCATTATTTATTTCAAGGATCAATGACAATCCTAGTATGGCCATTCCTTCCATTGATACAGATTATAATCCTTGTACAGTTTGAGAAATGGCTTCAAAGTGTTACTATGGTTGAAGAAGTAATATATATTTACATGCATCATCTATGCACTTACACACATATGTGTCTGTATGCGTATTTCTGCACTAACGCACAGTCTTAGAACAGCTTTGTACTTAAACAGCTTTAGTAGCTTAAAGCTGCACTAAGATGATGGAACATCCTATACAATACACACACTCACAAACACATTTATATTACTTATTCTAATTACTTTTATTCTATTATATATAGCATTATATTTATTTTATATAAATATTATACATATTATTTATGATATTTTACACATCAATGTTATGCCACATCTGAATAGTCTATCTTTATATGTAGTTTATTTAAATATTACATGTTATATGAATTTATATATAGATAGATAGATAGATAGATAGATATACATGTTTCCCCCCAGATACACACAGTTAGAGAATCTACATATTCAGTGATTTCTTTATTGTATTTTTCTGCCTCTCCTTTAAAGCAACAGAAATTTCCATAAATGTTCATGGACAGATATAATAGAGTAGAACAGACAACAAAAATAAATGAATGTATAGTTTATTTTTCACTTATTTATCTATTTATTAAACTCATATTATATGCAAATCACCGTATCTCCAATTTGTATTGGAGATACAAATAGAAAAGTAAGATAGTCCCTGACTCCAAACAGCACAAGAGAAGACCACACATTGGGAAAGTCTTGGCTTCAAGACAGTTGTAAAGGTCCCATGCTCGTTAGGGTGAAGCAGCATATTAATGTTAGTTCTTCTATAATATCTTTGATAAAATGCTTTCAATTTCTTTGGTTGTGATGACATGCTTTGCTGATTCTTCAGTAGCTGTATTTGTTGTACCTACAAGAACAGTTGCCTCATTGCATCTCCAGGATGATGGCTCAGGGAACTGGGTTGGATCCATTAATGTTCCTTGGGTTCATTCTCTGAGGTGTCTCAAGTAGGTTATGAGGGGAAATTGTAATCAAAGTGGTGATGGGAAGCTGATACCATTCTTGGCAATTCTGTGCCTATGTGACTCCTGGTGGTAATTGGATAGCAATTATTTTTGTTATTAATGAGGAAGGTGTCCTATCTCCATAATTATTTCTTCTTTTAATTATGTCTATGAGGAATGGAAGGAGTTCTGGTGTTTTCTCTTTTGAGAGATGAATGGATTAACAGGCCTTGCTATTCCTAAAGTTCTTGGGCTCAGGGTTCTTTGGTCTCCATTAGAATCTGAAGAGAAATAGTGATCAAAATAGTGGTGTTCAAGGTGGTATTAGTGGTAGTGGTTTGACTTGCTAGGCATTTGTTAGGGCAAGCAAAGTATACTCAGATGCACACAGATATACTCACATAATATTTCTTTTTTGGAGAGGGGAAAGCAAGGCAATTGGGATTAAGTGACTTATCCAAGATCACAAAGCTACTAAGTGTCAAGTATCTGAGACCACTTTTGAACTCAGGTCCTCTTGACTCCAGGACTGATGTTCTATTTACTATGAAACCTAGCTACTCCTCATACAATATATTTAAGTACATACGTACACACAGACATACATGTAGTTTATTCCAAAGTCTCAATTTAATTTTAAGTTTTAATAGCATAAAACTACATTAAGACTTCTGGGACATTCTGTGCATGTTTGTACATGTATATGTGTGTACATGTGTATACACACATGTATGCATATATAGACATATATATTTTCCATGTAGACAGACAAACCAAAACCACTAAATCTAGTAATTAGTCATTATAAAATTAAAACAAAAAAGATACAAAACATAACTTCTCATAGGTGCCAAAGTAATAAAAGTTAATTTAATTTACCATATTTTTTTTAGTAAAAAGTAAAATTTTATTTTTATAATCATATTATCTCAACAGAAACTGATATCTGAATAATGACCTCTAATGGATGTCCTGCTTTACAACTGCAGAGAACTTCCAAAATTTGTTACATCAGTGTTTGGAGCAAGAACACCTTTATGGTAAGAAAGGTAAGAAACACCACTCAAAACCAACATAGTCATCTAATATTGTATCATTAGGATCAGTGATTTAGAAATGAAGTAGTAGACTCTCTTCATTTTAATGTGTTAAAGATCATAAGACCTTGTTTTCTCCAGACCAAGTGTATAGTAAGTGTCAGAGTTAGGAAATAAATCCAAGATCTTTGACTAAAGAAAAAGTATCGTCTTCTACATTTCTAAATAAACATTTTCAGAGCAACCGAGTAATCAATTACCTTTTATTAAATGCACCATGCACCAGACACTGTGCTAAGTACTAGGTATACAAAAAAGGAGCAAAAGACAGTCTCTGCCCTAAGGAGTTCACATTCTAATGGAAGGAATAAAGAGGCAATTCTGAGAATTCAGTGGTTCTCACAGTTTTTGGTCTTGGGGTTCATTTGCATTCTCAAAATTATTAAGAATATATCTCCTAATAACTGGAAATAATTTTGATCTTGTGCAGCCCCTGAAAGTGCCTGAGGGACCCTTAGATTTCCAAAGATCACACTTTGAGAACCATTTCTTCGTATTATGCCTTGTTTGGTCCAATCTTTCAAGAAATTTTTTCCATATACTTAGGCAACTCTTTAAGTAACAAAAATTGTTTAAGATATATATGGTGCTTATGAAATACGACAAAATGTCACTATATAAAGTTACATAGACTGAATACGCATACACACATACACATATACACACATGCATGCACTGCACACTGTACTATATGTTATTGGGTGTCCTTCATTTTCAAAGAGGACCAGAAGCAATATGAGGTGATTTCCTGACTCTTGGCTGAATTGGATTTAAGTTAGACAGAGTCACAGAAAATCATCAGCCTCACTCTCTTTTCTACAAGCAATGAATTCCAGCAGGAAGAAAAAAATCTAGACAACTGGTAATGACTCACAATGTATTGGATGACCGTGGTGTTGTCAGTGTCTCACCAGTCTGTAAGTATTTTACAGCACCTACCACAGTTGCCTTCATGGTTATTGGAACAAATTGTTCTTATCTACCTAATCTACCACAGAAAGTCTTCACATACTTGGGTTAGAAACCACCTTAACTCACTGATGGGTTTGAAGCCTGTTAGTTATGATCAACATGGTTTAGCCAATCTGCCCAATGGTTTACTGTGGTGTGGCTACTGCAGATGTTACATCTTCTTGGAGCCATAGATAAGAGTTGAGTGCCATAGACACCACAGGTAAATGAGCAGCCTGAAAAATGCTCAATAAGCCATCACACCATGGGTGCTAGTCCTCCTTGAACAACATATGAGCATCCTTAGCCTAAATACATAGTACCTACACAATAAATGTCTAATTTCCCTTCATTGTCCTTCCCTTTCCTGCCCCTACCATCTTTAACCTTTTCAAGTCCACTCAAATCAATTATCTTTTATTAAGCACTTTCACATGCCAGAAACAACCATAGGTAATTGCCTTCACCTACTGTGTCCTTGCTAGTCATAAACTGCCCTCCACTTCCCAGTCCTCTCCTTACTTCTCTGTCCTTCTCTACCCTGTCTTTCCTAGTTTGCCTTATAATATTTCTTTCAGGAGCCCAACTCAGCCAAATTACTTACTTCCATTTGACTTTCACTTGGGAAGGAAATTCTAGAATAATTTTTTTTCTTTTTTTTTTCTTTTTTTATTATTTTAATTTATTTAACTTTTAACAGTCATTTCCACAAAATTTTCGGTTCCAAATTTTCTCCCCATTTCTCCCCTCCCCCCACCCCAAAACACTGAGCATTCTAATTGCCCCTATCACCAATCTGTCCTCTCTTCTAACATCCTTCTCTTCCCTTATCCCCATCTTCTCTTTTGTCCTATAGGGCAAGATAACTTTCTATACCCCGTTACCTATATTTCTTATTTTCTAGTAGCAAGAACAGTACTCAACAGTTGTTCCTAAAACTTTGAGTTCCAAGTTCTCTTCACCCCTCCCTCCCCATCCCTTCCCTTTGGGAAGGCAAGCAATTCAACACAGACCATATCTGTGTAATTTTGCAAATGACTTCCATGATAATAGTGTTGTGTAAGACTAACTATATTTCCCTCCATTCTATCCCACCCCCCATTGCTTCTATTCTCTCTTTTGATCCTTTCCCTCCCCAAGAGTGTTGACCTTGAATTGCTCCCTCCTTCCATTGCCCTCCCTTCCATCATCCCCCCACCATGCTTATCCCCTTCTTCCCCACTTTCCTGTATTGTAAGATAGGTTTTCCTACCAAAATGAGTGTGCAGGCGGAGCCAAGACGGCGGAGTAGAAACACACAAATAGGCTAGCTCTGAACCCACAGCTCATGAAATATCTGCAGTAAAGAGCTGCCAATAAATTTGGGAGGAGGAGAAGCCACATAACAGTGGAGCAGATAAGATTTCTGTTCCAAAGAGCCAGAAAACTTCTCGCAAAAGGTTCTTCGCATCGGACTGGGACCCTGCCGTGGCCGCCCGGGGCCAAGAGGAGCAGATCCCAATGGGGAGCAGATCTGAGCAGGCTTCAGGGACAGAATCTCCACCAGCCTGCGCAGGTCCCTCCACCCACAGGTGACAAGGGTCGGTGAGAGGGTCTCTTTGGCGGGTTGAGAGGGGAGTGGGGAGCCCCCATGACTCAGGCTCCCTCGGGAGGCACCAGTGGAGTTGGGAGCACACCTGGGCTCCCCAAGCAGGCAGGAGCCTGGATCCATTGTTGAAGGTCTCTGCATAAACCCCCTGAGGGAACTGAGCCCGGGAGGGGGCCCTGCCCCCACCTAAGCACTTGAACTTGATCTCACACTGAATAGCAGCCTTGACCCGGTCCAAATCCCTGAGGCTGGGAAGCAGCATTTGAGTCTCAGACCCCAAGTGCTGGCTGGGAGGATCCAGAGGCAAGGTGGGTGTGAGGAGAATATTCAGAGGTCAAATCACTGGCTGGGAAAATGCCCAGAAAAGGGAAAAAAACCAAGACTATAGAGGGTTACTTTCTTGTTGAGCAAGTTTCTCCTCCCCTCCTTTCTGATGAGGAAGAGCAGTGCTCACCATCAGGGAAAGACACGGAAGTCAGTGCTTCTACATCCCAGCACACTCAATGGGATCAGACCTGGGAAAAGCTCATAAAGAGCTCAAAAAATTTTCAAAACTATGTTAGAGAGGTGGAGGAAAAACTAGGAAGAGCAATAAAAGACTTGCAAGCAAAGTATGAACAACAGATCAGCACTCTGCTAAAGGAGACCCAAAAAAATGCTGAAGAAAATAACACCCTGAAAAACAGGCTAACTCAATTGGCAAAGGAGGTTCAAGAAGCCAATGAGGAGAAGAATGGTTTCAAAAGCAGAATTAGCCAAATGGAAAAGGAGATTCAAAAGCTCACTGAAGAATATAACTCTTTCAAAATTAGAATGGAACAGATGGAGGCTAATGACTTTATGAGAAACCAAGAAATCACAAAACAAAACCAAAAGAATGAAAAAAATGGAAGAACATGTGAACTATCTCATTGGAAAAACAACTGACCTGGAAAATAGATCAAGGAGAGACAACTTAAAAATTATGGGCCTACCTGAAAGCCATGATCAAAAAAAGAGCCTAGACATCATCTTCCATGAAATTATCAAGGAAAACTGCCCTGAGATTCTAGAACCAGAGGGCAAAATAAATATTCAAGGAATCCACCAATCACTGCCTGAAAGAGATCCAAAAAGAGAAACTCCTAGGAATATTGTGACCAAATTCCAGAATTCCCAGGTCAAGGAGAAAATACTGCAAGCAGCTAGAAAGAAACAATTCAAGTACTGTGGAAATACAACCAGGATAACACAAGATCTAGCAGCTTCTACATTAAGGGATTGAAGGGCATGTAATAGGATATTCCAGAAGTCAAAGGAACTAGGACTAAAACCAAGAAACATCTACCCAGCAAAACTGAGTATAATAGTTCAGGGGAAAAATTGGTCTTTCAATGAAATAGAGGACTTTCAAGCATTCTTGATGAAAAGACCAGAGCTAAAAAGAAAATTTGACTTTCAAACACAAGAATGAAGAGAAGCATGAAAAGGTAAACAGCAAAGAGAAGTCATAAGGAACTTATAAAAGTTGAACTGTTTACATACCTACATGGAAAGACAATATTAGTAACTCTTGAAACTATTCAATATCTGGGTATTTGGTGGAATTACACACACACACACACATGCACACACACACACTCATAGAGACAGAGTGCGCAGAGTGAATTGAATAGGATGGGGTCATATCTTAAAAAAACTGAAATCAAGCAGTGAGAGAGAAATATATGGGAGGAGAAAGGGAGAAATGGAATGGGGCAAATTATCTCTCATAAAAGAGGCAAGCAAAAGTTTTTTAGTTTGGGGAAAAAGAGGGAAGGTGAGAAAAAACATGAAGTTTACTCTCATCACATTCCACTAAAGGAAGGAATAAAATGCACACTCATTTTGTTATGAAAACCTATCTTACAATACAGGAAGGTGGGGGACAAGGGGATAAACAGGGTGGGGGGGGACGATGGAAGGGAGGGCATGGGGAGGAGGGTAGAATTTGAGGTCGACACTCACGGGGAGGGTCAGGATCAAAAGAGAGAGTAGAAGTAATTGGAGGCAGGATAGGATGGAGGGAAATATAGTTAGTCTTATACAACACGACTATTACAGAAGTCATTTTCAAAACTACACAGATTTGGCCTATATTGAATTGCTTTCCTTCCAAAGGGAGGGGGTGGGGAGGGAGGGAGGAAAAGAAGTTGGAACTCTAAGTTTTAGGAATAACTGTCAAGTACTGTTCTTACCACTAGGAAATAAGAAATACAGGTAAAGGGGTACAGAAAGTTATTTGGCCCAACAGGACAGAGGAGAGGATGGAGACAAGGGCAGAGAGGAATGATGGAGGAGAGAGCGGAGTGGTGATGGGGGCAATTAGAATGCTTGGTGTTTTGGGGTGGGGGGAGGGGACAAGGGGGGAGAAAATTTGGAGCCCCAAAATTCTGTGAAAATGAATGTTAAAAGTGAAATGAATAAACAAATTTTGAAAAATAAATAAATAAAATAAAAATAAAAATAAAAACAAAATGAGTGTTCATTTTACTCCTTCCTTTAGTCAAATGTGATGAGAGTAAACTTCATGTTTTTCTCTCACCTCCCCTCTTTTTCCCTCCACTAAAAAGTCTTTTGCTGCCTCTTTTATGAGAGATAATTTTCCCTATTCCAGTTCTCTCTTTCTCCTCCCAATATATTTCTCTCTCACCACTTAATTTCATTTTTAAAAGATAGGATCCCATCCCATCCCATTTGCTCTGTGCTCTCTGTCTCTGTGTATGTGTGTGTGTGTGTGTGTGTGTGTGTGTGTGTGTATGTAATCCCACTAACTACCCAGATACTGAAAAGTTTCAAGAGTTACAAATATTGTCTTTCCATGGAGGAATGTAAACAGTTCAACTTTAGTAAAGTCCTTTATGACTTCTCTTTGCTGTTTACCTTTTCATGCTTCTCTTCATTCTTGTGTTTGAAAGTCAAATTTTCTTTTCAGGTCTGGTCTTTTCATCAAGAATGCTTGAAAGTTCCCAATTTCATTGAAAGACCATTTTTTCCCCTGAACTATTATACTCAGTTTTGCTGGGTAGATGTTTCTTGGTTTTAGTCCTAGTTCCTTTGACTTCTGGAATATCATATTCCACGGCCTTCAGTCCCTTAATGTAGAAGCTGCTAGATCTTGTGTTATCCTGATTGTATTTCCACAATACTTGAATTGTTTCTTTCTAGCTGCTTGCAATATTTTCTCCTTGACCAGGGAACTCTGGAATTTGGCCACAATGTTCCTAGGAGTTTCTCTTTTTGGATCTCTTTCAGGCAGTGATTGTTGGATTCCTTGAATACTTATTTTGCCCTCTGGTTCTAGAATCTCAGGGCAGTTTTCCTTGATAATTTCATGAAAGATAATGTCTAGGCTCTTTTTTTGATCATGGCTTTCAGGTAGTCCCATAATTTTTAAATTGTCTCTCCTGGATCTATTCTCCAGGTCAGTTGTTTTTCCAATAAGATATTTCACATGATCTTCCATTTTTTCATTCTTTTGGTTTTGTTTTGTGATTTCTTGGTTTCTCATAAAGTCATTAGCCTCCATCTGTTCCATTCTAATTTTGAAAGAACTATTTTCTTCAGTGAGCTTTTGGACCTTCTTTTCCATTTGGCTAATTGTGCTTTTTAAAGCATTCTTCTCCTCATTGGCTTTTTGACCCTCTTTTGCCAGTTGAGTTAGCCTATTTTTCAAGGTGTTATTTTCTTCAGCATTTTTTTGGGTCTCCTTTAGCAAGGTGTTGACCTGCTTTTCCTGCATCTCTCTCATTTCTCTTCCCAGTTTTTCCTTCACCTCTCTAACTTGATTTTCAAAATCCTTTTTGAGCTCTTCTATGGCCTGAGCCCACTGAATATTTATTTTGGATGTTTGGGATACAGAAGCCTTGTATTCTATGTCTTTCCCTGATGGTAAGCATTGTTCTTCCTCATCAGAAAAGATAGGAGGAGATATCTGTTCACCAAGAAAGTAATCTTCTATGGTCTTATTTTTTTTCCCTTTTCTGGGCATTTTCCCAGCCAGTTACTTGACTTCTGAGTTTCCTTTCCACACTCACATTGCCACCAGATCCACCCAGCTACTGCTTGGTGGCTGAGATTCAAATGCTCCTTCTCGGCCTCAGGGCTTTCAACAGGGGTGGGGCTGCTATTCAGTGTGAAATTAAGTTCGGGTGCTTGGGTGGGGGCAGGGCCACCACAGGGGACTTAGTTCCCTCAGGGGGTTTATGAGGAGACCTTTGACAATGGATCCAAGCTCTTGCCTGCTTTGGGAGTCCCTGTCTGCTACTGCCTCTGCTACTGCCTCCCAAGGGGGCCTGAGTTATGGAGACACTCTGCTCCCCTCTCCACGAGCTGAAAAGACCCTTTCATGACCTTTGGCACCTGTGGGTGGAGGGACCTGCGTGGCTGCTGGAGATTCTGTCCCTGAAGCCTGCTCGGATCTGCTCCTCTAGGTGATGTGTGGCCAAGGCAGGGCTGGGCTCTGCTCAGGGTCCAGTGTGTGATGGACATTTTGGGTCCGTTTTTCAGGTCTCTGTGGAACAGAAATCTCCTCCACTCCATTGGTCTGTGGCTTCTGTTGCTCCAGAATTTGTTGGGAGTTCTTCTTTACAGGTATTTTATGGGCTGTGGGTTCAAAGCTAGCATATGTGTGTCTTTCCACTCCGCCATCATGACTCCTCCGCCATCTAGAATAATTTTCAAAAATTACATACATCAAACTCTTTTTAACCCTATATTTGATATGTGTTTTGATTTTAAAAAATGAGGGAAGCAAAATATTTATTAGGAATGATTTGGTGAGATAAGTCAGATAATTATATACTTCTCAAGAAAAGGCAAAAATTGCTTAGTCAGACTGAAGTAATTATGAATTTTTTAAGGAAAGTATTATTTATTTGTGTGCTTTTTTGGCATATAAAAATGTGCAAACTAAAAATAGGCACACAATGTGGACTTTGGGGGTTAAAATCAAAAGATGTCTCATGTCTTAGAAGAAAGATTTCCCTGGAGAACACATTTAGTATTTGGCTGATTTTAATGAAGATTAGCTCCTGAAGATTAACCTCAAAAGCCTGGCTATGTGCTATAAGCAAAATGCTTTTGATTCCCTACAAAGAAAACTGGGTCTTACTTGTAGCTTTAGTTCTCCACATACCCTTATTGTAACTGAAAACTGTGGATCTTTTTCTAAAAACCCAGATGCAAGTTATGCTGGGCTTTGTAACATACATAATTTATTTGGCAAGCTTCCTTTTATATAGGAAACCCCTATATCTAAAAAATGATTTCTTTCATTGTAGAATCTGTCTGAAAGTTAAATATTTAGACTTTCAAACTAGACTGGAGTATATAGGTTTTGAGCTTATTGTCTTTTATAAAACATAAACTATATTTTTAAACTTCTATGTATCATTTATAAACATATGGCAAGATCTATGTTTTTCTCCTCATGAACCCAAGTTAGATCTTAGTGATCAACTCTAGGCAATCTCCTCTTACTTTCGTTAACTCAACTAATCTGCTAATGAGAATTAAGCTTTTCTTTAAATTAAAGCTACAGTCTAAATCTTATATGTCAACATAAATATCGTTAGATTGGTCATGTTACTCTGATCACAAAATCATAAATTTTAACATAAGATTTAAGATCGAATATAAAGGACAATATGGGGGGAACTAAGTTCATGGAATAAAAGAAGGAACTGAGAGTGTTTAGGTTAGAAAACATTGGGGGTAAGAGGTAATCATCAAATATTTAGTGTTGTCACTCAATAACAATTAATTAATTTCCCAGTATGTTCCAGGCACTATGTTAAGACCTGAGAGTAAGAAGGATAAAGGAGAATCAGCCTCGTATTTTTACTGTCTGGACAAAAGTTATTGAGCACCTGAATTAAGATAGTGGTGGTAAGAGTATAGAGGAAAGATAGATGTGAGAGGAAGAAGGTTAAGATAGAAACATTTGACAAACTATTTGATAGGGCAAGAAAGATAAAGGAGCTATGGACGTTACTGAACCTTGTGAACTTGGATTTTCCCTCAAGGGGCAGAACAGGAATCAATGAGTAAAATTTCAAAGGAGAGTAGTTAAAATACAATAAAGAATTAAAAAAAAAAGGACAACCATGGCTGTAAAAACAATGAAGTTATTTAATTAGGCATGAACAATTAATACAAATGCCACAGTAGGGATATGCACAAGGAAAAAAAAGATAGAATCACCCAAAAGTGCTCAATTAATATTTGTAAGTTAATTTTCAGATTTTTATCACTTTAAAAGCAATTTTCAGATTTTTTTTCAATAAAAGCATTGATATTCTCTCCTTCTAATCTCCCCCACAGAGGGAAAAAAATAATAGAAAAAATTATAAATATTTAGTCAAGCAAAACAAATTCCCACATTAGTCATAAGCAAAAATGTATGTCTTATTTTGCACACTCAGCTGGTCACCTCTATATGAGTTAAATGCTTCATCATAAGTCCCCTGTAATTATGTTTGATCATGTGCTGATCAGAGTTTTTCAATTTTTACAGTCTTTTTTGGTTTTACAATATCATTTTTACAACCTAAATTGTCCTCCTGCTTTTGCTCACTTTATAACTTTAAATTTATGGATATAGATATAGGTACATATACATGTGGTATATGAAGCATTAAGAGCAGATATAGACTAAGAAATAGAGATGAAGGAGATACTATTATAGACGGACATGGATAAAGGTGCAGATAATTGTAGATGCAGATGGCACAAAAACAGATATAGATATAGACACAGATATATTTGGCATTCGTTGCTTTTATTGACAGTTTTCGTTCTCTGTTTTCAAAGGGGACCAATGTCATCATGATGTGATGTCTTGGCTCATGTGTGAATTGGATTTAAGTGAGGCAGAGTTACACCAGGTCATCAGCCTGTCTCTTCTAGAGTCATCAAATTCCAGTGGCAGAAGAAAAGTGAAGATGAATGGAGATGGCCCAGGATATAGTGGTTGATCTTGGTGTCAATTATCTGACCAAATTCTAAGCACTCCACTGCTTTTGCTTCAGCCACCTTCATGGCAATTGGAATAAATCGTTTTCATCCTCTCATTTCAGTGTTGCAGTTATAGATAGATATAAATAGGTAAATCTCTATCTAGATACAGATATAAATATAAGAATATGAAGAGTTGTATAAGAAGTTCATGTCTCTAAGGTTAAGAAAAGATGGGTTCTCTGCGGAGAACTTATTTAAGAACATACAATCACTTGATGAGAAGACATGGTGGGATTGTAAGCCATGCCAGCACTTACATTAATGAGACTGCAGATCCATCGAAATATTTAAATGCTTATACATGCAAAAAAATGTCAGTAGTTCAATCTCACAAAGAAGCCAACATATGTTATATCATGATTGTAACAAAAGCTGCTCCGTATTAATCTTGTAAGGAGTTATTGGTCATATTCAAATGAAAGAACCTGAAGAACAAGACAAGCTTTGAATGTAGTTTTTTATTTTGAAGTTGTAAGGTTTTATTTGTTTATTGGCCCTCACTTTAAATTCTTAAAATTGAATTCATCAGAGAAATCAAAACATCAAAATGGTAAGAAGCTATGCTGCCATAAATCTGTGATTTGAGCAATAACATTTCAGTTATTGTTGACCTGCTACAATTTCTTCCTTATTTATAACATCATTGCATTGATCATCCGTGCCTTGCAACACATGTAAGGTTTAAGGTGAAAATAAGTCCTTAGAATGTATATTTGTGTATGTGCATATGTACATTGTATCCATCATCTATCTATCTATCTATTGGCAGGTAGATGACACAATGGATAGACTGTTGGATTTAAGAGTTTGGAAGACTTGAGTTTGAATACTAAGACAAACATGTACTAATGCCCTTGGGTGAATTACTTAACATCTAAGCCAACATTTTTTCTTCTCTTAAGTGGTGATAATAATACCACCTACCACAAAGAGTTATTATAAGGATCCCATAAAATAAAAGTATGTAAAGTACTTTGTAATATTTAAGGAATTATACAAAAGCTAGGCATTATTATGTATATTTACAGGTTTATTCATATTTGTATAGGCAGATATACAAGTGTGTTCGTTTAGTAGCTGTGTATGTTTTGCATATGTATATTATGGATATAATTCACAGGAGCTGTCAAAATATGGCTCACTGCAAAGCATGAATAAATACCTCTGGAATTTTACCGACCCATCTCTAGGTGAAATCATTCTTTGAATCCTTTCATTTCTGTGTAGTGGAGAGGAGGACCATGAGCTTGGTCATAATATTCTCCTCTATATGAAAAGGGGACAGAATATAATTATATTTATCTCAACCCCTAAATATTGCTTTTCTAAAGGTAAGATTTTTTTCAGTTCCTTGATACTATTCTGGTTTTTATTCCATAATGGGGAAGATGTATTTTAAAATATTAATTGATTGATTTGTAGTTTTCAACATTAACTTACATGAGATTATGAGGTTCAAATTTTCTCCCCTTTCCTCCTCTTCTCCCACTCCAGGTAGGCAATATAGTCTGTCTGTCTTTCTTTCTTTCTTTCTTTCTTTCTTTCTTTCTTTCTTTCTTTCTTTCTTTCTTTCTTTCTTTCTTTTTTTCTTTCTTTCTTTCTTTCTTTCTTTCTTTCTTTCTTTCTTTCTTTCTTTCTTTCTTTCTTTCTTTCTTTCTTTCTTTCTTCCTTCCTTCCTTCCTTCCTTCCTTCCTTCCTTCCTTCCTTCCTCTCTCTCTCCATACACACACACACACACACACACACACACACACACATACACATGCATCCATATAATCCCATTAGTCATGTAAGGAAGAAGTGGAATCAACAGGAGGAACAATGAGAAAGAAGAAACAAACAATCAAAAAGGATCAAATAGTAATGTTTCTGTCTGAATTCATACTCCATAGTTCTTTCTCTGGATGTTGATGGCATTTTCCCTCTTGAGTCTTTTCGAGTTGTCTTAGATCCTTGCATTGCTAAGAAGAACTAAGTCTATCAGAGTTAGTCATCACATATTGCTATTACTGTATACAATGTTTTCCTGATTCTGCTCACTTCACTCAGAATCAGTTCATGTAATGGTTTCTGAAATCTACCTGCTTTCTAGGTTTTTCTGAAATCCACCTGCTCATCATTTCTTATGGAAGCATAGTATTCCATTATATTCATGTACCACAGCTTGTTCTGCCATTCTCCAATTGATGGATGTTCCCCCAATTTCCAACTCCTAGCCATCACAAAAAAATGGCTATATATACTTTTTGTACATGTGAGTCCTTTTCTCATTTATATAATTTCTTTGGGATATAGCCCCAGAAGTGGTATTAAACAGTCAGAGGGTATGCACAGTTTTATAACCCTTTGGGCATAGTTCCATATTGATCTCCAGAATGGTAGGATTATTTCACAATTCTACCAATAATGCATTAGTGTTCCAATTTTCCCACATTTTCACCAACATTTATCATTTTCCTGCTTTATCATGTTAGCTAATCTGATTATTTTGATGTGGTTCCTCAGAGCTCTTTTGATTTGTATTTCCCTAATTGATAGTGATTTAGAGCGTTTTTTCAAATGGCAATAGATAACTTTAATTTCTTCATCTGAAAACTGCCTTTTCATATTCTTTGATCATCTATCAATTAGGGAATGACATATTCTTGTAAATTTTACTCAATATTCTGTATATTTTAGAAATGAGGCCTTTATCAGAAACATGGTTATAAAAATCATTTTCCAAATTCCTGCTTCCCTCCTAATCTTGTTTGCAATAGCTTTATTTGTGCAAAACTTTTTTCATTTAATGTAATAAAAATGATCAATTTTGCATTTCATAATAGTCTTTATCTCTTGTTAGGTCATAAATTCATCTCTTCTCCATAAATCTGGCAAATAAATTATTCCTTGCTCTCCCAATTTGCTTATAGTATCAACCTTTATATCTAAACTGCATACCCATTTTCATTTTATCTTGGTATTTGGTGTAAGATATTGGTCTGTGCCTCCTTTCTGCCATACTATTTTTCTAGTTTTCCCAGAAGTTTTTGTTTCATCATGAGTTCTCATCCTAAAAGCTGGAGTCTTTGTGTTTATCAATCAATAGATTGCTCTAGTCATTGACTACTATGTCTTTTGTACCTAACCTATTCCATTGATCTCTCACTCAATTTCTTAGCCACTACCAAGTATTTTTTATGATTGCTGCTTTATAATATAATTTAACATCTGGTACAGGTAAGTCAATGGGGAAGGTGTATTCCAAATGTCCATCTACAAACTCAACTCTTTCATGCCAAATACTTTTTACACAGAAAACTACCACAACTAGTTAATGCAAGTAATTCTGTTGATCAGGCTGATAGCCAACAAAAACCTGAAAAATCATGCATAGAACATAGAATCAAGTGCACCAGTGAATGATCTGTTCCTTTGGAAAAAATGTTATCTCAATTCAACCAAGAGAATGAGCATCTCCAAACTTACCTAAGGGTAAGTTTGCTAAAGTTTCTAAGTAGAAAATCATAGTTACGTTCAGAAATAGCTTTCCCCTATGTCTGGCTTCCTAAGTCCACAATCTGTTTCCAATGGTTTCTTCCTGAAATGACAATGGAACTCCATCTGTCCTTTAAAAAATCAGTTATGAAAAAAAAAATGTTTCTTTTTTCCAAAGATCTCACACTAACTGGATGCATCACACAATATCCTGCTGTAAAATATTGTTTTCCAAACTTATTAGGAGAGTTTTATCCCATTTTTCTAAGCATGGCAAAAACCTTGGTTACATGCATACAGATGAAGAAAGATAAATATAGAGATATGGTCTAGAAGCTTGATTTCATTGGTACAAGAATTTCCTGGATTGTGAAACCTGATCTATCAAGGTAATTTGGCAGCTTCTCTTCAACATAAAGTTGGAGAGAATTGTTCAGGGCACTAAGAGGTTAAACGACTTACCTAGGGTCACACAGCTCATGTGCAGAAGACTCCATACTTGTTAACAGATCTTCCTGGTTCTGAGGCTGGCTCTCTCTCCACTACACCATGCTGTATCCCATAACAGGAATTTATATTGATAGATTTATATTTATCTGTGCATCAATTTATACTTACATATTTTCATATATATATATATATATATATGTGTGTGTGTGTGTGTGTGTGTGTGTGTGTGAGTGTGTGTGTGTGTGTGTGTGTGTGTGTGTATAGCTATCTTAACTCTAACAATGGAGAATAACTGTTTTGCAACTTACTCAAGGACTTCCTTGGGAACAATGAAAGAGGATAGCAACTTGTCTAAATCAGGAAATAACTACTTTATTTTTTTTAAAATATATCTACTTGCTTCTAGTTGTTTATTTCACCTGCTAAATCACAAAGTAAAAATTGAGAAGTCATAGGCTAGAAGCTTCTCTTTTTCTACTCAGCAATTTTAGGGAAAACAGTAGACTTAACAATTGCCCTTGGATAAATATTCTATTTTTCTTTTTCAAATTTAAAACAATTAATTCAATTACAAGGTAGCAGCAGTACATAACCCATTATTTGAGAGGAAGATGTGTTAATATCCTTATAATTGATTAATCTTCTGCTCTCCTCTTGCTCTTTTTTTTTATTTTATTTTATAAATAGACCATAGAAATTCCCTGATTTTCTTTTTCTCCAGAACATAGGGCTTGATGTTTGAGTCTATCATCCTGGAAATTTTAACTGTCTCCTCTGATAGTGAAAATATAATCTAGAAGGAAAAGAAAAAGCATATGGGCAAAATGGTTTTCAATAGAATCAGCTGAAAAAACAGCCACCCATGGAAATTATTCCTTTCTCTCAGGGCTGGAGGAGAAGCCCTTGAAATCAATCTTTTACCCTTGCTACTGCTGACATTTCCCCCTTCTCATAATCCATCCAAGAATTATTCCCTCAACATGAGTGTAATTGACAACAGTGAGTAATTTCAAGGTCTTTTTTTGTGTTGCCCTTTCTGATCTGTTTGATGTTCCACAGTCTCTGATGCATAATGAAATATTGTAAATGCTGGCAGGCTTCAGGCTGTTTTTAAGTTAAGCATTTCTCTCTCTCTCTCTCTTATTATTATTTTTTTTTTGACTTTTAACTCTGAAGTCAAAAGAAACACAGAAGGATAATTTCTATGTGGGATTCACCAAAATATACACCTACACATTTGCATTTTCAAATGAATTAAAACCTATAGACACAAACCTATAGCCACATGAATAGGGAAGTTTTATAAATTCATTTAAAGAATATAGATGTTGCTTTAAAAATTATTGATAACTTTTTAATAAAATCCATAGTTTCCTATTTGACCTTCCACTTCTCTTCACAAAGAGCTATCCTTTATAATAGACCTTTTAAAAAGAGAGAAAAAGTAATCTTTAAGCAAAAATAAGCAACCCAAGACCCCAAATACATTTTTTTCTACACTGATAGTTCATCCTCCACCTTCCAGAGAAGGAAAAGAGATAAAATTTCTGATCACATTGTTTGAATCCATATAATTTCACAATAATCAGTTTTCTTTCTTTTGTTATGGTTCTTCTAATGTATACTTGTTTTAATCATATAACCACCTCCTCAGTTGAGGTCCATATCTCTGTCTCTTTGGATTATTGCAAAAGACTCCAACTTGTTTTCCCTGGTTTAGTTCTCTGTATACTCCTATCCTTCAAATTTTTTCCTAAGGGATTTTGCTTAAGTTCACATCTGGCTGCATCACTCCCCTCATGCTTTCACTCCAGTAATTTCCTAGTGAACAGAGAATAGGATATTAACTACTCAACAAGATTTTAAAGCCCTTCCCAAACTGTCCCCAAGCTATTATTCCATACTCATGTATTATTCCTACTGCACTCTGTAATCTAGCTAAAATGCCCTTCTTTGTTCCTCCTTATGCATGATTTCCCATCTCCACCTCAGTGTCCTTGTGTTAGCCATCTACCATGTCTGGAATCCACTCTATCCTCAAATCCAGATCATACAAGTCTTCTTTCCTTTCTTTACATAGTTTGACTATCAACTTCCACAAGATGCTTTTCCTAACCCCCCCTCAACTTGTAGTAATAACATCCTTTCCAACATTCCTTGAATGTACCTACTTCATATTTTTTAACATTTATTAAATATAATTTTATATAATGAGAAGCAGTATGATTGAATGGGCAGAAAGCCCACCTCAAGGGTAAAAGGTTACAAATTCTACCTTCTGACAAATATTGGTTTCGTAACTTTGGGCAGGTCATTGAAAGCCTTGGTATTCAAGGCTAATGATGTCAAACTCAAATAGAATTGAGCCATGCTGATTTGAGCAACTAGGTGGCACAGTGCACAGAATGCCAGACCTGGTGTCAGGAATACTCATCTTCCAGAGTTGAAATCTGACCTCAGACACTTACTAACTCTGTGACACTGTCAAATAATCATATTTGCTTTAGTTTCCTAATATGTAAAATGAACTGGAGAAGAAAATGGCAAATCATTGCAGGATCTTTGCCAGCAAAACCTTGAACGGGGTTATGAAGAGTTGGACATGATTGAAAAAAAATGATTGAGCAAAAAAAAAAAACATTCATGAAGATTCTTAACTTATAAAACCACATATAGATATTATCTAAGTTTTATTGTAATTTTATTAATTTTGTTAAATACTTTCCAATTTCATTTTAATCTAGTTCTAGTGGTACTTGAGAGTTTTGTAGGCTGGCCAGGGTAGCATGTTTGACATCACTGATCTAGATAACACTGGGACAGCTAGGTGGTGCAGCGGATAGAACACCAGCGTAGGAGTCAGGAAGACCTGAGTTCAAATCTCACCTCAGACACTTGACACTCACCAGCTGTGTGACCTTGGGCAAGTTATTTAATCCCAATTGCCTCATCCTGGGTCATCTCCAGTCATCCGGATGAATATCTGGTCACTAGATTCAGATAACTCTGGAGGAGAAGTGAGGCTGGTGACCTGCACAGCCCTCCCTCACTCAAAACAAAGTCAAGTGCAAGTCATGTCATTATTTCTCTGATGGCATGGTCTTCCTCAGTAATGAAGAATGAATACATATGTTAAGTTAACTCTAGACTTTTTGTTTCACCAAGGTACCAACTTTTATTAGTAGAAAATGTTCCCAAATTTGAGCATTTTTTTTTACCGTTGAACTCACAGGTTTAACTATTATCTATTTCTCATACTTATTGTCTCCTCTTTTAGCAGAAAATGTCCTTGAGAACAGGAATTGTTTTATTCTCTCTCTCTCTCTCTCTCTCTCTCTCTCTCTCTCTCTCTCTCTCTCTCTCTCTCTCTCTCATTCCTTTTTTTCATTTGCAGTTCTAAATTCTCTCCCTCAAATCATTTCCCTTCCACCCACTGAGAAGGCAAACAATACGAGTATCTCTAACTCTTAAGACAGTGCCTGGCAAATTGTAGATGCATAGTAAATTCTTGATTGTAGATTGATTGAATAATGTGTGAATTGTTTTTCTGATTTTTCTTATTTCATTTGCATCACTTATATGATTTCAAATGATTTTGAATGAATTATATTGTTTCCTATAGCACCTTAATATTCTATTACATTCATGAATGACAAATTGTTAAGCCATTGGTATCTCATTTTCCCCCCAGCTCTTTGCTTCTATAAAAAAGTAAAGCTATATAAATATTTCCATGTACATATTTTAATTTTTTATCATTGATCTTCTCAAGTTGTGTGCCCAACAGTGAGATCTCTTAGTCAAAGGACCTGGACATTGTAGTCATTTTTGACAATAATTCCAAATTACTATCCAGAATATTTAGACCAAACTAAAGCTCTGCTAACAATGAATTGGGGTCCCTATCTTTCTAACATTTACTAAATTGTATACCTACCAGGATGAGTAAGGGGTGATTGTTCTTTAAAAAATAAAAAATAAAAACTGTGACATTGCTCTGACAAGTTGCTTATCATCTAGGGGAACAATCTGCTTTTCAAGAAGCTTTGGCTACTTTTGGTATTTCTAGCATATATTTCTTGGAGGTAGGAGTACTTAGCAGAGGGAAAGAAATTCTGATTTTTGATTCCTAAAATACTTGTTCAAAAGGATTGCCTTGTAATACTTTGTCATGTTACTTAAAAAAAGCAAAGAGAAGAAAAGAAAATATTGGTAAAGACAAGCCTATGTAATATTGAATCCATCTCTGTAGTGGGTTGGGTTAAGTAGGAAATACGGAGATACAGATTGAAGTTATTCTTCAGATTTTGTCTTGAAGTACACATTGATTTGACAAGCATTGATATTTTATATATCTCCTTCCAAGTCTGTAAAGACATATGGTTAGATGTCTTTTTTCTCCCCATGGTTTCCTTTGAACCTCTGTGAAATGTTATTTATTTATAGAGGATACTTTATGGGTGAATGCTTTTCTGCCTGTGGTTTGCCAATGTCTCCTTAACATTGTTATTCTTTTATATTTTACTATTTCTCCTAGTTTATATATTTTAAATGATATTTAGCGGTAAAGATTTTTTTTTCTTTTTCCCTAATACATGGAGACAGGCCTTAAAAAGTAAACTGTTTCAATGTGGAATTGCTTATGGGACAGAATGTCATGATAATGGCTCATAACCTTACATGTTGCTTTGGGGAAAAAATAACTATCCTCCAGTAAGTCAAGCTCTGAAAATTTAGCTGTTGCTATGGAGTCAAAATCATTCAGTAAAAACATGGAAATATAGAGCTATACCCACAGGTGATTTCCTGGTTATTTATATACCCAGATTTCTGGTTTTCAAAACTTCAGTAGTTCTATGATATTGATATGAACATTCTTTCCAATGCTACAGATTTCTACTCATCTACTCCTCTGTATCTCTTATACTCTTCTATAAATCCTTTGTAGGAGGATCATCAAACATCAGGGAAAGCTTCTTCAAAATGTCTAAACATTGTGCAAATACTACCTAAATACAAAGACTATCCATCAGTTAATCTTTCCTCTTGTTGCATGACAGAACAATCCACCTCTTTTTCTAGTTACACATTTCTGATGATACATTTTATACAACTTTTGATGGACAATTTTTCTTTGAGAATGTGTTGAAGTCTACTCACATCCACTTCAAAGCTTTCTAATGGCCACTTCATTTTCCATAACTTTAATTTTTTGAAGATGATTGTATTGTATTGTATCATTATACCAACACAGAAGGAATATTGATGTTAGAAAGAGATGAATTTGTTTCAGGGAGAAATAACTGGTTATCAAAATAAGTACTTCAGAAAGTGCAACCCAGCCAATTCTTTTCACCTCATCCTATCCAGTCTGGGTTCAATTAATTGCCCAGGATGTAGTGATTTGCCCTCCAAATTGTATAGCATAGTCTGGAAAATAGATAATCTTCATCCACTTGTAATTCACTATGTGGATAAGTAGATAGTGAATTTGATAACAAATTCTTTGCGATATAATAAGGCTTGATGAAACCAGTGCAATACCATCGATAAACAGGGGTAGTTATAGAACCTCAATATCTGTAAAGAATACCCTTCTAATTGAACTCTTTATTGCACATCCTCATTGACAGTGGCAAGTATGTTGAATCACCTTGATATATTCCTGTTTTGATTTTAATAATCCTAAGGATGACAACCAAAGTTATCTCTTTTGATATGGCTTTGAAAGAATCTTGAATGGTTTTGACATACATATGCATAAGAAACACTTTAGATGAGAACAATTAAGATTACATCTTGCTCTATCACATGATAAACATATTGACGTAGACATAGACATGTACCTTTTTGAAATTATAGATAGATTGATTGATAGATATGAATTTGCTTTACAATATCATTTATAAAAGTCCAGTTATTTCCTTCACTGTCTTCCATCAAGCATGTCCTCAGAGGTTAAATACATTTTCCTCATAAAATTTTTACAGAGATCAAAGAGATGGTATATAGATGATTGTTACTGTCTTCTTTTTATTGTTATTAACGTCTATGCATTTTTCCAGTCATTTGATAGCCTTCCTTCTTTCAGATATATTGATAATTTGTTACTCAAAACCTTCAATAGTGTATGATATCTAATACTGACCTTCTCTATACATACTTAGACTTATTGCTGTGTCCTTTTTTAGTCATTTCTGACTCTTTTTGACCCTATCTGGGGTTTTCCGGGCAGAGATACTAGAATGGTTTGCCATTTCTTCTCCAGCTATTTTTACAGATAATGAACTGGGGTAAAAAGAGTTAAATGAAGTTAAAATGGTCACACAACTAATAAGTGTCTGAGACGAGATTTCAACTCATAAAGATGAGGCTTCCTTACTTCAAGATGAGTGCTACATCTATTTTGTGGCTGAGCTGGATGTATCTTACACGAATTAAATTTGTGGCATATGTAGTTTCCTTAAATGAAATAATGTCATAATTCAGCTGAGAAATATTTTACCCAGGCTATTATTTTGTCCTGGTAAAAGGATATAGGATTTTGAATTATAGGATCAGTGCTCTCATATTAGCTCTTCCACTAAATCAACACTGCTTAAACTGTGGGTTGTGACCTCATATTATGACAATAAAAAAATTTCTGGACACACAACAACCAAAAATTAATTAAAAATCAAACACATGGTGAATCCAAGGAGTTTTTAGGTCAGTTTTTACTCATGGTACATTATGCAATGCCATCGCAACCTTGGTTTTTAACACACAGTATGGGCACTTTACACTGTGCATGCTGTTCTGTCATGTAATGTCAATGAATGCTATTGAAATTCAAAATGGGGTCACGAGTAGAAAAAGTTTAAGAATCCTTTCATGTGGTCTTAAACAAATCATTTCACTTTTCTTGAGCTCAGTTTACTGATCATCAAAATGAAGGGATTAAATTTTACCTCTGAGAAGATTATTTTTAACTTCAGATCTAGGATCCTAAAGCCAAGTCAAACCAAACTAAAGCAAAAAAAAAACAAATCAAAACATAAAATACTTCACTAAAATTCTCATGTTATAATTGACATATATTGGGCTGATTCTTCCTTTATTAAAAGGCTTTCCTTTTCCTCCACTTGTTTCTTGTTTTTTTTATTTTTGCTTGTTTGTTTTTTTTGGGGGGAGAATGGGAGTGAGAGGAAAAATATGGTTGATAATTTAAAGAATAATACGAAAATATAAGTTTTACCATAGGCTCATAGTATCCTTTTGTTTAGGGCACAACATGTACATTTTCCTTTTTCTAATAATTGTGTTGTTGACAACTTATAAATTTTGCAAATTCAATCCTGTAAGTGCACTTCAAGGTACCTCTCATTGTTCCACATTGGCTCTGAATTATATTATTTTATATTGTATTTCTTAAAGAATAGGAGTGTTTACAGGGAGGAATATCTTGCCAAGGCTTTATTAGGAGATAATCATAAGGTTATAGGACCTAGAATCAGTAGACACTTCCAAGCTCATTCATCCTAGTCCCCCTTATTATACAAATGAGGAAACTGAGGTCCAGAGATGTTAAAGAACATGCTACACACAGGTAACAATTTCAGGAGACAGGATTTAAACTCAATTTTTCCATCCTCAAATCTCATTTCCAAGTTGACTTAAATTATATATCCATGTATGTGTGTGTGTTTGTGTGTGTATATATAACATATATGTGTATGTGTATATATATGTATAATATGAGTATACACATGCATATATACATAGACACATATGCATATATTTATATATACACATGTGTATATGCATATATACATAAATATACATACATCTGAGAATAGATAGATGTGAAATTTATATACACACACACACACACACACACACACACAATTCATCTTCTTCAGAAATTCTGCTTTTCACATACTAGGTTTTCTTATAACAAGTACCATTGTAATGCTGCAGGATTGGTGAGGACAATTTAAAAAAAATTAAAGGATTGTTCATGTGTGATCTGTTGCTCTATTGCAAATTCAAACAAAAGAAAGCTCAAACAAAAGAGCACACACAGAAAAGTTTAGCTTTAAGCTAACTCTTAAAAAGACTGTAAAGTTTCTTTTACATAATCAATAAAGTCACTGTGCAGCAATTTAGCCTCCTCTTGCCAAGATATGCAGGGGATTCAATAGAAGTGACTCAGCACCTTATGATTAGCATATTTTCTCATGCCAAAAAAAGATCACTGAAAGTGACAGCCAAATTTGGCTTCTTCCTTGGACCAAAGGGTTATCATCAGAAGCAATAGCTATGCTATTTCATGTTTGATGGCAGGTTCCATTTACAGAGAAAAGAGAAACCCAGAGAGAAAAAATGCAATGATTTATAAAATAATGTGTAATAAAAGCAACTTATATTTGCATAGCACTTTACAGTTTAGTGGACATGTCCACAAGCATAGTCTTAGTTATTCAGTCTTGCATATTGATGAAAGTTCACACTTCTTTGCCTGGCATGTGAAATATCATATCAGCTAGTTTTTTCAACATATGAGGCAACTAAGTGGTGAAGTAGTGCTTGGCTTGAAGTGAAGAAGACCGAAGTCCAAATCTAGCCTCAGGAACTTTGTGACCTCAGGTCAGTTATTTAACCTCAGCCTGCTTCACTTTTTCAACTATACACTGGGAATAATCATAGCAGCTACCTCCTAGAGTCATTGAGAGGATCAGATGAGATAATATTTATAATGGGATTAACTCAATGCTAGACATATATTAAGTACTTAATATGCTTGACTCATTTCCTTTTCCTCCATCTCCCATTATCTCATACTATTCCCCCACAATATACTCTTTGCACCAGGCAAACTGGACCCTCATATATGTCCCATAGTACTCGGGATATGTTTCTTCGTTCACTTATTTCCTACACCACAATTTGTCCCCACCTATTTTCTCTGCAACTATAAAGTTTCTGTTTATTCTTTGAAGCTCAATATAAGTGTAAACTCTTTTAAGACATTTATCTTCCACTTTTAAATATAACATTTGCTAGCATCTCACTTTTGTACCACTCAAGTATTACCTTGTACTAGAATTATTAGCATATGTGTCACCCTACTGCTATCTCCCACTCCCACATAGGATCATAGATAGAGATCTGCAAGGATCTTTCAAGGTTATTCAACCCTATCTAATTTTTAGCTGAGGAAAGAGTTCTAATAGGAGTATATCACTTGTCAAGGTTAGATTTAGCATTTCCCCCTGCCATTTTTCCACCTTTAACCTTTGAAGAGATGGCAAGCTGAGCAAGAGGCAATACTCTTTTAACCATTCATTGTCACAATGCCTAGCACTGTGCACTATATTGAATATTTTCAATAAAGACTTCTTGAATTGAATTCCATTCTCAGAACACTGTGAGATTTCACATCAAACTCCTAAGCTATTAGCTTTATTTCATGAGAATATCCCTTTGACTATATGAAGAAATCATAGTCCAAATTATTACTATTTCGAGAGGTGAGGATATTAAGACTCTCAGGTATGCCCTGTTAAAGAATAACTAACCAGCAAATTAAAAAAACCAGACAAACAGGTTTTCAATTGCAACAATAATATTCTTCCCCTAGTATTATGATAAATTTTAGGGTCATATGGATCACTAAGGCTATCCTGAAAGCTGATATAGATAATTGTGGTCTATTAAACAAATTTTTCATATTCTAATTATGGTTAACTCAAACTGACATAGGAGAAGGATCACTGTATTGGATTTCAGAAACCCTGGGTTCAAGTTCTGACTCTGATTCATCACATCTCAGTGACTTTGGACAAATGGACTCATTTCCTGTGTCTCTATGCATCTCTGAAATATCTAAGGGCTAATAGGAGCAGATTCATTATCACTTGACGGCCTTTCTTCCTTTCTGACTATATGTAATTTGAGATTGTGTTAATATCCAAGGAAAGTTTAAATATTTTATCTTTAGAAAAATTCAGATCTCAGTGTTTATTACTTCTTCCAAAAATAACTGATTATGTTCATATTCTTTAATCACAGCAGTTATTCTTTGTCTTATAAGGAATTTATGTTGATTTCAGAAGTTCTTTACTCCTTCAATGAAATATGGTATCATTGTTATTTGTACTACTTCCATTTAGAGGTACCTTGGTGGCTCAGTGGATAGAGATCTGTTCCTGGAGTCAGGAAGACTTGAGTTCAAGTCAGACCTCAGAAACTTACTAGCTGTGCTACCCTGGAGAAGCCACTTAACCTCCCTTTGTCTTAATCTCCTGGAGAAGGAAATGGCAAAACAATCCAGTATCTTTGTCAAAAAAAACCCATGGAGAGTACTGAAGTGTTAAGGTCCACAGTGTGATATAGAGTCAGTCTCAACAACAGCAACATGATGAGTAACACCCAACCACCATAGCATCTAGTTACTAAGTAAAAATAATTCCATTATCAGAAGTGAAGAGCGACCCTGTTATTTGGCTCTTCAGATTAATCTTGTTTCTTTTCAAAAATTGAAGTTTGGGGTGGGATGCCAATTGTGCTGAAACATAAATCATCTGCAAAAAGTCTGCTAGAGAAAGAAGGTCATAGCAACCTAGACCAAGTAGGTAATATCTGGTGTAGAATGTTGCATTTGCATTCTGAGAGAGAGAGAGAGAGAGAGAGAGAGAGAGAGAGAGAGAGAGAGAGAGAGAGCATCCTAGGCATCAAGAGAATAAGGACAGTCTAAATAGATCATAGATATCAGGAATAGTAGTGAGACATAATCATATAGGAAAAGTATCTCAGGGACAAATTGTGAAGAAATTTAAAAGTCAAACAAACGATTTTGCATTTGATTCTAAAAAAAGGTAGTTAACCAGGAGAAATAATTAAGGAGACTTGCATGGTCAGATATGTTCTTTAATAAAATAACTTTATCAACTACGTGGAACAGGTTCTTAGCACAGTGCCTGGCATCTGCTCAAGATGCTCAAAAAATGGTCATTGACTGACTGACCAAATTGCAATGGGAAGATAGTTGAGGCAGAGAGACTAATTAGGAGTCAGATGTCATAGTCTAAGAGAGGTGATGGAAAGAGAAGCTGTGAATATTTCCTTGGTTTTATAAGAAGCACCTAAAAGGATAAAATATATGGCATGTCTTCAAGGAGGTCAGTTAGTCTAGCATTGCAAATGTGCTCATTCCAGGACATATAATGTTGAATAAAGTTGTATAAAATACATTTTAATGTTTAGGTGTTTAGCTTCCTTGGGTAATGAGTGGGTGACTAGATCTGTGTATGTGCAATAGAGTGGGACATCACTAAGGGAAGAAAGGTTTCCATATTTCTCCTTGAGTAAGCTGACACGTACTGTAAAAGTTCATCGACGTTCATATATTTTACAAAACAAAACACCTTAAGAGGAATAAAATTTGTCACTGTGCAAAGTAGATACCAGAAGTTAAACTTTTAATATTGTTATTTCTCCTATTTGCAACTTCAGCAATAGAAATAAAAAGAACAGAAATGGAAATGCAATATATAACTCGTTCAAGGAAGTAGGAAGTAACCCATTACATTAGACTAAAGGGAGCTAAATGTTTCCATTATAACCAGAATTAACCACCTTTGAAAGTCCATTTTGCCTCAGATAGTAGATCAGTTCCTAAGAAATGATCTTTGGTTATGTTT
This sequence comes from Notamacropus eugenii, assembly GCF_028372415.1. NCBI lineage: Eukaryota > Metazoa > Chordata > Mammalia > Diprotodontia > Macropodidae > Notamacropus > Notamacropus eugenii. The sequence continues at coordinate 264,891,239 of NC_092874.1, forward strand.
AAAATATGCTGAATGGGGGGGGGGGGGTGCAAGGAAGAGGAAGCATGTGTGAGGGGGTGAGATCCAATCCACATCTCACAATCAAATTCAGAGGCTTGGCATCCCTACATGATTTCTAAGAGTCTTCATGCAGTTCATAGTTTGCAATTGCAACATGCCTTTGGAAAAAAAGTAGCTTTCACCAAGGATAAACGCAACTCATCTCAAGCTTGGTAGCTTTCAATTTACAATGTCTCACTCAGAGAAGTAGAATTTCATTAACTCAGTGAATTGCACAATTATTAAACTGTTGTCCAGAAACAATTTACATTGCTCAAATTGGCAAGTATTGTGTCAATGCTCAAACAGCTATGCTAGCAGACACAATTTCTCCTTTTATCATACTAATGGTTTCTTATTTTGGCCAGCCATGGTTATTACTTTCCAAATTATGCCAGTGGGGGAAAAAGGCATTATACAAATACCTATTCAAATTGATGTGCGTGTTATGAGTTATTCATATTATATTTTGCAACCTGTGTGAAATTATGCATCTGATAAAGTTAAAAGACCATTCCAAGTCCACAAAAATGACAGCAGTGTGCTTCCAAAATCTCCTTTTCCTGTTTAGAATAAATATTTTATGACACTTTCTGCAGCCACAATTTTGCACTCAATTTTTCCATTATGTCGCTAAGTGACCTGTTTTCCCTTTCTTCTTCTAACAAGCAAATCTCCATTTGAAATTTAAGGTGAAGGACCATCGAAATCATCATTAAAGATAATGTTGGTCTATTTCCATCATGGAGATACTTAAGGTAGAAAAAAAAAGCTTGGACAGATATTAAGTGGTTTGTCATGATACGTATGTCATATCATAAATTTCATATGGTAGTTTACATATGAAACTACTTCCAAAAATATAGTATTTGAGGTCATATAGAGCATATCTGGAACTGTTAGGGACAGGGACAGGGACTAGATTTATGACTGACTGGTACACACGAATTCTAGATGAGAAAATTCCCTCTTTCAAAGTAAGTCAATATCTTCCCTGAAAAAAATGCTATTAGATAATCAATTAACTGAGTGGATAAGTGATTTGCCAGGTATCATATTGAAATTATGTGTCAGACATGGAACTAGAACTCGGGTCTTCATAGTCCAGCACAATAAGCAGCCAGATACTGCTAGACTGAGGCTTTAGGGGCTCAAAACTTTCATTAATCCCTATCATTTACATATCTTTCTTATTTTCACTGGATCCATTGCTACAGGGTTGACTGTTTCATCTCTAGGGGAAACTAAGCTCCAATGCCTCAATATTGCCCCTTCAGATTTATTAGAAACAATTGCATTTAGGGCTGTGGTTTAAGAGCTCCTCCATGGAAACATTAGAAAGATGTGAAAAATAAACTAGTGTACAAACATGAATCAATCAGGCACTGATTCCCAGAAAGGAAAAATATAATTTATTCAATAAAGAATCATAGAATAGTTACAAATCAGTTGAGACTCCAAGAGTATGCCTTCTTCATTGGAACATTGATAGCAGGGATGCTCCTTAGTTATTTTACATTTCACCTCTCCTAAATATAGCCTTAGCTATAATAAGTAGTCTCTTCTTCATCAGTGATTTCTCTTCAATGGGTGACTGTTTCCCTTCTGGCCAGGCAGCTACTACTCCCTGCCACATTGATGCTGTAACTGGTCCTGGAGTTAATAATTCACTTCCTGAGACACCCAAGAAGGGAGGAAGTTGGCAGCTGCCATTCAAATTTTAATAATGAAATGAATCACAGTAAAGAAGACACAAACTGGAGTTTCCCAATTTCAAACACAGATTTAATGAGGAGATTATGTATTTACAGATTGGCAAGGAGAAGGGAGAAGGACACATATCCCATATATCCTATGTAGTTCTTTAATAACTTGAGGTTACGGGGAGGAAGAGTTTAAGGCTAAAGATCTAGTTCCTTTAGTAGATCTGCCATATCCTGGTTCAGCAGGTAATTAAAATATACTAATAGCAGTCAGAAAACAGAGATTATCTGTGCCTGCTATACAGAGGAATGCCCTATCAAGCATCCCTGAAAAGGTACTACTACATTGACGTCAAGGTCAGCTCCCTCTGCACTAATCCTTTCAGCCTCTATGTGTCTAGTTGTGAATCAATCAAAATCACCTTTACTTCTAAATCTTATCCATTCATTACTCTACTTCACAAACTTGATGGGCCTTTGTGCTCTTCCTTATACATGATGTTCCATCTCCTATCTCCATATCTTTCTACAAGTTGTCACACACACTTATAATGTAGTTCCTTTTTAATTTCCACTCTCATAATACTTAATTTCATTCAAACCTTCTTCTTTTTTTTATTTATTTTTGTTTAACAATCACTGCCATACAATTGCGATTTTATCCCCCCCACACCCACCCCCAACTACCCTCGTCCCTCCCCACGACTGCATACAATTCTGTATAGGTTCTACATATACTTTCCTATTGAGTGTATTTTCACTATAGTCATGCTATGTAGTCAGACTAAAATAAATGAAAGAAATCATATAACAAATCAAAACATGATACACAAAACCTTACACATACACAAACATGATCTGCTACATTTTGCGAATGACTTCCATATTTCTTTCTCTGAGTGTGGAAGGCATTTTGCCTTGAGAACCACCATTGGGATTTTTTTTTTTAAGAAGTTCTTGCGTTATTACGAAATTCCAAGTCTACCAGAAAAAACTCTCGCACACTGTGGTCGTTGCTGTGCACAAAGTTCTCCTGGTTCTGCTCCTTTCACTCAACATCAGGTCATATAAGTCCTTCCAGGCCTCTCTGAAGTCTTCTTGTTCATCATTTCTTATGGCACAATAGTACTCCATTACATTCATATACCATAATTTATTCAGCCATTCCCCAATTGATGGACATCCCCTTGACTTCCCAGTTTTTGGCAACTACAAAAAGTGCTGCTATAAATAATTTTGTACATGTGGGACCCTTTCCCATTTTTATGATCTCTTGGGGATACAGTCCTCGTAGCGATATTGCTGGGTCAAAGGGTATGCACATTTTTGTAGCCCTTTGGGCATAGTTCCAAATTGCTCTCGAGAATGGTTGGATGCGCTCGCAGCTCGACCAACAATGAATTAGTGTTCCAACTCTCCCACATACTCTCCAGCATTTATCATTTTCTTGTTCTGTCATGTTTGCCAATCTTATAGGTGTGATGTGGTACCTCAGAGTTGTTTGGATTTGCATCTCTCTAATCAATAGTGATTTAGAGCATTTTTTCATATGATTATAGATATCTTTAATTTCTTCCTCTGAAAATTGCCTGTTCATATCCTTTGACCATTTATCAATTGGGGAATGACTTGTGTGATTATACATTTGAATCAGTTCTCTATGTATTCTAAAAATGAGGACTTTATCCCTGAGCTTAGCTGTAAAAATTCTTGCCCAATTTACTACATCCCTCCGGATTTTGGTTGCATTGGGTTTGGTTGTGCAAAAACTTCTCAGTTAAATGTAATCAAAGTTATCCATTTTGCATTTCATAATGCTTTCTGTCTCTCCTTTAGTAAAAAATTCTTCCCTTCTCCATAGATCTGATAAATACACTATTCCTTGCTTCTCCAGTTTATTCATGGTATCAATCTTTATACCTAAATCATGTACGCATTTGGACTTTATTCTTGTGTACGGTGTCAGGTATGGGTCTATGCCTAATTTCCTCCACACTGTTATCCAGTTTTCCCAGCAATTTTTGTTAAACAGTGAGTTCTTATCCCAGAAGCTGGGGTCCTTGGGTTTATCAAACAGAAGGTTGCTATATTCCTTGCCTACTGCGTCTTGAGTGCCAAGTTATTCCACTTGTCTACCTCTCTGTTTCTTAGCTAATACCAAGTGGTTTTGATAATTGCTTCTTTATAGTACAGTTTGAGGTCTGGTAGCGCTAGGCCACCTTCCCAAGCATTTCTTTTCATTAGTCCTTTTGATATCCTGGACCTTTTGTTTTTCCAAATGAATTTTGATATTATTTTATCCAGCTCTAGAAAATAATTGTCTGATAGTTTAATTGGTATGGCACTAAATAAGTAAATTAATTTAGGTAGAATTGTCATTTTTATTATATTAGTACGGCCTATCCATGAGCAACAAATGTTTTTCCACTTACTTAAATCTGACTTTATTTGTGCAAAAAGTGTCTTGTAATTGTGTTCATGTAATCCCTGGCTTTGTTTTGGCAAGTAAACTCCTAAGTATTTTATACTGTCTACCCTAGCTTTAAATGGGATTTCTCTTTCTATCTCTTGCTGTTGGACTTTGTTGCTAATATATAGGAACGCAGAAGATTTGTGCGGGTATATTTTGTAACCTGCAGCTTTGCCAAAGTTGTTTATTATTTCAAGTAATTTTTTACTTGAATCTCTGGGATTCTCTGGGTAAATCATCATATCATCTGCAAAGAGTGAGAACTTAGTTTCTTCTTTGGCTATTCTTTTTCCTTCTATATCTTTATCTTGTCTAATTGCTAGAGCTAACATTTCTAGTACCATATTGAATAGTAGTGGTGATAATGGACAACCTTGTTTCACCCCTGATCTTATTGGGAATGCATATAGCTTATCCCCATTGCATATAATGCTTGCTCTAGGTTTTAGATAGATACTGCTTATTATTTTATGGAAAGTTCCCTTTATTTCTACATTTTCCAGTGTTTTTAGTAGGAATGGGTGTTGTATTTTGTCAAAAGCTTTTTCTGCATCTATTGAGATAATCCTGTGGTTTTTGTTGGCTTTGTTGTTGATGTGATCGATAATGCTAATAGTTTTCCTAATATTGAACCAGCCCTGTAATCATGGTATTGGTCCTACCTGATCATAATGTATTAATCTTGTGATAAGATGCTGTATTCGTTTTGATAAGATCTTATTTAAAATTTTTGCATCTATATTCATTAGGGAAATTGGTCTATAATTTTCTTTCTCTGTTTTGTCTCTTCCTGGTTTGGGTATCAAAACCATATTTGTACCATAGAAAGAATTTGGGAGGACTCCTTCTTCCCTAATTTTCAAAAATAGTCTATGTAGTATTGGAATTAACTGTTCTTTAAATGTTTGATAGAATTCACTTCTGAATCCATCTGGCCCTGGAGATTTTTTCCTAGGGAGTTCATTGATGGCTTGTTCAATTTCTTTTTCTGAGATGAGGTTGTTTAAGTATTCAACTTCCTCTTCTCTTACTCTGGGCAATTAATCCATCTCATTTAGATTATCGAATTTGTGGGCATAAAGTTGGGCAAAGTAGTTTCTAATTATTGTTTTAATTTCCTCCTCATTGGAGGTGAGTTCACCCCTTTCATTTTTAATATTAGTAATTTGATTTTCTTCTTTCTTTTTTTTAATCAGATTGACCAAAGGTTTATCAATTTTATTAGTTTTTTCATAAAACCAACTATTGGTTTTATTTATTAATTCAATAGTTTTCTTAATTTCAATTTTATTAATCTCTCCTTTGGTTTTCAGTATTTCTAATTTGGTATTTACTTGGGGATTTTCAATTTGTTCTTTTTCTAGCTTTTTCAACTGCAAGCCCAAGTCACTGATCTCCTCTTTCTCTATTTTATTTATGTAAGCATTCAAAGATATAAAACTTCCCCTAATAACTGCTTTTGCAGTATCCCATAAGATTTGGTATGTTGTCTCACTATTGTCATTCTCTTGAATGAAATTGTTGATTGTTTCTATGATTTCTTCTTTAACCCAACCCTTCTTTAGAATTAGATTATTTAGTTTCCAATTGATTTTTGGTTTATCTTTCCATGGCCTTTCATTAAATGTAATGTTAATGCATTATGATCTGAGAAGGATGCATTGATTATCTCTACCTTTCTGCACTGGATTGTGAGATTTTTATGTCCTAGTACATGGTCAATTTTTGTGAATGTTCCATGTACCACTGAGAAAAAGGTATATTCCTTTCTATTCCCATTTAATTTTCTCCAAAGATGTATCATATCTACCTTATCCAGAGTTTTATTTACCTCCTTAACCTCTTTCTTGTTTATTTTGAGGTTAGATTTATCGAGTTCAGAGAGGGGGAGGTTGAGGTCCCCTACTAGTATAGTTTTGCTGTCAATTTCTTCCTTCAACTCCCCCAACCTCTCCTCTAAGAATTTGGATGCTATACCACTTGAAGCATACATGTTTAGTAATGATATTGCTTCATTGTCTATGGTGCCTTTTAGCAGGATATATTTTCCATCCTTATCCCTTTTGATTAGATCTATTTCTGCTTTTGCTTTGTCTGAGATTAGGATTGCTACTCCTGCCTTTCTTACATGAGCTGAGGCACAATATATTCTGCTCCATCCTTTGACCTTTATCCTATGTGTATCCCCCCATTTCAAATGTGTTTCTTGTAAGCAGCATATTGTTGGATTATGGCTTTTAATCCATTCTGCTATCCGTCTCCGTTTTATGGGAGAGTTCATTCCATTCATATTCACAGTTATGATTACAGTCTGTGTATTTCCCTCCATCCTCTTTCCCACCATTTGTGCTTTTAGCTCTCCCGTCTCCCTTCCCCTCCTCAATAGTATTCACTTTTCTCCCCCTCCTCCTGCACCCTTCCCCTCCTTCTTTTAGCCCCCTCCCTCCCTTTTACTCCCCTTTACTCTTATTGCTTCTTCCCTCCCTTTTAGCCACCCTCCCCTTTCTTCCCCCTTCCCCTTCTACTACCTTATAGAGCTAGTTAGGATTATCTACTTAAGATTATTGTTCCCTCCTTTAAACAAATCAGATGAGAGTACCTCTCAAACAATGCTCATCTCCCTCCCCTCCTTCCCTCTACTATAGTTTTTTACTTCTTCCTGTGATGTAATTTGCCATTTTCTGCTTCCTCCTTTTCACACCTACTATTACAATACCTTCTCATACTTAAATCATATTTTTGACATGAGATCATTTACTTTATACCCGTTCCCTCTACATATATCCCTTTTATCATAATAGCTGCACAGTTCTCAAGATTAACAGGTATCATCTTCCCTTATAGGGAGGTAAACAGTTTGCCCTAATTGAGTAGCAAGTTTTTGTTTTTGTTTTTTCCCCTCTGTTTACCTTTTTATGATTCTCTGGAGACCTGCATTTGAAGATCAAATTGTCTATTGAGTTCTGGTGTTTTGGTCAGGAAGCTCTGGAAATCCCTTATTTCGTTGAATGACTTTCTCCTTGCCTGAAATGTTATGCTGAACTTTGCTGGGTAGTTGATCCTTGGTTGAAGTCCCAACTCCTTTGCCTTACGGAATATTGGGTTCCAATTCTTTCGATCTTTTAATGTAGAGTCCTGTGTGATCCTGACTGTGTGTCCTTGATATTTGAATTGTTTCTTTCTGGCTGCTTGTAGTATTTTCTCCTTCACTTGATAGCTCTGGAATTTGGCAACGATATTTCTTGGGGTTTTGAGTTTGGGATCCCTTTCGGGAGGGGAATGGTGGATTCTTTCGATGACTATTTTGCCCTCTGAATCTAGTACTTCTGGACAGTTTTCCTTGATGATTTCCTGGAAGATATTGTCCAGACTCTTTTCTTCATCATGGGTTTCTGGCAGGCCAATAATTCTTAGATTTTTCTCTCCTGGATCTATTTTCCAGGTCAGTTGTTTTTCCAATTAAATATTTTACATTTTCTTCTATCTTTTCATTCTTTAGATTTTGTTTGACTGATTCTTGTTGCCTCATTGAGTCATTAGTTTCTACTTGCCCAATTCTAATCTTCATCGTAGTGTTTTCTTCAGTTAGCTTTTCCATCTCCTTTTCCATCTGACCAATTTTTCCCTTTAAGGAGCTATTTTCTCCATTTAATTTTTGTACTTCTTTTTCCATTCGACCAATTTTCCCAGTTAGGTTTTGGGTTTCCTTTTCCATCTGATCAATTTTCCCAATTGGGTTTTGGATTTCCTTTTCCATTTGATTAGCTCTTCCTTTTAGGGAATTATTCTCTCCAGTTAATTTTTGAACTTCCTTTTCCATTTCTTCAATTTTCTTTTTCAGGGTGATGTTCTCATCAGTGAATTCTTTTTTTATAATTTTAAAATCATTGGCCAGTTTTTCTTCTATTCCCTTCTTCAGTTGTTCCAGGTAAGCTAGTTTTGCTTGCGAGAAATTCATAGTCCCTTCTGAAGTTTCAGATACAAGTACAGTCTCAGCTCTGACCTCTTTGGTGTTTGTGCTTTGGTCCTTATCCCCATAGAAAGATTCTATGGTTTTTTCACTTTTCGTCTGCTTTTTCCTATTCATGATTTTGGCTGAGTGTTGTAGCTTCTGGTTCTTTCAATCAGAAGGTACAGAACTTTGTGTTGAGCCGATGTGTGAAGAAGCTAAAAGCAGGTTTTTGTTTTTTATTTCCCAGATCAACCCTGGGGTTAGCTTGTTAAGTGTGTGGGAGGGGTGGTCTGGTCACAGGAGATCTCCTCAGCTGACCTGAGGCAAAGGCAAGGTCAGGGGATGGTGATCCCAGCTTCCCTATTGTCTTCCCTTTCCCCTTGGAGGGCTGAGGCATGCCTAGATGCTAATGCGTGTTCCCACCCCTCCTGGGGTTCGTCTCCTGGTGCTGAGGCTTGCCTGGGTCTCAGTGCAAATTTTCTCTGCCCTGGGTCCTCTGTCCTTCCGGATTGCCTCCGCCACAGTAGGAAGAATCCCCCTTTGCTATTTTCCTAGCCTCTGGTGTTATGAGACTATTTGCCCCCTTCTGCTGTTCCCGCTGATCCAGGATTTTTCTGGGGAAATATTTTATGGTTCTTTCATGGTCATCAGGGGGGAGGAGAGAACATTTACTGATCACTCTGCCATCCTGTCTCCAGGAAGTTCAAGTAGGTGACTTACCGAAGTTTAGTCTTCAGGCTGAAGGTTTCAAGGTCTGCTGCGCTGATATCTGGCACCCAGCAGCTCTCACCAGCTCGGCCTGGCTTGTCTCCTGCTCCACTGTTTTCGCCCGCCACTCTCGGGCTTCTCAGGTCCCTTCCACCCTGCTGCGCTGACCACGCTGAGCTGTGCGCTGGGGCTCACCCCTGTGGAACAGATCCTTCCCGTGGACCTTCCAGTCTAACCTGGGCTCCGAATCTGTCAAAGTCTGTCACCCACTGGATTCCGCACCTCCAAAGCTTGGTCAGATTCTCCTTTCAGAGGTATCCAGAGGAATTTGTCCAGGAGCTTAGGTGAGTCATTGCTTTCACTCTGCCATCTTGGCTCCGTCCCCTCCAAACCTTCTTCTACACTAGGCCTTTCACTATTCTCCTACTTGCTAGTTATTAAAATAATTTCTTTACATTTAAAATTATATACATTTATTTCTGTACAATTATTTCTGTGAATATTGTCACTGCTTATATAATACAAGTTCCCTGAGGGCAGGGATTCTTTCATTGTGTCTTTTGTATCCTTAGTATCTAAAATATGAGAGAGATGGAGAGAGACAGAGAGAAAGACAGAGAGACAGAGAGATGACAGAGAGACAGAAAGAGACAGAGACAGAGACAGAGAGAGAGAGAGAGAGCCTAGAAATCAAATTTCAAGAAATCACACAGAAAAATTACCTCAATATTCTAGAATCAGAAAACACAACAAGAATTGAGGGAATCTACTGATACCAAATGAAAACCCCAGAACATTATAGCTGAATTTCTCACACAAAAAAGAGGCACCCAAGGAAGTGCTTTTAGGTGGAGGGAAAAATGGGGCAGTTTTGGCCAATGCTTGACCTTTACTCTCATTAAAATGAATTCATGGAAGGCAGAATATATATGTGTGTGTATGTTGAAATAAATTAAATATTAAAATACTAAAAAAAGATGAGAAGAACTCACCCCAAAATGAAAAATAACAGAAAGGATTAGTAATTAAAATCCAACAATATGTTTTTATGCAAAATAACACACTTGAAACAGAGTTAAAATAAAGAGCTGAAGGAGAACGTATTGTGCTTTACATGTGGTAAAAATGACAGGCATAATAAAATGCACCCAGACAAAGCAAAAGTGAAAAAAAATAAATCAATAAAAGAACTATTTAAAAGGAATAAGCAGGGAAACTACGTGTTTCCAAAGAGACACCATAGACAGTGAAGTAGTGTCAACACTCAACATATTTGCACCAAATGGCAAAGCATCCAGATTCTTAAAGGAAAAATTAAATGAATCACAGGAAGAAATTGACAGTAAACTTATATTTAGGGGGCACTTCAACTTTCCCCTCTCAGAACTTAGATAAGTGTAGATGAGTTTAAAAGGGTTAAATGAATCTAACCATGAAATAAATAATTAACAAATTGAGGAGATAAAAATAATCTTAAAAAGTTAAATACGATAGACCCAGAGAAAACTGAATGGTAATAGAGAGAATTATCATTCTTTTCTCAGCTGTATATAGTGCCTTCACAGAATATGACCATATACTAGGGACTTGGAAATGTCACGATCAAATACAGGAAAGCAGAAATATTAAATTCACCCTTTTCAGATGATAATACAATAAAATTGCATTTAATAAAAACTTACTGAAACATAGATTTAAATTAATTGATTTGGAATAATTTTATCCTAAAGAATAAGTGGATCAAAAATAATTCATGGAAACAATAATTTCATTAAAGAAAATGACAACGAAATGATATTTCAAAACTTGTGGAATTCAAAGAAAGAAATGCTGAGGGGAAATTTATATCTCTAAAACATTGGTTAATAAAAGAGAGATGTGATAGATGAATGAATTGAACATAAAACTAAAAGGAAATAAAACCTCACAAAATAACAAATTAAAAATGTCCATTTAAATGCCAAAATGGAAATTCTAAAAATCACAGTAGATGTTGACAAACTTGAAAACCAAAACCAAAAAATTGCTGAAAGATATGTAGAAAAATTAGGACGCTAATACACTGTTAGTAGAGTCTTAAATTGCAAATAATTCTCTCCAAATGTGAATACTTTGCTTTTGCTTTTAGAATAAAATCTATATTCTTAACCCAGACCTTCATTATCTGAGTCAATATATTTGTGTTTAACTTTTTGATTCATTCAATGAAATATTTTATCTATTAATATTACTTGGAAATACACTATTCTGTAATCCAATTAACTTGCAAGTCATGACACCATCTTACTGATATCATGGTCCTCTTTTAGAATGAAGGACAAACCACACACTCAGTTATGATTGCATATTCACAGCTAGCTAGCGAACATCATTTCATAGTCCATTAAACCATTAGTCCTAGTTAACTAGACATCTATGCTGCCACAACCCAGCTTTCTCCTCTCTTTCAGTAGTACCTGATGCCCATTCACATTCCATTGTCTACCTCTTAGTCTGGGAATAATCCTCAATTCACTATCAGCAATTCTTCTGAAAAGGGTATACTAATCTAATGTCCTATGGTTCCTTTTACATTCTTTCAATCTTCCTGTAGTATTTGTATACCCCAGTAGCATAAGAACCCCTGAGAACCTGGACTGTTTCCTCCCCTGTGAAATGTCGGTCAGTTAGTTGGGTCAGTGTAGAGATAACCTGATCTAAGTTCAGAAATACCTGAGTTCAGATCTGGTCTCAGACATTTGCTAGCTATGTGACCTTGGGCAAGTCATTCAACCCTGTTTCAGTCAGTTTCCTCATATGCAAAATGAGCAGGAGAAGAAAATGCACACTACTCTAGTATCTTTGCAAGGAAACCCCAAATGGAGTCAGACAGAACTAAAAAGTGACTGAATTGAAAAATAGCCATAATAAAAACCTAAAATAAAGTTGTTGTGGGGATAAAGAGAGCTAATATGGACAAAACTTTACTTTAGCTTTAAACAGTCCATTAAACATACTAGATTATCATCCTGTAGGTATTTTTTTTTGTTTCGTTCATTTTTACTAGTAGTTTGCATTCTAAGTCTTACAAACCATGCCTTCCATTTTACCAGAGACCCAAGTTGACACATCTATGCTAGAACTTGGCAATTTTTTCCATCCCCACTCTTTTCTTGCATAATAATTGCGTTGATCATTTATTCTTTTAGACAAAATCATAGAACCTTTGAGTTGCAAAGAACCTCAGTGATGATACAGATCAATCAATTCCCTCTAAAAATTATCTCTATAGTTTTAAGCTGCCTCTGAGTGATCACTTACCTTTCATAATTTAGAAAATATTTTCCTTACTAGAGAAACACAATGTCAAAAATGTACTTCTCTAACACCTATCTCATTTTTAACATCTAATCTTAAAATAAGTCCTGCTTATGCTTTGATTTTCCAATTAAACCAAGAGATAAGTAAGGCCTTCCTTCTTCTGCTTGAGCATGAGAAATGATTGTCAAGACTTTCCAACTTTTAGAATTTTTGAGAAAATTTTGTACTTTTATTTTTATATTTATTCTAGATTACATGTTTGTTTTCATATTCTGAATATTTTTAACTGAGTTATTTAAGGAGTTTCCCATATAGCCTAAATTTTTATTGAGATTTTCCCCTTCCCCTTTTCTTGCTAATAAAAATAATTTTTGTTTGTGTAAAAATAAATAAATTTCTAAGTATGTTGCATTGTATTCAATTAAATTCTCCACAATCTTTCATCATGATATGCACAAGCAGCTCTCAAAAAAAGAAGTCAGAACTATTAATGACAACATGAAGAAAATGCTTCAAATTACCACTAACAAGAGAAATGCAAATCAAAACAACTTTAAGTTTTTATATCACATCCTGTTTATTTGGCAAGAATTAGAAAAGCTAAAAGCAGTCCATTTGGAAAGGCCTACAGGAAGACAAGCATTCTAAAGTATTATTGTTGCAGCAATGAGTTAGATTAACTATTATGTAAATTTATGTGAAATTGTATTTTAAAGTCTCTAAATTGCTACCACTTTTTGACCCAGAGACCCCACTACTATCTATATACTACAAAAAGGTCAAAGGTGACAGGTTAGGTTGCATATATGCCACAATATTCATAATATTGTTTTTGGGGAGGAAAAAGTGACATATAAAAAGCCTGAGAGAGTTTCTTAGTAATTAAAATTTTTATTCATTATGGCTAGCGAATAATAAAATGATGGTCATTTGGTTGTCTCTCTTACATGAAAAGACAGATTGTGGCAAGCTCTTGATGCTTATGCGCCTTTGGAAGAGTGAATGTTCCTGCCAAGTGACAATCAACTCTGATTGGTTAAAAAGTAATGAGAATGAATATTGCGTTGAAAGGTGGACTGATTCTAATGAAGAACTGGGGGACTTGACTTTAATTATTCCCAGATCACCCCTAATCTAGGGCAATCGAGAAAAAAAAAGATTTACCCTCTACCTGTGTCTTAGTAATACACAGTGGGCTAGAATTCAACTCTCTCCATCAATGCAGGTCAGTACATTCTTGCTTCTTCTCCTCTTCCTCCTCCTCCTCCTCCTCCTCCTCCTCCTCCTCCTCCTCCTCCTCCTCCTCCTCCTCCTCCTCCTTCTTCTTCTTCTTCTTCTTCTTCTTCTTCTTTTTCTTCTTCTTCTTCTTCTTCTTCTTCTTCTTCTTCTTCTTCTTCTTCTTCTTCTTCTTCTTCTTCCCCTTCTTATCTTAAGGAGTTCTCTAGATTAGATGACAGAGAGGTTAAGTTACTTGACCAGTTCATGGGTTACAAAACCTACAATTTTCGTGATAGCAAATAACTGGAAATGTAGGAAGTGTTGATTAAGAGAAGAATGACTATACAACTTGCAGTGTCTAGGATCATAGATTTGGGGTTAGAGGAAAACTTGGAGTTTACAAAGTTCAATCATCTCATTTTATAGATGAAGAAACTGAGTTTAAATGATTTGCCTTGGATTAGAGTTTATTAACTCTACTAGCATGTGTTTGATATGTAATTTGAGTCCTGTTCTTGATTCTGTGTCTTCTGCTCTATCTAGAAGATCATGTTATCCCTGTAATCCAAAGGGATATTATTACATGATACATGCTGATGGCTATGAAGAATTCATAGAAGGATGGGAAGTCTTACAACAGTTAATGCAAAGAAACTGATCTGAAATTGACAAACTATATATCTACAAAATAGATAAGAAGAAAAGCAAGAACTATGATATCTCACACAGAACATCTAGTAGCTTCTTAATAATCTATTGTTGGTTTAGTTTAATTTAATTTTGGGAGCATATAAATCTGAGAACAGTGTATGGCACACAATTGAAATGACTTACTCCAGAAGTACTTGAATAAATAATTTAAAATAAAAATGGAAGGCAAAAAAAAAGTCTTAGCAATAGTTGCCATTACTTCATCCAAAAGCTTAACCAATATTTTTGTTCATCCTTCATACTTGAAGAGGACCAATAACATCATGATGTTGGGATCAAGGTATAACGTATTCACCTGTGGTTGATCAGTCACATCATTATGCTTATCAGTAATGAGCTTAGAAAACTACAGATCATCTTTTGAACATTTGAAATAGATATGTCTTTATTTGCACATCTCATGCTTCCTTTGATCTATGGCAATCCTTTTTTGCTCATAGCACAATTCTTTCTTTGATGCGGGCATGCTGTGCAGGATGTTCCTTTGCCAGTGTCTCCCATGTTTCATGACATAAAGCAATGCAAATTAATTGCTTCAGTAAGGGGAACAAAAGGACCTAGAAAGCACCTGTATCGAGAAACATTTAATATTCTTGCCAAAGGTAAAAATATGATTCCTTAATGGAACCCTGGGACAGATTATATATTTATTCAAATAATGTTACAAAGAAACTTAATGGATTATAAACTATATTATTTCATAAATAATTGAGAAATAATGTAGAATAAAGCCAGATAAAGCACAGCTAGACAAAATATTGAATTTAGTAAAATCACTGCAGTGACATTTGATGATGAAAGTGGAATGATGACAAACAGAAAAAAATGGAAAACATTTGTAAAAGTATAAATCTTAACACACACACATACATCCATCAAAGATTGTGGAATCACAACATTTGAACTCTGATACCCTGATGTTGCAGTTCAAAATACTTTTATAGAGAAGGAGCCTATTGCACACATACACACACACATGCACATATGCACACACATGAAAAATAACTGGATTAGAACAAGTATGATAGAAGAGATTCATGCGGAGGGTGATAAAACTGAAAAACTGCTATCCAAGGTATACAAAGGAAGATAAGATAGCAAAGGAAAGGAGGAAAATGAACTTTAGCAATACCCACAATTATAACTAAAGGAATAAGAAGAAGCAAAACAAGGCAAACAAGAAAAAAACCCACAACTCTATACCTACTCCCCTATCTGTCTCTACAAAATGTAAGAACATTTTAAAAAAAGCAGATTTCTACAAGTAATGTTCTATACCTTTGTCATTTTAAAATTAACTGAAAAATGGATGAACTATAGAATTTCATTATACTTTTTGTTGTTGATTATACCTTACAGAGTCTTTTACAATATTGTGTCTCTCATCCACACAGAAAGGCCATTTATTATTCCCCAGAAGAAGGACAAAGTAGAAATACCCTGTTCAGTGACATTCTAATAAAGAACTTTGGGAAAGATATAAAACTATGAGATAGAGTATATCTAATGCTAATATATGATACATATAATATGTGTGTATATGTATATTTGTATGTGTGTGTGTGTATACATAAAATGCAGAATTGAGACTGAAGATAGATTCCTTGTGAATGGTAAGGTTCATTTTTTGAAATGACATTAATGCATCCACCTCTAGACCACTACAGAGACTCCTGGAAAATAATCAGAGTAGGGGATGGTGCCAAGATGGTAGAATAGAAGTACAGACCTGCTGCAACTCTCCTCCTACAACCCACAAAATATGTGTAAAAAATGACTCTAAACAAATTCTCAAGACACAGAAGCCACAAAACAACAGAGTTAAAGAGATTTCCAGCCCAAGGCAGCCTGGAAGGTCAACAGGAAAGGTCTATTGCACAAGGATCAGAGAGTAGCACATCCCAGCCTTGGTTTCATGCCATGGAATAACAGGAAGTAGCTGTGATTCCCAGATTTCTCAACCCACAAATGCCAGAGACAGCTTGTAAGGTTAGTGAAACAACTCTTTCACCTGGATGAGAAGGGAGCAGGATCCTGCCCTAACCCTGGCCCCAGGTGGCTGCAGTGTCCATTTTTGGAGCCCCCTAGCCTAAAGATCCTGGGGGAATTGAGCCCCTGATCTGGATCTCAGACCTAAGTGGCAGTCCTGGGGTGAGGTAGAGCACTGGCTGGTGGATTTGGTAGAGGCTCTGGAGAGGGAATTCTAATCACAGATCCTAGGCAGAAAAGTTTCGGGCTGCTCCCAGACAAGAGCACAGGACAGGAGAGGAGTTAATTTCTCTCCCTTGATTGTGCCACCTTGGAGGAACAGAGAGCTTACAGGTAGCTAGAGTATGCCCTCCACTTGGCAAGGGACTCAAAAGTCAAGTAACTGACTGGGAAAATGCCCCCAAAAAGGGAAAAAATAAGACTATAGAAGATTACTTTCTTGATGAACAGGTTTCGGGTGAGGAAGAACAAAGCATACCATCAGAGGAAGACATAAAAGTCAAGGATTCTGCATCCAAAACCTCCCAAAAAATTGTGCAATGGTCTCAAGTCATGGTACAACTCCAAAAGGATTTTCAAAATCAAATAAGAGAGGTGGAGGAAACATTGGAAAAAGAAATGGGAACAATGCAAGAAAATCATGAAAAGCAAATCAACAGCTTGCTAAAGGAGACCCCCCCTCAAAAAAAAAATGCTGAAGAAAATAACACCTTTAAAAATAGACTAACCTAAATAGCCAAAGTTATCCAAAAAGCTAATGAGAATGCTTTAAAAAGCAGAATTAACCAAATGGAAAAGGGGGTTCAAAAGCTCACTGAAGAAAATAGTTCTTTAAAAATTGGAATGGACCAGATGGAAGCTAATGGCTTTATGAGAAACTAACAAATTGCAACACAAAACCAAAAGAATCAATAATAGAAGACAATGTGAAATATCTCATTAGAAAAACAACTGACCAAGAAAATAGATCCAGAAGAGACAATTTAAAAATTGTGGGACTACCTGAATGCCATGGTCAAAAAAAGAGCCTTCAATCCTTCATGAAATTGCCCTGATATTTCAGAACCAGAGGATAAAATAAATATTAAAAGATTCCACTAATCACCTCCTGAAAGTGATCCCAAAAGGAAAACTTCTAGGAACATTGTAAACAAATTCCAGAGTTCCCAGTTCAAGAAGAAAATATTGCAAACAGCCAGAAACAAACAATTCGAGTACTGTGGAAATACAATCAGGATAGAACAGGATCTGGCATCTTCTACATTAACGGACTGAAAGGCATGGGATATGATATTCCAGACGTCAAAGGAACTAGGGTTAAAACCAAGAATCATCTACCCAGCAAAACTGAATATAATGCTTCAGGGGAAAAAATATTCATTCAATGAGATAGACGACTTTCAAGCATTCTTGATGAAAAGATCACAGCTGAATAGAAAATTTAACTTTCAAACACAAGAATCAAGAGAACCATGAAAATGTAAATAGGAAAGAGAAATCATAAGGGACTTACTGAACTTGAACTGTTTACATTCCTACAGGGAAAGATCATCATATTTGTAACTTTGAGGCTTTTCTCAGTGTTTGGGTGGTTAGAGGGATTATATATATACATATGTGTGTGTGTGTGTATGTGTGTGTGTGTGTGTGTGTGTGTGTGTGTGTGTGTGTGTGTGTGTGTGTGTGTGTGTGGAGAGAGAGAGAAAGAGACAGAGACAGAGAGACAGAGACAGAGACAGAGAGACAGAGACAGAGAGATAGAGAGACAGAGGGCATAGGGTAAGTTGAATAGGAAGGAATGATATCTAAAATAATAAAAGTAAGGTGTGAGAGGAATATATTGGGAGGAAAAAGGGAGAAATGGAATGGGGCAAACTATCTCTCATAAAAGAGGCAAGAAAAAACTTTTTCAATAGAGGGGAAAAGATGGGGAGAGATGAGAAGGAAAAAGTGAAGCTTACTCTCATCACATTTGGCTTAAGGAGTTAATAACATCACACTCAATTTGGTATGAAAATTTATCTTACACTAGAGGAAAGTAGGGGGAAAGGGTATAAGTGAGGTGTGGGGGGGGATGTTAGAAAGGAGAGCAAATGGGAATATGGAGTAATTATAATAAACACTTTTGGGGAGGGACAAAGTCAAAAGACAAAATAGAATAAATGATGGGCAGGATAGGATGGAGGGAAATGTAGTTAGTCTTTCACAACATAATATCTTTGCAATATTAAAATTCACTTGATATTACTATATACTAATGACATGTGTAACCTGAGTCCAAGAAACTAAAACAAAACAAAATGAACATCATACAGGCAGAAATAAATAATGATTTTGTGGATGTGAACAAGTCACAATGTATATTCAATGAGAAACTCTGTAGGAAAACAGAAGTAAAGATGTTACGAACTAATTCCCTGCTAGGAAACAACAATGACTAGGCCACGTGCCAAGACTATAGGATAATCGTGGGCCAGACAGAGTTTTCCACTGGCACTTTTTGGTTTGGGGAGGGTGGAAGGAAGCAGGAAACATCTCCAGCACTTTGAGTGTATTCTATGTGGTGAGTTTTTTGCAGGATATGGATAAGAAGTAGAGAATGGGAAGTACTGAATGGGCTGTGATCTACATCATTGAATGGAATTCTGAAATCGGTGAAACCAATAAAAGAGCAAAAAAATGAACATTTGTTCCCAAATGACTCTTAAATCTAAATCCCATAAATTACAAAACTAAATCATTTTGAAAATATCATTGGAAGAACATTGTATCAGGAAATGTTTGGTTTTTTTTTTCTCTGTGTGTTCTTCTTTGTTGGGCCTGTTATGTTTCATTTTGATTTCTTAGTCTCTCATTTATATTTCAGATTTTAGCTTAGGGTTTGAAGGCCAAGAAAGGAACTAGTCAGCTCTGGCCAGTTAGTAGGAAGCTCCTAATTTAAGACATTTTCATTGCCTGAATAAAAGTTTTGCAGTAATACAGACCCCTCCTGGAAGAATTGACTTCTACCCTTTAAAAGGCCCATTGGGACTCAGAGGCTTTTGAGGTTTTCCAGAAGGCTCCTTACCACATTCAGACTCTAGCTTTATATTTTGTCGCCTGGAGAGTCTGGACAGTTGACAACTTTCAGTCGGGCAAGCTTTATTCTAGGCAATGGCCAATCCCAAGAAATGCACAAAAGCAGGATCTAGTGCCTAGGCAAACAGATGGTTTTGGTTACTATTGCTCATTTTAATTAACTAATTTGGCCAAAAACTTACCCTCAGAATGAGAGAAGACAATAGCTTTCATAATATGGACTGCCAAACTGTTTTATTGGATAGATATGGTTAGGCCATTAAGATTCACTGCCAATGGCCATATGCATTGTTTCAACTTTCTCTAACAAACCATTTCCCTCCATCTTGTGACTCTGTGCTAAATATGAAATGTAATTAATTAGATGGTAACACTTTATCTTTCTGTTTTCATGCTAGCTAGTAATATAGATATGGACCAAAACTCTGGCAGAGCTCTTCAATGAGCAGTTAAACAAATAGGTTCTTAAAGACAGTATTAGAGCCAGTAAACCCAAAACACTTCATAAGAAAAATTAATATATGGTGAGCTCAAGAAACATTTGCTCATTCTGTGTTTCTATTGTTTGAGTTTTTATATGGAAAATTTGCATGGAGTAAGATGTTAATAGTGAGAGGATTTGTTATTATTCAATTGTATAAATAATTCTATACTTATGAATGATTACCTTGCCCCTTCCCAAGCATCACTCTACTTATAGATACCACTCACCATTTGGAAATAAATTGGATCACAGTCAAGGAAATGACATAAT
Organism: Notamacropus eugenii; assembly: GCF_028372415.1. Lineage (NCBI taxonomy): Eukaryota > Metazoa > Chordata > Mammalia > Diprotodontia > Macropodidae > Notamacropus > Notamacropus eugenii. Next base: position 264,911,161 of record NC_092874.1, read on the forward strand.
TTAACTTATAAATGATCTCAGGGCTATATAATGTAATTCAAAGCATCTACACGTATGTGGCTTCGTGATCAGTTTGATGAGAAAATGACAGGGAGGTGCATTTTCCTATGGAGTGTGTGGACATAACCTATTAGCTTCTCTTTTGGAAGACTGATGACATTTTGAGAATCTAGAGGTTTTGTTCCTAATTTATGAGAAATTGTTGATGGTAAATGTACGTTTCTGTCATCATTTCAACAAACTGAAGAGGGAATTCCACAATAAACTCTCTACATGCGATCTGGCAATAGAAGAGAACCCAGAACTGACCTAATATTATCATTATTTTAGAGATATACAGACTGAGGCTCAGGAAGGATAAATGATTTGCCAAAGTCACAAAGGGAAAAAAAAATAAAGGAGGAATATAAACCTATATCCTTTTGCTCCACTGCCATTACTATTTCTCAATCATGTTGAACGTTTAAAGTACGACAGATTGTCTTGAATGTGTACAACTACTATAACTTGGATACCTGTTGTCATTTTGTCCTTTTAAGACTATTGTTGCTGGTTCTAGAGTTGTATAGAAGTATAGTATAGTTGTATAGTTGACTAGAAGCTAAGTTATGTTAGTCTTGATTAGGACTAAGAGGGTTTTTTCTCATCCAAAGTGAAAAGATTGATTTACATGTTAATTTAATTTAATCTCAGAAATCTTTTTTTTCTTATTTTAAATTTATTTATGTTCAGATTTTAACATACACTTCCATAAAATTTTGACTTCCAAGTTTTCTCCCCATATGCCCTCTCCCCTCACCCTAGGAAAGCTTGTATTCTGATTACCCTTTCTCCAATTCACCCTCCCTTCTATCATACCCTGTCTTATGCCCTTCCCTTCTATTTTCCTGTAGGGTAAGATAGATTTCTATACCCCATTGTCTATATATCTTATATCATAATAGCATATAAAACCAATTTTAACATTCATTTTTAAAGTTTTGAGTTACACATTCTCTACCTACCTCCCTCATCAACCCTCACTGAGAAGGAAAGCAATTTGATATAGGTTATACATGTGTACTCATGCAAAACACTTCAGAAACAGCCCCATTGCGAAAGACTAGCTATATTTCCTTCTATCTTTTCTCTCCCTCCATTTATTCTATTCTCTCTTTTGACCTGTCTCTCTACCAAAGTGTTTGCTTCTGAGTTCCCTTTCCCCCAATCTACTGTCCCATCTATTGTCCCCCTCTCTTATTCCTTTCTCCTTTATTTTCCTGTATGGTAAGATAAACTTCCATACACAATTGAGTGTGTATGTTATTCTCTCCTGAAGACAAAACCAATGAAAGGGAGGCTCAATTATTCCCTCTCATCTTTGCCTTCTATCCCTCAATTTTAAAACATCTTTTTTGCCTCTTTTATGTGATGACTTTCTACATTCTACTTCTCCCTTTCTCTTTCTCTTTCTTCTAGTACATTCTTCTCAACACTTAGTTTTCTTTTTTAGGTATCATCCCTTCAGCTCATCCTGTGCCTCCTCTCTCTCTCTCTCTCTCTCTCTCTCTCTCTCTCTCTCTCTCTCTCTCTCTCTCTCTCTCTCTCTCTCTCTCTCTCTCTCTCTCCTTCCCTCCCTCTTTCTGTCTCTGTCTCTCTTTATATATATATGAATATGTGTGTGTATGTATATATGTGTATGTATGCATATACACATGTACACATATACATACACATACACACGTATATGTATATGCCCTCCAAATATCCCAATATATAAAAGAGTTCTCATGGGTTACAAATATAATTTTTCCATGTAGGAATATAAACAGTTAAACTTTAATAAGTCTTTTATGGTTTCTCTTTCTTGTTTACCCTTTCATGCTTCTCTTGATTCTTGTATTTGAAAGTCAAATTTTCTATTCAACTCTTTTCAACAAGACTGTATGAAAGTCCTCTATTTTATTGAAGTTCTACTTCTCCCCCTGAAGTATTATACTCAGTTTTTCTGGGCAGGTGATTCTTAGATTTGATCCTATCTCCTTTAACTTTTGGAATGTCATATTCCTAGCCCTCTGATCCCATAATGTAGAAGCTACTAAATCTTGGGTTATCCTGTTATACCATACTACTTGAATTGTTTTGAATATAATTGAATTGTTTCATTCTGGCTCCTTGCATTATTTTCTCCTTGACCTGGGAACTTTAGAATTTGGCTACAAGATTCCTAGAAGTTTTCCTTTTGGGATCTCTTTCAAGAGGTTATCAGTGAATTCTTTCCATATTTATTTTACCCTGTGGTTCTAGAATACCAGGGCAGTTTTCCTTGATAATTTCTTGAAAGATGATGTCTAAGCTCTTTTTTTTATTCATTGTTTTCAGGTAGCAATAATTTTTAAATTATCTCTCCCAGATCCATTTTCCAGATCAATTGTTTTTCCAATGAGATACTTCAAATTGTCTTCCATTTTTTTCATTCTTTTCATTTTTTTTTATAATTTCTTGATTTCTTTTAAAGTCATTGGTTTCCATTTGCTCCATTATAATTTTTAAGAAATTGTTTTCTTCAGTGATTTTTGGTACTTCTTTCTCCATTTGACTCATTCTGCTATTTAAGAAATTATTCTCCTCTGACTTTTTGAAACTCTTTTAACATTTGCCTTAGTACAATTTTAAAGGTGTTATTTTCTTTAGCATTTTGGAGCATTTCCATTACTTATCTGTTGACTTATTTTTCATGATTTTCTTTCATTCTCCCCCCATTTCCCTTCCCAATTTTTCCTCTACTTCTCTTACTTGATTTTCAAAATCCTTTTTGATCTCTTCCATGGTCTGGCACCAATTCACATTTTTCTTGGAGGCTTTAGATGCAGGAGTTTTGGGTTTGGTGTCTTCTTGTGGTTGTATATTTTTATCTTCCTCATCATCAGTGATATACAAAAATACATGTTTATTGAGAAAGCAAGAATATGTTGTCTTTTTTTTCCCCCATTTCCTCATTTTCCCAGCCAATTACTAGACTTTTGAACTCTTTGTTATGTGGAGTGCTCCAGATGCACCCTTCTCTTCAGTAGTGACTTCTGCCACTCTGGTACTGGTGTTGAGCCTGAAACAAGACCATGCTGCCTTCTAAGACAGGTGAGAGATCCTTCCCACTAACCTTTGAAGCTGTCTTTAGTTGAGAAGTCTGTAAACTACAGCTGCTACCAGAAATTCATTTCCACAAGGCCTGTTCCAGCTCTTTGTGTACTGGCACAGTCCAAGCCAAAATGTGCACTACTCCAAACCAGTGTGATAGACCCTTTCTGTCAATCTTTCAAATTGTCTTGGGGTGGAAATTTGCTTCATTCTGTCATTTTGTGGCTTCTGCTACCCTAGAATTTGTTTAGAGTCATGTTTACAGGTTTTTGAAGGATTCAGGTAGAGAGCTCTAGCAAGTACTTTCTTCTACTCGGTCATCTTAGCTCCACCTATAATTCCACAAATATTATTAGCACTTTCTATGTACAAGGCATAAGATTACAGGATGAAGTTGGAAAGACCAAGTACTAAGAAATTAATGTCCTCAATAATCTCTACTGGTTTTAGTACACAATCTAGGTATTTTCATCCTCAGAAGTTTTTGTTCTTTTTTGTTGGTCTTTTTGTTGATAATTTTATCCAACTCTAGTCCTTGGTTAACAACTCAATTGTAATCCTGATAAGATGCCTGAAGAACTTTATATCATCTTAGGGGTCAAAACTTCCAACTCATTCTTGTTTCATGAGACATTTCACTAGTCAAAAGAAAGCTTATGAAGTGACTTCTTAGAGTGGATAAAAACCAAGAGATGTCCAAAAGGCCCATAACTAAGGTTGTAATACATAATAGCAGATAATTTTGGCACTAGACTGAGAGTCTCCAATTCAATTTGCATGTGGGATATTGATTGCTGAAATAATGTTGGATTTCTGAGAAAACACCTTGGATTATGAGTAATAATATTTTCCCTTTGAGTTGAAAGTTTTTGTATCTGACTAAGGAAAAGAGCTGCCATCAAGAATTATATTGACTGCTGATATGGTTATTTATATCATGCATTACTGTTAATAGATGACTGAATGGCTCAGGAGAAGCAAATGAGGTTGGTGATCTTGCACAGCCCTCTCTCACTGAAATCAAAGTCAACTGCAAGTCATGTCCTGATGTTGATATCATGGTCCTCTACGATAATGGACACACACAACCTGTGAGTGAGTAGCAGCTCCTCCCCTCCACTCCACTCCCTTCCCCTCCCCTTTCCTCTCCTCTCCTCTCCTGTCCTGTCATCTCCTCTCCTCTCCTCTCTTGTCCTTTCTTCTCCTCTCCTCTTCTCTGGTGTTCTACCCAGGAAAAGGTAGACTCCATGCTCAAAAGCTGCCTTTTTCCCCCTGTGAGTTTATTGGCTACACTTCTTGCTCAAAGATCAAACCTTAAACCCAATTGACTCTGGAACTTATAGACTGGACAACAAGTCTTCACCCACCCAGCACAGAGTGTATGTAGTTGCTAAATAGTAATTGTTTCTCTTTTACTAAGGAACCCTGAGAGTCTTCCCTTCCCAGTTTGATTTTTTTTTTTGTTTGATAAAAGGGACCATCCCTTGAGTAACTATTTAAAGAAGGCTGTTCATTGAATGGGTGTATCTCACTCAAAATCAGAATGTGGTAAGACTTTAGCCTGAAGGGACCAGGGTCTCACATTGCATCCTGGGCCATCTCCAACCTTCCTGATGAATATCAGGCCACTGGACCCAGATGCTCAGGAGAAGAAAGTGAGGTTGGTGATCTTTCAAAGCTTTCCCTCACTCAAATTAAAGTCAACTGCAAGTCATGTCATCATCTTGATGTCATGGTCCTCCTCAAGAATGAAGGACAAACACAACAACAATAATAGATGACTTTACTCATGCAACAGAATGACAAACTATCTTGTGCAACAATTTTACCCCAAATATATGCCCACCCCAAAACATGAGGTTCAGAGAGATTGAATGATTCTTCCAAGTTCACACAGCTATTCAGGTGTTTTTATTTCAAGTCTAGATCTTCATGGTAAAGTAAAATGCTTCTTTAATAAAAAGTAATTTTAGAAAGTTACTAAAACTCTAAAGTTTTATGTATGGCTGCATTTCCATATGATGCTCTCCTTTGGGGAAAATGGCTATAGAAACTGTGGATGCTTGCCTAACAAAATGATATGAAAGAAGTGAAGTCTTGGCACTTGTTCTGGGTACCACAGGATTTTTCTTTTAAAGTATCTTTAGTTAGTCTGTTTCCACTGGGAATATGGTTTAGGAAATGCCTCCAACACGAAAATAGAATAGGAATTTGGATTATTGGCAGTTCATGTGGAAAAAGACCTCAGGTTTGTGGTTGACTGAAAGTTCATCATTCAAAAGATGAACTTTTTGGCTATCAAAAATGTTATTAATCTACCTCAGTAGATGCATAAGAGTGACAAAGGAGGTTTAACTCTATTGTTTTCTGCAGTGATGAGCTCATACCAGCAATACTATACAAAGATATAATTAGTAGAGCAGTTGCATGCATTTTCAGCTGTGGATACTTACCTTTTAACTGTTTGATCTTAAAACACACACACACACACACACACACACACACACACACATTAGTAAGATATCATTCTACCTAGAAAGTTGCTACAACTTTTTAAGTCCAGGGCCAGTTTCAGTCAGGTGGACTCTTCAAGTCCTGACTCTGAGTCATTGAAGACTTGTTATCATTATACAAGTACTCCTTTGGATGTCAGGCAGCTCTCTAAGACTCTAAGTTACAGGTGTGCTGGACAGAAAACCAAACCCTTGCTACTTATCAACCACGAAATATTCTCTAAAAAATAAACAAAACAAACTTCTAACCACTGTCATAATAAGAATTATAATACCATATGTTTAAATTTTACTCACATGTATTTTCTCTTGACTTTTAACAATATAGGAACTTTTCACATACTGGAAGACTTTATCTGCTATTATATACAAAGCTAATTATTTAAAACAAAATTGTTAATTGTCTTCTCAATACTTCATTTTTACCACTCTGGGAAGTAAAGTACAGCTGGATAGAGTGTATAGAGTGTCAGACTTGGCATCAGAAAGCCTCATCATCCTGAGTTCAAATCTGGCCTCAAGCACTTATGAACTGTGTAAGACTGGGCAAGTCATTTAACCCTGTTGACCTCAGTTTCTTCATTTGTAAAATGAACTGGAGAAAGAAATGACAAACCACTCCATTTTTGCCAAGAAAACCCCAAATGCCATCACGAGTCAGATAAGACTTAAAAATGACTGAACTGAACAGGGTAGTAAATGCTTCTATCCAGCTTTTCTTCATTCTTCTGAAACTAATCCTCTTCTTCTGTTATTTGGAGCATGTTTGTGAATCTTCTCTTTCCAAGTCTCTCTTCAAAATGACTGAAGATTATAATTTTAAAAGGCATATATAAGACATTATTCCATCTTGTCCCAGCTTCTTCTAACTCACTCATTTATAATCACTTTGAATAAATGAATTTTTCATTTTTGTTACTTTTCTCTTAAAGGAGCTAGGTCTTTATTTCATCTGAATGATATTGTGGGTTCTTTTATTTCTTGGTTTTCTTCATGCTGTTCTTTGGTATTCCTCCCACCTTTTTGAATATCCCTTCTCAATTTCCTTTGCTAGTTCTTCACCTTTATCATTGCCATGAAGTAGATAAGTGTGTGTTTGTCCTTTGTTGCCGAGAAAGACCATGCCATCTGAGAAATGATGACATGACTTGCACTTGACTTTGTTTTGAGTGAAGGAGGGCTGTGCAGGTCACCAGCCTCACTTCTCCTCCAAAGCCATCTGAATCCAGTGACCAGATATTGATCAGGATAACTGGAGATAACCCAGGATGAGGCAATTGGGGTTAAGTGACTTGCGCAAGGTCACACAGCTAGTGCGTGTCAAATGTCTGAGGTGAGATTTGAACTCATGTCCTCCTAACTCCTGCACTGGTGCAACGTACCCAACCCTATGGCCTAGGCTGTTTTCTCTAAACTGCATTGCACTCAGTGATTTCAGTAACTGTATTGGGCTTCATTCTAAGTTTATCTAGACGACTTCCAAATCTTTAAAAATTATTAGTATGAACTTGGGATCTGTGAACTTGTTCTAAAAAGGAAATATATAAATACATACATTGATAGATAATTATCTTCAATACATTTTCCTTTGTAATCCTGTTTTATTTTATATTTAAGCATACTCACATGCATGTGCACACTTGCACGCACACTTAAAATGGTGATAGAAACATACACAAATTCCTAAATAGATAATTGTATTCAATATTATTTATTTCTTTCATATTCCTGTTTTATTTTATGTTTAAGAAGGTGTATATGCATGCACTCACTTAATAATACTTATAGGCACATAAGTAGATTTGCAGAAAAATGAATACATTCAATATAATTTGTTTCCTTTGTAAGCCTGTTTTATTTTATGTTTAAGAATGTGTGTATGCACACACACACACTTGCACACACACTTACTAATGTTATAAATACATACACAGATTCAAAGATAGGTAGATAAATATATTCTATTTAACTTGTTTCCTTTGTCATCCTATGTTTAATTTTATGTTTAAGAATCTATATGTGCAGGCACACACATGTTCACACACTTAATACATTCACATAGCTCCAAAAAAGTATTATTCCATGACATTTAAAGCTCTTCACAAGCTGGCTCCATCCCATTTTTCACATTAATCCCTTTAGTGTATTCAATCATCCAGTCATACTGACTTCACAGATGTCCCATTTTTCTCCATTCTTTGGCACCAGTTGCCCCCCCCCCCCGCCGAAATCCTCTGCTAATCTTTGCCTTTTAAAATTCCCAACATACTTCAATATTGAGGTCAAATATTATGGGTTTTTTTTTTTCTCAGTAGAGTCTTCTCTAGGTCTTGTCAGCCCCTAAAACTTCCCCCTCATGACTAGACTGAAGCTATTTATGTATCCTGCTTATATAAAATTATACATGTTGCCCTTACACGGCCCCCCATCATTACAATGAATATAAACTTCTTGAAGGTTGAAATGGTATTCATAATTTCTTTGAATTCTCAGTACTTACCAGTACCTGACACATATTGGGAACTTAATAAATCCATATAAATTAATCAAATATTGTAGAATAATAGGAAATACATGAATTAGTTTCCTTTCTAATTCCTAACATGGTAAATCATTAAACTTTCTTAAATCAAATTAATGTAAAGTAGCAATCAAATGTATGTAAATCATTTCTGAAATTATTAAATGTCTTGGAAGTAGTAGTTTACATGAAAACTATGTTAGTTTTCATGATTTTTCATGATAATCTAGTTTGAAAAAATGTTTTCTATAAGTTTGTTCACAAATCTGAAAAATTAGAATAAGAATATATGCAAGTGTAACTGACCAGTAAACATACCCTCATTATATGTCAATTTGCTATGCAATGATATTTCTTCTTGTGCAAAAATTATGTACTCAGAAAAAATATCATTCAGCTATTTTATCATCAGTGAACACTTGTTACAACTGTCTTCCAAAGCAAGAATCCCTACCTCCTGTTAAATCGCTAGAACCCAGGGGTACCCAGACTCATCAGCTACCTACAGAGCCAGAGGTTATTCTTTTCTATTTTTTGCTTTAGTGCTCCCAATATCTACATATCTGCAATAGCTGTGCCTACATATACCTGAACTACACCTACATAACTTGCTTATCCTGACTACATGTATATTTCCCTCCTTACCTTCACTGCATAATATGGTAGACATCCTGCTCAATATCTGCCCATTTTTAACATTACTCAAGTGAAAAAATACAAGGAAGAGATCTGGTACCATAATGCAACAATCACTAGTAAAAAAAAAAAAAATTGCAATTTGACACTTGCTTATAGCCTAGGAAGGAAGGAAGGATCATAAGCAGAGATATTGGCCTTCCCTCAGAATTCTTAAGACTAGCACATAACTCCCTGGGTTGTTTTGAGTATCAGATTAGATAATGTCTGTAAAATGTTTTGTAAATCTAGATTGCTTTCTAGATGCAAGCTCTTGTTATGATACACATTCCAGAATTTATGAATTCCAATTCATGTATATATGTGTATGTGTGTATACACACATATATACAAACACAAACATATACATATGTATGTGTGCATGCACACATGTATACATACATACATGTCCACATATATCTATGTAGTCACTAAGTATAAAAAGAGGAAAGATATATCATAGATATTTGGCATATTAAGTGGAATCAGTAATTTACATTATGAAATGTTTGATTATATAATCTATCATCTATTTTTCATTACTACATAGATGTATATATTTCATTAGTATGTACATTTTTGCATACACATAACTGTCCATAGGTCCATTAATTAGAAGTAATATGTAAATATAGTTATTAAAAATGAATAAATTTATATGGATTATGTATACACACATTGATGTGTGTGTGTGGAGAGAGAGAGAGAGAGAGAGAGAGAGAGAGGATTTACATTTACTTTTTAAACTGTCTAACTTTTAAATACACTAAATAGGGAAAAAACTGACACACAAACTGATGCTGTGAAAGGTTAATAGTCAATAAAGTAGTGCAAATCATGATTTCAGTGTCGCAGCTCCCAGAGGCACGATGCCAGTACCATGTAGGACAGTAAGATGCTTATTTTTCAGGAGGTTGACCTTTAAAAGCTGTCTAAGAGTTAACAACATGGGGTTTTTGCAATACAACATGGAAAGCATTTTGATTTTCCTGGAAAAGCCCAAGGGAAGGAGTTTATTTTCCTGACTAACAGAGGCAAGTCACTTCTGAATGTCATTACCAGGGAAGAAGCAACCTTCTCTCAGGTCAAATATTGCAGTCTTGTGTACTGTCATTGGATTGGAAGTTCTAGTAATTTTTTAAGGGGTCAGTAAGAAAAAAAAAAACAAACTTTTGGCCTTTCCGTTAAAAACAACATAAATCACTATCCACGTACTTGAAAAGCAAAGTAACCAAGATATTGCATTTGGTAAAGTAACAAAAACAGTAGCATCTCAACCTTCTCAAACAGGAGACCGATATTCAGAAGATTTCATCGTTTGATCAGTCTTCAGACATTCTAGGGAGGAAGCATGAAACTCTCGAATTTTTAGAGGGATAATTAAATATACCTGAAATTCTACGCCCCATTTAACCTGTCCATTTCACAAAGGCATTAAAAATTGCTGGAATAATATGGTAGATCATTTGTTAATAGGATCATGTAATTGAGATGAATATATATCCACATATGTTGCATGCACCTATATGTGCATGCATTGTCTAGATAATTATATATATATATATATATATATTCATAAATAATAGCTGGCATTTCAATAGCATTTTAAGATTTTAAATACACTTTATATACATACACACATACATGTATACACATATGCATTCATATATATGTGTGTATGTATGTGTGTATGCATGCAAACATATGACAAAATCTGGTCCTCACAACAACCTTGTGATATAAGTTCTATTGTTATCCCTTTTTCACAGATGAGAAAATTTAGGATGAAAGTAGCTAAGTGATCTGTATAGGATCATAAAATTAGTAAGTGACTGAGCAAGAATTTGAGCTCATCATCCTCATTCCAAGCCCAGTTCGCTGTACCTGAAAAGAGGACAGAATTTATAAAGGCTAAAACTGTAACATAAGACTTCTCAAATTTCTCCAAAAGAAAATATCATAATATTTTGACAGTCAAATATACAGTGCTATGGCATATGTCATACACATCTCCTCTCCATTCAGATAGCTATCATCCTAGTTTAGATCCTCATGAATAATTAATTGTCTGTACTATTGGAGCACCCTTCTAATTAGCCTCCCTTCCTCAGTTCTTTCTTCTCTCCAATCGACCTGCACACAGCGGACAAGGTAGTTTTTGTTTGTTTGTTTGCTTGCTTGGTTTTTGTTTCTTGTTTGTTTTACCTTTTTTTTTCTGCCAAGAGCACTGATCTGATCAGTGTTATCCATCTCAGTCATCTTTGATGGTTCCCTAGTACTTCAAGGATCAGACGTAAATTTCTCATCTGGTTTTTAAAACACTATCATAACCTGTATCAACCTATGTTCTAGCCTTATTATACAATATTCCTCTATATTCACTTGAGAATCTGACCAAATACATCTTTTTACTGGTTCTCATATATGAAGCTCCATCTGCTTTCTGGAAAACATCCCCAAATCACCTCTGCGTTTTATAACCTCTTGTGTGTGTTCGTCCTTCATTGCTGACTTATTTCCTTCAAGACTAAACTGAAGTGGCACTTTCTCTTTGGAATCCTTCAAGGTAATTATAGCAGACAGAGCTCATCCCCACATATTAAATTTCTTTATATTTATATTATATGTATACATGTGCATAGATGGATATATATATGTACACATATATGATTCACACATTCACACACATATATGCATATGATGTGTGTGTTATTGTTTTTGAGTTAGTTCAGTTGTGTCTGACTCTTTTTGACCCCATTTACTATTTTATTTGGATGAAGATACTGAAATAGTTTTCCATTTTCTTCTCTAGCTCATTTTGCAGATGGGAAACTGAAGAAAACAGTGATTTGCCCAGGTCACAGAGCTAGTAAGTGTCTGAGGTCAGATTTGAACTCAGGTCCTCTTAACTTCACAACTAGTGCTCTGTGTTCCATCCACTGCATCACCTAGCTGCATGTATAGGTATACATAAACATCTCTCTCTCTCTTTCTTTCTCTCTCTGTGTCTCTTTCTGTTTCTCTGTCTGTCTGTTTCTCTCTCTGTCTCTCTCTCTCTCTCTCTCTCTTCTATTTCCAGCTACAGATTCTGTCATTGGAGGAGTGGAGACAAAGCATGTGACCCCTGTCCCTATCCCAGCAGCATGTCAGAAGCTGTCATACAGAAGCAAGAACAAGGAGAATCCATTAGCCATAAATCCCTGACTGTCTTTTCTTTGCCTAATTTTAAATGACCAAACTATGGCTTTGAGATGAATATGTCCATTCTCAGAGGCAAATATAAGATTAGAGATACTAGGACCACTTCTCACAGCTGACTCCAGGCAAGACTTCCAGAAGTGTAGATGTTGCTAAGAGGGATTGTTTGAACAGTGCAGAGTCAAGGTGAAATGTAAATTATGTATTCAACAGATCCAACAAATGTTTGATGTTTTAATGGTTTTAATTCACAACCTCACAGGATGTTACAACAGTTGTTATAGTTAGTGATTACTTAAATGCTTTGAATGTAAACTTGCGAGGTAGTTTTGTGTCATACATTTCAAAATTAATGTCCAAGGAACATCTTAAACTTAATGTATCAGAATCTGAACTCATATTTCTTTCGAATCCTTCTAAGTGTTCCTTCTATAATATCAAAGACAACACTATCCTTTCAGCATCTCTTGGCAGTATCCTGAGCTCATCACTTTCCCCTATTACACATATCCAGTCAGTTGTCTAATCGTTTCATTTTTACCTCTATGTTTCACATCCCTTCTCTACATTCACATGGGCAACACCTAATCTCTCAATACTTCAGACACTCATCACTTCTTCCCTCTGCTATTGTAATGGCCTCCTAATTGGTCTCCCTTCCTCAAATCTCTCAACAGCCCAGTCCATCCTACACCCTATACTTTCTGCCAAAGTAATTTTCATTTATTATACATTTCATCATAAAACTCACCTATGCAACCAACTCATGTTGATTTCTATTTGCTCTAAAATAAAGCATGAACACACTTCTCTATCTAAATCTTTAAAGTCCTTCTTAAATTGTGTACAATCTACACTCCCATCATTAGTGGAAATTATTGCTCCACCTCTCTCCTTTCTTCATGCCTAAGAGTCAGAAAAATAATTCTTTTTTTCTCTTACTCTGGACATTGCACAGCTGCATCCATATTAGGTTGGAATGATGAATCTCCAAAGCTTGAAACAGATACTGTATTTTACATACTTATACCTTTGAATAGTGTGATGATGAAGACATGTATTGACTTCAAAGAATTCTTTCTTGGCTTTAGCTGTACAGACTATCTTCATCACTTTATATTGACTGGTCACCATGCCTTTATGTACCTCAGTCTTCTGCAGATCTTTTTTTTAAAAAAATGAGTCTGAGGTAGCAACATCTTTGTGAAGCCTTTCTTGATCTCCTAACTTCAAATTCCTTCCCTCTCAAATTGCCTTGTAATCTAATCTTATGATTGCAAATTTCTTTGCCTCATTAAAGGGATCACACCCTGACTACTTCTTAAATAGACCTATTCAATGAATGGGAGTTACCTCACCCTAAGTGAGTACCTAAATAGGCCAGTGCATTCTGAGTCACCTCCAGTAATCCCAAAGAATATCTGGTCACTGGATTCAGATGACTCTGGAGGAGAAGTGAGGCTGGTGACCTGCACAGCCCTCCCTCACTCAAAACAAAGCCAAGTGCAAGTCCTGCCTTTATTTCTCCGATGGCATGGTCTTCTTCAGCAACAAAGGACAAACACAATTCTGTGAATAGACAAAGCTGACTGAATGGGGACTCTGCTAGCTGGGTAATTCATCTCTTCCTCTCCTGTCTGCCTCCCTCTCTCCCTCCTATGCACACACATGTACATTTATCTATATGTTATTCACAAATTTCACACAAATATATGCCTATGTATATATATATATGTATATATATAATATATGTACATATATATGTATGTATGTGTGTATATACAAACATTTACATGTGTGTATTTGTTAAAGGAAATTTAAATTGTATCCAAGTATATGTACATAAGCAAATGAAAATTCAATTTCAAGGTGATTTATTTATCCCCCTATTTTTTTTAAGTTAAAAAATGTTAAGTTTATTCTTACTATGAAAATAACGGTGCCAAATCTAAATGAAATTTCAAATCATTGAGCAATAGAATTTTACAGTGGTAGACTATAGAGTTAACTATTTGGTAATGCAGCTCCCACAGTGACCTCACTTGCAACCATCATGTTTAGTACTTAGTTGATGTTATAAAGGAAATATTTGAAAGTATTCAATAACTTAAACTTTGATCTGTTATACTTCCTCTTCCCTCTCCAATTATTCTGTTATGTAGAGTTTATTACAGGTTTTATAACATTATGGAATTAGAAGTGAAGTTATTAATTTTTTTTTAATTTTATAGATGAGAGAATTTACCTTTAGAGGGATTAAATGTACCATCCAAAATCATTCAATCATTAAATACTTTGAGGCCAGTTTCACTGTTACATATTATCAATGCACAGCCTAAGAGTATCTTCCTAATTTATGACTGCTTCCCTGATAGAGAACAGATTTTGTACCTGTTAACCTTGTTCTTAATACAGTCTTGTGCTGTATTATTCTGTCTCTTCCTAAACTGACTCCTGAACCTTCTTTTCTCTCTCTTCACTCCCTACTCTTCTTGGTGATCTCATCTGTTCCCATGAGTTCAATTATATCTACTCAGATGGCTGCCAAATCCATATATTCAGTCCTAATCTGTCTCGACTCCATTTCCATGTCAACAATCACCTTCTGGATAACTTCACCTGGAGAGCTCATCAGCATCCCAAACTTGACATTTCCCCAACCAAACTGAACATCTTAACCCTTCAGCTTCCTCTCCAGGCAAACTTCTTTATCTCTATAGCATGGCCACCCTATCAATCATACAGCATTGTAAATAAAGTCAGAGGCAATCTTTATATCCATCTTGTTTGTCATTCCATATATCATAATGGTATCCCATTGTATTCATGTTCTATAATTACTTGAGCTATTCCCAAATGAAGGGGAATTCCCCTATCCCATAGTTCTTTGCCATCACAGAAAGAGTTAATTAGTTATTTTTGGACATATGGATTTCATTCAACTTTCTTTATCTCTTGGTTGCATGCCTAAAAGTGTTATTGTTAAATCAAAGGATATTATCTTGTTCATTAGTATCCTTGACTACATTCACTTTTTCTCTAATCTATTCTCAACATACATGCCAAAATCATCCTCCTATTCTGCAGTGGAGAGAAACATATTGAATATCTACAGTATAAAACCAATAAAGAATTTATAGAAGAAATGGGATATACAATAACACCAAAGTAATACGGTACTAGAAAAGGAGATTGAATGGACATGTTCTGAAAATCATTGCAAAGACATTTATACTCAAAATATTCCAATTGTAATGATAAATGATTATTACCAAAGTAAAGATGTGACTGCTCAATTCCTTTGCCCAAAAAGTTTCAGGATAAAGTAACATTTTTTCTATTTGACACTTAAAGCTATTTACAATTTGACTTTCTTAGTTTTTATATAAATTGTTTCATGTCACTCCTATTCAATCTCTATACATTCTAGCCAACTAATGTGTTTGGAGGACCTGAATGTCTATTTTTCTTCTGAAAGACATTCCATCCTCTGCTTCCATGACCTTATATAGTCTGGCTTTCTTCAATTCCATGTCTTTGTAATCCTAGATTCCTGTAAGGCGCGGTTCATGTCATCTCTCACATAAGGACTTTGCTTACCTCTCATCCTTCAGTTCTGTCCCTTTGCTACTTCTGAACTTGACTTTGCATATATTTTGTATTTACTTATCCTAATTATGGTAGTCCCCATCAAAGGATTGCAAAATACCTGACATAATGGATTTGTTTTCATTTTTGTTGTTTTGTGCCCTGCTTCTAGAACAGTGCCTGCCACATGATAGGTACAACAAAGTTTTGTCCAGCTACCTTGAAGAAATGTGGAAGTCAATCATGACCCTGAGTGAACTGTCTGTGGACATTCATGGGATGAAAAAAAATATGGATGACTTGCTATGGAGAGAGTCAATGGAGATCACAGATCCACTAAATAGTGGACTATAATGTGGAAAATAGCATTCCAATGCTTCAGTAGTTCAGTATTGCCTCTAAGATAAAATAACACCTCCTCAGACTGGCTTTTAAGGCTCTCCCACCTGGACTTCCAATTACACTTTTTGTCTTATTTTCCCTTGGTCTTCTATGTTTCAGCAAATCTGGATTAATAGCTGTTTCTCAAAGTGAGCAGAGTACCTCTTGTTTCTCTACTTTGACCTGTGTTCCTCCTTATGTCTAGAATCTATCACGTGATGATCTCCACCTTCCAGAGAATGTTTCTCTTCTTTTAAACTTGGCTTTGGTACCTCTTCATATTGAAGTCACAACATCATAGGATTACAGTCCTAGGGTTAGAAGGAATTTTGGAAGAAATCTAATTGAGGATTTTGCAAATGAGAAAACTGAGTCCCAAGGAGTTTAAGTATATTTTTTAAGTCAAAAACACAGTAAGTGTTATCAGTAGGGTATGAATCCAAATTCTCTGACTCCATAATGAATATTAGTTCATTATACAGTTTTTCTTATTTAACATCATATTTCTCACCTGTCACTGATCCTGTATCCCTAGGGAATTAGGGCAGTATCTTATTTGAAGTAGGGGGAATAATAAATAGTTGTTAAACGTATATATGTATGTATGTATGTATAGGCAGTCATACTAACAGGAATATAGCCTGGAAAACAAAAGTGTATCAGTGAAAATGTAAAGAAAATCTGAGTAGATGCCTAATATTAGTGTTGTGGATAAAAGTAGTACTTAAAAGCCCCGTGCAAATTTTGAAGATTCCATCTCCTTTTATTCAAAAGTTATTTCTCCTATGGCTTACTTTTAAGAAAATGTTGAGCCTTCATCACAATATGTATAACAACTTCAAAGTAATCCTATCCGATACATACACACACACACACACACACACACACACACACACACACACACACACACACACCTGCCTGTAAAGTTTACAAAGTACTCCATATTGACTATATCTTTGGATCCCCATCAATATTGTATGTGAGTGCAATTCCTGTTTTACAAATGAAGAAACTATGGCTCAGAAAGATTAATTGATGTACATAATCACAGAGTTTCAAGTGCGAAATGTGGATTGGATCTTTCTTGTCTAAATCTGTCTACTGCTCTATCTATCATATCATTCTGCCTTAGTGGGGAGAAAAAGAGAGAGGGAAAGGGAAATAAAGAAAGGAAGGAGAGAGAGAAGGAGTAAAGAAAGGAGAGAGGAAAGAAGAAAATGAGGGATAAATACAACAAGAAAGGAAGGGAGAGAGGGTTTGATTCAGGGAGGAAAGAAAGAAGAAAAGACAGAAGGAAGGATGATCAAAGAAAGAAGAGAGGAAAGGAGGAAGGAATTAGAGGAACAAATAAATACATGAGATAATAAATAATTAACCAATGATTAAATGACTGCATATATGAGCAGACAAAATGTAATGCTTACCATCTAGGAAAATTTATTATAGTCTGGAATTAAACATTGGTATTCAAAAAACCAAAATTAAAATGTGCCCCCTTGCTACAATTTTCTTCACACTCCAATGCATTTTTCTGTAATTTCTTACTTGTCATTCCAAAAGTTGGCATGGCAACAAATATTATATGATCAATAAGAAATTACCATTTTCCTACTTTGGATTATTAATTTTTTTCAAATAAAAAAGATTGCAGATATTTTGTAAATGGAGAAATTATGAAGGAATACAAAGCCTCATAAACAAAGATTTTATATTGTAAATAAAGGTAAATTTAATGGAACACTTGGAATAAAAAGATTCTGGAGAAAGTATATTGTTAGTGGAACTTAACTTGAGAAATTATTGCCCTTTGACTTGGTATACAGACTATAATAGAAGAATGTTTGCTGATTAATAAAAGGAAATATTGGAGCCTATTAGAAAGATCTACATTGCATGTGTCCACTCTCTAGCCCAGCAGTATGGTACTCTCTTATTATATGGTATCCAAAGAATACATCTCCAGTGTTATGTGTGGGAAATTCGGTATGCAGTTCATTAGTGATGGGGAAAGTCTGACAAATAATCAGACTTCTCATGTTGGAAAACACCATCTTTGTCCAAGAAGTATCATAGTTGTATGCTCAGAAATGTGACATTCATCTCTGTGAGAAAAGAACTACAAAGAATCTCAAAGGTCTCCATTTTTGGAAAGAATGTACTGATATTGATATGGTAGCTCAAATTTCTTCAAAAGCTGTCTAAGGACTTCCTTTCATTAGAGAGGAAGAGGGACAGACAGGACAGAAACAATAGCATTTGGGATGACCATGAGCCAATCATTTTAGTCAATGTACAGTTTCTTAAGTGTTCAGTTAGAAAAAAAAAATGAAACAGCTAACTGGTATATGTATGTAGCACGTGCTGGATCCTCTACAAAAGTTGGAAACCTACCTTTAGCTTTCCTTGGCAATCTTCTTGACAGGAAAGGGGATTTGGCTCCTGCCATCATCCCTTAATTTGGTATCAAAAGGACAGGAAACATGTAATGAGATCTGCCAAACATGAAATCTTGCCAGAAACAATACATTTTCAGGCATACTACAAGAATAATAAGGAAAATTATAAAATATGAGTTTTTCCTTTATTTAAATTATAATTTAAAGTCCCATATATTCTCTAAAATTTGATAGAAATAAGCATATTAGTTGACGGTGAGAAGAAATAAAATTTAAAAGTCATGTGATATGTATGCTATGTTTTGAGTTTCTATTGACACAAATATAGAAGAAATAGGTGTAAGTATTTATATAAATTATATGGACATAAATGTTATAAATGATGATAGATATACAGAGGCAAAAGAAAAAAATACACTCACTCCAGCTAGGTGGCACAGTACAGAGAAAACACTGAGCCTGGAGTATGAGAGATGTGAATTTAAATCTAGCCACAGACATATGACAACACTTGCCTGCAAGATTGTTGTGAGAATAAAATGATATAATTCAAAGTGATTAGTATAATGCCTTGCATATAGTCATAGTACCTCCTTCACTCATTTATCAAATCAATCTTCCTAAAGCATAGATCTATCTCATCATATCACTTTCTCTCCTAATTTAATAAACTCCAATAACTTCTTATCACCTTCAGTATCAAGTATAAAATTTTCTGTTTGGGATTCAAAGCCATTCACAAACTGTCTCTTGTTTTTCTTTACTTTTCACCACATACATTGTGAAACCATGGCTAGCCTCTGTGCTGTTCTTTTCATCAGTGAAGGACATTTCTGCATCCAGAAGTTCTTATAACAATTAAATCTTAAATAATAATTAGACTTGAATCATCTCCTTCCTCTCTGCCCTAACAAAAGGTTAAATATAATCATGTACAGTCCATACAAAAAATATACATTTGATCACTAGGTCACCACAGCTTTCTCACGTTTCTAAATGTACCATGTTAATTGACCAACTTAATAAAAACTTAAATCTGTCATGTTTGTCATCAACATAGGGATAAAGACCAGAATCATGATTTCACTGGTATAGAAAAACCTTGTTTTCTCTATAACTTTGAGTCTAAATTAATTTCCTAGACCCAGAAGCAATTCTTAAACCATGGGTTGTGACCCCATGTGGGGTCTTTCTTTGGCAACAGTTGAAGGATTCTGAACCCACAACAACAAAAATTATTTAACAGTCAAAGACTTAATGAGTCTAAGTTGTTTCTGGCAGCACTTGCTCATGCAATTTCACTGTAACCTTGGTTCTGAACAAACAGCATGCATACTGTCATGGGATGCTATCACAAGGTCATTAATAGAAAGAAAAATTAAGAAGCCATAGCCTAGGGATTTAGTTAAGGTTAAGTGATAAGCCGGGTCACACAGCCACAAGATACAAGAGGCAGTACTTGAAACCAGGTATTCATGGCTTAAAATCCTGTACAATGCAACGTTGACCTCTAGGAATAGAATGAAATTTTCTCTTTCATTTTTCTCTTACCAAGAATAAAAATATATGATTTTGGTGGACGCACTTATCATTGATTAGGTAGCTATCTAAAGTATTCTGCAGTGAATTGATGGATGTGGACTTGGGATCTTTCATAAAGCAAATGTAGATTTGAGAGTCCAGATACCTTTTTCAGGTTTTGATGATTTCTCCATCAAATTCTGTTCATTTTGTTACATAGATATTGTGCTTTGCATTTTGTCAGAAGTTCCTTTCTTTCTTTGCCTCCCAGTCCCTACACATATCTTATCTTTGCTTTCCTTCCCTGCATTTTTCCCTGTAGGATAACTTTATGGGGAGAGATTGTGACTGAGACAGGAGTCTGAAGAAGACTTTTAGAGGGAAGACTTTTACTTCTAGTTTAAGAATTCTTGGAGTCAAGCATAAAAAAATATGATACTGAAACCTTAAGGCTAAAAACTTCTTTTGAAATTTTACCTTTTAACAAAATCTCTGGGTCAATCTACCTGAACATATTTTTTTAAAAATAATCTTTCTTCATTCCTCTGGGAACATCCGTATAAAATATTTGAATTGCCCTAGACTGATTTAAATGCAGGTAAAAACTAGGTGGAGATATACATGTGATATTCCTTCTAGAACTAACCTTTTAGAAAGTACTCAAAAATAAACTACTACCACTAATAATATCTTTTTGTTGGATTCATTGACATTAGTGATGGAACATCTGTAAGTTAATTTATTCTCACCAGTTCGATCATTATGCAATAATAAAAATGTCCTTGAACATCACATGTACAATAAATCAAAGAATGAATACTTAGAATATTCTG
The DNA here is from genome assembly GCF_028372415.1 of Notamacropus eugenii. Taxonomy (NCBI): domain Eukaryota; kingdom Metazoa; phylum Chordata; class Mammalia; order Diprotodontia; family Macropodidae; genus Notamacropus; species Notamacropus eugenii. The sequence goes on from NC_092874.1 coordinate 264,931,904, forward strand.
ATAAGATAGTTCTGGTATAATCAAATTTAATGGTCTTTTATTTTTCTTTCTCTGAACTTTTGAGTGTGCTAAAAGTTCATGATGAAATGAATATTAATGTGAGATCTCATGATGCTTTAAAAAAAAATCTGATCTGTTTCTATCTCAGCTCACTGTAGATATTCATTCCTGAGCTGGATAAGAAAATTATTCCAGGAGGGGAAATCAGGAATCAGGCATTAAAATACATGAAAATTATGATTTAATATCTATTGATTATTATTTGAGAACAGAAAGAGCACTTGGGGATAGGAACTGGGAATATAAATGATTAAGATACTAGACTTTGATAGAGGTACTAGAGAAAAGGAGCAAAAAGGATGAGAAAATGTGATATATATATATATATATATATATATATATATATATATATATATATATATATATAATTTTTGGATCTTTGGTGAGGATAATAAAATTAGAAGTTTTTTCCTTCTTTATTATTTATTAATGCATACCCATGCTATATGCTACAGCGTTCTTCAATTCCTCTGTGGTATTTCCTCCCCACTTCTTAAGGAAATATTGAATTAGTTGTTATCGATGTTTTCTGTTTATTTAAAACCAGAGAACCTAATTCTAATGGCCATAAAGGAAGCCAAAGGAAATTCAGGTGCTTGCATTTTTTGTTGTCATACACTTAAGGAAAATACATTATAATGTAAACAATTACAGGCTTCAATCTGTAATCGATCAGTAAAATATACAATTATAAATTTTAGCTAACTACTGTACATGGTCTCCAGTACAATTCTATTGGAAATGTATTCTTAATAAGTCTTCCAAGTTTGGACATTTTTCTTTGATATAAGATGTAGGGATTGGTTTCTTCTGAACTCGAATTGGTTGTGTTTCTCCTTTGCTTTTCTATGCTCACAAAAACAAAATCGACATTTCCTAATTTATGAGTGCACTTTTTCTCCTCCTCTTCTCCAGATGTTTATTTTTTCTCAATTTCAGGGTATCCTATGCTTACCCTTCAATCATATCTGCTCACCAAAGTTATCTACCTTTCAGAATAAAGTTCAAGTTCCTTATGTCGCCCCTTAATGTTCCCTAGGAAGTTTCCTATTGACCAATAATATTTTGTTAAAAAAATGAAGAATTATCAATATGTCCTTTATTGATATATTGAAATGTGTGATTGAGAGATATCAATAATCAGATAAAAATAATTGTATCACTCCATTTGGACACTTCAGATACAGAAACAGTGTCTTATATAATTCATTTCCTTTAATGAATTCAGTTTATAAAAAATCAACTACATGTAAACTTTTCAAAAATTTTGACTCTAGGACCTCAGCAGAAAAATCTAGTACTCCTACTGAGAAGTCAGCTATTCAAATAATCTATTGTATGTGGTTGTTAAGTATTTAATAATTCACAGTTTGATACAGGCCAGTCTTTCAAATCAAAGTAGTTAAGGATTCTATTATCTTCTGCCATTTTCAGAGAATCACTCACTTATTACCTTTCTTCATGGTTATTGAAGGAAGAACACCTTTATCCATAATATTTCAAATAGTAGCATTGTTTTTTACTATGACTGATTTTATATTCAAATTAAGCATACGTTATCAACACATCTCGGCAATAAAAGTAAAACTTTTTTTTTTTCTCAAATAAAATTGGGAACATAAAAATATACCTAGGAAACAGAAGAGGGATTTGAGAAAGTCTAACTTTGAAAAAGGTAATATTTAAAACAAAACTCTTGTTTTATTGATGTTACTACACTATAACATTGTCTATGTCATATTTTTTAGAAGAACAATATTAAAGAAAGAAATTGGAAATCCTGCATCTGTACCCAGCAGAGCTAATTATTTTGCATACCCGTTCTTGGGTCACTTTAAAAAGCTCTTTTCTCTACAATAGAGATAATTAGTGCACTGAAGCTAGAAATGTCCTTTTTTCTTTTATAAGGAAGGCTGGTTCATTTCTGACCCATTCATGTTAAAAGCATGAGTGGAACTCTAATAATTCTTGCACTGTATAGGTAGCTAAGCAGACTTTTTGACATTTTGATATTGCATTATTTCACATTTAAATTCTTTTTTCTTCTTTAAACAGAAAGTCATATAATACATTGGAAAACCATGTATGATTCTTTAGCTGATGTGGTGCTTTGAAAAAGAAAAAATGTAAAACCAAAAAGTATAATAATTATCTCTACTGTTTATTTCATAAACTATATGTGCCTATATGCAAAGGAAAGCAAAGTGAATGTTTTAGTTAGAATCCCCCTATATACTTATTTTCTCTTTGAAATAAAAAAAAAGATTAAGCTGTGAGGAGTCACACAAAAAGTGGTTTAAAAGTTGCATATTAATTATTTAACAAATTCATGAAAATTTATTTAAAACTACATACAGTTACCCAATAAGCATTTAAGATCCGACTAGATTCCAAGCACTTAGTTAAGCACTGGAAATACAGAGAATTAAGCACCTTCCTTGCTACATAGGAATAGCTCTGAAATGTTCAGAGAAATACACAGATTTTTTTTTAAATATTTGATTTTTTATTTTCCCATTTACATGTAAAACAGTTTTAGCATTTTTTTTCAAATTTTAAGTTTTAAATTTTCTCCCTCCTTCCCCTGCTCCCCTCATTGAGAAGGCAGGCAATTTGATATAGATTATATATGTGTAGTCATGTAAAACACCTTTCAATTTAAATCATTTTGTGAAAGAAAATACAGATAAAAATACACAAGAAAAATAAAGTAAAAAAAAAAGTCTTTGATCTGAACTCAGGCTCTACCAGTTCTTTTTCTGGAGATGAGCAGAACCTTTCAGCATAAGTCCTACAGAACTGTTTGACATCATTGTATTACTGAGAATGCCTAAGTTATTCATGGTAGATCATCATACAGTATTTTTGGGACTATGTACAGTGTTCTCCTGGTTCTGACATTTCACTTTGAATTTGTTCATGTTGATCTTCCCATGTTTTTCCTTAAGTATCCTGCTCGTCATTGCTTAAAGAACATAATATTCTATCATAATCAAATAAAGCTTATTCAACCATTCTCCAATTGGTGGACATTCCTTCAATTTCCAGTTCTTTTCCACCTCTAAAAGAGCTGCTATAAATATTTCTGTACATATATGTCCTTTTCCTTTTAATTTTTATCTCTTTCTGATACTTTCCTAGTAGTGGCATTGCTCGGTCAAAGACTTTATCTCTTTGGGTATAGTTCCAAAATTTTTCTCCAGAATAGTTGAACCACTATACAGCTTCATCAAGAGTACATCAGTGTTTTAATCTCCCACATCTCCTACAACATTTGCCATTATTCTTTTCTGTCATATTAGCCAAGAAATATAGTTTAAATGAGACATAAGTTTTCAGAATTTATGATCTTATACAAATGGGAACTTGATAATGAAAAGGATAGGGACAAAAGGGATGAGGAATAAGGCCAATTCCTTCCCCATTTCTGTCCCAAAATATCACCTAGAATCATTGACATGTTATAAATGCAGGAGAGATACATGGCAATGCTCCAGGAGGACTCATGGGGCTAGCAGTGGGAAGTGATCATTACTAAACTGATGAGATCCATGAAAACTCCATCTCATTTGAGGTATGCATTAAAAGATGAGTAAGAATTCAATCAACACAAAGTGGCAGAAGGTCACAATATTCATAGGAAACACTGTGTGCAAAGATGTATAAATTTTAGAGCATGAAATATATGAACACTGTATGCAGAATGACAAGGAATTGATTGTGACTAGGGTATAGAAAACAAAGAACTGAATCAATCAGATTAAACTGGAAAGCTCCAGTGGTGCCAGATTTAGTAGGACCTTGAATACTCAGATGAAGTCTATTCTAATCATTAGGAGCATTTTTAGCAAAAGAAGATTGTGACCAGAACTTGAATGAGAAAAAAAAAAAATTCTTACAGCATTGTGAATGATAAATTAAAGATGCACGGGTGGAGGAGAGAATGTAGGTGGAGATATAGCTCAATAGGCCTTTGTAATAAAGTAGAGAAACAGAGCCACTCGTAGACCTACAGCTTGTTAAAAGTAATCTGGGTATTTTTTTGCTTCTTTTGAGTTTTATTTATTTTTAGTTTTCAACATTCATTTCCACAAGACTTTGAATTCCAAATTTTCTCCCCATTTTTCCCTAGAGATGGCATGCATTCTGACTACCCTTACCCTAAATCTGCTCTCCATTGTATCATCCCCTCCCTTGACTCTTTCCCCTTTACTTTCTTGAAAGGTGAGATAGATTTTTATACCCAATGCCTGTATACCTTATTTCCAAGTTGCATGTAAATACAATTTTTAAACATTTTTTCAAACTTTGACTTCCAAATTATTTCCCTTCTTCCCTCCCCACCCACTGAAATTGAGAAGGCAAGCAATTCAATATAGGTTATACATGTATACTTATGCAAAACACCTTCAAAATAGTCATGTTGTGAAAGACGAACTATATTTCTCTCCATCCTATCCCAGCCCCCACTTATCCTGTTTTTTCCTTCAACACTATCCCTTTTTTAAAGCGTTTCCTTCTGACTATCCCATCCTCAAATATACCCTCCCTTCTACCTATCCCCATTTACTTTCCTCTAGGGTAAGATTACCCTCTAGGGTAAGTGTGTATGTTATTCTCTCCTTAAGCAAAATATGATGAGAGTAAGGTTCACACATTACTTTTACCTCCCTCCTCTTCGCTTCCATTGTGAAACTTTCTCTTGTCTGTTTTATGTGAGGTAATTTACTCCATTCTATCTCTCTCTTTCTCCTTCTCCAAATATATTCTTTTCACCCCTTGATGTTATTTTCAGATATGATCTCTTCATATTCACATCTATTCCCTCTATCTGTTCTCTTTATCTTCTATCTATCTATCTATCTATCTATCTATCTATCTATCTATCTATCTATCTATCTATCTATCTATCTAATCTATCTATCTATCTATCTATCTATCTATCTATCTATCGTCTATCTATCTATTTCCTCCAACTACCCTAATACTGAGAAAGGTCCCATGAGTTACAAACATTATCTTTCCATTTAGGAATATAAACACTTCAACTTTAATAAATTACTTTTGATTTCACATTCCTATTTACTTTTTCATGCTCTTACTTTTTATATATGAAATTTAAATTTTCTATTCAGCGCTGATGTTTTCATGAAGAATGCTTGAAAGTCCTCTATTTCATTGAAATTCCATTTTTTTCTTTCTTGAAGGATTATACTCAGTTTTGCTGGGTAGATGATTCTTGGTTTTAATCCTAGCTCCTCTACCTCCACAATATCATATTCCAAGCCCCTTGATTCCTTAATGTAGAAGCCGCTAGATCCTGTGGTATCCTAATTATATTTCCATAATATGTGAATTGCTTCCTTCTGGCTGCTTGCAATATTTTCTCCTTGACTTGGGAACACTGAATTTTGGCTGCAGTATTTCTAGGAATTTTTCTTTTAGGATCTCTTTCTGGAGTTGATCAATTGATTCTTTCAATTTCTATTTTTTTTAAAATTTATTTATTTAACATTTAACATTCATTTTCACAAAATTTTGGGTTCCAAATTTTCTTCCCATTTGTCCCCTCCCCCCACCCCAAAACACTGAGCATTCTAATTGCCTCTCTCATCAATCTGCACTCTCTTCTATCATCCCTCCCTTCCCTTGTCCCCATCTTCTCTTTTGTCCTGTAGGGCCAGATAACTTTCTATACTCCATAACCTGTATTTCTTATTTCCTAGTAGCAAGAACAATACTCCACAGTTGTTACTAAAGCTTTGAGTTCCAACTTCTCTTCATCCCTCCCTCCCCACCCATTCCCTTTGGGAAGGCAAGAAATTCACTATAGGCCATATCTGTGTAGTTTTGCAAATGACTTCCATGATAGTCATGTTGTGTAAGACTAACTATATTTCCTTCCATCCTATCCTGTCCCCCATTACTTCTATTCTCTCTTTTGATCCTGTCCCTCCCCATGAGTGTCGACCTCAAATTGCTCCCTCCTCCCCATGTCCTCCCTTCCATCATCCCCCCCACCCTGCTTATCCCCTTATCCCCCACTTTCCTGTATTGTAAGATAGGTTTTCATACCAAAATGAGTGTGTATTTTGTTCCTTCCTTGAGTAAAGTGTGATGAGAGTAAACTTCATGTTTTTCTCTCACCTCCCCTCTTTTTCCCTCCACTAAAAAGTCTTTTGGCTGCTTCTTTTATGAGAGATAATTTGCCCCATTCCATTCTTCCCTTTCTCCTCCCAATATATTTCTCTCTCACTGCTTAATTTCATTTTTTTTTAAAGATATGATCCCATACTATTCCATTCACTCTATGGTCTCTGTCTCTGTGTGTGTGTGCATGCGCACATGTGTGTGTGTGTGTGTGTGTGTATGTAATCTCACCAACTACCCAGATACTGAAAAGTTTCAAGAGTTACAAATATTGTCTTTCCATGTAGGAATGTAAACAGTTCAACTTTAGTAAAGTCCCTTATAACTTCTCTTTGCTGTTTACCTTTTCATGCTTCTCTTCATTCTTGTGTTTGAAAGTCAAATTTTCTTTTTAGCTCTGGTCTTTTCATCAAGAATGCTTGAAAGTGATGGGAAGAGCCAAGATAATGGAGTAGAAAGACACACATATGCTAGCTCCGAACCCACAGCCCATAAAATATCTGTAAAGAACAACTCCCAAAAAATTCTGGAGCAACAGAAGCCATAGAACAGTGGAGTAGATGAGATTTCTGTTCCAAAGGGACCTGAAAACCTGACGTGAAAGGTCATTATTTTCTGTGGGTTCGGAGCTAGCATGTGTATCTTTCTACTCCGCCATCTTGGCTCCCCCCTCAATTTCTATTTTACCTTCTGGTTCTAGAATATCAGGGCAGTTTTCTTTGACAATTTTTGAAAGATTATGTCTAGGCTCTTTTTTTTTTTTTTATCATGGCTTTCAGATAATTTTTAAATTATCTCTCCTGGATCTATTTTCCAGGTTAGTGTTTTTTTTCCAATGAGATATTTCACATTGTCTTCTATTTTTTTCATACTTTTGATTCTGTTTTATAATTTCTTGTTTTCTCATAAAATCATTAGCCTCATTTGCTCCATTCTAATTTTGAAGAAATTATTTTCTTCAGCGAGCTTTTGGACCTCCTTTTCCATTTGACCCATTCTTCTTTTTACAGCATTCTTCTCCTCATTGACTTTTTGGACTTCTTTTGCCATATGGATCATATGGATTTGCCATATGGATTTTAATGTATTATTTTCTTCAACATTTTGGGGGACTCCTTTACCAAGATCTTGACTAATTTTTCATGATTTTCTTGCATCACTCTCATTATTCTTCCCATTTTTTCCTCTACTTCTACTTGATTTTCAAAATCATTTTGAGTTCCTCCATTGCCTGTGACCAATTCATATTCCTCTTGAAGGCTTTTGATGTAGGAGCTTTGACTCTGATGTCCTCCTCTGGTTTTATGCCCTGATCTTCCTTGTTACCAAAGTAAATTTCTATAATCTGATATCTTTTATGATGTTCATTCATCTTCCAGTCAAACACTTGACTTTCTATCTCTTTGTCAAGGTAGGATTCTGCTTTCATTGGGGGTGGGGGTGGGGTGGGTTTACTTTCCAAGTCTTCAGGGATTTTATATCAGCTGCTTATTCCCATACTCTCTATGGGTCCAGAGCTCCAGGAGCAGACTCTGTTGCTGCTGCCACTGGTGGCTGCCACTATTACCACCCCCATTACCCTGGGGCTGGGGCTGACCTGGGCAGACTGACTGCCCTCCTCTTTTACTGAAGCACCACCGAGTTTTTCCACTGACCTCTTTTTGGGATTTGTGTGTTGAAAAGTCTGGAAACGTCCACAGTTGCCAATGATTCAATAACCTGAAGCTTTTTTGGCCCACACCACACTGGTCTACAATGCCTTCCTGGTCACAAAGACAGTTCCTGACTACTTTCAATGCTGTCTTGTGCTGTGGATTTGTTTCACTTTATCATTTTGTGAGTACTGTATCTGTAGAATTTGTTTAGAGCCATGTTTACAGGTATTTGGGGAGCATTGGGGGAGATCTCGGAAAAGTCCTTGCTTTTACTCTGACATATTGGCTCCACCCCCCTTTTTTGTTTTTAAATGATATCTATCCAAATATATATATATGATGTGAGGAGTTGAGACTTTTTTCTTTCTGGTGTTATAATAACAATAGTATTAACAATAATGTCATCTTATTTTGCATCAACTCTTCATCTATTCAAAGTTATTTCCTATCCCAGGCCAAAGTTATAGAGAAGTCATATCCATAATATTTAGCTTAGTGTTTCCTAGGGAGGCTTTCAAGGATGATAAGCAGAGAGAACATAATCATAATACCATTCAGCTGAGGAGGGGCCCATTAAATCTAGGACAGCTGTTCTACCAGGTGATTTTTCACCAGAAACATCTAAATATAGAAGAAAATGAAAGCTAGAGCCAGAGAAGCAGTCAGTTGCGATAGGTAATGAGCATAGGTATGTTAGCTAGAGAAAAGGTTTTCATTCTGTTTCACTGAAATAATAAAGGTCATATAATCCTTTGCCATGTCAAGAAAGCCCTTCAAAGTTTTTAAATAAAAGAATGGAACAGTTGAATGAATTATTCAAGTAATCTCCTTAAAGGAAGTGGAAAGATAATAAACCAATCAATCTCAACCATAGGCTTTAGAATAAGGGTGAAAAATACTTTAAAGTTATTGGATGAAGACAATCAACAAGTATTTATTAAACAGTCACTATGTACTAAGTGAAGGAAATATGAATAAAAGTTATAAGAAAAAAAATCTCTGTGAGGAGCTTAGATTCTAATTGGTCAAGAAAAGTAGCAAGAAACAAAAGGGATTTCCTGTCAGGTCAAGGTAGAGAAAATTCTGAGAATCATGGTAGAGCCTGGAGAGTAATAAAAGTTCCCTAGTCTGGAGGCTTTCCATAATGTGGACATTCTGTGAGATAATAGTCAATAATAATTAGGGTCATTGGAGCAAAGAATATACTCAGGATGAGATGCTCAGTAGAAGAGTCAATTTCCAGAAAAAGAATGAGACAGTGTCTGTGTTATGGTAGAAAAAATTTCAGAAGTCAAGAATGGAGCCTGAAAAGCACCATATGCCTACTATGTTCTGAGAAGATTAATGATTATATATATCAAGTTTACTCCAGTTGCCTAATGGATTCTATCATGCATTGTGAATCCTGAAAAGAGCACAGAGTTAGTTAGAATTAGGGAGTTCTAACTAGTTGCTTTTTTTCCAGCATCTGCTATTCCCCCAGGAATTACCTGGGGGAAAATACTGGTGTTTGTCTTCAGCCATGGTCTTGTTCTCCTACCCTTCATCCAACCTTTGTCCAGAGGAGCACATTACAAGCTTCAAACTATCTGAATGATTTTGAACTTCCCATCTTTCCATCAATTTCCTAGTGGCATCCCTGTATTAGATTAAAATAAAGTTTGTTTTAGGGACCAAGGATAAAGTAAACATGAATTCATTGTTCCATAAGCAAGTAAGTCAGTCAAGACACATTTATTCCATGCCTTCCATGTGCCAGGCACTGAGCTAAACCCTTGAGATATAAAAAGAAGCAAAAGACAGTCTCAGCCTATAAAAAGTGCACAATCTAAAGAAGGAAACAAGAAGTAAATAATGATATATTAACAAGTAATGTGCTGGAAAAAATAGACAATATTTTTTTTAAAAGAAAGGCACTAAATAGGAGGGTGTGGCGGAGGGCTTCTTGTAGAAGTTGGGATTTTATTTGGGTTTAAAGGAAGTCAGTGAAACCAGTAGATGAAGGAGACGAGGTGACAAAGCATTCTAGAGACTGGTGGCAGCCAGAGAAACTTCCTAGAGATGAGAAATGGAGTGCTTCATTCTTGGAACAACATTTAGGGCAATGTCCCTGGATTGAAAAGTTTGTAGAAGGAAGTAAAGCTTAATAAGTCTGGAAAGGTAAGAGTGCAATAGGTTATGAAGGCCTTTGGAAGCCCCGTAGGGAAATTTTGAATTTGAAATTGTAGATGATAGTGAGCTGTTGTGTGTGTGTTTGTCTTTCTTTGCTGAAGAAGACCATGCCATCAGAGAAACAATGACATGACTTGCACTTGACTTTGTTTTGAGTGAAGGAGGGCTGTGCAGGTCACCAGCCTCACTTCGCCTCCAGAGACATCTGAATCCAGTGACCAGATATTCATCAGGATGACTGGAGATGACCCAGGATGAGGCAACTGGGGTTAAGTGACTTGCCCATGGTCACACAGCAAGTGAGTGTCAAGTGTATGAAGTGAGATTTGAACTCAGGTCTTCCTGACTCCTGCACTGGTTCTCTATCCACTGCACCACCTAGCTAACCCTAGTGAGTCATTGAAGTTTATTGAATGTTTGTGGGGGGGATGGGGATGACATAGTCAAAACTAAATTTCAGGGCAATCACTTTTCTGGCTGAATGGGGTAATGTATTGGATGAGTAAGAGACTTGAGTCAGAAATATTCAGCATAGGCTACTAAAAGAGTTCCCATATAATGTGAGCATGGACTGCACCAGAGTGGTAGAAATATCAAAGAGAAAGGCTATATTTGAGATGTGTTGCAAAGGTAAAATTGGTAGTCCTGGAAAAAGATTGGAAATGGGAGTGAGAGGCAGTGATGAGTCAGGGATAATTCCTAGGTTTATAGCCTGGTGAACTGGGAGAATTGAATTGCACTTTACAACAATAGGGAAGATAGAAGATTGGGATGTTTTAGTGGGGAAAAAGATAATCTGTCCTGCTTTAAATCACTAAGTTTAAGATGTCAACCCAGAAAAGAAATTATATGATGCCTAAAGCAGGAAACTTCTTGATTACCTCCATGAATGAAAGAAAAATATTTCTAATAACGAAGACTACTTTCTTGTTTGTGTGTATATGTATCTACGCTATATGATATGTATCACACATATATACATAGATACATATACACATGTACATACATATATGCACATATACATGTGTGTTCATATACACATATTTAGGGGAAGGAAGATTGGAAGAATAATTTATTAAGCATCTACTATGTGTCAGGCATTGTACTAATTGCTTTATAGACATTATCTTCTTTGATTCTTATAAGAAGCTTGTTAGGTAGGTTTTATTATGGTCCTCATTTTACAGTTGAGGAAACTAATGCAGGCGAGGTTAGGGAATGAACCCAAGGTCATAAAGTAAAGGTCTGAAATCAAATTTGAACTAAACTCTTCCTAACTCGAAACCCAGTGCTATATCTATTGCTCCACCTTGATACTTAAGAGGGGGTGTCATAGACTTTTCTACGTGATTGTTTTTCTATCATTCTAACTGTTGCACTTTAGTTAATGCTCTTTCCTAAAATATGCTTAAGGATGTCTAAAATTATTCTCAACAGATAATTCTCCAGAAAGGGCAGGACATAACAGTGGGAGATTAAGATTATAGTTAGTGGATCACCCCTTATTCCTCAGAGGTACCACTGGAATGCTGAAGGGAATATGGAGCTTGTTCTGCAAACTCAGACTTATCTCTGAGAGTAGGAGTTGAATTAAAGATCTTCACAGCTCATATGGATTACATAAAGCAAGACTTTTTCTCATAATTGATTGAAATAGATAATAAAAATATTATTAGCCACATTTTGCAGTGTAGGGAATGGAGAGTCAGAAAAATAAAATTTTTTATCTTTGTTCACACAGCAAATAAATTTCAGAGCTAAGAGATGTATCCAGTTCTATCTGATTCCAATTTCCCATTCCATTTCTTTCTTTCTTTCTTTCTTTCTTTCTTTCTTTCTTTCTTTCTTTCTTTCTTTCTTTCTTTCTTTCTTTCTTCCTTCCTTCCTTTCTTTCTTTCTTTCTTTCTTTCTTTCTTTCTTTCTTTCTTTCTTTCTTTCTTCCTTTCTTTCTTTCTTTCTTTCTTTTTCCTTTCTTTCTTTTTTCTTTCCTCTTTTGTTCTTTTTTCTCTTTCCCTTCCTTCCTTCCTTCCTTCCTTCCTTCCTTCCTTCCTTCCTTCCTTCCTTCCTTCCTTCCTTCCTTCCTTCCTTCCTTCCTTCTTTCCTTTCTCCCTTTCTCCCTTTATCTCTTTCTTTCTTATTTCTTTCAATGGGTCCCTGCTGAGGGCTCCTCTGGACCCTCCCAGCTTGAAAGTGATTGTCAATAGCAACTCTTGCTGTTTCCCACTCAGCCTGTTGTCTTTCTTTTTCTTGACCTTATTAAAGGGGCCATGCCCTGGCTACTTCTTCAACAGGCCTATTCAATGAATGGGCATTGCTCACCCTAAGTGTGTGCCTGCAAAGACCTTGGCATAAAGGGCCAGTGCATCCTAGGTCTCCCAGTGCATCCTAGATCATCTCCAGTCATCTTAAGAAATATCAGGTCTCTGGACTCAGATGGCTCTGGAGGACAAGTGAGGCTGGTGACCTGCACAGCCCTCCCTCAATCAAAACAAAGTCATGAGCAAGTCATGTCATTATTTCTCTGATGTCATGGTCTTCTTCATCAATGAAGGATGAACACAACTATCTATCTATCTATCTATCTATCTATCTATCTATCTATCTATATCCATCTGTCTGTCTATCTATCTGTGTATCTATCTATACCCATATCTCTGTCACCTGTGTATCTGTATAGATATTTACATCTAGGCCTACCTATAATATTATATCTATATTTTTGGATATCTCATAGGCATCTCAAGCTTAACAAGTTCTGTTGTCCAAAGACATCTGGACGGTGAGTTCAAAAACTCACCATTTTTCTCCAAAAAAGCTTCACATCTTTTGAACTTCCTCCTATTTCAGTCAAGTACACCACAATCCCTTTAGTCACTGACCCTCATAACTCATTTGCTTCTTGAACCCTTCCTCACTTCTATTCCACAGAATTCATCAGTTACCGCAGCTCATTTCTATCTCCAAGCATCTTTCAAATCTAACCATTTGCCTCTAATTCAGGTTCTTATGATCCCTCCTCGAGACTACTGCAAAAGTCTTTGAATTTGTCTCCCTTCCTCAAGGCATTTGACACTCCAAACCTTGATTTGAAGATCTGCTAGAGTGAGTTTCCTACAGTGCAGTTCTGAGCATGTCGCGTTCAATAAAGTACAATGACTTTCTAATGACTCTAGGATCAAATATAAGCTCTCTGTGAAATATAAAGTTCTTCAGAATCTAGTTTAGTTTCTTACATATCCTTCCCCTAAGGACTCTGCACTCCAACTAAACTGGCCTTCTTCTTGTTCTTCACACATAATATTGCATCTCCCATCTTCACTCTTACATGGAGTGGGGTATAGTAGAAGAGAAAAAGCATTTATCAACTTCCTATTATGTACCAGGCTCTGGGAATGTTATAAATATTATTTTATTTAATCTTGGACTGTCATCCATGAATTCTATTTCTTCTCCAACTCCTGATTTCCTGCAAAGCTAACCTCACCACATGCTTCATCATGAGACATTTTCTGGTCTCTGCAACCACAGTCAACCTTATATGGATTATAGATTTTATGTGGAGTGTGTATTTTGCTCTACACTGATACTTTATCTCTGACATTAGAGTAGAAGATCTTTGAGAAAAAGATCAGCTCTGATTTTGTCTGTACATTCCAGTATTTATCATGGTGCTTGGTACATAGTAGGTACTTAATACCTACAAGTTGCTTGATTGATTTCTTGGTCATCCTGCATTTGCTTGAATATCTCTAATGATAATAGATCTATTATACTGTAACATATCCATTTAACTTTTAGATAACTAATTTTAAGAAGTTTTTCCTTCCATTGAAGTGAAATTTATTACCATAATTTCAACCTATAGCTCCTACTTCAGTTCTCTAGAAGGGAGTAGAATATTTCCCAACTGTTAAAATAGCATATGCTTATGTCAAATATGTGAAGATTCCTTGATTTTTAAAAATGTATTTTTTCTGGGGAGGTGGAGGCAAGGTGGCAGAATAAGAGCAACTACTCACCTAAGCTCTAAGAAAAACTCCTTCAGATATCTTTCAAAAGACAATCTGAACAAATTTTAGAGTGGCAGAATTCAACAGAGACAAAATGTGTCAGATTTCCAACCCAGGACAGACTAGAAGGTGGACAGGAAGGATCTGTTTCATGGGGCTGGAGGAGCACATAGCACACAGCACACAGTTTGTACCAGTGCAGACCCTACCATAGCAAAGCCAAGCAGTAAGCCCCTGGAGGTCTGAAGCAGCAACAGCACTGCAGAATTTCAAATGTATCAGCTCAGGACAAGAGTCTAGAGGAACTGAGCAAGAGAGAACCACATAACCCTGGGTAACTGCAGAAGCTGCTTCTGAGACTATCAGCTCATAGGTTAAATGTCTGTAAGTCACCTACTTGAAGTTTCTGGCACCCAAGATGGTGGAGTGATTGGTAAATGCTCTACTGCTCCCCTTGCTGACCTTGAGAAACCCAGAGAATATTTTCCCAGAAAAAGTCCTGGAACAGTGGAATCAGGTGAAGAATCTCTTAGCCTCTGAGGCTAGAAAAATCTCAAACTGGGGTCCTTCTTACTGTGCCTGAAGGGGGCCAGTGCAGGATCAGAGCTGTCCCAGACAGCCAGACATCAGCAAATCAGGAGGAGATCTTGAGGCCCAGGGGTTGGAGTCCATAATGGCCAACATCAGAGCCCCCAGTGTGCCTCAGCAGAGTTAGGAGAATAGGGAAGACACCTACAGGGTTCACCAACCACTAAGCCTGCCTGTGCTCAAGACAGAAACCCTCCTGTGGCCAGACCACTCCTCACTCACAATTAAAGCAGCCAGCTCCTGAGTGACTCCAGAGAAAATCAGAAAGATTTCACCTGGCTTCTGCATTGGTACACCAGCTAGCTCAGCACAAGTTATGCAACAGAATTCTACCTTATAGCTGAAAGAGCCAAAAGTCACAATACACAAAGCCTCAAATTCTAAGAAAAAAAACTGTGGAACAGAGCCCCCTGTGCCCCAGAAGCAGAGATACACTTAAAAAGTCAGGAAAAAGGTGATCATCATGAGCAAGAAGCAAACCAGAAAAGATAAGACCATAAAAATCTTTCTATGGGGACAGGGACCAAAACATGAATACCAATGAGGTCAGCATTGAGACTGTACTCCCATCTGAAACTTCAGAACAGAACATGAACTGGTCTCAAGCCCAAAGAGCATTCTTCTGAGGGCTCAAAAAGGATTTTAAAAGTCAAATTAGGGAAGTAGAAGAAAAATTGGCCAATGATTTCAAAAATATGAATAAAGAAATCACAGAAGAATTTAAAAGGAAAATTGGATTAATGTAAAAGGAAACACGAAACCTAACTGGGAAAATTGGACCAATGGAAGAAGAAGTAAAAAAAAAAATAGCTGGAGAAAATAGCTTCATAAAAGGAATAATTGGACAGATGGAAAAGAAGATGCAAGAGTTAACTGAAGGAAGCAATTAGATGAAAAGTAGAATTAGGCAAGTAGAAGCTAATGACTCTATGAGACAACAAGAATCCTTCAAACACATTCTAAAAAATGAAAAGATAGACAAAAATATAAAATATCTCATTGGAAAAACAACTGACCAGTAAAATAGACTCAGGGGATAAAATCTAAGAATTATTGGCCTACCAGAAAGCCATGATGAAAAGCAACCTGGACAATACATTCCAGGAAATCATCAAGGAAAACTGCCCAGAGATCCTAGATCCAGAGGGCAAAATAGTAATTGAAAAAAATCCACCATTCCCCTCCTGAAAGGGATCCTAAACTGAAAGCAACAAGGAATATCATTGACAAATTCCAAAAGTATGAAATGAAGGAGAAAATGCTGCAGGCAGCCAGATAGAAACAATTCAAATATCAAAGAACTACAGTCAGGATCACACAGGACCTTGCAGTTTCTACATTAAAAGACTGAAGGGACTGAAATACAATATTCCATAAGGCAAAGGAGCTGGGACTACAAACAAGGATCACTTACCCAGAATAATTTGGCACAATATTTCAGGCAAGGAGATGGACTTTCAATGAAATAATGTATTTCCAGACCTTCCTGATGAGAAGGACAGAGCTCAATAGAAAATTTGATCTTGAAACACAAGTCTCAAGAGAGGCATAAAAAGGTAAACAAAGAAAAAACTTATTATTCAATATGGGCAAACTGTTTACATCCCTAGAAGATCAAATGATACTTGGTAATCTTGAGAATTGTACATGTATTATGATATTTTAAAGGGATATACATAGATAGAGAGAGTGGGTACAAATAAAATGATGTAATGACAAAAATGTGATTTAAGGGTGCAAAGAGATTGTAATGGGAAATGTGAAAAGAAGGAGGCAAAGGAGGCAATAGGGTAAAAACTATCACAGGAAGAGGAACAAAAATATTATGGTAGAAGGAAAGAGGGGAAGGAGATGAGCATTGCTTGAGATTTACTTTCATCTGATTTGGTTCAAGGAGGGAACAACAAACTCAGTTAAGAACAGAAATTTAATTAGCTCTACAAGAAGTAGGAGGGGAAAGGGGAAAGAAAAGGGAGGGGAGGTTAAAAGCGAGAGAAGCAGTAGTAATGGAAAAGAGGAGTAAAAGGGAGGGGGCTGAAAGAAAGGAGGGAAGACTGAGGGAAGCAGTGGTCCTAAATTAAAACAATTGTGAAGAGGAGGGGAGAAGGGGGTACTAAAACATAAACAGTGGGAAAGAGGATGGAAGGAAAGACACAGACAGTAATCATAACTGTGAATGGGATGAACTCTTCCACAGAATGGAGATGGATATCAGAATGGATTAAAAACCATAATCCAACAATATGTTGTTTTCAAGAAACATATTTGAAACAGGGGGATACACACATGGTAAAGGTAAATGGTTGGAACAGTATATATTATGATTCGGTTGATGTACAAAAAGGAAGGGGGGTAGCAATCCTAATCTCAGACAAAACAAAAGCAGAAATATATCTAATCGAAAGAGATAAGAATGGAATCTATATCCTGCTGAAAGGCACCATAGAAAATTAAGCAATATCATTAATAAACATATATTCACCAACTGGTATGGCATCCAAATTTGTGGAGGAGAAGTTAAGGGAGTTTCAGCAAGAAATAGAAAACAAAACTTTACCAGCAGACTTCAACCTCACCTTCTCTGAATTTGATGAATATAACCTCAAAATAAACAAGAAAGAAGTAAAGGAGGTAAATAAAATTCTGGGTAAGGTAGATATGATAGATCTCTGGAGAAAACTGAATGGGGATTGAAAGGAACAAATTTTAGAGTGGCAGAGGGTGGGGAAAAAATCTAAAGTGTATGGAAGCGATTGTAAAAAATTGGAAACAAATTAACTAATAAAAAATGATTTTTCTATTTCTAGTTTGTTTCTGAAAAAAGCATTATTGCTCTAAAAGCATAAACTTTTGCATATTTTGAAAAAGTTTGCCTCTCATTTCACTTATAAAAGTATTTTTATTTTTATAGAACAATTTTTCTTATCTCTTTTCCCAGTCTTCTAAGAAAGCCCCTCCCATCATGTAACATTTTTAAATAAGTGTAAAAATGGCCTATGTTATTTCTTGACTGATACTTGAATGATATGGTTTTACATTATGTATTAAAGAAGATGATAATTTAAGAATTACCAGAACAGTCTAGGGAGATTTAATTGAGAATAGTGGCAATTCATTTCCATGAGTGGACAACTACAGAAATGAGTAAAAAATTCTTACTGTGGACTTTTGCTTTTCCTGGAATAACTAGGTTTTTCAATGTTGGTAAGAATCATAAAGGGTCAATTTCTCCTGAAACCTCAGTGCTAACAGCTCAGTTTTAATAGAACTATCTAGACTGCTTAAAGGATTTGGTCTGGCCCATGTGAGAAGCTCACCTTCCCTTTGTATTCATTAGATGCTGTTGTTAAATTTTTTTCAGTCATTTCTGATTCATTGTGACTCCATGTAACGCTAATGAGAGTTAAGGATCTTCCCCATTCATTAATGGGCCTGCCCATGAAGGGCATCTTGAAAAGGAAGGCCCATACTTCTTGTTAATTTTCTAATCACACACTGGCTCTCCAAGGTTGTGATGCCCTCTGGCTCTGAAAAATGTATAGATACTCTGAGGTGAGAATTTCCTTTGGGGATGATTCATTGGGACTGTTTGTTTGGCTAGATGGGACTCTGGGTACCAGCTAACAGCCCACTGGCTTTGAAAACTCAGATGTTGGTACTTCTCTCTCTAGTAACTATGTATGTATGTAATGGTCAGAGGTGAACCTATCTTTTGATCTGTGATATGTGTGTATTGCTTATGGTCAGACAGCTGGAAGTCGGTTGCTCTTTATTTCTCTGTTTATATTTTCCCTGAAGTTCAGGGTGCTGATTTTCCCCCTGAACTAAGTGAATGATATATGTGCTTGATTGAAGTGATTGTTGACTCCTCAAAAGTTATTTTCCTTTTAGAAAAGCAGATCTAAAAACCTGTACATCTGGCCCTCCTCTGTATGCTGTGGTCTTTGCTATTACATCCCATTTAGGGTTTTCTAGCCAAATATAGTACAGTGCTTTACAATGTTCTTTTCCAGCTCATTTTATAGATGAGGAAATTGAGGCAAACAAGATTAAGTGACTTGCCCAGGGTCACACAGCTAGAACGTGTCTGAGACCAGATTGGAACTCATAAAAATGAGCCCTCTTTACTTCAAGGCCAGTGTTCTATCCACCACATCACCTAGTTGCTTGTTATCACTAACACTCTCCTAAAAACAAACAGGTGAACACTGACAGCTGTTAAGAGTCAATTCCACATGTATGAAGAACTTATTATGTGCTCAAAACTAATCTGTATCTTTCGAGAGATACTGAGTTCAATTAATATCTCATTAAAGTCCTTATAAGATTTATGGTTTGATGGGGAGACAGGTTTCAAACAGATAAATATAATACAAAATCATACATGTGGGAGGAGGTGTTGAAGACACTTCTGAAGTTGCTCATAATACAATAAGTCCCATTTTGTTCTCTCTTTCCATCTCCACTTTGTGTCTTGTTTTCTAGCATGAGAGTATAAGCTCCTTGTGCACAAGAAATCATTTCTTGCTTGTATCCCCAGAGCTGATATAATTCCTAGTACATGAAAATCCTCTATCAAAAATCTAAAATCCATGCACTTTAACACTTTAAGATTCTCTCTCTCTCTCTCTCTCTCTCTCTCTCTCTCTCTCTCTCTCTCTCTCTCCCTCTCTCCTCCCTTCCTTCCTCCATCCTTCTCATCATTAAAGTGGAGAGGAGGTAAAAAGATATTAAATGTGGTCCTCAGAGGAAAAAGTGAGTTGTCTACTGGGATAAAGAAATAGGGAGTCAGCAAAGACTTCATAGCATTTGATTAGGGTTTCAAAGGATGGGTAATCAATCTGCAGTTATGGAGGGAAAGTATCAAAACAGGCACCAGAAGGGGCAATATTCAAAGCAGAATATTCTCCTCTATTTGCATATGACAGAAATGGGAAATCATGAGTTTAAATCCTTCCTGGTGTATTTACTAGCTCTTTAGCCCAGGCTGCTAGGTGGCACAGTGAATAGAGCTCCAGACCTGGCATCAAGAATACTCATCTTCCTGAGTTCAAATTTGACCTCAGACACTTAATAGCTGTGACTCTGAACAATTCACTTAACCTTGTTTGCCTCAGATTCCTCATCTGTAAATATGAGCTGGAGAAGGAAATGGTGAACCACTTCATTACCTCTGCCAAGAAATGCCAAATGGGGTTATGAAGAGTCAGATAAAACTGAAACAACTGAACAACAAAAAGCTATCTAACCTCTCTGAGCCACAAATCCCTCTGGGGAAAAAAATGAGATTACCAATAGCCTTTACCTGAAATGGTTGTTATAAGGCTCAGATTACACACACATACACACACATATGTTTGTATATGTATGTATGCATGCATACACATACATACGTGTATATATGTGTGTACATATATATTCATATGTATGTGTGTATATATGTATATGTTTTGAAGTGTTCCATTAAAAAGAAATAGTGCAGTGGAAAAAATGCTGGATTTGGAATTTGAAGACTTGGCACTATCATTAATCAGGGGGACCATGGGAGGTCAATTAATTTTTTTCCTATAATTTCCTCAATTATAAGAGAAGGGAAATTGGATCAGATGACCTTATATATCCCTTCAGATTTAAATCTGTGGTCCTATGATCTATTAACATTGTTGAATATGGGAATCAGTTCCAGCCATGAATCATGTTGAAGTAAGTATGGAAGGTAGGTGTGTATGTATAGATGGGGGAGGTGGATAGAAAGAAGGGGGTCAAAATGCCCAGCAGTAGTGAAATTGGTTTGAATGCCTTAACATAGCTGGCCAATTTCCTTTTTATAGGAAGGGGGAAGGTATAGTTAATGGATTCAGGTATGGCTAAAAGGAAATTTTTTCTGTTCATTTGCAAACAACAAGGGCACAATTCTTTTTTTTTTTTTAACTGGTTTCCAGGTGACCATTTAGATAGCCCAGGCTGTTTTGCAACTTAATTTGCAATATTAGGGTAATTCTGTGATAATATGTAAGTCACTCAAAACCAAAAATAATGGGGTATTCATCCATTACTAGCAAAATAAATAAAAAGAAACATCCACAAGTTTAAACCTGGGTTGTAGGTTGTAATTCTTTGGGGTTACTGAGATTGTAGATGATAAAACTACTGGGGATCCTTGGATCTTCACCAAACACATGAAAATCATTACTTTTCAAGCCATAGAACCAATGAACTGACCTTAGCACACTATTATTCACGGAAAGATAGCTTCTACTAGAAGGAAATAGGAGTTATTGCCAGTGTCAACAATGTTTGGAGTTAAGTTATCTATAATTTGAGCCAGTGCAGCAAAGGATACAGTCCAAGCAAAATAATTCTTTTGGGAATACTTGGGAAAGGGGAATGACGATGGGAGCAACCCAACCAATTCTGACCTGCAGGTGCCAAATTAGCCACACACTTCAACTTTCTTTCACTTACATTAAATGCCATATTTGGGGCTGCTTTCCAAACTGAAAAAAAAACATTTTCCCATGAGTCAGGCTCTATGCTTTATTTAGTGGGAAGGACATGATTTCTACCATGGGAGCACAAGTTATTCTCCAATGTTTCCTGTTGCAGAATTCTATCATCCATTAATTCTCTGGGCCACATAGCCCAATTTGGGGACCATGGCCAGTGGAAAATAACAGTACAAAAGAGAGCAATAGTAATTCTGGTGTAATCCTTCCCAGCTTTACCTATAACTCAAGAGGACCATCTCACTGGAGAATTCGTGTTTATGACATCTCATATATCTGAGAATGTTGCTGTGACAGGGAAACCTCCCCCAAATATACTGAGTTGTAGTAAAAGATAAATTTTGTTCCCACTTGTAACTCCCAATGGCATATGGATATAATTCCCCAAGTCTGAAATGGAGAACCATTTGTAGTGCTCAGTAAAGAAGAATAGTTTAGCTCTCCCTTGATGTTACAGTCAGAACATTATTTGCTTTTGTATTAAAAGTCTATTTTCTTAATATTGAATGAATAGTGCACAGCCAAGCAAAAAAAAGTCAGTCAATAAATGTTTATTAAGCATCTACTATATGTCAGTCACTGTGCTAAGGGTTGTGGAAACAAAGAAAAGCAAAAGTTACTCTCTGTGCTTGAAAAGTCCACTCTCTAACGGGGAAGACAACATGCAAATAACAATATTATTTATAATCAAGGTATGTATAAGCAAGTTACATGCAAGATAAATTGGAAATGGCCAACAGTGGAAGGGCTTTAAAAAGAATTGGGAAAGGCTTTCTATAGAGGTTGAGATTTGAACTGGTAGTCTGTGTAAGTCAGAGAAGTCAGAAAATGTCGATGAGAAAGAAGAACGTTCCAAACATGAGAGATAGTTAATGAAAATGCCTGGAGCTGGGAGATGGGTTGTCTTATATGAGGAACAGTAAGGAGGCCAATATCATTGTATCTAAATCTGTGTGTGGGAGAGGGTGCAGGGCTGTAAGATGTAAGAAGTTCATATAAATATACATATATATATATATTTCATAAGCAGATTATGAATAACTTTGAATGGCAAAAAAATACAAGAAACTTGTTTGGTATTTGATCTTGAGGTTGATAGCGGACCACTTTAGTTTACTGAGAATGATATGAGAAGATATTTTTGATAACCAAGTAGATGTTGGACTAGAATGGGTAAAGACTTGAGGCAAGCACACCAATCAAGAGTGAATATGATTAGTTATGAGGTAATGAGGACCTGCATCAGGATACTGAATAAAATCTATACATGGAACTAAATTCATACTATGACTGATACTTTTTCTGATTATACTTCAAATTTCCATTAGTAAATACCATTTGGCGACCATCCATGAGTATGAGTCTTCTTATTAAATTCAGTCTTGTATTGAACTGATGAATTCACACACTTCCTTATCATTTGGAAAGTCACTCAAAATTCTATGTAACAATAATCTCTCTCCTACCCTAATAATGCTAGAAAATCTAACCATTACAATAACTTGAATGGAATGTCTATACAGATGATCATTAACTAAGTTTTATTAGTACAGAAGGTTTCCTCATTTAAGCATACCTTATATGAATTTAATATTAGTTCTATCTAACAAAAAAGGGTTAAGGATACAGCAAGAGAAGTAGAATAATGATAGCCCTATCAATTTTGCAGTTCAGTGCAAAATGTACATATATCATATTCATATTTAAAAGTTTGTATAAAGTTTTTTGTTTTTTTTAATAAGATGGCTATTAAACACAGTCTACCTCACATGGAATAATGATCTCAGAATTGGAACAACTTTTAGAACCAATTTGATCTAGCCTGTATTTGAAAAAGAATTTCCTTAAATAATTATATAATCTCTACATAAAGTCCTCCAAAGATTAAAAACTCACTATCTAGTTAGGCAGAAAGATTCACTTGTTAGGAAGATTTTTCTTATATAGGCATACCTAGGTGATATTGTGGATTTCGTTCCAGACCACTGCAATAAAGCAGATATTGCTATGAAGCAGTTCACATGATTGGGCTTTCTTTTGGTTTTCTTTTCTCAACGCATATAAAAAATAGGTTTACAATATACTATAGTCTTTTAAGTGTGGAATAATATTATGTCTTAAAAAACAAACAATGTTCACACCTTAATTAAAAATATCATATTACTAAAAATGCTAACTAAAATGCCTTCAGGAAGTCATAATGATTTTGTTAGTAAAGGGTCTTGCCTTGATGTTGATAACTGCTGACTGATCAGGGTGGTAGTTTCTGAAAGTTGGGATGGCTGTGGAAATTTCTTAAAACAATGAAGTTTGCTGCATCAATTGACTCTTCCTTTCATAATTCTTTTTCTCAACAAAACTTCTTTCAAAATTGGACTCAGTCCTCTCATAACCTATAACTGCTTCATCAACTAAGTTTATGTAATATTTCTCAATATTTATACAAAGGACAAAAGAGAGGGAGAAAAACAGGGGAATGTCCAGTTGGTGGAACAGTACAACCATATACATTTCTCAATTAAGTGTGCTATCTTTTATGGGTGCATTTTGTGGTGCCCCAGAATAATGACAATAATAAAATCAAAGATCACTGATTACAGATCACAATAACAAAAGTAATGATGATGAAAAAAAGTTTGAAATATTGAGGAAATTTGCAAAATGTGACACAGACATGGTCTGATTAAATGCTTTTAAAAAAATGATGCCAATAGACTTGCTCAGGGAGGGCTGCCACAAAACTCCAAATTAAAAAAAAATGCACAATCTATTACACAAGTGCAATAAAGTAAAACAAAATAAAATGAAGTAGACCTGCTTAGAAAGCTCAAATTTATCTCTCTGAAGCTTCTATCTAATGCACTTGAGATGGCTCTGGATGTGAAAATGAAGCTGATGACTGCACAATCTTCCCTTACTTAAATCCTTAAATCATCATTTGTATGTCATGGCATCACCTCTCTGATGTTGCTGTCCTCTTCGAGAATTAAGGATTAACTACGACATCAACCAATAAACTAATTTTGTTTCATCATCAAGAAAAGAAAGTTTCATCTTCTTCATTGTTGTTGTTGTGTTTGTCCTTCTCGAAGAGGACCATGACATCAAGATGATGTCATAACTTGCAGTTGACTTTAATTTGAGCGATAGAGGGCTGTACAAGGTCACCAACTTCACCTTCTTCTCAAGAGCCATGTAGGTCCTGTGGCCTGATATTGGAGATGCAATGTGAGACTCTGATCCTTTCAAGCTTAGGGCTTATCACAATCTTACTTTGAGTGAGATACACCCATTCAATGAATAGGCTTCTTTAAGTTACTCAAGGTATGGTCCCTTTAATTTAAAAAAAAAAATCAAGTTGAGAAGGGAAGACCCTCAGGGTTCCTGGGTAAAAGAGAAAAAATTACTATTTAGTTTTTAGATTCACTCTGTATGAGGTGGGTGGGGACTTGTCCAGTCTATGAGCTCCAGAGTGAATTGACTTTAAGGATTGATCTTTGAGCAAGAAATGTAGCCAGTAATCCAAAAGGTAAAAAGGCACAGCACATTGAAATCCTTCTACACATCTTTTAAGTACCCAAATACGTCTTTTTTTCTTCAAATTAGCACCCCAATTGATTCAAGTCATTTTTGTTCACAGATGTAATTTGGCATGAGCATTTTTTTATCCACATTAATCCTTTCTGTTGTTCACAGAATGTATTTTAAAAATAAATTGATTATTTGCATTTATTTCTTCCCTTCTTTCCTTGCCTCCCCTTTTTTCATGTTCTCCCTCCCTTTCCCTTCCTTTTTTCTCCTCTTCTCCTTTCTCCTCTTCTTTGTGTTCTCCTCCTCCTCCTCCTCCTCCTCCTCCTCCTCCTCCTTCTCCTCCTCCTCCTCCTTCTCCTCCTCCTCCTCCTCCTCCTCCTCCTCCTCCTCCTCCTCCTCCTCCTCCTTCTTCTTCTTCTTCTTCTTCTTCTTCTTCTTCTTCTTCTTCTTCTTCTTCTTCTTCTTCTTCTTCTTCTTCTTCTTCTTCTTCTTCTATCAATGATAAGAACTCACTTTAATACCCTGACTCATGGTTTAAAAAAAAATGTACCCCTCACTACAATGCCCAAAGATAAATAGTGTGAGCATTCCTAGTCACAATTACTAATCAGAAAACTAGATTTTGAAAGCCTGTTGGTTACTTATAGCCACACAATAAGTTTATAGGTAAATATCCAAATCCACATTTTTGATTATGTTTTGATTTTTCTTTTCTGGATATTACATTATAATCACTACCTCTGTGTGTGTAGACACATATACATATACACATGCATATAAATGAAGTGTGGTGAAATGATTATAATATTTACTGGAGAAGAGTTTGAAACTAGGAAGTTACAAAAGACATGCAACTTTTAGCAATAACAGTAAAAAGCATTTATGCCAATTTCACGGGAAAATATTTCAAATGCGATACCCACATGTGTTTTTAACTAAACTGATTACCTTATATCTTGACAAATTATAAATATGAAAACATCTCAAATCCAAGGACTTATTGGCTGTACATAGAGACTCTCCTGGGGTCAAGTACAACAGCTGTGTACATACACTTAGGCAAAATATGAGGCAAGAGGAAAAGATAGCAGCAAATAAGTCTGTCATGTTATATGGAAAAGATACATTTGTTTTTAAATGTATTTTCCTTTCTCTCTTGTGTACTGTTAAAAAGTCCAAGTGAGACATGTCAGTTAATACCTGCTTACATTTTTTAGTGCTTTATACTGTTTTGATTTCTTTACCAAATAAAAGTACCTAGTATTCTTTAATTCTGAATTTGCTAAAACTTCCATGTTGGGCTTAGATCCACAGTGTCAGGCTCTTCATATGAGGACAGAAAGATCTACTCAATGCTAATTGTTTATTTAAAATAACTTTTAATATAAGCATCAGTGAAAATTCACATTACAGTATAAAAAAGGAAAACAATGGAAACATATACCAAAATGTGTACTTCTGTGCAGTTTTTAAGTGTATAACAAATTAAAGATACTAGTAACAGAACTACCTTGCTTTTATCTATGTACATTTCTTAACTTTTTGTCTCTTTTGTATATTTTAATTATTTCATTGATGATCTTTTCTTCCTTTTCTTATTTTCTCACATTCTAATTACTATTCATCAACTATTCACCCTTCTCCAAACACATCTTCTCATTGCCTTATGACATTTAAACATGAAGTAGCAGAAACACTTAAAATCCAAAGTTCAAATAAAGAAAACCTTAGAAGTCCCCTAGGGCAACTCAGAATTTTAAAGATGAGGAGCCTGAGGGACAGAGAAGATAAATGACTTCCACAAGATCACTTAGTTACTAAGTGATTAAGCTAGGACTCAAATCCGGATCTTCTGACTCCACATTCTTTTTTTTTTTTTTTTTTCTATAGCATCATGCTATTTCTACAGGTATCATAGGTCAGGGGTAAAAATACAGGTTTGGCCAACACTAGCAACCTCAAAGGCAGCATTGATAGAAAGATGGGAAGATAGACAGATAGACAGACAGACAGACAGACAGACAGACAGACAGACAGACAGACAGACAGACAGATAGATAGATAGATAGATAGATAGATAGATAGATAGATAGATGATAGATAGACAGATTTATTAAGCATCTATTATACATAAGGGATAATGCTAAGTACTGAAGATATAGATAAAATAGCAATATGGAATTCAGAGCTAATATTCAAATTTTAAAACAGAAGGTGTTAGGGGAACTGGAAGGGTCTAGAAATACTTATATTTTGCCGGTGATATCTGAAAATTGGTGTGGATACTTGGAACTGAGTAAGGTAAAGAAAAAGCTGGTGTGTTAATACCAATGATGGTAGTAGAGAAAGACTACAATTTTCTTATGAAGAAGTGGAGATGCTTACCAGAGTATACCCAACTTGGCTGGAGAAACAAAGAAGTAAGACCAGGAAAGGCTCTTATAGTCATATTAAACATACCTCTGTAAGAAATCTAGAGGGAGCCTTTCAGGAAATATCACTTTCCCTAATTCGTCCTCTATTTTAGATTTCATATCATGGTAAGTAAAAAGTAGTGTCTAGGATGTGATAAAAGAGAGGGTCACATAAAAAACAGTAGATAAAAAATTTCAGGAATATGATTTTAAAACATTCAGGTTAGTGGTATCCAATGGAAGATTGCATCTGAGCCAATGAAATCAGTGAGAGTGAAACTGGGTGTTGTTTGCAAAGCATAAGTACATGTGATCCGTTGATTCATCATAACTCTAACAGAGAGCTACATTTTTATTTTGGTTTGGTGTAATGCCAACATGATATTCATGGTGCCTACAGTACCCATGAATATGCTGGCACAATTCTGAATCTCAGAATACAATAGACTCTCCACATGGAAGATAGAACCAAAATATTTATTCAGACACCAGAAAGCCAAATCCATCATAGTAACAAAAATCCATATACAATAACAATGCAGAGAACACCACCAGCCCCAAGTCTTCCCTCTATTAAGCTTCCCACAAACCAGCTCCCTTAAACAAATCACCAACAGTCTCTCCCACTCATGCTAGTTACTGCATTTTTCAGCTCTGATTGCTCTCTGACCAACTTCCTCTCAAGTCTCTTCCACTCTTCCTGCTCCACCTTGTCCTGTTCTACCTGTTCAGTCAGTTCCACCCACAACAGACTCATGTGACTCAGGTTTCCATCCAACCCAAGCAGGTCAAATGGGTCTATTAATGAATGAATGGGAGAAATCTTTCTTATAAATTATCATTACATTCTTTAAATTACCCCTACATTTAGCTTTTGATATTTTGGTACTACAAATTAACATAATTCAAGGAAATTTTTTAAAAAGCTTGTAAGTTATACTTCCCTCTAAATAAGCCATCTACATTTCTCACTGGAAGTGACAAGGACAAGGACAAGGACTAAATGTGATGTGATTTCTTTGATCTAGGAAATTTTCAGATAAGAAAGTTCCTTTCACTACCTTCCTCCCAGGGTTGTTGTGAAGATAAAATGAGATAACAATTGCAAAGCCCTTAGCATATCCTGGCACATGGAAAGTGGTATATAAATGTTAGTTATTACAATGATTATTATTGTTAATGCATGTTGGCATCTCCTGTGAAATGTATCATCATAAACCAAATAGAAACCAAGGCCAATAAATAGTGCATAAGGACCTCCACAGGCTACATAGTGACTTTGAAAATCTTATATTAAAATTATTTGTATTGTACAGGGTTTTTGTTTATTTTGTTAAGTATTTCCAAATCACATTTTAATCTGATTCTTATCCACTCAGAACTGTTACAGTCAGGGTGTTTTACACTTCTTGCCTAGAGCACTAAGAAGCTAAATGGTTTATCCACAGTTACATATCAAGTATATGTCAGTGGTTGAAATCGAACCCAGATTTTCATAGGACTAATATTAGCTCTCCACTCTAGGAAACTAACAAAAAATGTCTACTTTCCCTGAATATGTCTTATGTACCAACTATTAAATATATTGATTAACTATGCTTTTGTTAGACACTGACTTCAGAGAATAACAAATAATTACAATTTAGGAAATTGTAAAATGCTTTAAGTCATAAACTTATCAATTGTTTAAAATTTGTTGCAGAAAAACATGATTAGAAATAAATGCAAAAGAACAATTTTTTCAGTTCTTTTTCTTTATTGTTAAAAAGTTATTCATTTTTAATTTTTGAGTTCCAAATTATCTACCTTAATCCCTCATCTCCCCTAACCAATAAGTATTGTAAAATGATATCAATTATACATGCGAAATCATGTAAAATATATTCCAATGTTAGCCATATCACAAAAATCAAAAAAGTAGAGAAAATGAGAAAAATATGCTTCAATTTGTACTCTGAATTCAAATGATGACTGATGAAAAGACCAGAGATGAATAGAAAATATGATATTGGAACACAAGACTCAAAAAAAGCATATAAAGGTCAATGGGAAAGTGAAATCACAAGGGACTGAATTATGTTTACAAAAGTTACATAAGAAAGAATTGTTTGCATTCCTATAAAGGAAGATGATACATGTAACTCCAAAGGACTTTATCACTATTAGAAAAGGAATAATAATTTTTTTAATACAAATCCTTTGGAATTATCTGGGATTATTATATTGATCAGAGCAGTCAAATCTTACAAAGTTTGTCATTATTACAACATTGCTATTACTATGCACAATGATCTCCCAGTTCATCTCCTTCACATTTCATCACTTTATACATATGATGCCATGTGTTTTTTCTTTTCCTGAATGTATGCTTTTTGTTATTTTGATAACATACAGAGAGAAAGAGGGGAAAGAGAGAGAAAGAGAGAGAGAGAGAGAGAGAGAGAGTTATAAA
The DNA here is from genome assembly GCF_028372415.1 of Notamacropus eugenii. Classification (NCBI taxonomy): domain Eukaryota; kingdom Metazoa; phylum Chordata; class Mammalia; order Diprotodontia; family Macropodidae; genus Notamacropus; species Notamacropus eugenii. The sequence goes on from NC_092874.1 coordinate 264,961,442, forward strand.
TATTTTGCATATATAGGACCTTTTCTGCTTTGTTTAATCTCTTTAAAGTACAAAAACTAGTAGTGTTATTGGTGAGTAAAAGAGTCTGCACAGTTCCATGACCCTGTGGGCATAGTTCCAAATAGAGTTCTCTAGAATGTTTGGACCAATTTACAATTTCACTAAAAATTTATTAATGTACCTATTTTTCCCTCATCACATCAATCATTTGTCATCTCTGGTAGATGTGAAGTGGTACCTCAATTTTACATCAAATTTACATCTTTTTTCTAATAAATAGTAATTTAAAACACTTTTAATATGCTGGAAATAGCCTTGATCTCTTCTTTTTTATTTTTTTTAAATTTAAATTAATATAGAATTTATTTATTTTTCAGTTTTCAACACTGATTTTCAGAAAAATTTGAATTCCAAATTTTCTCCCTATCTATCCTACCCCCCCAGGATGGTGTGCACCTCATCTACTCCTTCCTCCAGTCTGTCCTCTCTTCTACTCCCACGTCTACCTTCCCTGTACCCTATATTTTTCTGCAGGGCAAAAATGGTATCTATATCCTATTGCATGTAAATCTTATTTTCTAGTTGCATGCACAAACAATTTTAACATTCATTTTTAAAGCTTTGAGTTCCTTATTCTCTCCTTTCCTCTCTCCCCACTCAACCTCATTGAGAAAGCAAACAGTTCAATATAAATCATACATGTGTAGTCTTACAAAAAACTTTCATAGCAATTACAATGCAAAACACTAGCCAGATTTCCCTCTGTCCTATCTTGCCCTTCATTTATTCCATTATCTCCCTTGATCTATCCCCCCAATATCGTTTGCTTCTGATTATCCTTTTCCCAAATTCACTGTCCCTTCTTTCATCTTCCCTCTCCTATCCTCTTCCACTCTGCCTTCCTGCAGGGTAAAATAGATTTCCATATCCAATTGAGTGTGTGTTATTTCCTCCTTAAGGCAAATCCCATGAGAGTGAAGCTCACTTATTCCCTTTCATCCACCCCCTTCCCCTTCATTGTAAAAGCTACTACTCACCTCTTTTACGTGAGAAGATTTGCTACATTCTACCTCTCCCTTTCCTAGTAAATTCCACTCAACAGTAAATTTTATTTTTTAGCTATTCTCCCTTCATATTCAGTTCACCCTGTGCCCTATGTATACACAAATACATACATACATGCATACACATATATGTATATATATATATATACATATACGCATACACCTACCTACCTACATGTATTTATAATATATCCATATACACCTACATATATATATGTGTGTTTGCATATATATATGTGTGTGTGTGTGTGTGTGTGTGTATATATATATATGTGTGTGTGTGTGTGTGTGTGTGTGTGTGTGTGTATGTATATATTCCCTCTAATTACCCTAATACTGAAAAAGGTCTCATGAGTTACAAATATCATCTTGCCATGTAGGAATGTAAATAGTTCAACTTTAATGACTTCCTTAATGTTTCTCTTTCCTGTTTATATTTTCCTGTTTCTCTTGCTTCTTGTATTTGAAAGTCAAATTTTCTATTCAGCTCTGTTTTTTTTTTTTTAATAAGAATGCTTTAAAGTCCTTTATTTCTTTGAAAATCCACCTTTTCCTTGAAGTGTTATACCCAGCTTTTCTGGTTCATTGATTTTTGGTCTTAATCTCAGCTCCTTTGACCTCTGGAATATCATATTCTAACCCCTTCAATTACTTAGTGCAGAAACTTATAAATCCTGTATTATCCTGACGGTATTTCCACAATACTTGAATTGTTTCATTCTAGCTGCTTGCAATATTTTCTCCTTGACCTGGGAACTCTTTAATTGAGCTACAATATTCCTAGGAGTAGTTTTCCTTTTGGGTTCCCTTTCAGGAAGTAATTGATGAATTCTTTTGATTTCTATTTTACTTTCCCAATCTATAATACCAGGGCTGTTTTCCTTGATAATTTCTTGGAAGATGATGTCCAGGCTCCTTTTTTTATCATGGTTTTCAGGTATATCAAAAATTTTTAAATTATCTCTCCTGGATCTATTTTCCAGATCAGTTGTTTTTCCAGTGACATTTCACAAGTCTTCTATTTTTTTTTTCATTCTTTTGGTAATGTTTTACAATTTCTTGATTTCTCATAAAGCCATTAGCTTCCATCTGCTCCATTCTAATTTTCAAAGAGCTATTTTTTTTCCATTTATCTAATTCTGCTTAAGGCATTCTTTTCCTCATTGGCTTTTTGGACCTCTTTTTTTTATTTTCGTTATATTTTTAAAGGTGTTACTTTCTTCAACATTTTTTAGGGTCTTCTTTAGAAAACTGTTGACTTGTTTTTCATAGCTCTCATTTCTCTTCTCAATTTTTCCTCCACCTCTCTTACTTGATTTTTAAAGTCCTTTGTGAACTCTTCCATGGCCTGAGATTATTATATATATTTTGGGGGAAGTTTTGGTTGTAGAAGCCTTGACCTTGCCGTCTTCCTGTGATAGCATGCTCTATTCTTCTTCTCGTTGTATGCATTGATCTTCCTTCTCTGAAATGATGGAATAAAATAGCTTTTCACCAAGAAAGTAACTTTCTGTAGTCTTATTTTTCCACTTTTGGGGCATTTTCCTGGTCAATTACTTGACTTTTTAGCTCTTAATCAAGTGGAGGATATACAACCTCAGGCTTTAGAGGTTTTGTGCAGCTATTCTCCAAGATATCTCTAGGGACCTGTAAATTCTCAGTACCTCGAAGGTGGCATAATCAGGGGAAAGGTGCTTACTCCTCTCCTAGCCTGCACTCTGGTTTTTGAGTAATCACAAGGAATCTTTTCTGCCCTGTAACTGCAAGTAGGATTCCCTCTCCACAGTTGCCACTAGCTCTGCCACACTAGGGCTCCTTCTCACCCCAGGACTTACACTCAGCACTGAAATCCAAATTAGCTGCTCCATCCTGCCAAGTTCTGTAGGTTGAGAGCTCCAGAAATGGTGGCTAAGGCAGTATCTGTGGCTGCCCTATGACTGGGGCTGGGACCCAGACCAAGATGTCCTCTCACCCAGGTGAAACTGACTTTGAAGTTGTCTTTGGTGCTTGGGGGTTCAGAAATCTGGAAATCGGCAGCAGTTGCCTGTGATTCAGTGCCCTGAAGTCTGCTCCAGTCCTGTCTGTGCCAACTGGCTCATGTTAGGCTGCGCTGTGCCCTGAGCATGGTGCGATACACCCTTCCTGTCAGAATTTGCAGGTTGTCTTGGACTGGAAATATGTTTCTCTCTGTCTCTTTATGACTTCTTTTGCTCTAGAATATGTTTAGAGTCATTTTCTACAGGTATTTTTAGGTTCTTGTGGGGAAAGTTCCTGCACGTCCTTACTGCTACTCTGCCATCTTCTTTCTACCCCTCCAATTTCTTCTTTTGAAAACTACATTTTCATATCCCTTGACCATTTATCAGTTGGTTGCTGAGTTATTTTTATAAATTTTACTCACTTCCTTACACTTTGATAAGTGTTTTATTCAGAGAAATTTTTTTCTGTAAAATTTGTTGATATTACTTAATTGTCTATGGTACCTCTCGGCAAAAGGGAGCTTCCCTGATTGTCTCTTTTATTTACATCTATTTTTGATTTTGCTTTGACTGAAATCATTACTGGTTTATCTATACAACCATATATACCCTTTGACTAAGCAATACCAACACTACGTCTGTATGCAAAAGAGATTTTAAAAAAGGAAAAAGACTCATGTGTACAAAATATTTATTGAAACTCTTTTAGTTGTTTTTTATTATTATTTTATCTATTTCCAGTGTTCTGCAATCACTACCATACAACTAAGTTTTTTTTTTCCCCTCCCTCTCCCTCCTTCCTCCTTCCTACCCTAGATGGCATGCAATTATAAATATGTTCTACACATACATTTCTATTAAATACATTTTCATCATAGTCATTTTGCATAGAAGAATTAAAATGAATGGGATAAATCATAAAACAAACCAAAATATAATACAAAAGAAATGTTCTGTTACATTATGCAATTGAATTCCATAGTTCTTTCTCTGGAAGTGGAAGGCATTTTGCCTTTAAAGATCTTTGGGAGTTTTTTAAGACTTTGCACTACAATGAAGAACTAAGTCTATCAGAAAAAAATCCTCGCATATGGTGGTTGTTGCTGTGTACAAAGTTCTCCTGGTTCTTCTCCTTTTCCTCAGCATCAAATCATATAAGTCTTTCCATGTCTCTCTGAAATCTTCTTGTTCATCATTTCTTACAGCATAATAGTATTCCATTATATTCATATACCACACTTTATTCAGCCATTCCCCAATTGATGGGCATCCCCTTGATTTCCAGCTTTTGGCCACCACAAAAAGTGATGTTCTAAATATTTTTGTACATGTGGTACCCTTTCCCATTTTTATGATCTCTAGGAGATACAGGCCTGTAAGCGGTATTACTGAGTCAAAAGGTATGTACATTTTGGTAACCCTTTGGGCATAGTTCCAAATTGCTCTCCAGAATGGTTGTATCAGCTCACAGACCCACCAACAATGAATTAGTGTTCCAATTCTCCCACAACGCCTCCAAAATTTATCATTTTCCAGTTTTGTCATTCCATTGTCATGTTACCAATATGACAGGTGTGATGTGATATCTCAGAGTTGTTTTGATTTGCATCACTCTAATCAATTGTGATTTAGAGCATTTTTTGATATGACGATAGATATCTTTAATTTTTTCCTCTGAAAACTGCCTGTTCATATCCTTTGACCATTTATCAATTGGGGAATGACTTGGATTCTTGTACATCTGACTCAGTTCTCTATGTTTTAGAAATGAGGCCTTTATCACAGACAGTATTTACAAAAGTTCTTTCCCAGTTTTCTGTTCCCTCCTAATCTAGGTTGCATTGGGTTTTCTTGTGCAAAAACTTTTGAGTTTACTGTAATCAAAATTATCCATCTTGCACTTCATAATGCTTTCTATCTCTTGGTTAGTCAAAAATTCTTCCCTTCTCCATAAACTTGAAAAAAAAAATACTATTCATTGTTTCACTAATTTGTTTATGGTATCAGTCTTTATACTTAGATCATATACCTATTTGGACTTTATTCTTGTGTATGGTGTCAGGCCCAGTTTCCACCACACTTTTATCAGCTTTCCCAGTTATTTTTGTGGAAGAGTGAGTTCTTATCCCAGTACCTGAGATCCTTGGGTTTATCAAACAGTAAATTGCTGTATTCATTAACTATTGTGTCTTGGGTACCTAGTCTATTCCATTGGTCTACTTTTCAGTTTCTTAGCCTGTATCAAGTTGTTTTGATAATTACTGCTTTATAATGCAATCTGAGATCTGGTAGAGCTAGGTCACCTTCTCTAGCATTTCTTTTCATTAGTTCCCTTGATAGTCTGGGCCATTTATTCTTCGAGATGAGTTTTGATATTTTTTTTTCCAGCTCTAGAAAATAATTATCTGATAGTTTGATTGGTATAGTACTAAAGAAGTAAATGAATTTAGGTAGAATTGTCATTTTTATTATATTAGCTTGGCCTACCCATGAGCAACTGATGTTTTTCCACTTACTTAGATCTGACTTTATTTGTCGGAAAAGTATTTTATAATTGTGATCAAATAATCCCTGGATTTATTTTGGCAAGTAGACTCCCAAACATTTGTAGTGTCTACCCTAACTTTAAATGGGATTTCTCTTTCTATCTATTGTTGTTGGGTTTTGTTAGTAATATATAGAAATGCAGAAGATTTGTGAAGGTTTATTTTGTAAAATGCAACTTTGACAAAATTGTTTATTATTTCAAATAATTTTTATTTAAATATCTGTGAATCTCTAAGTATACCATCATATCATCTTCAAAGAGTGATAACTTAGTTTCTTCTTTGCCTATTCTAATTCCTTCAATTTCTTTTTCTTCTCTTATTGCTACAGCTAACACTTCTAGTACCATATTGAATAATAGTGGTGATTATGGACATCCTTGTTTCATCCCTGATCTTACTGGAAATGCATCTAGCTTATCTTCATTGCATATAACACTTGCTGAAGGTTTTAGGTAGATACTGCTTATTATTTTATGGAAAGTTCCATTTATCCCTATTCTCTCCAGTGTTTTTAGTAGGAATGGGTGTTTTATTTTGTCAAAAGTTTTTTCTACATATATTGAGATAATCATGTGATTTCTGTTAGGTTTATTGTTGATATGATCAATAATGCTAATAGTTTTCCTAATATTGAACCAGCCCTGTATTCCTGGCATAAATCCTACCTGATCATAATGTCTTATTCTCATGATAAGTTACTGCATTCTTTTTGCTAAAATGTTATTTAAAATTTTTGCATCTATATTCACTAGAGATATTGGTCAATAGCTTGCTTTCTCTGTTTTATCTCTTCCTGGTTTAAGTATCAGAATCATATTTGTATCATATAAAGAATTTGGAAGGACTCCTTCCTCTCCAATTTTCCCAAATAGTCTGCATAGTATTGGAATTTACTGTTCTTTAAATGTTTGATAGAATTCACTTGTAAATCCATCCAATCGAGGAGATTTTTTTCTTAGGAAGTTCATTGATGGTTTGTATATTTTTTTTTTTCTGAGAAAGGGTTATTTATGTATTCAGCTTCTGCTTCTGTTACTCTGGGCAGTTCATATTTTTGAAAATAATCAACCAGCTCATTAGATTGTTGATTGTATGGGCATAAAGTTGATCAAAGTAATTTTGAATTATTATTTTGATTTCCTCCTCATAGGGAGTGGGTTCACCCCTTTAATTTTTGATATTGGTAATGTGGTTTTATTCTATCTTTTTTTAATCAAATTGACCAAAGGTTTATCAATTTTATTGTTTTTTTTCATAAAACCAAATCCTAGTTTTATTTATTCATTCAATAGTTTTCTTAATTTCAATTTTATTAATCTCTCCTGTGTTTTCTGTATTTCTAATTTGGTATTTACTTGGGATTTTCAGTTTGTTCTTTTTCTAACTTTTTCAGCTGCATGCCCAATTATTGATCTCCTTTTTCTAGATTTTGTTCATGTAGGCAAGCAAAGAGATAAAGCTTCCCCAGTATCCTATAAGATTTGGCAGGTTATCTCATTATTGACATTCTCTTGAATGAAGCTGTTCATTGTTGCTACGATTTGTTTTTTAACCCACTCCTTTAGGATTAGATTATTTAGTTTCATATTAAGTTTTGGTCTACCTTTCCATGGCCTTTGATTAAATATAATTTTTATTGCATTATGATCTGAGAAGGATGCATTGACTATTTCCACCTTTCTTCACTGAATTGTGATATTTTTATGGCAGAGTACATCGTCAATTTTTGTATATGTGCTATATACTACTGAGAAAAAGGTATATTCCCTTCTATCCACATTGAATTGTCTCCAGAGATCTATCATATCTACCTTATCCAGAGTTTTATTCACCTCCTTGACTTCTTTCTTATTTATTTTGAGGTTTGATTTACCAAGTTCGGAGAGGCATAGGTTGAGATCCCCCACTAGTATAGTTTTGCTCTCTATTTCTTCCTGTAACTCTATTAATTTCTCCTCTAAAAATTTGGATGCTATTCCAACTGGACCATATATATTTAGTAATGATATTGCTTCTTTGTTTATGGTGCTTTTTAGCAAGATATAGTTGCCTTTCTTATCTCTTTTGATTAGATCTATTTCTGCTTTTGCCTTGTCTGGGATTAGGATTGCTACCCCTGCTTTTTTTACATCAGATGAAGCACAATATATTATCCTCCAACATTTTACATTTACTCTGTGTGTATCCCCCTGTTTCAAATGTGTTTCTTGTAAGTAAAATATTGTTGGATTATGATTTGTAATTGATTCTGCTATCTGTGTCTTTCCCTCCGTCCTCTTTCTCACCATTTATACTTTTAGTTCTCCCTTCCCCTCCACAATTTAGTTTTAATTTTTGACTACCACCTCCCATAGTGTTCCCTTCCTTCTTTCAGCCCTCCCTCCCTTTTACTCCCTTTTACCCTTACTGCTTTTTCCTTCTCTTTTAGCTTCCCCTCCCCTTTCTTTCCCCCTTCCCCTCCTACTGCCTGTAAAGCTAGTTGGATTTATATACTTAATTTTCTTGTTTCCTCCTTGAACCAAATCAGATGAAAGTAAATATCAAATAATGCTAATCTCCATCCCCTCTTTACCTCTGCCGTTATATAATTTTGTACTTCTCCCTGTGATGTAATCTACCATTTTCTGCTTCCTCCTTTCCACATCTCCTGTTACAATTCCTTTGCATCCTTAAATCACATTTTTATCATCATATGATTTACTTTATTCCCACTCCTTCTATCTATGTATATCCTTTTTGTATTTCATAATAGATATACAATTCTCAAGATTAACAAGTATCATCTTCCCTTATAGGAAGGTAAACAGCTTGCCCATATTGAGTAACAAGTTTTTCTTTTCCTCTTCTAATGCCTCTCTTGAGACTTGCATTTGAAGTTCAAATTTTCTATTGAGTTCTGGCCTTTTTATCAGGAAGGTCTGGAAATCCCTATTTCATTGAATGTTCATCTCCTTGCCTTAAATATTATAATGAACTTTTATAGGTAATTGATCCTTGGTGGTAGTCCCTGCTCCTTTGCCTTATGGAATATCATGTTCCAGTTCCTTTGATCTTTTAATATAGAATCTGTGTGATCCTGACTGGAGCTCCTCGATGTTTGGATGGTTTCTTTCTGGCTGCCTGCAGTATTTTCTCCTTCACTTGATAGTTCTGGAATCTGTCAGCAATATTCCTCTGTTGTTTTATTTTGGGGCTCCCTTTCAGGAGGGGAACAGTGGATTTTTTCAATGGCTATTTTGCCCTCTGGATCTAGGACACTTCTGGATAGTTTTCCTTGATGATTTCTTGGAAGATATTGTCCAGGCTCTTTTTCTCATCATGGCTTTCTGGTGGGTCAATAATTCTTAAATTTTCTCTCCTAGATCTATTTTCCAAGTCAGCTGTTTTTTCAATGAGCTATTTTACATTTTCTTCTATCTTTTCATCTTTAGATTTTGTTTGACTGATTCTTGATGTCTCATAGAGTCATTAACTTCTACTTGCCTAATTCTATTTTTTATCAAATTGCTTTCTTCAGTTAACTTTTGCATCTCCTTTTCTATCTGTCCAATTATTCCTTTTAAGGAATTGTTTTCTCCAGTTAGGTTTTTTGCTTCCTTTTCCATTTGTTCAATTTTCCTTTTTAAAGAGTTATTCTCTTCAGTGAATTCTTTTTTCATACTTTTAGAATGATTGGCCAGTTTTTCTTCTATTTCCTTCTTCAACTCTTCCAAGGGTGCTCTTTGTTCATGTGACCAGTTCATAGTCCCTTCTGAAGTTGCAAATGGGAGTATAGTCTCAATACTGATCTCTTTGGTATTTCTGTTTTGGTCCTTGACCCATAGAAAGATTCTATGATCTTTTCTTTCCTGCATTACTTCTTATGCTGACATTATGTTGACATTTTCTGTATTGTGGACTCTGGTTCTTTCAAATGGAAGCTAAAGAACCTGGCGTTGAGGTGGCTAGTGTGACATAACAGAGGCCATGTGAATTCTTTTTCTTGTGTTTCCACAGATTAGCTCTTTAGCTAGCTTGTTAAGTGTGAGGGAGGGGTGGTCTGGTCACAGGAGATCTCCTCAGCTGAGCTAGAGAAAAGGCAAGCTCAGGGGTTCGTAATCATGTCTGCCCTAGTGTCTTCCCATTTCTCCTGGCATACCGAGGCATACCTAGTGTCTTGGTGTTGGTGGTTTCAAGGCTCCACCCCTCTGAAGCTCTGGATCTCTTACTGCTTCACTGAGGTGGGGCTGTCCTAGACAGCTCTGGTCCTCCACCGCAGCAAGAAGAATACTTCTTAGCGATTTCCCTAGTCTCACATTATATGAGACTGTTTTCCCCTTCTGCTGATTCCACCGTTCCAGGATTTTTCTGGAAAAATATTTTACAATTCTTTCAAGGTTGACAAGGGGAGAGGGAGAGAGCATTTACCAATCACTCCACTATTTTGGCTACTAGAAGTTCAAGTGGGTGACTTACAGACATTTAATCTGTGGGCTGATATTCTCAGGAGCAGTTGCTTCAGATACCTGGGGCTCCATGGCTCTTATTTACTCGGTTTCATTGGACTCCTGTCCTGGGGTATTTTGCTTGAGATTCCACCATGTTGCCACTGTCTCAGGTTGCCCTGGGACTTTCCTGCTTGGCACTGTAGTGGTACAGACATGTTGCTCTCTGTGCTATATGCTCCTCCACCGCCATGGAGCATGACTGTGCTCCTTCCAGTCTCTCCTGGGCTGTGAATGTGCCACAGTCTGTCTCCTGTTGGATTCTACACCTCCAAAATTTGGTCAGATTCTCTTTTTAAAGGTATCTGAAGGAGTTTGTCTAAGAGCTTAGGTGAGTAGTTACTCTCACTCCACCATCTTGGCTCTGCCAAAACTCTTTTAGTTGTGACAAAGGTTTGACAATTGAGAATATGTCCATCAACTGGGGAATGGCTGAAAAAGTTGTTTTATATGATTATTTTGGAATACTATTGTGCTTTTTTAAAATGATGAGCAGGATGCTCTCAGAAAAAAAAAACTTAGAAATATTCATATGAATTGATAAAAGTGAAATAAGCAGAAACATGAGAACATTGTATACAGTAAAAGCAAAATCACATGATGATTGACTATGAAAAACTTAGCTATTTTAGCAATGCAGTGTTCTAAGGCAATTATGTAAGACTTATCCTGAAAGATACTGCCTATCTCTTGCAAAAGAAAACTGATGGAGTCTGTACATAGATCAAAGAGACTTTTTCTTTATTTTCTTCATATTTGGGTCTGTGTTTTCTTTTACAGAATATCTTGCATGCAAATCTGTTTTGCATGACTACACATGTATAATCTATGTCAAATTTCTTGCCTTCTCTGTTGCAGGGGAAGAGATTTTGGAAATCTGAATTTAGTAGAAAATGTTAAAATTCTTTTTATGTGTAATTGGAAAAAATAAAATATTAGATAAGATTTTAAAAAGGAAATAAAAAAGCTAAAAAGAATAGTGAGGAGAATCAAGGATGATTTTTAGTATTTGAACATGGATTCAAATCTCTGACTAGGAGAATGGTGTTGCCGATTTTAAAAAAATGGACATTTAAAAGAGAACTGTATTTGTGAGGGGATGGAAGTGGACAAATTTTGTTTTTAAAATGGTGAATTTGAGGTACTTATGGGACAGTCATGTTCATATCTTCAGTAAGCATCTGGCAATGTGAAATTGTGGCTCAGGAGAGTGGAAACCAAAGACAAGAAAGACTGGAATGAGATGAATATTCATGGATGAATTGCAAGCTGCATGATTTTATCAAAGTTCCTCATTAATAAGCTATAAGATCCACTCAGATATATGAATAGTAAGACTAAATAGAGAATAGAATTGAAGTTATGGTAATCAATAAGATCATGAAGGAACATAGTATAAAAAAAGGAGAAAAAAGCTGGCAGAAATGTGAAATTAGGAAAGAAGCTGGATAATGAATCAGCAAATGATACTAAGAAAAAGTGACCCTAGATTCACTGTTGACGGCTGGGATGGAGTGTGTTTGGCAAGTTCAAGATAGACCTTCAGGGAAACTGTTCTTTGAGATTTTACTCATTATCATCCAGAATGGCTCTCCAGCACCCCACCCCACCCGCCCCCCAGGATGTTGCTGTCTCCATGAGATAAACAAGAGAAACTACAGAATATAAGGGATATGTAAAATAGATGCCCTTTAGGCTAACATTTTTTAAGACAATAAGACTGGCCAAATTACTAGGACAGGAGAAGAGTGAATAGAATGTCACATAGACTTGCAGTTTCTGTCTATAAATACCCTGACCCTCAGATCTTGCCAAATAACAGTTAAACTATGAAACAGATTGAAAAAATAACCATTAATAAAATGATGGAATTACAAGATAGGGAGGGCATTAGGAGAAACATTTTGGGAAATGTTGGCCCACCATGAAAAGTCTCTCTGGAGTACCAGTCTAGTGGGCTGTGTTACTCAAATATCAATATTATCCCAAATAAATATTGACCTGGAGAGAAAAGACAGACATGGCACCTCATTTATAACACTGAATCTGCTTTCTGAAATGATTTGAGGAGAAAATGGGGAATTATTTAACCATAAATACCAAAGCACTGCTCAGTCAACAACACTTGCAGTTTTATTGGCTACAATAAGGAAAACTATATTTCCTTTACCCTTGTGGACCTGAAAAGCTTAGAAAGTGTAACTTTGAAATTATACATTACCTTATTTTCTTGTAAGCTTTCAACTGTGAGTATATATGTGTATACACATATACTTACATCTATTACTACACATGTGTATATGTATATATTTTTACACACATGCATGTACACATATATATACACACATGTATGTGTAATTTTGTTTTAGTTTTGATAACATTGTAAAATTTCTCTCTCCAAAGAATGACTGAGGATTTTTTATCTAAAATTTTATGAGAAATAACCCCAAAATGGTCTTTCTTAGTTTATTTTGTTTTGCATTAATGTTTTATCTTTGATCTTTTCCTTCATTTAATACTTATTCAGTTAATCATTTCTCTGTTGAAGTCAAGCTTTTAAGGGAAGACTAATTGTAAATTGGACAAATATTTGTTAAGAGCCTACTATGTGTAAAGTGCTTTGTGATGTCATCAAAGATATGCACAAGTGAAAAAGATGACTTAGTCATGCAGTGAGGGCAAGAGGCAATCTTAACAGTCACTTCTATCTTTGTAATTCAAAAGAAAATGATAGAGGTCCCTAGTATTTTGGTTAGACTACTATGGAATGCTTATAAGAGAAAAACAAAAATAGTCATTTAAAATGAGCACATGCATATGTGTCAAAATCTACAATCCCAACTCCTATCACTCCTATCAATACAAAATATTGACAAAGTTATTAAAAAATGTCCATGTAAATGTAAAGCTATCTAGTAACAAATCTGACCAAATATAATACTTAATTCAAATCAATCTTGTTTTACTTTTGAAAACTTAATAAATCAGTACTGGAAAAAAAACCCAGCAGATAATTGAATTGTATCATAAAGTGATTTGCAATCACTTATTAGCTAACCACAGTGGAAGGAAAGGTAAAGTCAGACATGCTCTCTGACCTCAATGATCTTACAAAGTAAGAAGTTACAGTTGTTGCCCATATTCTCCTCTCAAAAATAGTTTTCTGAAAGCTTCACCCAATTTATTCTGTGTGGGTCAACATCTAGTGGAAACTATAGATTATGAGCCACCATTTGGGGTTTTCTTGGCAAACATACTGGAATAATTTGGATTTTCTTCTCCCCTCATTTCACAAATAAGAAAACTGAGGCAAATGGGTTATGTGATTTGCTCAGGTTCACACAGTAAGAAGCATCTGAGTCCAGATTTTAAATCAGGAAAGTGATCCTTTGTAACTCCAGGGTAGCATTCTATCTACTGTGCCACCTAGTTACCAATAAAATGACATACATGCTCCTAAAACTTAACCAAGTACTCAGAAGGATTCCATTATAGAAACAAAGCACACATCTCATAGGCAAGATGGGCTGGGGGGAAACAACACCTAACTTTGTCAGTGACTCATTTTTAAAAAAATAGGAACCCAATTAAAAAAGGTTGTACAGTTTTGTAAATGTTAAATGGTTAAGAAATGTAGAAATATTATTGAGGCAGAGTTGATGCTACTAAGCCAGATCCCTACCTCCCACAAAATCCAGCTGGTAATATTAAAAAGCTATAGGCAGAAGAGTGGTCTTGCCAGCATATTTGGAATGAGAGAATGTGATAAGGTTGAAGGGTTGAAGTGCTGGGTTTGATCAGTTATCTGCCTACAACTTCTACTGTACCAGAAAAATATGCAATAAATATAACAGTATACCTTGAAAAAGACCTGAAGTTTATGGAAGTTAGAAGGCATTGGAAAGGTTGTAACATGAAAGATGCTGTGAAATGATGAAATTTTCTGCTGTTATTCTTGAACAAAATTGTGCATAAACAAATAATAACTTTCACTGTATTTAAATTGTTCCCTTATATATAACTATAACTGGAATACATTCACATTTTCAAAGCAACCATTTTAGCAGAGCTGACTGTACTCCTTAGACTCATGACTCTGAACAAACTCTGTCAGTTTTCTGAATTTCAAATTTCTCATCTGTAAAATGAGATTAGTGATATTTATGTTACTTGCTTCATAAAGTTTTTGTAGAAAGTCTTAAGAGCAGTCAGAAAAAAAGAATAACAAATGAATTTTCCTAAATACTCTTTGAGGTCTCCAAAATTTGAACCTTTGAATGAAGTAATTATGTTTTATATTTTAAAATGTCCACTAAGGCATTAGAGAGCTTACATTTCTACATTTAAATCATGCTAGACATTACAAAGTCTTTAAAAGCAGAGAATTTCTGGTGGACCAAGATGCCAGAGTAACAGCATACACTTTCTAGAGCACTGCTGCAAAGCCCAGACAAATACCTGTAAAAAACATGTCTAAACAAATTCTGGAGCAGCAGAACCCACAGAATGACAGAGTGAAGCAAATCCCCAGTCCAAGACAGCCTGGAAGGTCTCCAGGAAATATCTATTGTGCCATGCAGGGGGAAGGGTGCAGTCCAGCATGGGCCATGCCAGCACAGACAGGACCTGAGCAAGCCTTGGGGAGACTGAATCTCTCACACCTGTGGCAGTTTCCAGACTTCAGAACCCCAAAATGCCAAGGACAAATTGGAAGGTCAGTGGAAAATGTCTGTGGGACCAGTATGGGAGAGTGGAGTGGTCTGGCCCCAGCCCCAGGGCAGCAGAGGGGACAGGTGGCACAGAAATCCTCAGCAGTCACAGCAGTATCAGAGGCAAAGAGAGCAACTATTTCTGGAGCTCTAGGCCCACAAATTGTGGGGGAATCAATAGACCAACAGCATACCCTCACCCCCACTGGAAACAGAGATCTACCTTGACAAAGAGTTCAAAAGTCAAGTACATGTCTGAGGAAATGAGCAAAAACCAAAAAAAGAATCAGACTATAGAATCTTACTTTGATGACAAGGAAGACCAAAACATGGAAACAGAAGACAACAAAGTCAAAGTTCCTCCACTCAAAGCCTTCAAAACAAATGAGTTGGTCTCAGGCTATGGAAGAACGCAAAAAGAATTTTGAAAATCAAGTAAGAGAAGTAGAGCAAAAATTGGAAAGAGAAATGAGAGAGATGCAAGAAAAGCATGAAAGACAAGTCAACTGCTTGCTAGAGGAGACCCCAAAAAATGGTGAAGAAAATAACACTTTAAAAAATAGGCTAACTCAATCCAAAAAAATGTTGAAGAGAAGAATGCCCTAAAAAGCATAATTGGCCAGATGGAAAAGAAGCTCCAAAAGGTCACTGAAGAAAATAATTCATTAAAGATTAGAATGGAACAGATAGAAAATAGTGACTTTATGAAAAATCAAGAAATTATAAAACAGAACCAAAGGAATAAAAAATAGTGGACAATGTGAAATATCTCATTAGAAAAACAACTGACATGGAAAATCCAGGAGAGACAATTTAAAAATTATTGGACTACCTGAAAATCATGATCAAAAGAAGAGCCTAGACATCATCTTTCAAGAAATTATCAAGGAAAACTAGTCTGGTATTCTGGAAGCAGAGAGTAAAATAAATATTGAAAGAATCTACCAATTGCCTCCTGAAAGAAATCACAAAAAGAAGACTCCTAGAAATATTGTAACCAAATTCCAGAGTTCCCAGATCAAGGATAAAATGTTGCAATCAGTCAGAAAGAAACAATTCGAGTATTGTGGGAATACAATCAGGATAGCACAACACCTAGTAGCTTCTACATTAAGAGATCAAAGGGCTTGCAATATGATGTTCCAGAAATCAAAGGAACTAGAATTAAAACCAAGAATCACCTACTTAGCAAAACTGAGTGTAATACCTCAGGGGAAAAAATGGTCGTGCAATGAAATAGAGGACTTTCAAGCATTCTTGATGAAAAGACCAAAGCTGAATAGAAAATATGATTTTCAAACACAAGAATCAAGAGAAGCATGAAAAGGTAAACAGGAAAGAGAAATCATAAGGGACTTACTAAAGTTGAACTGTTTACATTCCTACACGGAAAGATAATATTTATAACTCTTGAGACTTTTCTCAGTACTAGCGTAATTGGAGGGATTGTATACATATAGACAGAGGGCATAGGGTGAGTTGAATAGGAAGGAATTATATTTTGAAAAAATTAAGGGATCAAAGAGGAATATATTGGGAGGAGAAAGGGAAAAATAAAATGGGGCAAATTATCTCATATAAAAGGAGCAAGAAAAAGCATTTACAATGGAAGGGAAGAGAGAGGAGGTGAGAGGGGAAAAATGAACATTGCTCTCATCACATTTGGCTTAGGGAGGGAATAACACACATGTTCAACTTGCTGTGAAACTCTATCTTACATTGCAGGAAAGTAGAGGAGAAAGGGATAAATGGGGATGGGGATAGAAGAGAGGGCAAATGGGAGGACAGTGTAAGTAGAAGTTAATACTTTTGAGGAGGGATAGGGTCTAAAGGGAGAATAGAATAAATGGGGGGCAGGATCAGATGTAGGGAGATATAGTTAGTCTTCCACAATATGACTTTTATGGAAGTCTTTTGCATAACTACACATGTATAAAATACACCAAATTTCTTGCCTTCTCAGTGGGATGGAGGAAGGAAGAAAAGCTGTAATTCAAAGTTTTAAAAATGAATGTTAAAAATTGCTTTCTACATGCAAGTGGGAAATAAGATATACAGGCAATGAGTTACAGAAATCTATCTTGTCCTCCAAGAAAATAGAGGGAATGGGGGTAAAAGAAAGCAGGGATGTTATAGAAAGGAGGGCATATTGGGGGAAGGGGTAATCAGAATGCACACTTTTTTGGACTGGGTGGAGGAGAGAGATGGGGAGAAAATTTAGAACTCAAAATCTTGTGGAAATGAATGTTTGAAGCTAAAAGTAAATAAATAAATTAGATTTTTTTTAAAAAAAATCAGGGAATTTAAAGTACATTGAGTTTTATTACCCAATGATTGCACTTTTAAAAAAAAAAACAATGATTAAAAAATATGTATATATGCATCGATATACCCTTTATTTCTATTAATTCTGAAGACCAAAATTTATTGCAACCAAGAGACAAAGGCATGGACTAATGAATGCTAAATTATGGATGAACAGCCTGTTTCTTTGGCAATCTACATTAGTGAATCAGCAGGATATTCAGAGGCAGCAGAATCAAAGGGAAAAATAAGTCATGCAAGTTCTTAGGATTAACTCTCAGGGAAGGATGAAGATTCTAGTCCATGTACAAAAAAGCAAGGTGGAAGAGTTCAAATAATTGCCTATTTCCATAGGACAAAGAAAAATAAATAACAAAAAAATGCCAAAAATAAATTGAATCATTACTCACTCTAAACCAAAATACATCAGAGTTCTTTTAATGGTTGGAAATAAAAGTGGAAAGCAAATGTAGATAGTGGGTAAGGTGTACTTTGCTGTTGCTTTTAAATGTTAAAGCATAGGTTTATAAAAGACAGTTTGAAGTCTTTGCTCAATAATCTGGTATTGGAATATCTAGATCTTCTTACTCTTGGAAAAAGTGACTTTTTTTCCTGACTGTTTGGACTGGAATGTTGCAGTGATAGTCATTCTGAGCATTTTGCTCTCTGCAATGCAATTCTCAAGATATGTTTGTCCACATATTCCTCCGCATACATATTTGCTCCTATATTCCATATTGGTGAATGAATAGAAAATTACAATCAACCTTTATAGGACTCATTGTTTTTTTGTTTTTTTTTTTTTAAGTGTAATGGAATATTCCTATTTCATCAAATGACAAAAAGGACAGGTTCAGGGAAACATGGGGTGAATTCTATGAATTGATGCACAAAGTAATGAGCAGAGCCATAAGGAATATTTGTGTGAAGTCAATAAGAATACAAAGGAAAATTTTGTCTGACTTGAAAACTCAGATGTTTTCTGAGTCAATAATCGTGATTTCAGTAGACTGGTGATGAAAGCTTTCCCCCTCTGTTGACAGAGAGATGCTAAACTAGAGATCTAGAATGATATAACCAATTCATAACCAATGAGTTTATTTGGTTTTATGGACTAAATGTTTGTTACAAGAAATAGTTTCTACTGGAGGGTGAATGGGTAGGTTGGAGAGTAGTGATAGAAAATTGAAAAAAATCAATAAACAACATTAAATGGTCAGAACTAAAAGTACAGAAGGGAACATAAGCCAATAGAGAATTTTTGTTTCTACATTTTTAATTTTAATTGGATGGAGACAAACCCTATGGTTTCATTGAATTCCTAACTGAATTGCTAAATTTCTAACTGAACTGCTAAATTCCTAAAAGAATGAAAATAAAACTCTCTCCCAATTGAGACCATCAACTACTCTGCAAATTATAATCTTAGAAAGTTGCTTAGAATAGTTAAGCTTCATATCTATGGTCACATAGCCAGAGTATGTCAGAGACCAGATTTAAACTGAAGTCATCTTAGCTATGAGACCATTTTGCTTATCAAAAATTATTGTACAGCTATCTCTTAATTTTATATACATATACAAACATGTATGTGTGTATATATACATATATATACAAACATATGTAGAGTGTGATTGATATACCTATGTAGATATCTGTACCTATATCTATATCTAAATCTATCCACATGCTATATGCATATACATGCACACATATACATATACAGCCAAAATAATATTAATGAAACAAGCATGTGTCATGCACTTTGAGATTTGCAAAGGGGAAACACACACACACACATATATACACACACATATGTATGTATGTATGTTTGCATTTTATCTCACTTCATTCCATTTCTTCTAGAAGCCCATCTTATTTTTTTCTTTATTTATTGAAATGTTTGGGTTTAATGATGACTAAGGCCACAACATAAAATATAATTTGACAAAAAAAAAGCAAAGACAACATCCATTTACTGTTATATAAACATTTCAGTCCTCATTCTGAATCATGTATGGTGCACAGTACCCCTTATTCAGTATTTTTTATATTTTCACACTTTCAAAATTTGGAAGCAAACTCAATATACATAAATTTGAATTCAGCAAATGTAATTGTTTCAGAAGACAGCAGATGCCAGACACTGTGGGTGAAGCAAGAATTACATAGAACATACTGCTTGACTTCATGGAGTCTTTGGTCTATAAGGAATGTACACATCCATAAATGACTGATACCAAGATAAATCCACCAAACGTCATGATTATAGAAAATGTTATGTAAGCCTTGAGTAGAGGACAATCCTTATCTTCTTTTGCTTTAAGCAAGTAGGCATATTTTGTTATGATTTGAAAGTATTGTATTTGTAGACTGGTTAAATGAACTCATCATAGTAAGGCTTAGAATTGTAGAACTTTGAAATATTAACTCTAGATGGAATCTTAACATTTACATCATAATTCAACTCCCTCAGTTTTAGAAAATAAAATTTAAGCCCAACACAGTTGGATGACATGTCAAAGATTCCACTGCAATTGAATTTGAAAACCAAGACAAGAACACAGAATACTAATTTAGGCAGAACTTGATATCTGGCTTAAAATATTTGAAGGGTTATATAATAAAAGTGGAAATCAACTAATTTTCCTCAGACACAGATGTCAGGACTAGGTGGCAAGTGTAGAGAGTCAGATTTTTATTTGGTATCAGGAAAATTATAACACCATAATCATCAACAACAAAATTAAAACTACTCTGCCTCTGAAGATTCAATTTTCTAAAACTGTAGGTATAGTGAGTTCACTGAATTTGGAGCTAGGGAAACAAGTACAAATCCCATTTCAGACACTTATTAAGTATATAATTCTGAACAAGTTACCAATATCTTATTTCCTCAGTTTCCACATCTGTAAAATGAAGGGCTTAAAATTAATGGAATCTAGGGTCTCTTCAACCCTAAATCTTCTATAGTCTATATTCTTCTATAGTCTTATAGACTACCTAAGTTGAAAAAAAATGCTAAAGGAATCACTTCTTGCAGATGATGTAGAATGGGTAAGGTGGCAACTGGGATTTCTTCCTAAATTGAGTTTCAAATACACAAAAATGACCTATGAGACTACTTGGGGAGAGTTGTTATTTCTGTTGTGCATTTAGGTATAGTGTATATTAACATTTGAAATGCAGTGTATATATTTTCTACCAATACAATATTCCAAGTTTAGATATACCCAAAACAAAATAATGAAAGGCATATCATAAGTTCACACTAGTTCACACTTCTGACCCCCTGAGCTTGCACATCTTTCACAATCCATCCTCCATCGTCAGTTAAGTGAGTGGCTAAACAGATGGTATTGCACTATTCTTTATAGTCTAGAAGTTAAGGACAATTTAAGAGAGTTAGTTGATTCCAGTGGTGGGGATCATGAACAGAAAATATTCTCCTCTCTCCTGGAAGCTTTCAGCTCTGGAGTAAGGACAGGAAGGATGCTTGGATTGATGTTAACTGCTAATATGATTCAGGAAGATTAAGCCCAGAGGGCTGTTGTCCTGTAGATCATCCTGATTCTCCTGTTTCAATTGGAAATTAGTTGGTTGGTTTTGCAGACTGAAGAGCATGAGGAGGTCAGTGCACTCCCACTTGTACTGTATTTATAGAAGGCTAGTGACAGCCAAAGTAATGACAATTATCTCACTAATACAATTTTGGAAAACAAAACAATCTGCTACTAAGGAACAAAAAATAAGTATTTCTTGTTTGAATTATGCAGACTGTCTACAAAACCTGATTTGTTGTATAGCTTTAGTGCGTCTGTTCCACTGTCCTCTTTCAATATAGCATTTAGACCCTCTCAAATACTTTTAAAAAATAAAGATTACCACTTCTACAAAATATTATTTCTCTAAAACACATTTAGTTGTGCATCTATATATTTCATTGTTTAATCATGATCAGAAGTCAAAACTTGAGTCCATCATTTGTAGTCACAAGAATGCAGATTTCTCTTTAATATAAGGAGAAACTTACTCACAATTAGATTTATATGAAATAATAACAATGAGTAGTATTTGCATAGAGTGTTACATTTCCCCAATGATTTATATGTTATCTCATTTGATACAACACTTCCTGTGAGGAGAATGCTGTTAATGTCTCTATTCCAAATGAGGACACTATGACTATAGGAGATTAAATTATTTTCCCAGAGCCACACAGATAGTAAGAGAATGAAGCAGGGCAAAAATTCATGTCTTCCTCACTCCAATGTGTCACTATCCAGGACTTCTTAAACTTTTTCCTCTCAAGACCCCTATCTGTGCTTCTTAAATTACAGGACTTAAACTGCATAGCAATCTTCTAGAATAGGCTTCCTTGGGAGGTACATGATTGCTAATCACTAAATCTTTTCTTCATGCCAAAGTTAATTGACCATATATTAGAGATGTCCCAGAAATTCTTCTTCAGAAGTAAGTTTTACCAGTTAGATTCCTTAACAGGAGAATGCTTTCTTCGTCTGAGACAAGAGAAGAAAATATATTCAATGAGTATTTTAAGGCAAAGAAGAAAGACTGAAGATTTCACATAGAATGTCCCTGGTCATCTCATTAAAACAGAATGGTAAAATATTTCTATAGTGTGAGTAAGGCTCCCCTCCTCCACATAAGACTCAGATATCTTCAAAATATATATTGCTTTAATCATGCTAAAAGAGGTTATACAAAAAGGTTATGCAGGTTATACAAAAGTTTTGCTATGGAATATTCTGTCAAGTCAGCATCAAAAATATATTTTAGGTTTTTAGCATGAGAACAAAATTAACAGAGAAGGGAGATATGACATAAATGAGATTATTTGGCTCTTGTTATTGACATAAAGCATTTCCTCTCAATATTGGATATTTTTGATACAAATGCAGTATGTGCCAAGGATATAAACAAATGTCATTCCTTCTCACTTTACAATGAAAAAGACTTTGACCTTCATGAACCCTTCTAACTCTCAAATTCTATAAATATAGATATATTTACTATAAGCCTTTTAATCATCAGAGCATAATATCTTTTGTTTAGATTTTTATTGAACATTTTATTTGAGTTAGGGCAGACTAGGGCTCAACTATCAGTTCTAGTACTTAATAGCTATATTACTCTAGACAAATCTTTATGTTTCTCTGTATACTTGCTAATATTCTGGATGCATATGTAAAATCTACTGTTTGCAATCTGCTTTATTAGAGGGAGTTCTCACATGACAAGTTTGGCTTGTGAGATGACAGATCTTTCATATAAAAGAAGACAGCTCAAACAACGAGCATTTGAAAAGTTCCCTCTATGTGCCTAGAACTGGGGATTCAGTGACAAGAATGAAATAGACTTTTCCCTCCATTTATATCAATAAATATATTCTACTAATAGTAATGAATATATGTGAATTTATAACTTGATGTTGATGATGCAGTGTTATAATCTTGCCTAAAGCATGCAACTAAAAGGGGAGAGGACAAGAGATGAGATTGGGGATCCCCATTGCATTGAACGTATCAAATACAGTTTTAGCTGTTAGTTTGAAGTAAGCTATTTGGTTTTTTTTTCTATAAAATGTTCAAAATCTCTAGGGAATTGTACTTATTGTTCTATTGAAAGCCATTACTTTAAAATACAGTGCATTATGCACAAGTAAACCACCAATAAACAGTAATAATAATGATACTTTAAAAAGTCTCTTGTGGGTTTTGATCTACTTAGTAATAGCTTATATGGCAAACTTAAACTGTACAGGAAAGAATAATTGCCAAACATGTGCATGCATATCATACTCTTTGTGGCCTCATTTAATATTATTAGATGTGCATAAATTGTTAGGATAATAAAGAAAAGCTCTACTCAGGACAATGCTATTAAAAATTGGATGTTGTAATTACAGATGAGGGAGGAGACCATGAATGTAGAATTAAGAGGCAAAATGGAAAATAAACACTGATCTGAGGCAGAATTTCATGGAAAAGAGAGACACCTAACATAGCACAGTCTCAAAATCTTGGCATGATGCCTACATGTTTGGCTTTTTGAACATCTGGATTTAGTTGGTAATTTCAGGAAATTCAGAAGGATTTTCCCACCTGCTGTCTGCATTCTGGCTAGAAATTTGGCTTATTCTGATGCTGAAAACACTAGGGAAATTCTGTAGGGTTAATAAGGTGACCCTGTGGATTTTGACACAATATGCTCCCCAACATGGTATATAGTGTTAGATTCTGAGTGTTTCTATACTGATCAATCACCTCTAGATCCCACTTAGAACTCATAGGTCCAAAGCACTGCATATATATATATATATATATATACATATATATATATATATATATATATATATGTATATATATATATATGCATATATATGTATATATATATATATATATAATTTTTTAATGTTTAATAATCACTGCCTTACAATTGAGATTTTCTCCCCCACACACCTATCCCCCACTACCCCCCTCCATCCCCACGACTGCATACAATTCTGTATAGATTCTACATATACTTTCCTATTGAGTATATTTTCACTATAGTCATGCTATGTAGTCAGACTAAAATAAATGAAAGAAATCGTATAACAAATCAGAACATGATACACAAACACATACACATACACAAACATGATCTGCTACATTTTGTGAGTGACTTCCATATTTCTTTCTCTGAGTGTGGAAGGCATTTTGCCTTGAGAACTACCTTTGGAATTTTTTTTTTTATAAGAAGTTTTTGTGTTATTACAAAATTCCAAGTGTACCAGAAAAAACTCTCGCACACTGTGGTCGTTGCTGTGCACAAAGTTCTCCTGGTTCTGCTCCTTTCACTCAGCATCAGGTCATAGAAGTCCTTCCAGGCCTCTCTGAAGTCTTCTTGTTCATCATTTCTTATGGCACAATAGTACTCCATTACATTCATATACCATAATTTATTCAGCCATTCCCCAATTCATGGACATCCCCTTGACTTCCAGTTTTTGGCAACTACATAGAGTGCTGCTATAAATATTTTTGTACGTGTGGGACCCTTTCCCATTTTTATGATCTCTTGGGGATATAGTCCTAGTAGCGATATTGCTGGGTCAAAGGGTATGCACATTTTTGTAGCCCTTTGGGCATAGTTCCAAATTGCTCTCCAGAATGGTTGGATGCGCTCGCAGCTCCACCAACAATGAATTAGTGTTCCAACTCTCCCACATCCTCTCCAGCATTTATCATTTTCTTGTTCTGCCATGTTTGCCAATCTTATAGGTGTGATGTGGTACCTCAGAGTTGTTTGGATTTGCATCTCTCTAATCAATAGTGATTTAGAGCATATTTTCATATGATTATAGATATCTTTAATTTCTTCCTCTGAAAATTGCCTGTTCATATCCTTTGACCATTTATCAATTGGGGAATGACTTGTATGATTATACATTTGAGTCAGTTCTCTATATATTCTAGAAATGAGGCCTTTATCCCCGAGCTTAGCTTTAAAAATTCTTTCCCAATTTACTACATCCCTCCGGATTTTGGTTGCATTGGGTTTGGTTGTGCAAAAACTTCTCAGTTTAATGTAATCAAAGTTATCCATTTTGCATTTCATAATGCTTTCTATCTCTCCTTTAGTAAAGAATTCTTCCCTTCTCCATAGATCTGATGAATACACTATTACTTGCTTCTTCAGTTTATTCATGGTATCAATCTTTATACCTAAATCATGTACGCATTTGGACTTTATTCTTGTGTACAGTGTCAGGTATGGGTCTATGCCTAATTTCCGCCACACTGTTATCCAGTTTTCCCAGCAATTTTTGTCAAACAATGAGTTCTTATCCCAGAAGCTGGGGTCCTTGGTTTTATCAAACAGAAGGTCGCTATATTCCTTGCCTACTGCATCTTGAGTGCCAAGTCTATTCCACTTGTCTACCTCTCTGTTTCTTAGCCAATACCAAGTGGTTTTGATAATTGCTGCTTTATAGTACAGTTTGAGGTCTGGTAGCGCTAGGCCACCTTCCCAAGCATTTCTTTTAATTAGTCCCTTTGATATTCTGGACCTTTTGTTTTTCCAAATGAATTTTGATGTTATTTTATCCAGCTCTAGAAAGTAATTGTCTGACAGTTTAATTGGTATGGCACTAAATGAGTATATTAATTTAGGTAGAATTGTCATTTTTATTATATTAGCACAGCCTACCCATGAGCAACTAATGTTTTTCCACTTACTTAAATCTGACTTTATTTGTGCAAAAAGTGTCTTGTAATTGTGTTCATATATTCCCTGGGTTTGCTTTGGCAGGTAGACTCCTAAGTATTTTATACTGTCTACCCTAGCTTTAAATGGGATTTCTCTTTCTATCTCTTGCTGTTGGACTTTGTTGCTAATATATAGGAATGCAGAAGATTTGTGTGGGTTTATTTTGTAACCTGCAACTTTGCCAAAGTTGTTTATTAATTCAAGTAATTTCTTACTTGAATCTCTGGGATTCTCTAGGTAAATCATCATATCATCTGCAAATAGTGATAACTTAGTTTCTTCTTTGGCTATTCTTATTCCTTCTATATATTTATCTTGTCTAATTGCTACAGCTAACATTTCTAGTACCATATTGAATAGTAGTGGTGATAATGGACAACCTTGTTTCACCACTGATCTTATTGGGAATGCATCTAGCTTATCCCCATTGTATATAATGCTTGCTGAAGGTTTTAGATAGATACTGCTTATTATTTTATGGAAAGTTCCCTTTATTCCTACGTTCTCCAGTGTTTTTAGTAGGAATGGGTGTTGTATTTTGTCAAAAGCTTTTTCTGCATCTATTGAGATAATCATGTGGTTTTTGTTAGCTTTGTTGTTGATGTGATCGATAATGCTAATACTTTTCCTGATACTGAACCAGCCCTGTAGTCCTGGTATGAATCCTACCTGATCATAATGTATTAATCTCGTGATAAGATGCTGTATTCGTTTTGCTAAAATCTTATTTAAAAGTTTTGCATCTATATTCATTAGGGAAATTGGTCTATAATTTTCTTTCTCTGTTTTGTCTCTTCCTGGTTTGGGTATCAAAACAATATTTTTATCATAGAAAGAATTTGGGAGGACTCCTTCTTCTCCAATTTTCAAATATAGTGTATGTAGTATTGGAATTAACCGTTCTTTAAATGTTTGATAGAATTCACTTCTGAATCCATCTTGCCCTGGAGATTTTTTCCTAGGGAGTTCATTGATGGCTTGTTCAATTTCTTTTTCTGAGATGGGGTTGTTTAAGTATTCAACTTCCTCTTATGTTAATCTGGGCAATTCATCCATCTCATTTAGATTATCCAATTTGTGGGCATAAAGTTGGGCAAAGTAATTTCTAATTATTGTTTTAATTTCCTCCTCATTGGAGGTGAGTTCACCCCTTTCATTTTTAATATTAGTAATTTGATTTTCTTCTTTCTTTTTTTTAATCAGATTCACCAAAGGTTTATCAATTTTATTAGTTTTTTCATAAAACCAACTATTGGTTTTAGTTATTAATTCAATAGTTGTCTTAATTTCAATTTTATTAATCTCTCCTTTGGTTTTCAGCATTTCTACTTTGGTATTTACTTGGGGATTTTCAATTTGTTCTTTTTCTAGCTTTTTCAACTGCAAGCCCAAGTCATTGATCTCCTCTTTCTCTATTTTATTTTTGTAAGCATTCAAAGATATAAAACTTCCCCTAATAACTGCTTTTGCAGTATCCCATAAGTTTTGGTATGTTTTCTCACTATTGTCATTCTCTTGAATGAAATTTTTGATTGTTTCTATGATTTCTTCTTTAACCCAACCCTTCTTTAGAATTAGATTATTTAGTTTCAAAATTGATTTTTCGTTTATCTTTCCATGGCCTTTTATTACATGTAATTTTTAATGCATTATGATCTGAGAAGGATGCATTGATTATCTCTACCTTTCTCCACTGGATTGTGAGATTTTTATGTCCTAGTACATGGTCAATTTTTGTGAATGTTCCATGTACTGCTGAGAAAAAGGTATATTCCTTTCTATTCCCATTTAATTTTCTCCAAAGATCTATCATATCTACCTTATCCAGAGTTTTATTTACCTCCTTAACCTCTTTCTTGTTTATTTTGAGGTTGGATTTATCGAGTTCAGAGAGGGGGAGGTTGAGGTCCCCCACTAGTATAGTTTTGCTGTCAATTTCTTCCTTCAACTCCCCCAACCTCTCCTTTAAGAATCTGGATGCTATACCACTTGGAGCATACATGTTTAGTAATGATATTGCTTCGTTATCTATGGTGCCTTTTAGCAGGATATAGTTTCCATCCTTATCCCTTTTGATTAGATCTATTTCTGCTTTTGCTTTGTCTGAGATTAGGATTGCTACTCCTGCCTTTCTTACATGAGCTGAAGCACAATATATTCTGCTCCATCCTTTGACCTTTATCCTATGTGTATCCCCCCGTTTCAAATGTGTTTCTTGTAAGCAGCATATTGTTGGATTATGGCTTTTAATCCATTCTGCTATCCGTCTCCGTTTTTTGGGAGAGTTCATTCCATTCACATTCACAGTTATGATTACAATCTGTGTATTTCCCTCCAACCTCTTTCCCACCATTTGTGCTTTTAGCTCTCCCGTCTCCCTTCCCCTCCTCAATAGTATTCACTTTTCTCCCCCTCCTCCTGCAGCCTTCCCCTCCTTCTTTTAGCCCCCCCTCCCTTTTACTCCCCTTTACTCTTATTGCTTCTTTCCTCCATTTTATCCACCCTCCCCTTTCTTCCCCCTTCTCCTCCTACTACCTATAAAGCTAGTTCGGATTATCTACTTAAGATTATTGTTCCCTCGTTTAAACAAATCAGATGAGAGTACCTCTCAAGCAATGCTCATCTCCCTCCCCTCCTTCCCTCTACTATAGTTTTGTACTTCTTCCTGTGATATAATTTGCCATTTTCTGCTTCCGCCTTTTCACACCTCCTATTACAATCCCTTCTCATACTTAAATCATATTTTTCACATGACATCATTTACTTTATGCCCGTTCCCTCTACATATATCCCTTTTATCATAATAGCTGCACAGTTCTCAAGATTAACAGGTATCATCTTCCCTTATAGGGAGGTAAACAGTTTGCCCTAATTGAGTAGCAAGTTTTTGTTTTTGTTTTTTCCCCTCTGTTTACCTTTTTATGATTCTCTGGAGACCTGCATTTGAAGATCAAATTGTCTATTGAGTTCTGGTGTTTTGGTCAGGAAGCTGTGGAAATCCCTTATTTCGTTGAATGACTTTCTCCTTGCCTGACATTTTATGCTGAACTTTGCTGGGTAGTTGATCCTTGGTTGAATTCCCAACTCCTTTGCCTTATGGAATATTGGGTTCCAATTCTTTCGATCTTTTTATGTAGAAGCTGCAAGGTCCTGTGTAATCTTGATTGTGTGTCCTTGATATTTGAATTGTTTCTTTCTGGCTGCTTGTAGTATTTTCTCCTTCACTTGATAGCTCTGGAATTTGGCAATGATATTTCTTGGGGTTTTGAGTTTGGGATCCCTTTGGGGAGGGGAACGGTGGATTCTTTCGATGACTATTTTGCCCTCTGAGTCTAGTACTTCTGGGCAGTTTTCCTTGATGATTTCCTGGAAGATATTGTCCAGACTCTTTTCTTCATCATGGGTTTCTGGCAGGCCAATAATTCTTAAATTTTCTCTCCTGGATCTATTTTCCAGGTCAGTTGTTTTTCCAA
This sequence comes from Notamacropus eugenii, assembly GCF_028372415.1. Classification (NCBI taxonomy): domain Eukaryota; kingdom Metazoa; phylum Chordata; class Mammalia; order Diprotodontia; family Macropodidae; genus Notamacropus; species Notamacropus eugenii. The sequence goes on from NC_092874.1 coordinate 264,990,278, forward strand.
TTAAATATTTTACATTTTCTTCTATCTTTTCATTCTTTAGATTTTGTTTGACTGATTCTTGTTGCCTCATTGAGTCATTAGTTTTTACTTGCCCAATTCTAATTTTCATCGTATTGTTTTCTTCAGTTAGCTTTTGCATCTCCTTTTCCATCTGACCAATTTTTCCCTTTAAGGAGCTATTTTCTCCATTTAATTTTTGTACTTCTTTTTCCATTCGACCAATTTTCCCAGTTAGGTTTTGGGTTTCCTTTTCCATCTGATCAATTTTCCCAATTAGGTTTTGGGTTTCCTTTTCCGTTTGATTAACTCTTCCTTTTAGGGAATTATTCTCTCCAGTTAATTTTTGAACTTCCTTTTCCATTTGTTCAATTTTCCTTTTTAGAGTGATGTTCTCATCAGTGAATTCTTTTTTTATAATTTTAAAATCATTGGCCAGTTATTCTTTTATTTCCTCCTTCAGATGTTCCAGGTAATCTAGTTGTGCTTGCGAGAAATTCATAGTTCCTTCTGAGGTTTCAGATGGAAGTACAGTCTCAGCTCTGACCTCTTTGGTGTTTGTGTTTTGGTCCTTATCCCCATAGAAAGATTCTATGGTTTTTTCACTTTTCGTCTGCTTTTTCCTATTCATGATGTTGGCTGAGTGTTGTAGCTTCTGGTTCTTTCAGTCAGAACGTACATATCTTTAAGTTGAGTGTCTTAACTTAAGTTAAGTGTCTAGGCTAAAAGCAGGCTTTTGTTTTTTGTTTCCCAGATCAACCCTGGGGTTAGCTTGTTAGGTATTTGGGAGGGGTGGTCTGGTCTCAGGAGATCTTCTCAGCTGACCTGAGGCAAAGGCAAGGTCAGGGGATGGTGATCCCAGTCTCCCTATTGTCTTCCCTTTTCCCCTGGAGGGCTGGGGCACGCCTAGAAGCTAATGCGTGTACCCGCCCCTCCTGGGGCTCGTCTCCTGGCGCCGAGGCTTGCCTGGGTCTCAGTGGGAATTTTCTCTGCCCTGGGTCGTCTGTCCTTCCAGATCACCTCCACCACAGTAGGAAGAATCCCCCTTTGCTATTTTTCTAGCCTCTGGTGTTATGAGACTATTTGCCTCCTGCTGCTGTTCCCGCTGATCCAGGATTTATCTGGGGAAGTATTTTATGGTTCTTTCATGGTCATCAGTGGGGAGGAGAGAGCATTTACTGATCACTCCGCCATCCTGTCTCCAGGAAGTTCAAGTAGGTGACTTACCAAAGTTTAGTTTTCAGGCTGAAGGTTTCAAGGGCTGCTGCGCTGATATCTGGCGCTCAGCGGCTCTCACCGGCTCGGTTTGGCTTGTCTCCTGCTCTGCTGGTTTCACCCTCCACTCTCGGGCTTCTCAGGTCCCTTCTGCCCTGCTGCGCTGACCGCACTGCTCTGTGCGCTGGGGCCTTACCCCTGCAGAACAGATCCTTCCCGTGGACCTTCCAGTCCAACCTGGGCTCTGAGTCTGTCAAAGTCTGTCACCCACTGGATTCTACACCTCCAAAGTCTGGTCAGATTCTCCTTTCAGAGATATCCAGAGGAGTTTGTCCAGGAGCTTAGTTGAGTCCTTGCTTTCACTCAGCCATCTTGGCTCCGCCCCCTGCATATATTTTTTTTAAGTCAAATTAATTGTTTGACTTTAATTGACTAAGTTTTTGACTAATTAGAAAGGAAAAAAGTAATCAAATTGACTTATGTGTATAATTACAGATATTTTTTAAAATAGGGAATAGATTTAAAGTGGGAGGAGAAAATAGAATCCACCCCTATTGTGAATTTATTTTATCACGTAATTTAAGAGGTGATTTGTATCATTGGGAAATAAAGATAATAGATGGATTTAACTCATTGGGGAAAATAAAAAGCCTTATTGAAGAACCAAAATCTAAAAGATCAGTTACAAAACAAAGAGAAGCAATCATAAATATGGTACACTCTGAGAACGTTATTGGGGGAAAGAATAATGAAAAGAAGATATCACTGGAGAGAAACATAGGCTGATTCCTTTGAAGCCCTCCAAAGAGATGTCCCTAATTAACTGGGGAGTTGGGAGGTAATAGTGAGGTATAAATGCAGAATTAGAGGTAGTGTTTGAACCTATTTTTTTCATATACAATACCATACCAAGAGTAATATATCTGAATCATAAGTTGACATTTTAAGTCTCAATTTGTACACCCAAGGGCAGTTTGACTATGGGCTAATTGATCAACTTCATTAAACCTTGGTTTTGTAATCTATAGGGCAAATATAAAAGAACAGCAACAACTCCCCAGTTAGTCCTTTGACCTTTTTCTTTCTTTTTCCTTAGAGTATCAGAGGAAGGATTCCAATTCAATGTGATAGAATCATTTTATGTTATCAAATGAATCCTTTTACTTCCATTATGAAATATGTTTCAGTAGAAAATGATAATAATGTGAAGCAAACATGTAAGAGAACAAATATAAGAGAACCACGTAAGAAAACAGAAATTTTCCTGTTAAATATTTGTATTATATGATTGACTGTTTTAGTTTTTCAGACCCCTATCAATATTTCATTTTGTCATCAAGGTAAATGTGAGTTCTTGAATACTGTTCCGTCTGGTCATAAACCAGGCAAGATCTTCGATGTTGTGTTTTTTTTCCTATGGTCCTGGTGACAGGATGTAACAAAACTGTTATATGAGGGCCTGAATACCTAAGTGCGGAGATATTGATCATGGGAAAATGAATTTATTTTAAATACAAAATTTACCACAGCCCTTACCAAGGTGACAGAGGAAGAGAAGATGATCATAGATTTAGAATTTAGAATGGACCTTAGAAATCATAAGTCTTAATTCTCTTATTTTATACATGAAGAAGCTCAAGCTTAAAAAGATTTAATGACTTGTTGAGGACATATAACCAGTCAATGTGAGAAAAAACATTGAACCCAGGTCTTCTTGACTGTAAGTCCGGCACTTGATCCAATATACTAGAGTCGTCAATGCTAAACCTTGACTGTGTACAGCCATAACATTTCTGACTGCAACTGGAACTAGACTTCTTTTTGTGCTTGGGAAATGCTTAACAAAATAAATAAATACACAAATATACACACACAAACACATACATACACATTTATGTATGTATATGTGTATATGCGTGTATGTACATATGTATATATATATTTGAGTGTATATGTATATATGTGCATGTATATATGTCTATGTATGTATGTGTATAAGAAAACATTACATTTTAAAACTAAGTTAATATGTGGCCTGCAGGAATTTTTATTTGTGGATTAATGACAACCATAAAGCTTGACATCTCTGATCTACACCACTATGGCAAACTAAATAGACAGCGATAAAACAAAAACAAAACAAAATTTTAAAAAGAAGTCATGCATTACATGCATTACAATGTAACACTTCACTCAAATCTTATTAGTATGTGAACCTTATCCAGTATCAAAATAATCATTGCACAGTGTTGATACGAATTATTCTCACAATTTTAAAACAGTTTCAAACTTTATTAAATTGCAATTAGACTAAGAATTTTTGGTCAACTTTTATGTTTAAAAACACCAGTGCACTACTAGGGAAGCTAACTTTGCAAATATTTATTTTCCTGTTACAAATGTAACCAGAAATAATAATGAAATGGAAGGTCATTAGTGTGATAACTCATGTTTCTAAGTTCTCCTTAGAGAGATGAATAAAATAGTAGGGAGATATTTGTCATGGATACCTACACGTGAGAGATAAATCATTTCATGCAACTCTTGCTCCTTTCCCCTTTTTCTGTTCTTGAAGACCTTAAGTTTAGGCATCAACTTCTTCTTAAGAATTTTATGTAAGAATTTTCCCCATTATATATTCAAGTATAGAAAGGGCATTAATTATATACACATATACAAATTCACCTATACATATATCTATGTGTTTGTGTATGTATATGTGTGTATATATGTATATATGCATGTGTGTCTACATGGACACACACACACACACACACATATATATATGTGTATGTATGTATGTATATATATATATATATATATATATATATATATATATATATATATATATATATATATATATATATATATATACATATACACAGAAGCATAGAAATTCCATGGGAAAAATTCACAATGCTATAAATATTTATTCAAGAAAAGTTGCACAGGTGAAAGCTATTATAGTAAATAAGTTCTGAAATCAAAACATGAAAGAAACCAATAATTTGCAAATTATACAATAGATACACCATTGGCCTTTAGAGAAACACATGTTTGAGTTAAATCCTGAATCAACTATGTATTAGTTCTATATTTTTGTAGAAGTCATTTGATATCTCTGAGTCTGCTTTCTCATCTATAAAATTGAAAGGTTGGATTTGACCATATTTAAAGAGTCTTCTGGTTCTAAATTTACGATTCTAAGAGTAGAAATTTTCTTCAGGGAAAAATATAGAACCAACTATTCACAGAGTTTGCTGAGTTACATTAAAAAATAGATTTGAGATTTCATTTTTAGAAGAAATTCCCTGAGAGTTAATTTCCTTTACCAACTGGGATATCTGATAGTCTCAGAGAATTTCCTGGTGAGTACTGAGAGGTCAAGTGATTTATTCAAAATCACATTGCCAGAGTATGTCAGAAGTGGTATTTGGCACAATATTTTCATAACTGAGGTTGGCTATTCAGTAAGGCATACTGCCTCTCCGGAATAGCAGGATAAAAAATGAAGCTGGATTTTAGCCTAATGTACAGGAATGACCAGTTACTGTTATCATACCCATCGCAGAATCTGTTGTCAGTATACAGTCAGAGTATTAACTATTTAAACCAAAGGGAAAATCTAATTTTAAATTTTAAAATGTTTGTTGATGAGAGCACATGATTTGGAATTGTCCGAACTCAATTTTGTCCTATTCATATTAGATATTGATTCTGAAAAATGGCAAAGGTGGGAAAGTAAATTATTTTAGCTGATATTAACTGTTGATCTTTTATAAATCAATTTAAAAAGAAGATATTTCAAAATGATGATTTGAAAGAGTCCAGAAACCATATTAGATAACAGACACTTCTCTCTCCTGACCAAGCAGAGACATGACAATCAAAGCTAGTATGGGCTTGGAATAAAAGATCATTTTCAAAATAGAAGTCTAGATGTTAACAGAAGATTGTGAGTAGTATAATTTCACAAAACAAAAGAAATTGATAAGAAACTGAGCTTTTAGACAGCTTGACAATATACCAAGGTAAGTCAATTAAATTTGTCTTTTGTTTTTCAAAATCCATCATTTATTTATTTTAATATGTATATTTTTCTTTTTCACTTTTAGCTGCAAGTTCTCTCTCTCTCTCTCTCTCTCTCTCTCTCTCTCTCTCTCTCTCTCTCTCTCTCTCTCTCTCTCTCTCTCTCTTTCCCCCCTCCCATCTTTCCCCTACCTACTGAGAAGACAAACAAAATGATATCAATAATACACATGAAATTCAGGAAAAATATATTTCCACATTAACCGTATCACAAAAAGAAATGGAAAGTGGGAAATGTGTGTTTCAATTTGCCCACAGAGTTGATCAGTTCTCTCTGTAGGTGGATGTCATTTTTTTCATCATGAATCCTTTGAAATTGCCTTGGATGTGAGGGAATTAATTCTTGATCCTGAATTTTATATTTGATTATACTCTGTAGGCATATTTCTCTTCTATGTCATTGAGAGAAGAAGCTCATGTATGTTAAGTTCAACTATCCTTCTCTGAAATTGGGAACCAAAAGCTAAGTTTTCCCACAATGACTGTTAGTGAAACAAAAAAACTGTTCTCAATACTCTCATAAAACCTTATTTCAGCATTTTCTGTAAGATTTTAGGGGTATAGTAGAGAAGCTAAGACTGCTGACTTTGTCCCATCTTTAACAGGTACGGTGGCCTTATCTAATTCCCTAGTTGCCAGTAAGTCTGCCCTTATCATTAACCTTAGGATTCAGCTAGAACCCATAAAATTTACAAAGAGTACTTCTTAGAGAAAGAGAAAGATAGTCTTGTGCCACCTGGCAACTATGGCTGCTTTCCTTTATGTAACTAACCATAATTTCTCACATCAGTAATGCTGTCCAATTACATGATTTTGTTCTATTTTTTGTTCTGTCCTCATAAAATGAATTACACCTTTAATATGGGGACTTTGGACCAGAAGCAAGGAGATTTGACCACATCCTTTATTATCAGGCTGCATACCCATATTAATAAATATCTTGTACAAAGAATTGTATCAATTTACCCTTTTGTTAATTTTACTCATGATATTGCATTGATCAGAGTAGTGAAGTCTTTAATAGTTGATCATCATAACAATATTGCTGTTACTATGCAAAGTGATCTCATTTTATCTCACTTCACACTACATCGGTTCATATAGGTATTGTCATATTTTTGCTAAAAATCACCCCACTTGTCATTTCTTATAGCACAATAGTATTCCATCACAATCATTTGCCACAACTTGTCCAGTCATTTTCCAATCAATGAGGATTTCTTCAGTTTTCAATTCTTTGCCACCACAAAGAGTTTCTATAAATATTTTGAACACATAAGTCCTTTTTCTTTTTTTCTTTTATGTATTTTGGATACAGACTTAGTAGTACTATTGCTGGGTAAAAAAGTATGAATATTTTTATCGCCCTTTGAGCATAATTACAAATTGCTCTTCAGAGAGTTTGGACCAATTCACAACTCTATCAATAATGTTAATGTATCTATTTTTCCCCATACCCTGTTTCTTTTCTGTTTCTATTTTTTTCAAATGTGTTAATTTGTTTTCAGTTTTCAACAATCATTTCCATAAGTTCCAAATTTTCTCCCTATCTCTCCCCAAGACAATATGCAATCTTATATGGGTTTTACATATGCTTTCCTATTAAACACATTTTTGCATTAGTCATGTTTCATAGAAGAATTAAAATGAATGAGAGAAACCATGAGAAAAAAATATAACAAAGGAGAAAGCAGTCTGCTTCATTCTGCGTTCATTTATCATTTCTGTTAGGTGTATGCTATCTCAGAGGTTTTTTTTTTTTTTAATTTGCTTTTCTGTAATCAATAGCAACTTCGGAATTTTTTTTATGACTATAGATAGTTTGATTTCTTTTTCTGAAAACTCACTGTTTATATATTTTGGCATTTTCAATAAGGGAATGGTTCTTATTTTTCTAATGTAGAATCATTTCCCTATATATTTGAGAAATATCTTTATCAGATAAATTTATTATAAAATTCAGGAAGGGCATAAGAGTAAGACTGAATAAAAGAAGAATTAGTCAGAGCCAAACTGTCTTTTATGGAGGGATTGGATAAAAGAGAGAGAAGAATAAACAGAAGAAAATAGGATGGAAGGAAATACAAAATTATGACTGTATTTATAAGTGGAAAGAGTGCATCCACATGGTGGAAGTAGGTAGTAGAATGCATTAGAAACAAGAATCCAATGATATGTTATTTAACAGAGATGTCATTGAGAAGAGAGACTCAAACAGTTAAACATAAAATGCTGGAGTAGAGACTATCAAAATAAAAAGGTAGGGATTGCAATCATGATCTCAGACAAAGCAAAAGCTAAATAAAAGGGCTATCAAATAAACCACATTTGCTAAAAAGTAGCAGAGAATAGTAAAGTAATATCAAAAATATTTACAAGAGTGTGGAGCCAATTGGTGGAGTAGAAACAGAGTCCTGCTAGACCTCTCCTCTAAAATCCCTCAGAAAGCCTGTAAAAAATGAATCTAAAAAAATTCTACAGCAGCAGAAGTCAAAAAATAACAGACTGAAGAAAATTTCCAGCCCAAGACAATCTGGAAGGTTGACAGGAAGTGTTAGCAGAGCATGGCTTGGCATGGACAGACCTGAAACAAGCTTTAGGGGACTGAATTTCTAGCAGCTGCTATGGTTTGCAGACTTCTCAATTCACAAATGCCAGAGATTGCTTTGAAGATGAGTGGGAAGGGTCTCTCACCTGTCTGAGAGGGAAGCATGTTCCAGATCCACCACTAGGCCCAGCCCTAGCCCCAGGGTGATGGCAGTCACTGCTAAAGAGAAAGCTGCTTTTGGAGCCCACTGATAAGTTAAGTAATTGGCTGGTAAAATGAACAAATTGGGGAAAACTGGGATTAAAGAAACAGACTACAGATTCTAACTTTCTCAGTGAATAGGTATTTTCTTACGTCACTGGTGACAAGTAAGATCAAAACATCCAACCAGAAGAAAACAAAGCAAAATCTCCCACATCCAAAGCCTTCAAGAAACATATTAATTGGTCTCAGGCTATGAAAGAGCTCAAAATGGATTTTGAAAAAGAGAAGTAGAGAAAAATCTGGGAAGAGAAATGAGAGCGATGCAAGATAATCATGAAAATCAAGTCAACAGCTTGCTAAAGGAAATCCCCCAAAATGGTGAAAAATATAACAGCTTTAAAATTAAACTAACACAAATGGCAGAAGAGGTCTAAAAAGTTAATGAGGACAATAATGCCTTAAAAAGCAGAATGAGACAAATGGAAAAAGAGGTCCAAAAGCTCACTGAAGAAAATAATCCCTTCAAAATTAGAATGGAGCAAATGAAAGCTAATGACTTCAAGATAAATTATTTTAAAAAAAGCCAAAAGAATGAAAAAAAATAGAAGACAATGTGAAGTATCTCACTGGAAAAACAAGTGACCTGGAAAATGGATATGGGAGAGATAATGTAAAAATTTTTGGACTACCTGAAATCCATGATCAAAAAAAAAAGGGGGCCCAGACATCATCTTTCAAAAATTATCAAGAAAACTGCCCTGATATTCTAGAACCAGAGGGCAAAATAGAAATTGAAAGAATCCACCAAGCTCCTCCTGAATGAGATACCAGAAGGAAAACTCCTAGGAATATTTTAGTCAAGTTCCAGAGTTCCCAGGTGAAGGAGAAAATATTACAAGCAGCCAGAAATAAACAATTCAAGTAATGTGGAAACACAATCAGAATAACACAAGATTTATCAGCTTCTACACTAAAGGACTGAAGGACTTGGAATATGATATTCCAGAGGTCAAAGAAGATAGGACTAAAACCAAGAATCATTTAAACTGCAAAAAAGAGTGTAATACTTGAGGGGGAAAATGGAACTTCAATGAAATAGAGGTCTTCAAAGCATTCTTGTTGAACAGAGCAGAGCTCAATAGAAAATGTGACTTTCAAATACAAGATTCAAGAGAAGCATAAAAAGGTAAACAGGAAAGAGAAAGAATAAGAGACTAATTAAAGCTGAACTGTTTACATTACTACATGGAAAGATATTTGCAACTTCTGAGACCTTTCTCAGTATTAGGATAGTTGGAAGGAATATATACATGTATGTGTGTATATGTACATGTGTATATCTATGTATATCTATGTATATTTATCTATATGTATGTATACTACATGTGAGTATATACACATATATGTATATGTAGAGATAGATTTAGATATATGTGTGCATATGTTCATACATATGCATGTGCATCTACATATGCATATGTGAGTCCATATGTGTATATGTGTGTACATGTGTATGCATAGAGAGAGAGAGAGTTACACACACACACAGAGAGAGAGAGAGAGAGAGAGAGAGAACAGGGTGAGCTGAATATGAAAGAATGATATCTAACAAAGAAAATTAATTTTAAAAGGAACATTCCAGGAGAAAGAGAAAGGGAAAGGTAGAATGCAGTAAATCATCTCACATAAAAAGAGGTAAGAAAGAGTTTTTATAATTTAGAGGAAGAAGGGGAAGATGAGAAGGAATAAGTGAGTCTTACTTTCATCAGATTTGGCTTCCAGAGGGAATAAAATACATACTTAATTGCATATAGAAGTTTATCTTGCTCTTCAGGAAAGCAGGGGGGGAGGGGATGAGAGGGGGATAATAGAAGGGATGGCAGATTGGGGGAACTGATAATCATATGCAAACATTTTGATAAAGAGACAAGTCAAAGGAGAGAATAGAAAAAATGGAGGGTGGGACAAGAGAGAGGGAAGTATAGTCTTTCACAATATGACTGTTATGGAAGTGTTTTTCATGACTGCACGTATTTAACCTCTATCGAATTGCTTTCTTTCTCAATGATGGTGGATGGAGAGGGGAGAAGGGAGAGAATGTGGAACTCAAAGGTTTAAAAATGAATGTTAAAAATTGTTTTTACATGCAACTAGGAAGTAAGATACATAGGCAATGGTATATACAAATCTGTCTTTCTCTACATGAAAATAGAAGGGAAAGGGAAGGAAGGATGGGCAATAGAAGGGAGTGCAGATTGGAGGAAAGGGTAATCAGAATACAGACTCTCCTAGGGTGGGGAGAGGGGAGAGATGGGTAGAAAATTTGAAATTCAAAATTTTGTGGAAATGAATGTTGAAAACTGAAAGTAAATAAATGTAAAAACAAAATTACCCCATAGATAAAATAAGGTGGTTTGCCATGACAGAATGCTTTTTAAATAATAAATGTCCTCATTTTGTGACAAAAAGTAAAATGAATGTTTAAAACAAATTTCTCTGCTAAAGCCTAGTTTATCAAATATATGGGGAAAAGTGTCAAATTATTTTTTAAAAGTATTGCATTGCATCTATGTACGTAAATTGTCACATAAATCACCAATTGACATTTCTAGGTCTAATTAAGGCTTTGAACATGTTGGTATATAGGAGATCTTTATTTCTATATTTAGTCTGTCTTTTTTTACCAACCAGGTTCCAGTTTATAGTCACATAAGCCAATCTAGAGGAAGCAGAAAGGTGCCCTAATGGAGAAACATAAAGGGAAGCATGCCGCAGGGGATGAAATCATTGCCATTGCCTTGTTTGCCACTTCCTCTACACCTTTATGAAAATAGCTCAGCACTCTGATTTTAAGAAGCCCAGAAGCACTGACTATCATTCCATATCATTGATTCTGTGCCCATAGCCAACATCAAGAAGGGCAAGCAACTATTTTTTTTTTTTGAGATGGGACCTGCTGTCCTTTCTGCCATCACCAAAAAAATGTCAAGCACCTTCTACCAATGAATAGTCACAGCTGCTAGAGAACACCCCCAGCCATTTCACTACCAACCAAAATAAAATAAGCCAATCTTAGCAATATCACATAGCTAATATGAGAAATATTTTATTAGTGAACATTGCAATAAAGAATATCAATTTTTATCTGTTTTGCTGTTGTGTCCTATGAATAACGGGAGGGGTGACATTCTATCTCAGTTAGAGGTGAAGCTCTCTATGTGTATTGTCTCATTCAGTAGATTATGAACTCCTTTATAACTTGGTCCTCTTTTTAATTTGTGTCACCAATGCTTAGCACAATAGTATTGTTGTTTTTGATAATAATAATAATATTCATTTGCTCAGTCTTTCATTTACTTTGCATTCATTCACTCCTAAAATTATATTATCTGGGTCAAAAAGGCATGACAGTTGAACTATACACCGTACAGTAAAGTGCAAGGCTTAATATGACCCTCATGTCATCAGTCATGCTTCCTTCTCCTCTAATGCTCTTCCAGCTGACTATTTAAATCTAATCCATCCATTTTTGTGTAAAAGTGGAATACTGGAAGGGTTATATTAAGGAAAGCTAGGCTGTCAATGGTGTATAGGATGGATTGAAAATGAGAGATAATATAAATTGTAATAATCTATATATAATCTATTATAGCAGTCTATGTACAAGATTTAGGAGAGATAGCTTAACATAATAACAAAGTACACATTGGAAGAATAAATATGGCAATAATTTTGAATGACAAATCAACAAGAAATTAATTGGATAAAGGACCTGAATGATACGGGCAAGAAAAAAGTTGGCAGTCTTTTCCACAGATGTATCCTGTTTAGTAAAACATTAGGTTTGTTTGATTCTCATTGAAAGTGGAGTTTACTTTTCTGGTTGCTATAAATATGATACTTTTATGTCTGTGCATAATGAAATTTATTCAAAAGCATTTCTTCTGGGAATATAGTGTGAGGGGAAAAGATCAAAAAGAATTCTGATGTCACTAACAAGCTTGAAGTTTTCAGCGAATTTCCTATCTTACTATATTTCTGATAATGCTTGGAAATGAATCTAGCTACTTGCTTGTAGCACTTTTCTTCTGTCACATCTCCCATTTCTTGTATTTAAAAACTCATATGTTCATAAATTTGAAGGAAAAGATGATTTTTTACTTTGATGAGGAGACATGAAAATTGCAGAGGTTAGTCATACAGAGCAAGTCTATATGAAATATATCTCCAAAGACCAAGTAACAAGATCTCTCTGTCTCCCTCTCTCCTGCCCCCATCTGTTTGTCTGTCTGTCTGTCTGTCTGTCTCTCTCTCTCTCTCTTTCTCTCTCTCTCACTCACACACACATATGTATATATATATATATATATATATATATACATCTTTTCTATAGTATGCTCATTGAATGAAGACTGTCTGTAGTATCTCAAAATATTGATTTTGTTGTATACTTAATCTAAAGGTTATTTTGCCATAATTGTTAAATTAATTTTATTTTTAATTTGATAACTGGTCCATCAACAAAATAATTATCTTGAAATATTTGACAGAGGGCTGTCAAATATTCTATCTATAGGAGAGTCATATGGAGAAGTTCATGTTTCATCATCTAAGGATTTAGGGTGCATAAATGAATGTAGAAAGGAAACAAAAAGATGCAGCTGGATTGAAAAGGTAGCAATAACCTACAAGTTTATCAACCGGAAAAAAAAAAATTTAAAAGTGAAAATTATTTATTCTATTTAAATATTTTGTCTCATATGGTAAATGTAGTAATATAGTAGACACTTCATATGAATGGAATCAAGATAAACTGAAATGTCTTCAAAATATGAGAGTCTGTAAGGAAACTATCTCATAGTACTTTCCCTTTAGTCACCATAGAAATTACGCGTAGATGATTTCTTAACCACATATATGCTTGTCTCACTGTTTGGAAGAGGAGGATGAAGAATTTGAAGCAAGGAATGTGAAAGGAAAAGGGAGGCATAGAGAAGGAAGAGGTAGAGAAAGAGGAGAATGGAGAAAAAAGAGGAGAAGGGGAAGGAAATGGACAAGGAGAACAAAAGAAGAAAAAGATCAACAACAGAACAATAACCATAAAAACAAATAGTTCAAAAAGGGCATGGAAGGATGGATGAAAAGGAAGAAGTGGGAGATGAGGAGGAAAAATTATTTCCTGAACATATTTTTTTTCTTTTATTACCTTTGCATTCCTTTTATGTAACATGATATTTTAAATGTAGTAGAAACTTGGGTGGTTACTGAATTTGATTGAACTGAAGTTAATAAGGGGATGATGGATAGGAAAAAATAGAAAAAATTAAGGAAAAGTTGGAAGGGAGTTAAATTAACACATTAGTCTGGTAAAAAAAAAATGAGAGATATATGAGATAAAAATGAAATCAGTGGTTAACTTAATTCTATCAATGTCTGAATTCTTAGTAAAATCATATAATGTGCCGGACTGGTTTTTATTCAATTATTTTGCGGGTATCTCTTAAGTGTACAAATATGTTATACTCATTAATGCAAAAAATATTTTCCACTTAAATTAAAATTCCAATTCATTGTCACTACAAATGGGCTGCTAGAATTATTTCATCATTTTTTAATTTACTTTTATCTCTTTGAGGTATGGATAGACTTTGATGGATATTTGGATATAGTTCCATATTATTCTCCAGAATGATTAAAGCAGTTCACTACCCAAGAATCATTAATATACCTATTTTCCTTCATCCCCTACAGCATTTATCATTTCTGATTGGTGTGAGGTGGTACCTCATAGTTGCTTCAATTTGTCTTTTTCTAATCAATAGTGATTTAGAACACTTTTGTATGATTATAGATAGTTTTGATTTCTTTTGAATAATTTCTGTTCATATCCTTTTACCATTTATCAATCAGGTAATGGATCTTTTTTATATAATTTTGACTTGATTCTGTATGTATTTGGAGAAATGAGGCTTTTATTAGATAAACTTGTAAGTTTTTTATATAGATCCACTGTCTATGGTACCTTTTAGCAAAACATATTTTCCTTGATTATGTCTTTCAATTAGGTGCATTTTTGCTTTTATTTTATCTGAGATCATGATTGCCACCTCTGCCCTCTTTACTTTAGAAGAACTAGACTCTGCTACCACCTCCACTTCAACGCTGTGTGCCTTTTGATCCCAAGTGTCTCTTACACATAATATAATTGGATTCTATTTTCCAATCCATTCTACTATCTATTTCCATTCTATATTTTAGCTCAACCCATTTAACATTCACAGTCGTAATAAAAAAATGAATTTCTGTCCATCCCATTTTCCTGTTTATTCTCTCTCCCTCCCCTCCTCTCTCTCCCCCCTTTCCTCACTTTCTCCCTCTCTCTCTCCTCTTTCCTTCCTCAAGTTTTGTCTTGCTTCTGACCCCTGCATCCTCCAATCTGCCCTCCCTCTCATGATCCTTACTGTAATATTTATCTCCTTCTCCTTCTTATATCTGTCGGGTTAGATAGTTCTCTATACTCAGCTGAGTGTGGGCATTCTTTTTTCTTTGAGTCACTCCCAATGAGAGTGAAGTTCAAGCAGTGTGTTCCACCCATGAATTTTACCCTTCACTATGAAACTTCATCCTTGCATGTCTCTTTTATTGTGAAAAAAATCGTTAATGTTCATTTTTCCCCAAAGTATTATATTCAGTTTTGTTCAGTAGGTTGTTCATTTGTATTTGTGTGTTTGTTTGAATCCTAGTTTCTTTGCCTTCAAAAAGATCATTTCGCTACTCCTCTGCTCCTTTAACAAGGAAGGTGCTAAATCTTGTCTGATCCTGACTATGACTCCATGATATTTGAATTGTTTCTTTCTGGCTATTTGCACTTCTCCATGAACTGTGAGTTCTGAAATGCTTCTATAATATTACTAGGAATTTCCATTTTAAGATCTCTTGAAGAGGATGGTCACTGCATTTCCTCTATTTCTATTTTATCTTCTGGATCTTAGATATCAGGGTAGTTTTTATTTATCTTGAATATCTTGATTAATGATATCTGAGTTCTTTCTTTGATTGTGATTTTCAGGTAGTCTAATCATTCTTAAATTATCTCTACTTGATCTGTTTTGGGAATGCATTTCTCCCCCAATGGGATATTTCACATTCCCTTCTACATTTTCATTCATTTGATTTTGTCTTAGATTCTTAATGTCTTATAGAATCATTAGCTTCCACTTGTCCAATGCTAATTTTTAAGGAATTATGTTGTTCCATGAACTATTATACCTCTTTTTCCATCTGTCTAATTCTCTTTAATGAGTTATTTTCTTTAGTGAATTTTTGTGCCTTTTTTTTTTACCATTAGGCCAATTTTGTTTTTTAAGCATTGTTTTCTTCAGAATTTTTGTGCCTCTTTTGACAAGCTGTTAATTCATTTTTTTCATAATGTTCTTGCACCACTCTCATTTCTTTCCCCAATTTTCCCTCTTGCACTCATATCTCTTTCTTTAGTTCTTTCAGGAATTCTTTGTTGGCTTGAGTCCAATTAGTGCAATTAACATTTGTCTTTGAGGCTTTTCTTCTGGTTGTTTTCATATTGTTGTCTTCTTCTAAAGTTGTGTCTTGTTCTTCCCTTTCATTGTCATAGTTGTTTTATGATCAAATTCTGTTTTTGCTGTTTGCTGATTTTCGCAGTTTATTTTGTGACTTTGAACTTTCTGTTAAAGTTAGGCTTTGCTCACTTTGTACGTAAGCCCTGTCTCAAGTTACTGGCTTTTTGTGCTGCTATTTTCACAGTTAGTTGGGATAGTATGCAGTTTTTGGAGCTACTAAGGTGATACTATCCTGAGAAAAGTGTAGTCACTGCTCTCTGGTCTTTATCTAAGAAGGGACCCTGCTTCCCTTCAGCTGCAAGGACAAGTGATCCTGTCCACTCCCAAACTGTGATCAGTATAACTTCAAAAAAAAAGGTTAAAAAATTTAGTCATCAAGAGAGTTTATGCAAAATGCTTTGCAAATGCTAAAGCACTATGTAAATGCTGGCTATTGTTATTTAATGATTCTATACAATTATCTCAATTAACTCAAATAATCTGACATACAGACAGCGTTAGTGATTACTGTTCATGTATACAGTTGGATACATTTTGCAAAAATGTTCATTCTGAAAATTTGCCGTGTATCACTCTGACTTGCTGTTATGAAATCACATAACTTCAAGATTCGAAGAGATGCCAGAGGTCTATTTAAATAATTATACACACACACACACACATATACATATACAAATATACATACATATACATACATACTATATTTATGTATATATACATGTATGTGCATATGTGTGTGTTTATGTATTTGCATATTTGTGATTTTGTCCAATATTTCTGTTCCAGCAGGCCAGGACAAGGAATTTTGTTCCATCTCTGAAATATCAGTGCTTGATATGGCTTGTTAGTACCCTAGACTTCATCACTAAGACTATCATTGGCTTCAGGATCATTTTCCAGAAGTTCCAGTGACTTCACTGATTGTGCTCCTCTCCAAGTATTTACAGGACCATGTAATGAGATACCCTCCTCCTAAATTTTTCTGTTTTGAGATCTATTTACCTGAACTCTCTCCCTCCCTTCCCTGGTACATTCCTTCTCTTACTCCAATTTCCTGAACATCCATCTATCCATCCATGTATCAGTCTGTCTAATCTGTCTTTCATCTATTGGTCCATCATTTATTTCTCCATTGGTTCCTTTATTATTTTGTTTGCTTATTTATTTATTTCTCTGTATACTTACTTTACCATGTACTGATTTTATTAATTAAATAAGTTATTTGTTTCATTATTTACTTATCCACTGACACTCTGAGAAAAGCAGAATTGCTCAGAGAAATAAGATATGTAAATTTAGATATATCTCCATTCCAAATGTCCATGAGGATTATTTGTTCCTGACCTGTGGTAGAACCTACCAAGCTAATATTGATCTGATCAATCATGATTGGACACTCTCTATCCTGACTTCAATATAGTGATGTCATTTTGGTCCTCGGAGAATTGACAACAATCAGCCATTGGATCATTCATTTGTTTAGTTTTGTACAGTTCTTGACTAGATGGAAGAGTTTGTTGTTCGCTTTTCATTGGTTTTCTTTATCATTGCTCTATGTGGGTTCCTTTTTCAGGACATATGATGAAAAGGAGGACTCCTCTCTAGTGGTAAATCATGTGATAGTGACAGGAATCAAAAACAGATTCTTCATCATAGGTTCTTTCAAATCCTTGCTTGATCATTCTTATTGGGTACTGCTCCCTTTTCTAAACATGCACCTATCATCCTTTCAATAACCAGGGTTTTGCCAGGGATTAAAGTTTAATCCATTGTTCTAGAATTTGAGAAATCTACCCTCTCCCATTTTTGTTGTTGTTGTTGAAGATCAAATTTGTATTATTTCCTATCTTCAGTGATCTCTTAGAAATCAGCAGCAGCAGTTTACCAATCAAAAACAAGTTTATCCGGTCTGACAACTTTAATTCTGTCTACGCATTTAAGTTACCTTCTAGAGGGTAGAGCTAACCAGCCAATATTTAACCCTTTCTGCTCCCTACTCTCCATTAGAAAGGGGAAGAAATGAACTGTTCCTAGAATTTTCCTACTTCCTCCTTGGGATGAGACATTTAAATCAGACAAAAAAAATTCTCAATACAATCATAATGGAACAGAGTCTTCACTGAGCACTCAGCTCCCTGGGAACCTGATCTGTAATAGGGAAATTTTTGCCTTGTCTTACACAGTACCAGGCTTCCATGCCATTTTCCTATTATTTGGAGGCCATGCCACTATGTGGGCATAATTTCCCCTTCCAGCTCCCTTTTATGTGTTGCTTTCTCCATTAGAACATAAACTCCTTGAGTATATGAATGGTCTTGCTTATATTTGTATTTTTGTCCGTTGGAATAGTGCTTGATCATGATCAGTACTTAATGAGTTTTTTTTTCATTCATTCTTCTCCATACTCTTTCTCAATTCCAAACTAAAGAAGAGAAATCAACAAGAATTCATTAAATATTTGCTCTGTGCTATGCACTATTTTAAGTGCTGGAAATATAAGCAAGTAAAAGAAAAATACAGCCCCTTCCCTTACATTCAAATGGAGAAAAATAACACATCATAGAATGCTGGAAAGCATGGTGGAAGGGGAGAAACTGCTTGCTTTGGGACATGATGTATGACTCCAAAGAATCAGAAGTGGGACACAAATATGATGAATATTAAAGTAACCAATTAATCATCAATCATTTTCACTTTATACTTGAACAACTGAAGTTCATCTTCTTTGGTAGAGAGAAAAAGAATTAAGTAACTCCACCTTCTCTCTTTTGTTCATAATCATTTTCCCATTCATTCTGAGTACTCAATTCTTAGATATTTTTCTTACTCACAACACATTTTTATGTCTATTTTTGTTAAAATTGCTCTTATCTTTAGTATTCATCACTAATATTAGCTTCTTTTGAACTTTAATATTTCTTATGCAATTCATACAGGGCACCTTTTTATTGTTTTTTTTTTTTATTTGAGTAGTATTGTTGCTATGAATAAGTCACATAATTTAGGTTTTTAGCTCAAGGTTTGACTATTCAGCTACTGGTCATGTAAAGACAATATCCCTTCTTCTCTAGTAATGGTGGTAATAAACTGAGTATCATATCTTTCAGAGTGGGTATTCCATCCATCAGCTGATACAAAGGAACAATACCTCCTCACCTGCATACCAATTTCATTTGCCATTGACTATCCTCTCATTTCTGGCAACCTAATACAGGGGTTTCTGCATGATAAGGAAACAGGACATAAATTTCTGCAGCAATTTTGTTGGCAAAATATCTGAATCTGACAGCTTTGCTTACTTGTAGCTGTTGGAGAATTCCTCTTGGGGATTGTTGTGTATATTTTCTCTAGAGTTAGCAACTTAATTATGACCTAGGATGGAAGTTTCTCATCCATGTCCCATGGAAAGTGGCATCACATTCTTGAGTGCAGCTTGTCTGCATGAACTGTCAAGTGTGTACAATCGTCTGGGGATGATGTTTCTTCAGAGGAGCCAATTAGCATGAGCTGGTTGCCTGAGATGAAAATTGAGTTCCAGATGGTGCCTGAGAAAGGGCTAAGTTGAGAACTCACCTTTGGTAGTTGCATGTTAAGCCTAACAGGTGAGGTTAAGGATGGCTGACAGTTATTTTGGTAAAGGCATTTAGAAATGATAAATGATGCTGACTTGAATACGTGTTGCCATTATTTAATATCTGAACTCTAATATCCTAATAAACATTTTTTCAGATAATATGCATGTTTATTTAATTAAGAATCATAATCCTTCAAAATGTTGATCTTTTGTTATATTTTCTTATTAGAATGCTAGCACTCATATATTTGACACATTTATTCTCTAATCTAGTTTCTTTTTCATTTCCATACAGATGAGAGCCATTGGATGAGAGACTGGTAAAGATTTTGTTTCATCATTCATAACCTACATAAGCAAATTCATTTCTTTCAAGTTTAAGGGACAAATAAGTTGAATTTTCTCATCAATACATGGCATAATCTCATTGTTTAAGATTATTTCCATTGGTTGCTTTGTGAGTAGGGGCAGAATGATTTTTCCTTCCATGGGTTTATTATACCAGGAACATTTTTTTTTTACTGTTATATTATGGTGGTGGTTGTTTTCTTTTGGTTGGCTTTTGAATAATTGGGTGACCCCAATGGGCATAGCCATTTAAAAGTTCTTCCTCCTCTTAGCAGTAGGAAAATCTCAAAAGAGCTTGGAATAATTTAAACTTCTCACTTTGGATAGACATTTGTTTTGCCGTTAAATTAAGGTAGAGTCACCATTCTTTTCCCTTTGTCAGATCCTACATCCTTAAAATAACTTATTTAAGCCCCCTTCTCTGTATTTACACAGCAAAAACATTATCTCAGACGCTAATAATCTCCTACTAAGATTTTTACAATAGATTTTTAATTCAACTCTCTAATTAAAATATTTAATTCAAGATTCAGTTCCCTCTCCAATCTTACCTACACATAGTTGTTTAATGATCTTCCATAATACAAGACTGGCAATACAATTCGCAGAATGTTTTGCCTGGTGTCTATTGGAAAATCTTTGAACCCCTTTGGCAAATTGGTCCCCTTCTCAGAATAATGGTTATTTGTTTTAAATAAGAAATGGAATACTAATTATTTATTACAGATAAGTGAGAATGATGAGGGGTGTGTATACATATATATGCATATACAAATATATGTGTATACATATATGTGTGTTTGTATGGGTATATGCATGTGTTCTCTATATGTATGTATGTATATGGAATCTGATAGTGGGTCTGTCTGCCTCAGGTCTCTTTCCACTCCAATGCATCCTCCATTCAGTCACTAAAGTAGTCTTCCTAAAGCTCAGGTTAAACCATGTTACCAACTTCATGAAAAATCCAGAGTCTCTCTATTGCCTCCAGGATCAAATAAAAAATTGTTTGTTTGGCATCCAGAGCCATTTAGAATTTATCTCACTCCCTGCCTTTCCAGTGCCTTTGAACCTTATTACAGACGATGTACTCTTTAATTCAGTAACACTGCCCTCCTGACTTCCACAAAGAAGGTACACTATCCATTGACTTCTGACCTTTTCCTACACTGTCCTCCATTCTGGAGTGCTGTCCCTCCTCCTCTCAAGACTATCGACCTACTTGACTTCCTTTAAGTCCCAACTAAAATCCCACAGGATGCCTTTCCCAACCCCTTTTAATTCCAGTGTCTTCCCTCCATTAATTATTTCTTATTTATCCTGTATATAACATGTTTTTATATATATTTTTGCATGTTGTCCCCCCTTTAGATTGTAAGCTCATTAAGAACTACTTTGGGTCGGAAGTGTTGAAAGCCCTTGGCCTTGGAGAGTTCCCAATGCTGCTGCCCCTGGCACCCTCAGGCCCCGCCCCTCCCCCAGGTCTGGATGGAGCCTACTCTGAAGTGAAATGACAGACCAGGACAATAACAACAACATCTCCAGTAACCCCTTTGCTGCTCTCTTCAGCTCCCTGGCTGATGCCAAGCACTTTGCAGCGATCCAGAAGGAACAGCTGAAGCAGCAATCTGAATGATTGGAGAGAAGATGGCGGAGTAGAAAGACGCACATACACATAGCTCCAAACCCACAACCCACAGAACGGCTAGAGGGGACGAATTCACGGTGAATTCTGCACCCAGAGGCCACGGAATATTGGAGTGAGGGAGATTTCTGTTCCTGAGAGACCTGCAAACATCTCGTGGGGGGTCCTTCGCGCTGCGGACTGGGCGCTGGGACTGGGAGCAGAGGACAGCCCTGCAGCGGCTGGGACACCGTGAGGAAAAGATCCAAGCAGGCTACAGGGACGGGATCTCCAGCTGCGGCACAAGCTCCTCCACCCACAGGTGACAGGGGTCGGTGAGAGAGTCTCTTTGGCAGGTGGAGAGGGGAGTGGGGTGCCCCCAGGGCTCAGGCCCCCCCGGGAGATAGAAGCTGAGAGGCGGCTGCAGACAGGGGCTCCCCAAGCAGGCAGGAACCTGGATCCATTGTGGAAGGTCTGTACATAAACCCCCTGAGGGAACAGAGCCTGAGAGGTGACCCTGCCCCAACCTCAGCACCTGAACTTATTTCTCACACTGAATAGCAGCCCTGCCACCGCCAAAAGCCATAAGGCGGGAAGCAGCATTTGAATCTCAGTCCTCAAAAGCTGGCTGGGAGGACCAGGAGGCGAGGTGGGTGTGAGGAGAATATTCAGAAGTCAAGTCACTGGCTGGGGACAGTGCACAGAAAAGGGAAAAGAAATAAAACTATTGAAGGCTACTTTCTTGGAGAACAGACATTTCCTCCCTTCCTTTCTGATGAGGAAGAACAATGCTTACCATCAGGCAAAGACACAGAAATCAAGGATTCTGTGTCCCAGCCCACCCAATGGGCTCAGGCCATGGAAGAGCTCAAAAAGAATTTTGAAAATCAAGTTAGAGAGGTGGAGGAAAAACTGGGAAGAGAAATGAGAGGGATGAAAGAGAAGCATGAAAAGCAGATCAGCTCCCTGCTAAAGGAGAACCAAAAAAATGTTGAAGAAATTAACAACTTGAAAACTAGCCTAACTCAATTGGCAAAAGAGGTTCAAAAAGCCCATGAGGAGAAGAATGCTTTCAAAAGCAGAATTAGCCAAATGGAAAAGGAGATTCAAAAGCTCACTGAAGAAAATAGTTCTTTCAAAACTAGAATGGCACAGATGGACGCTAAGGACTTTATGAGAAAGACAGATATCACAGAACATAGCGAGAAGATTGGAAAAATGGAAGATAATGTGAAATATCTTACTGGAAAAACAACTGACCTGGAAAATAGATTCAGGAAAGATAATGTAAAAATTCTGGGACTACCTGAGAACCATGATCAAAAGAAGAGCCTAGACATCATCTTCCATGAAATTATCAAGGAAAACTGCCCTGAAATTCTAGAACAAGAGGGCAAAATAAATATTCAAGGAATCCACAGAACACCGCATGAAAGAGATCCAAAAAGAGAAAGTGCTAGGAACATTGTGGCCAAATTCCAGAATTCCCAGGTGAAAGAGAAAATATTGCAAGCAGCTAGAAAGAAACAATTCAAGTATTGTGGAAATACAATCAGGATAACACAAGATCTAGCAACCTCTACATCAAGGGATCGAAGGGAATGGAATAGGATATTCCAGAAGTCAAAAGAACTAGGACTAAAACCAAGAATCACCTACCCAGCAAAACTGAGTATAATACTTCAGGAGAACAAATGGTCTTTCAATGAAATAGAGGATTTTCAAATTTTCTTGATGAAAAGACCAGAGCTGAAAAGAAAATTTGACTTTCAAACACAAGAATGAAGAGAACCATGAAAAGGTGAACAGCAAAGAGAAGTCATAAGGGACTTACTAAAGTTGAACTGTTTACATTCCTACATGGAAAGACAATATTTGTAACTCTTGAAACATTTCAGTATCTGAGTACTGGGTGGGAGTACACACACACACATATACACACGCACACATACATAGAGACAGAGTGCACAGAGTGAATTGAAGAGGATGGGATCATATCTTAAAAAAAAATGAAATCAAGCAGTGAGAGAGAAGTATATTAGGAGGAGAAAGGGAGAAATGGAATGGGGCAAATTGCCTCTCATAAAAGAGGCAAGCAAAAGACTTATTAGTGGAGGGATAAAGAGGGGAGGCGAGAGAATAACATGAGGTCTACTCTCACCACATTCCACTAAAGGAAAGAATAAAATGCACACTCATTTTGATAGGAAAACCTATCTCACAATACAGGAGAGTGGGGAACAAGGGCACAAGCAGGGTGGGGGGGATGATAGAGGGGAGGGAATGGGGAGGAGAATGCAATCCAAGGTCGACACTCATGGGGAGGGAAAGGATCATAAGAGAATAGAAGTAATGGGGGACAGGATAGGATGGAGGGAAATATAGTTAGTCCTATACAGCACAACTAGTACGGAAATCATTTGCAAAACTACACAGATTTGGCCTATATTGAATTGCTTGTCTTCCAAAGGGAAGGGGTGGAGTGGGCGGGAGCTAAAGAAGTTGGAACTCAAATTGTTAGGATCAACTGTAATGTTCTTATCACTAGGAAATAAGAAGTACAGGTTAAGGGGAAAAGAAAGCTATCTGGCCCTACAGGACAAAAGAGAAGACGGAGACAAGGGCAGGGAGGTAGGATAGAAGAGAGAGCAGATTGGTCACAGGGGCAATTAGAATGCTTGGGTTTGGGGGGGGGAGGGGATAAAAGGGGAGAAAGGGGGAGAAAATTTGTAACCCAAAATTTTGTGAAAATAAATGTTAAAAGTTAAATTAAAAAAAAAGAACTACTTTGTGTGTGTGTGTGTGTGCGTGTGTGTGTCCCAAGCACTTAGCACAGTGTCTGATATATTGTAGGTACTTAATGAATATTTACTGATTGATTGATCATTGGAATCTGGGCCTCCTGATTTTCACCTCCTAATATCTCTGACCTCGACAATATCTCAGCTCATCTGAAATGCAGAAAACAAGTAGCTGACATGCCTAATATTTGTTTTATATCTTGAATACTTTTGTTTCTCTCCTAGAAAAAGCCTTACTAATCCCTTTCAGTAGAAACACTGTCATGCCTAAGCTTTGTTTGAGAGAATATTCCTAGAGATCTACTTGGGGATGGATGCAGAATAATCTGAAGACGGTGGTAAAAGTTGTCTTTTGTCTCTTTGGGGTCCTACTTCCCCTAGATTGAACCTAGCCTGGGTGAGTTCAAAATTAAGCTACTTTGTTTTGGAGGAGGTAGACACCATTGTGTTCTATGGGTGATGTGTAACTGTATGAGGTAAATGGCTTCTGTCTTCATAAATGAATATCAATAGTTAGTTGCAAAGAACAGGTGAACCCTGAAGAAAGAGTGGTGCAGCTCAATTCTGCTAACAAAGAAAAAAAAACACAGCTGAGTCCTCTTCAAAAAACTGAAAAATACTCTACAAATAGATAATGACAATGGATCATATTCGTATGGCACTTTCCAATTACAAGATAATTTACATTCATTATCTCATTTGTTACTGCAGACAACCTTGTGAGGTAGCTAGTAGAAATATCATTATCTCTATAGGAGAAACTCTGTAGGAGAAAACGATTACCATAAAACTAACAATATTGGTGCCAATATCAGTACAACTGACACCTTCAAATCAGCTGTATAATTCATAATATGAATATAATCCAAGAAATAATTAAGACAAATTGAGTTGATCAAGAACCAGAATACCTTACTGTGGTGGTTTCAATGTGCTTGAAGGAATGCTTGAAGTAGAGGTGTGTGCTTTCTAAAATTTGAACAGGGAGGCATAAATAGTAAAGGGGAGAGAGAGAATTAAGAAATGTCAAAAAGAGGAGTGTATATTTTGTCATAGGTAATAGGATGTCACTGAAATTTACTGTGTTGAGAGGTGAACTTTGGCACCAGTGGACTAGCTGGTTTAGGTTGGGAAACAGGTGAATCAGGAAGACCAGTTAGACTATTCCAGTAACTTTAGTGATGGTCAATGAGGGTTATCTAGGACAGTAGCTATGCTTGAAGAAAAGGGGATGTATAAGAGAAAGGTGGAGACAGAAATGACAAGTCAACAACAGATTTAATATTAATTGAGGGAGAATTAGTTTGCCAGCCTGGCTTACTGGAATAGAGAGAAGAGCTGGGGTCAATTCCTGCATCCAGTACATATTTCTCTATAATCCTGCATGTATCCCTTACTCTCTCTTGGACTCAGGAGACCATCTAAGACAGGTGTGGGCAAAATGTAGTCTTGAGGTTATAGAGATAGATAGATATAGAGATAGACAGGTACACAGATATAGATATAGATGAATAGATATAGACAGATAATATCTATATCTATCTATAGATATTAGGTATGTGTCTGTATGTCTGTGTATATATGCATATATACACACACATATGTATATATGTGTGTATATATGCATATATACACACGTATGTATATATGTGTGTACATATGTGTATATGTGAATTATAAACTAATATTAAATATACAAATATATTTGCCATTGACTAAGAATCTAAGACCAGTCATTCAAATAATTTCTGCACGAAAAAATGCACTTATATACACACACATATTAGTGAAGCTTATAGTCCTTCCCTAAAAATGTTTTTAAATACGTTAAATAAATTGCACAGGATTATAGAGGAAATAAATACATAATGTAATATAAATATATCCCAAACTTCACAAAGAACAAATCTTTGTTTCGACTCGGTCAAAAGGACCTAGATGGCCACATGTGTCTTCTAGGTCGTAGGTTCCCCACCCCTGATCTGAGACAACAAGCTTTGGAAAGGGTATTTTCCTGATGGCAGATACAGTTTCTTCAACAAAAATTCTCTACATTGATGAAAACAAGAAGTCCATAACAAAGAAGAAAACAAGTTGTACAGACACATTAAGATAATGTGTAAGGCACTTTGTGAGCATTGACGATAACTATATCTATAGTTATAGATAACTATAACTATACTATGTTTCAATTACTTAGTATTTTTAAATATAGCAGTGGAGAGGGACAAAACTATATGAAAGGATAATTCACAGTATCCTTTCCATGTTTTTTAATGAAGTCAACTGTATTATTGGGACAGTTTAAGTAGGCAAATGAATGATAGACTATTTTAATGTCTTATTCATTCCAATATTTTACAAAGGACTAAGAAATGCCAGGCTTCTTAGAGAGGAAGCATGGTAATAGGGAATTGGGTTCAAACAAATAAATGAATATATATACATATATTTATGTGTGTATGCATGTATGTATAAGCATATGTGCATATACATATGTGTATATGTATGTATGTATACACGTACTTCCTATTCTTTCTTGTATTTTATTTAGATTATAAAATATTTCTCAATTACATTAACCTTTTGTTGCTGGGTCATTCATGAGAGTTGTGGACCAGAATGAAGCATTTGGGCAATGCTTTTGCCTTCTCTGGGGAGGTGTAGAGTTCACTTGACTTAATATCAGAAAGATCTTTGTCCAAATCATTCCTCAGATACTTGCTGTCTCTGTAATCATGGAAAAGAAATTTCAACTGTCTGTCCTAATTTTCAATTGTGTAAAATAAGACCATTGTACACCATCACTTCTAAAGTTCTTTCCATCTCTAATTTTATAAATAATTATTTATCATGTTCTTCCCATTTTAGAATACATATGTGTATATCTATATACATATTTCTTAATGGTGATAGAAATATACATATGTAAAGACACATACATATAGACTCGTGTGTGTGTGTATACTTAGCAAAGAGCCTTATTAAGCTCTAGGCTCATTTATTATACATATTATAATATACTACATATTCTATTATACATACTATATATTATTATATATACTATATATAAAACATATATGGTATATATACTATCTATGCTTTTATATACTATGCTTATTTATTAAGCTCCAACTATTATGATTGATTGTGCACATATGTATATAAAATTATATATGGATTACAAACTAATATAAAATATTCAAATGTTATTTGTTATTAGCTAAGTATCTAAGACCAGTCATTCAAATGATTTCTGCATACAAAAAATCTGTTCATATACACATGTATTAGTGAAGCTTATGGCTCCTCTCTAAAAATGGTTTTAAATTCATTAAATAAATTACAAAAAATTATGAAGAAAATAAAATATTATATATATGTGTGTATGTATATATAGACACATACATATATATACCATTATAATTGGTTTCCTTTGTAATAATAAGATACATATAATACAATATATCATAATATAACACATATTTAATTTAATTATGTACATTTAAATTTATTTTATTTAAATGTGCATATATTATGTACTTTAAATGTACCTTATATGTATATATATATACATTTTTATGTGTTTGTCCTTCTTTAAAATTAATTTATTTGTTTTCAGGTTTCTACAATCACTTCCATAAATCTTAAATTTCCACCCCCCCTCCTTCCTCTCTCTCTAACATGGCATACAATCTTATATGGGATCTACATATATATTCTTATTAAACACAGTTTCAGATTAGTCATGTTGTATAAAAGAATTAAGATGAATTGAATAAACCACAAGAAAAAACAAAACAAAACATAACACAAGAGAAAATAGTCTGCTTTATTCTATATTTTATATGTATTGTATAAATATATGTTTGTATATGTGTGTATAGTTTTAATTCATACACATCAGTTTTAAAACTCTTGCCTATGCACCAGGCTGAAAATTCATTATATGGTAATATAGAAATTAGTGCAAAGACTATCTACATGGCCATCAATAATTTATTTCTAAAGTGGTGTAAGTTGACCAGGTTGAGCACACTTATTTCCATGGCACACCTGTCAATCTGTTAAAAAAATAACACCCAATCATTCAGAGCCTAGACCATAGAAGTAGGGAAAATTGACAAAGTACTTGACTTTTCCCAAATGGATGAAAAAACAGCACAATTTGTGGATTCAACTTAGACTGAAGATAATTGTTGAGGGCATACTAATGACAATCCAATTTCTGACTCCCCAGTTTTCTTCCTGTTTAATCTCTATGAGGACTGCCAGTTACACATAGTTTTACTGTTGGTGAGGTCCTGCATTCTGCTGTACTCATCTGCCTATGGCACAACTGCCAAGACCAGACCAGTGTCGATTTTAACTATTCACTGTCGATTTTGACTGTTCTAGGATCAAAATGTCAGCAAAAAAGATGTCAATATGGGAGAAACTTTATTACAATTCATTCTATGTGGTGTATCCAATATATGTACAACTTGCCACATTTATGCATGTAATTCTTTTCAATGGGCGTTTTTTTATGTGACTCGGTGGACTATAACATTTAATCCATTATTTTTATTTTTCCTCACTTAAAAACCCCTCTGCCAAGAGAAGAAAAAGTCTGCATTTACCCACACAGAACACCTTTCAAAACAAACTGGATTTTTACTACTCTGAAATACCCAAATGTTTCTATTTAAATACTTTGCTTGGCTTCCTGACATTTTTCAATACCCAAGCATGATTGTCATTGTGTCAGTAATTAAATAAAATGGCTGATTTGTCCAAGGACATTTGGAATGCAATCACTGCAGCTTGTGAGGCCAGGGACCTCCTTTAATTGTGTGAAATATTCCTTCTTGGCTCAAGGGGATTTGTTCTCCTGAAACCCATTGCACAGTGGCTTTCCCTATCATCCACCAACATGAGAAAGTCAACATCAGTAGAAATAAATCACATGGATCAGTGAAAAGACTAATGAATTGGAGGGAGGGGGTTACTGGATTTGGAGTCAGAATTCCTGAGTTCAGATCCCAGGTTTCTCATTTACTTCTTGTGGTTACTATGGGCAAGGCACTTAACTTCTTTAGTATATTTCCTCATTTTTAAATTTAGGGGATTGGGATATTTTCATCTACTTTCTAGCAGAAATCTATGAGTATCTTACAAGAATTGTACCTACAGGTGATTTTCTTTAAGTACGATATTTCAGAGGGAAAAAAATTAAACAAACAAATGAACAACAACAAAAAAAAATAAACCTTGATGGCTGAAAGACTATTGACCCACCAGTACCTAGAACATAGAATTTTTTTCAGCAGGCAATGACTTTTTCAGCTTCAAAAACATCTGCTTATGGGGGTATTAACTTTACTTTCTGTTTTGGCTTTGGAAACAGTCCCAGACAGATTTTCACAGCATGTTAAATTATCATTAAATAAATCAAGCTAGAAGACTGCTGAATTGTGTGAACAAAATGAAATAAAAAGAAATTCAACATTTTGAGTCAACATTTGCTGTCAACATTCACAACTGCTGAGCTGTTACAGTCAAAACTCCATCTGTCCATAACAAACAAATGATTTATTCACCAGTCAAGCAAATCTTATTTGTACTTAAAATTCATACAGGGAAGACACCTTTTCCATAAAAGGATGATGTTATTTTTGCATAATGTTACTTATTAGTTAGAAATTAATTCCATCACAACTCAGAAAAGATGCCTTATTGTCAATGTGATCATTGTAGAACGGTGTGTTCATTTTTTAAAACTATCTTAGTTGATCTACTGGTCTGGGATCTCATTGATGAGGAAGTTTTCTATAACTTTGCAGTTAGTCTATCCATGACTGTTCATACTGTGATTCTTGTTCATATCTTTCTATGACTTCATGACAAGGTTTCAACGCTTACACAGACTGGCTCCATTTCTTAGCAATTCATTTTTTTAAAAAAACTTTTTGGTGCTTTTGCCAAAGCTCTAAGACTAAAAATTGCAGGGAAGTTTCTAACCTATATTTGTAGGAGTTCCTAATTCTGATATTTTCTATCCCTATCCTTAGCATTTCAATTAAAATAAACACTGGCATCTTTAAATAAATGTACTTTTTCCTTAAAAAAATTATATATATATATATATACATATATATATATATATGTATGTATATATGTACACACACACATACACACATACACATACAAAGAGGTGTGTATCTGTATATGGATATTTTTATGTGTGCGTATATGATTAGGGGGTATGGATGGGTGGTGGGTGTATGTACATGTCTGTATGTGTGTTATATATGTGTTATATGTATGTGTATATATACATATATTTACTTGTATACACATATCTTACATATGTATGTGATTTGCATCTATCCTTCTTTTATTTATATCCTTAATCACAGAACCACCACCCTAGTTCACCCTCATCATCTCTCTCCCAAACTACTGCAATAATCTCCTAAATTATCTCCCTGCCTCGTCTCTACCCACTGAAGTCCATTGTTCCACCCATATATCATACTGATTTTTTTATAAAGAATATATCTTAGTATATCACCTACACTATGAGTCTCTCACTCAGTTCTATATAAACTGCAACATTCTGGACTAAATATAATCTCTCCTATTTGATATTTGAAGCTCTTTATAACCTGGTCTATATTTACCTTTCCAATATCTGCTACTTTATCTTTCTCTACTCTACATACTGGTTTATTTTCAAATCCTAAAACAGGACACTCCATCTCCCATCTGCAGGCTTTTATGCCATGATTCCTCTGCCTCTTTCCTCTCTGCCTTTTAGTTTCCTTGGCCTCCTCCAAGTTTCAAATCATGTGCTACTCTCTCTGCAAGACTTTACCTGACGATAGACAAGCCTGACTACTAGTGCCATATATCTCACATTTACCTAGTTATTTAA
The DNA here is from genome assembly GCF_028372415.1 of Notamacropus eugenii. Taxonomy (NCBI): domain Eukaryota; kingdom Metazoa; phylum Chordata; class Mammalia; order Diprotodontia; family Macropodidae; genus Notamacropus; species Notamacropus eugenii. Next base: position 265,021,192 of record NC_092874.1, read on the forward strand.
ATATTTTCTTCTCCAATATAATATAAGCTACTTGAAAGCAAGGACTGCTTTCACCTTTCTTCGTATCTTCAGCCTTTAGCACAGTTCCTGGAAGACAGTAAGTCCTTAATGAATACCTTTTGACAATCTAGCTATATCTATTAATCTATCTACCTTTCTATCTGTCTATCTCCACATATAATTTGAAAATCTATTGAGTTTGAAAGTTATATGCTAGAGTCAAACTCAAGAATCAGTTTAGACACTCCTTATTTTAGTTTCCTTTTTTTCTGTTAAAATGGATTGAAGAACCAGGTCCTTCTTCTGTCTCAGTGGTCTACATTTATCAAAATAATGAGTTTGGAAAAACAGTTTTACAGTGTTATATGGAATATTGATGCCAACTCAAGTGGAAACTCACCATCAGGATGCATCTCTTAGTCTGAAGTGGTGATGGAATCTTCAACTTCAATTGAAATAAATAGCTCTTAAATTGAGTTTTTCCATCATCCTTTTGTTTTCTAACATAATCTTCTTGGTCAACCTTGAATGTGCTTTTCCCCTATACACTAAGAGGATTTATTGCTTCCATGTGATCAGATGTGCCAGGTGTGTCCTCAAATTTCAACATCAACTAAAGTAGGTGATATTCTCCTCCTGAGGTCAAAGTATAAGAAGCGTAACTGCTATAACAGCAAGAGCTGTGGTTGACAGAGTGAGGTGGGGGTTGGGTGGGGACTGACTGGTTCCCAAAATACACAAAAGAGTAGAAACTTTTTTTTTCCTCTAGCATAAAGGATTAATTGATATCTCTTTGCCCTTTTACTTTCACCATCTTTTCCACAAAGAAGTACAGCTCTCAGGCTGTTGTTGTTTTTTTGTTGTTGTTGTTGTTTTGTTTTTTGTTTTTTTTTGTGTGCTAGCTATTCACTAGAAATAAAATCAACAGTCTTATATGGGGCCATTATAGCTGCAAGGCCCACGTGCTTAGTTAAGGCTTTTTTGTCCCCCTTCTCCCTAGCAGGAACAGAACAGTGGCAGCAGCCTCTGGATCTTTGGCCGGCTATACTACGGAAAGTGCCTGGCACTGACTCTGCTTATGTTGGCTTCCATGGGGCTGCCTTAGGATCAGTCGGCTGTGGGGTTGGCTGGGATATTCTGCCCAGCTGGATGCCATACCCCTTTGATAATCCTGTCGTTGTCAAGAATTTGCTCAAGTTTATATGTCTAAGACTAAAATCCTGTTCACATTTCTCATGATCTCTTCCACATGTAAAACCCTTTTTTGAACAGAGCAAAGTGGGTCCAAAGGTATCGGGATATTGGCACAAAATGTTGCTCCAAAGCCCCATTGGCTGCCTCATATTTTGACAATTATTAATCTTCAGACTACATTCTATGCCATCAAATTTATTTTTCACTAAACTACATAAGAAAAAATCCACTAAAATAAAATCCCAAGATGACAGGTTTATAATACAGCTGAAAAGATTAACAGTTTTTACCTGGAAAATGTCTTGCTTTAAAATAAAAAGGAAAAGAAGAAATCAACTCTGATAATTTGAGACAGAAGGATTGCCAGAACATTTGCATAAAATAATATGATTTTCTCTAGGACATATACCCTATCCTTTGCACAATTTACCCCAAACTGTTTTTATATCTTGATTCTCGGTTTTTGCTCATTATTCATCCATTGGTGTTGTTGTGGTGATGATGATGATGATGATGATGATGATGATGATGATGATGATGATGATGATGTCATCGTTATGGGGTATAAGGAGAAGAGAGACATGGATTGGAAGTCAGAAAAACATGGATAAAAATTATGTCAGATAGATAGATAGAATTTGTGTTATTTTACTTCACATATGAATATGATTTTGTTTCTAAGGAAAAGCTATGTATAATAGGTATACTTCTTGTGGATAAAATCATGAATATAGAGATACAAGTAGATGTGGACATAAATGTTGGTATGGATATGGCTATAGATAGTCATAATACATATACATATATACACATATATATGTATATATATATATGTGTATATGTGTATATATATGTGTGTGTATGTATATATATATATGTGTGTATGTGTGTGTGTATATATATATATACACACACACATACACACACATATAGGCGTCTAGGTGGCACAGGGGATCGAGCCCTGGGTCAGAACATACACATCCTTAAATTTCAAAGGCAATCAATGTTCATAGAAATTAATCACCAACATTTGGGATAATTTTATGACTGCTCATAAGAGACAGTGCCTATTCCCCACGGTTTTGTTTTTTTAACCTACAAATTCTTCCTTTGTATAAATGGATGATAGCTTCTTTTGTACATTCCCAAGCTAATTCTTGTTGTGAAGACAACCAATATGTATTTTGCCACTCTTGTCCCTAGTGGCCAACACAGGTTGTACTAAAATATGTCTGTTTATAAATCTCTTTTCTGCTTTTCCATAACATACCTAAATTAATTCCACTTTGATCAAACTCCTTTGAATACAGCAATAAAAGTATGACATGGGAAAGGTACATAGTCTTTTGAGTCACAAAGGCTGGATTCAAGTCATATCTTTGATGCTTACTATCTATATGATATTGATAGATATTCTGTCACTTGGTTTTTTTTTTCTCAACTACAAAATTGAGATTAAATAGTTTATGAAGTCTTTTTCAGCCCTTCTTTTTTAGTTCTATCACTTATGATCTATACATATCTCCTTTAATATGTTTATTTTTCCCTTAGCCTCACTCAATCATTAATAGATGGATGATAGATAAATAGAATGATGCAGAATGATAGAAGACAGATAAGTAGATATATACATAGACAAATGATAGATTAATTTATTGATTGCTTTATGTTTGTGTGTGTGTTTGTCCTTCCTTGCTGAAGAAGACATGCCATCAGAGAAATAATGACATGACTTGCACTTGACTGTTTTGAGTGAGGGAGGGCTATGCAGGTCCCCAGCCTCACTTCTTCTCCAGAGCCATCTGAATCCAGTGACCAGATATTCATTAGAATGACTGGAGATAACCCAGGATGAGGCAATTGGGGTTAAGTGACTTGCTCAAGGTCACACAACTAGTGAGTATCAAGTGTCTGAGGTGAGATTTGAACTCAGGTCCTCCTGACTCCTGCACTGGTGGTCTATCCACTGCACCACCTAGCTGCCCTGTAAGGGTGAAGTTTCAGCAACATCTCCCAAATCTCACCATTTTATCTTCCTTCTATTCTCTCTTTTTTCCCTCTTCCTTATTCTACTTTTGTGAGACAGAAAGAGATACAAATCATGTCAGATGAGCAAGGAAAATACATTTGATATGGCTATATAATAGCCATGGAAAGCCAAAGGTTTCTAGGTGGAACTGATTTAATAATGAAACAGTATACCATCAAACTTAAAATTAGTTTTCATCTACTTCCTCACTTTCTATTCAGCTCATGCTTTGTCTTAAAAATCAACATACATGATAAATTTAAAAAATATTATTCACTCATTTTACCATTTTGTTTCAATATTAATATTGCAGAAATATTTTTCTGTCATTTTTCATTTCAAAGGGATAACATCTCTCCTCCTTTATAAAATAAATAAACTTATCTATACAAACCTGGAATCTTAACAAGCATGCATAACATTGCTAACAGAAAATGTGATTCTAAGTCCAAACAACCAACTTAGCAAGGAACTTTTAGAGCATATACAGTGTGGAGACTGCATGCAATATATCTTGAGTTAAATGTCTTGATGCAGTGTTGACATCTGGACCGTTTTTAAGAGATGTGTGTTCATCCTTGTGTTATTTTCCCAAAGTCTCCATTTAGATTGCCGATATAAGCAGACCCTTTGTTTCAGGTCTGTTGTAAGCCTGGACTTGGATTCTTCTGAGCTGTGGCATGATCTTACTTTAATCATAGTTACTGTTCCTTAGGGAGTACTTCTACTCCTAGATCTACACAGAATAACTAACTCTGTCTCTCATTTATACATGATGGTTTGCTATATTTTGAATTGAAGATTTCTAGAGGTTTAGAGCTGGAAGAAAATGTAAACATCATATAATCTGAACTCTTTTCATAAATGGAAAAATAGCCCAAAAAAAGCTAAATTATTCAACTATGTAGAAGACACAGTTAGTTAGCAAGATGAGTGTAGAGTCTAGAAGACTTGAGCTCAAATTGTGCCTTATCAGCTATGTGACTCTTAGGAAATCTTACAATTTCTCTTTGCCTCAGTTTTCTCATCTAAGAAGGATGAACCCCATATCATCTACTTTTCTTTCCAGTTCTAAAACTATGAACCTACAACTAACGTCATCCAATTAGGTAATGGAATCACCAGGATTAGAATCTATGTTTCCGATATCTTCCAATAAAAGCTAGATATCCCACTTGCTGGGCACATATTACAAAGGATTGCAGTTTGGATATGGAGTCTATTGATAGACTGTGAAATTTCTTCCATCTCTGCAAGTTGTAAATATTCTTGTTGATTGTCACTCCATTGAGGCTTCTACTCTTTTACGTTCATAGGATCGCCTCTAAGTTGTAAAATATAATAAAGTAATTTACTATTCAGTGTGAAATGATCACAGAAGTGCATAGAGGGATTTGACTTCTAATTAATTTCGCAGACTGACTCTTTCTTCCTGTGTCATCCCTTCTATCTAATGACTATCCATAACTTCCCTTTTCCTCAATGTATATATTGTTTTCCACATATTTCTGTCTATCCTTCTGTGTTTCTACTTGTCTCTGGTTGAAAACCTATTATAGGGAATTTTCCCTTAAATACAAGTAATATTCCTGAAGTTAATACCAGGACTTAGGATGGATTTTCTCACAGAAAATATATACATCACCCCCTTTAAATTTCCATATCTCTTCCTGAAAATAAATCAAAGAATGAAACACATATGTACTAAAAAATCTTATGGTTAACTAAAGGATGGTATGAACAAATGAGGAAAGGTAGCAAACCTAGCATAATTGGACATGTAATGAAATGTTAAATTTTCTTGTTACACTAATAGTACAATGGGGAAGACAGAAAATAATTATAAAATCAGAGGATTTTAGCGATAGAGCTGGATGGGATCATAGAAACCGCCTGGTGCAACCCCATTATTTTATACAATATAAAATAGAAATTACAGCAGGTTAAATGACTTATAGAAAGTCATACATTTAGCAATGATCAGATTCCAAGACCTCAGACTCCAGAATCAGTATTACTTACATTGCACCATTAATAGTAATATGGGCTGGTTGCCCATAAAGATATCATGTGGAAAGTGAAGTTAAATTTGGGTCTAGATATAGATATGGAAAACAAACAAACATTTAAGATATATAATCCAAACTTGCAATTTCATTCATCTGGGAAATTTCCTCTACCAGTGTAGATTGATACTTTCTCTGAAACTTAATTTTAGAACCTTCCAGTTCAATGAGAGATTTAGTGGCTTGAACTGGGTCACATAGTCAACACGTTAGAAGTAGTTCCTGAATGCAAGGTTGTCTGGCAATCCGTCTCCCATTAACACTAACTCTCAAGTTTATGGCACAAAGCCCTTAGGCTAGAGGTGCATGAACCAAAGAGTAGAAGTAATGACAACGAGTTCATGTACTTGTGAGGATTAGTGAGGAGATGAGCCTGATTAAAGCAAAACCTGAATATTTTTTGAAAAATGAGGGAAAAGTATTGGATAGATACATAAGACCTTGAGGAATAGGCAAATAACTTCCTACTTCATGATAGACAATTGAGTGTCATTATAGTTTCTCAAGCAGAGTAAAAACTTGATAAAAATGGTGCTTTAGGAAGATTTGTCTGATGGTGGTTTGAAGGATGGCCACTGATCACTATAAGTAGAGTAACTGGAGACAAACAAGAATTCATAGAAGTCATCCAGGTATAAGGTGATGAGGCAGTGGAAATTGGAAATGGAAATTCAGACTTTTCAGGAAGAAATATAATAGTATTTGATGACAGATTGCATGTAAGGAATAAAGAAAAGGTTTTGGTTACTGCACTTTCTCACTGTAGAACTCTAATTCAATATGTCAAACTGAACTAGAAATGGGAACCAAAAAAGATCTTTGCACAGTGTATAATAACTTAGTTTTAAAATGTAATATTAGCCATATTTTATAACATTTTAAAGTTTTGTTAAATATGTCCCAATCATGTCTTAATCTGGTTCAGACAGCGTTTGGTCATGTTGTAGGTCCCAGGAGGGCTCCAGGGGCCACATATTTGACACCTTTACTCTACTTGAGGGGAAAGAAATCCAACCAGCTGCCAGATTTTACAGATTCTAACTCAAAGTCTCATTGATTTTCCCCCTTCTACTCTCTACTCTCAGGGCTAGTGCCCCAGCTTAGACTTCCCTCTTTTCTCACCTGGACTGTTGCAATTGTTCCTTAATTGGTCTGTCTCAAATTCCTCTCCTCTCTAATCCATTCTGCTGAGTTGGCTATTCCTGAAACAGAGATTCTCTTTAAGATCATTTGAGGGTCTGGTAAAGCCTGTGAATCCTATCTCTGAATACTTTCTTTATCCACAAAGTAAAATACATAGACATGCAAAGGATATTGATAATTGGAAATCTCTCTCTCTCTCTCTCTCTCTCTCTCTCTCTCTCTCTCTCTCTCTCTCTCTCTCTCTCCCCCTCCACAGAAACATACACACACACACACACACATTATACACACTACAAACAGCTAGAAGGGCCTTCAGAGGACATTTAGTTTAGCCCTCTTATTTTCTGTTAATGAAACCGTAACCTAGAGAGAATAAGTGACTAAGTCAGAGGGTATGGGTGGAACAATTGTCTAATACTTGTCCCTATGCAAGTTACACTAGAGACCTTAAAATATATGAACACCACATGCGAGAATTTGTTGGCTCAGAGGGAAACAACGACAACAACAACAACAAAAAAAAAACTGTCGAAGTCACTAACTGATTGCCTCTGTATAAAGCAATCATAAGTACCACATAGCAGTCTCAAAATAATTGTGTGACTAGACTGGTGAAAAAAGATGGGTGATTTAAATATCCTACTATTGCTAAGTAAATATTTCATCAACTGATGAATGAGCTGCATGTGTCTGATTTTATTCAATCACAAGCTTAAATGATAAAAGCCCTGGAATTAGTCATACTTAGTCCAGCCCCAAAGGTAGTAAACATCAGAGGCAAAATTTAAATCCAGGTCCTTTAACTCCAGAGCCAGGTTTATTTTTTTTCTGCATTGTATTAACTCCCATGGTACAACCTTGAGCAACAAATTTCACTGACTGCTCCAGCTATAGTATAAAATACCAACTGGTTTGTTTTGCATTACTCGCCCTTGACAACATGACTCCGGTGTCCTTTCCCATTCAGTACTGTACCTTACTTCCTTTCATGAACTTTATTCTAGCCAAACATACATATTTGCTGTTGCTCAAGCATGACATTCCACCTCTCAATGCCAGCATTTACAAAGTATACTCCAGGAGGGATTATCCTTCTCATCCTGACCTCTAAAATTCCTTACAGAAAGATTCTTATCATGTGGCACTTTTTTTCCAAGTTCTTTTCAGTTTCTATCCTTCCAGTAACCTTCTAATAATAAAGGAATGATACATTATAATACACACACATACACATATAAACATACTTATAGATCTTTCTTGGCCTACCCCCCAAAAAAGCTCCACGTAACAATATGTGAGTTCCTCAAAGACAGAGACTATTTTGTTTCTGTCTTTGCATCCACAAAACTTGGTGCAATGCCTAATTGCCTAGTAAATTAGAAAAGCTTAACAAATGCTTATTGATTAAATGAATAAATCATTTATTCAAACTTTCTTACCTTGGGGTACATGAACTCGTTTACATAAATGCTTGATAACAGCATTTTAATAAAGTTGGTTTCTTTTCTATATTTTATTTTGTGCCATTAAAAACATTAGACTGAAAAGGGGTCCAAAGTTTTCATCAGATTGTCAAAAGAAGCAATCTTGCATATGCACATGTGTGTGTGGGTACATGCACACGCACACACACACATATTGCTAAGAACTTCTGAAATAAAAAGAAATCTTGGAAAACAAGTTTTCTACTGTCAACTAAGGGAACCTGTGTTATACTATACTTGGATGAGAATCATTCTATTCTTCCCCTGAAAACATGATAGTAGTAGCTTATCAAAATAATCTCTCTTAAACAGAGTTAGTTACCACATTCATACAAACTTTGGTTTACTGCTCTTCTGGGATGCAGATTAAAGTCTACTCTCCATAACTGATTCTCATAGGAAGACACACAGAGAACCATATGAACCTCAAATATGAGTAGAAGAAATGGACAGAACCCAGAATAATATTGCTCATGAAACACTACTGCAGTTTGCCATCCACTTCCTATATAGTAATGATCACTTTAATCATTATGATTCACCAGAAAAGAAGGACCAGTCTCCAGCTATTCACCAGTGAGTGTATACCTCTGGTACAATCTTTTATACCTTTAAGTGACCATTTTTCTGTGTGTGTGTGTGTGTGTGTGTGTGTGTGTGTGTGTGTTTTAACTTGAAGTTGTTAGCTCTGCATTGACAACATGGACATTTTTGTCCAGGAAGTACACAAGTCTATTTGATCATGTTTAATCACAAATCTCAGTAATGTCTCAATAAGGAAGCCACCTGGATTTATTTATTTATTCTTTTCTCTGTTAATCTTTCTTAACAGCTCTAGGGAACACCAGACTCTGATGCTATATGATTCCCGATGGAAAGCAGCAAAGATTTATACATGCTTTCTAACATGAGACACTAGAATAAAGATGTCATTGCTGATAGAAATGGATCTATTTTAAAAAGTAGAGTCTGAAGAAGGAAAGATTATGGGTGATATGAACCAAGAAAAGAATTTGGGCCACCTATTCTCACATATATGTATGTGTCTATGTGTGTGTCTGTGACTGTGTCTGCATCTCTGTGTCTCTGTGTGTGTATGTATACATATACATGCTCACATATTTTCCCCCAGGAAGATTGAGAGGAGCCCAAGGAAAGCCACCATTGGATAGGCTAGGCAGACAGTGCATGATCAAGGGACTACACTCTGGAAGAGCTGAAAGAGAATAAATTCTAATTGTAGATGAAGAGATTTTGATTAAATATGAGAGATGCCTTTTGAGACTTCAAATAAGGATAAAACAATAAATGTAAGAAGCATGGAATGTAGAAGTGAAGACAAGACTTTTGCTTTTTTCTACCATGTCTTTCAAAAAGGAGACAAATGTTTTCTCTGAGAATAAAGATTCATTTATGATTAGAAAAGAATAAACAGCAAATTTAAGTAGAAAAACAAAGATCTGTGTTGGTTGCATGATTGGCAAAGGGTTAAGGTAGAAAAAGGCAGGAAAATCATCTGTTTCATTGAGGTATCAAAACTTAAAAATAATTACGAAAACCAGAATGAGGATTCATCTTTTGTAGGATTTTTCTAACTCTTTTTTTTAACCAATTTTTTAAATTGAATTCTAAAAGTATATTTAAGGAAGAGCTCTGTCTTTTATTCCTTCTGAAAGACTGAGGTGACCTGCCCTAACTGTTTAGTGATGGCATGCAATTCAAAGAAAAATAATGGTTTGAAATTGATAAACATGTTTTATAGTTCTAGCGCTGACATTACCTTTGTGAGCTTTGATAAGCCAGTTGAAATTTCTAAGCCTCAGATACCTCACAATTTTTTGTGAGGAAGTTTTGCTAAGGAAAATTAACAGGAGGTCAAAGCCAAGATGGCAGAATATAAGCAGAGACCAGTCTGAGCTGTCTCCCAAACCCCTCAATATACCTGGTAAAATGACTCTAAACAAATTAGCAGCAGAAGTCACAAAATGACACAGTGAGACAGGTTTCCAGGCCAAGACAATCTGGAAGGCCAACAGGAAGGTTCTGTTGTCCTGGGATCAGAGCAGAGAAGCATGGGCACAGACAGGATTGCAGCAGGTCTCGAGACAATGAACCACTGGCAGCCATGGTGATTTCTAGACTTCTCAACCCAAAAATTCCAAAGACAGCTTTAAAGGTCAGTGAGGAAGCTTTTTCACTTTGGTGAGAGAGGAACCTGATCTGGCCCCACCCCCAGCTTGACAGCAGCAACCACTGATGCCACTTGGGCTGCTCCTATAGCTCTCAGCCTACAAACTGTGGAGGAATCAAGCAGCTATTTGGGTTGCAGTGCTGGGTGGTGGTCCTGGAGTGAGGAGGGACACTGGTGTGACAGAGTCAGTGAGAGCTGTGGAGTGGGAATCCTACTCTCAGTTCCAGGGCAGAAAAGAGAGCTTGTGGCTGCTCACAGACCAGAGTACAGGGCAAGAGAGGAGTAAACATTTCTCTTTTGATCCTGCTGCTTTGGAGGAACTGAGAATTTAGAGGTCCCTAAGAGATGTCTCTAAAAACAGCTGCACAAAGCCCCTGAAACTCATGGCAGTACACCCTGAACTTAACCAAGAGGTCAAAAGTCAAGTAATTGATTAGGAAGATGACCAAAAATGGGAAAAATAAGACTACATAAGGTTAACTTCGTGGTGAAAAGGGATTTTCTCATAATGATGAAGATCAAACACACAACCAGATGATGAAGAAGACTGTAAAGTCAAGGCTCCTACATCCAAAGCTTTCAAGAACAGTGTAAAATGGTCTCAGGCCATGGAAGAGCTCAAAAAAGATTTGGAAAATCAAGAAAGAGAAATACAGGAAAAATTGGGAAGAGAAATTAGAGTGATGCAGGAAAATCATGAAAAACTAGTCAATAATTTGCTGAGATCCCCCAAAATACAGAAGAAATTAATACTTTAAAAATAGAATAATCAAAATGGCAAAAGAAGTCCAAAAAGTCAATAAGGAGAGCAATGACTTGAAAAGGAGAATTTGAGAAATGAAAAATGAGGTCCAACAACTCACTGAAGAAAATAATTCCTTAAAAATTAGGATGGAGCAAATGGAAGCTAATGTTTTTTACAAGAAATCAAAAAATTATAAAAAAGAATGAAAAAAATAGAAGACAATGTGAAATATCTCAATGGACAAACAACTGACCTGGAAAATATATTTAGGGGAGATAATTTAAAAATTATTCATCTACCTGAAAACCATGATTCAAAAAAAAAAAAAAAAGCCTAGACATCATCTTTCAAGAAATTATCAAGGAAAACTGCCCTGATATTCTAGAACTGAAGCATAAAATAGAAATCAAAAGAATCCACCTATCACTTTCTAAAGAGATACCAAAAAGAAAACTCCTAGGAATATTGTAGGCAAATTTCAGATCTTCCAGATCAAGGAGAAAACATTACAAGCAGCCAGACAATTCAAACACTGTGGAAACACAATCAGGATTACACAGGATTTAAGCAGTGTCTACACTAGGGGATTAGAGGACTTGAAATATCATATTCCAGAGGTAACAGGAGCTAGGATAAAGATCAAGAATCACCAACTGAGCAAAACTGAGTATAACATTTCAGGAGAAAAAAATAGAATTTCAATGAAATACAAGATTTTCTAGCATTCTTGTTGAAAAGATAAGAGTTGAATAGAAAATTTGACTTTCAAATGAAGAATCAAGAGAAATATGAAAATGTAAATTGGAAAGAGAAACCATAAAGGACTCATTAAGATTGAATTGTTTACATACCTACATAGAAAGATGATATTTATAATTCATGAGACCTTTCTCAGTATTATGTATGTGTGTATGTATTTATATGTATATGTGTATATATATATGTATGTGGGGGGGGGGGAGGATACACACACACACAGGTCACAGGGTGAGCTGAATATGAAGGGAAAATACCTAAAAAATAAAATTAAGTGTTGAGAGGAATGTACTGGGAGAAAGAAAAAGGAGAGGTAGAACATAGTAAATCATCTCACATAAAAGAGGCAAGTGCTTTTATGATGGAGGGGAAGAGGGGGGAGGTGAGAGGTAATAAGTGAGCCTTACTCTCATTGGATTTGGCTTAAGGATGGAATAACACACCTTCAATTGTATATGGAAATCTTTCTTGCCCTTCGGGAAGGCAGGAGGGAAGGGGATAGGGGAGTGAGGATGATAAAAGAACAGCTGATTGAGTAAGAGGTAATCAGAATCAAATACTATTGTGGGGGGACAGGCCTAAGGAGAGAATGGAATAAATAAAAGGCAGGACAGGATAGAGGGAAATGTGATTAGTCTTCAGTAACATGACTGTTATGGAAGTGTTTTGCATGGTCACACAAGTCTGACCTATGTTGCTTTCTCAATGAAGGTGAGTAGGAAGGGAGGAAGAGAAAAAATGTAGAACTCAAAGCTCTAAAAATGAATGGTAAAAATGGTTTCTGCTTGCATCTGGGAAATAAGTTGTACAGGCAGTGGGGTACAGAAATCTATATTGCCTTACAGGAAAATTGAAGGAAGGGGGGTGGGAGAGAGGAGTGATAGAAAGGAGGGCAGATTGGGGAAAGGGATGGTTGGGTTATATGCTGTCCTGTGTTGGAGGTAGGAGAGAGATGGGGAGAGAGGATTTGGAATTCAAAATCTTTTGGAAGTTAATGTTGAAAACTGAAAAATAATTTTTTTTTTAAAAAAGCAAAATTCACAGATAAGGCCCTTCACTCAGATCCAGAATGCCTCTATCTGAGTCTGTCTGGGCTAAGCGGTTTAATCTGTTTTAGTTTTATGAATGGTGTTTACATGGGTCTATTTTCTTCTTGATGAAGTCATTGCTTTCTTTACACAAACATCAACTCATTTACTCCCTGCTATTCCTATTTAATTTTCATCTAAATCTTCCCATAAGGCCAACAGAGTAGGTCCACTCAATAACCTGGCTTTCTTTCCCTTGACAAGATGTGGATGTCAATTGGGCACAGTACCTGTGACTGGTTATCCCCTTTTCTTGATCATCATATTTCCCATTCCAATATTTTGTGAATAATATTCTTTGTTCCACTTCTTTGTAAATCCTCAGCTATAAAAGATTAAGTGATATTAGTTACCCTCTTCAAACAAACTGAGGATGGAATAAGATAATATATGTAAAACAATCTCTACTCTAAAAGTTATTCAGATTCATAAAGTACAAAATTTTTAGAGCATGAATACCAGTCAATGCATTAGATGAAAGAATTGGGCGTAATAGAACCACCAAAGATTTAGAGATGGAAGTAATCTTAGATGCCATCACACCCAAATCATCATTTTACAGTTGAGTAAACTGAGGCATATAGAGGTATACAGGCTCACGCAGGTAAGTGCGATTTGAAGACGTCTCCTTGAATCTAATTTCAGTATCCTGTCTGACATTCCATCTCTCAGTTGTCAAAAGAAGAGTCAAAGGGGATGTGATAACGTTTTGTAAATATGAGAAGGGGGAAAAAAAGCATTGTTATGGTGTATAAAGATCAGATATGTTTGATTTATGCCTGCAGGTGGGGAAGGGGAACTAGAAGTAAAGAATCGAACTTAAGAAGCACATTAAATCTTGATGGAAAGAAATATATCCCAATAATGAGAGGAGTCCAAAAGGAGAATGGATTGATCCATAACTTAACAGTCCACTAGAGGTCTTACAGCAAAGGTTGGAATATGATTGTTTATAGCACGTTGGCATTTGTATTGTTTCTTCTTTTCCACATAAACATACACAACATATACATATTCTTTCATATGTATTTAACATACTAGTTATATTAGTGCTAGTAATATAATTAATCAATTATATTAATTAATTATATTAGTGCTAGTAATATAATTAATCAATTATATTAATTAATATATTTATATATTCATCATAGTATATTATCAAACAGATAGATAAATACTTTTAGAATCAAAATGTGGATGTATGTATACAATTGATTGTGAAAAAAACAGTTTGTGAGGACTTATGACTGAAGGTGATTTTTTTTTTTTTTTGCTCTGCTACTTATTACTTATGTTACAACTTCTCTGGACCTGAATTTATGGATCTATAAAATATGTTATTGAAATACATAGATTATCACAAAGTAATTATCTGGTATAGACTTTTTGATAGATTGAACAATATTTAAATTGGCATATGAAGTCTTCCCAAGTGGCAGAAGTGAGGAAAACTGGAGATAGTCCAAAATTTTCCATTTTAGGATAACAGATTTCAAAGGGATCAAAGGGATCAGAGAGAATATAATAGGATGCCATAAATTGAAGTTCCATAAGGGAAGCTAGCCCAGAAAGTATAGAAAGTACACAAGGATGCCTTTCTGAGGACAGAATGTGAAACGATGGGTTGGATTAGTAGATGGCCTCCAAGGTTCCATCTAACTCTGAGATTTTGTGAAGCATATAAAAAAATTGATTTCACTAGAAGAATCTGAAAAAAAAAAGAACTCAAGAATACCTACTTCAATCTTTTTTTTTACTAAAAATTTAACCTTCATCAAGTATAAAAATAGACAATAATAATATGCTCCCACTGAGTTCAAACACTTTCACTAAGTTAAAAAACACCTAATTATACTCTTTTATTAAATTGTTTTTGAACTTCTGTACAGCTTCTCTGTTCCATAAAATTGTCTCTTAGAATTTGAACTTCATTATTTCAAAAACATGGAAAAGTCTTTCTGGGCATTCAAGGAAGTCTTGCCCATGTTTGTATACGGGATTGCCTATTTCTCTCTAAAGCAGGTAGTCTGTCTTATACCTCTTTGAAACTCATACCTGACCTGGCCAAGTGTCTTGAAATGTCAGTAGCTACAATCTTCTCTACAATACCATAGCAATCAATAATCTGCTAAAATCTTTAACAAAAATAAGTGCAATCATATTAAACTACTGTTTATTTCCAAATGAGATAATCTATACCTCCATGAAAAAGTCTATATTTTGGTTAAGGGGAAGCTTTAAAGAATGTAACATTTTAATTTCTCTATCTAAATAAAGTAATGTATTGCATTTTTATTATTCAATCAAGGAGTATATATTAAAAGTAGCACTTTGCAGTAAACACTGTTTAAAGATTAAAAGGGACAAAAATTAAATCATACTAATCCTCAAGAAGTTTAGATTTTATCAGGGTAGACAAAATGTTCATGGATATGTGGAGAATGAATATAAGGTGATTTGACTTTGAGGGAACTAGTAGCTAAGCAGTTATTTAAAAGACAGTGCTTGACCTGAGTGTTAAAACAGTTAAGTGATTCTGTTAGATAGATGAGAGATTGCATTACAAGCATGGGATATGGTCGGTGCAAGGGTACTGAACCAGGAGATCAAGTAGTTTTTATGAGGAACTGCAAGAGAATCAGTTTAGTTAGTCCATAGAATGAGGAATATATGTTAGAGATAAAAGGGAACAAGCTTGTATTAAGAGTTTACTATGTGTCAGCTACTATGACAACTACTTTAAACATATTATCTTATTTGACATAACAAACTTGTGAAGTATGGGATATGTTTTTTGTCTCAATTTAACAGTTGAAGAAACTGAGGCAGACAAAAGTAGGGTAACTCTTACATCAAGGAAGTGTTGGCAGACTTGAACTTGTTTTTCTGACCACACTCAGTACTCTAACATTTAACTCAGTATACATACATACATATGCAAGTGTGTATGTATGTATGCATGTTTGTGCACATATATATGTACACACACATAAATATGTATGTGAAGAGAGAGAGACAGAGAGAGAGAGAGAGAGAGAGTCCCAAATAGTAAAATAGTCATCAATGTTCACTATAAGGCTGGCAGTCTCTCTCTCTCTCTCTCTCTCTCTCTCTCTCTCTCTCTCTCTCTCTCTCTCTCTCTCTCTTTCTCTGTATGTATGTATGTGTGTACATATGTATCTATACACATGCATACATATATACATATCTGCATACATATGCGTGCGTATATGATATGGGCCATTTATAGAAAATGTAAAAAGGAATAAATGAACAAATGATGGAAGAAAGGAAGGAAGGATTAGACAAAATAAACTTATAGTGGGTGGACAAAACAATTATATATATATTGTGTATTTACATACATATATATGTATATACACACACTATTTATATATTTACTTACTTGAAGTAGTGAAGACTCTTTAGATTTTGAAGGATGGTCAAACTATAAAGATTTTGCCTGAGGAAAAAAATGTGGATTTTAAAAATTAGATATATTCTTCCATTTTGGGAGTGTTATGGCAAATCTCTTATTGTTTACATAACTGAAAAATAATAATTGATTATTTATTTTGGCTGGAGCTTTCCATTTGTGTCTTCAAATCTCTAATTATGTTTGTGTTATTTGTCATAAGCCTTGTTCTGTTTTTATAGGACTAGAGAAGTGTGATTTGATAAATGATCACGTGGAGACTTGAAGACTGATGAATTGTCCTAAACATCTCCACTGTATGAAAAAACAAAACAAAACTGTGACATGAGGCACAGGATGCTATGAGTGTGATCTTCTGTTAGGGATTTATGGTAAACCATAAACAAGTACATCACTGAATGGGAAGGTAACAAGGATCAGTAGAAGGAGTTTCCACGCTGATTGTATGATGAACATTTTTTAAAAATGTTCTTGCTCAAATCTACTGCATATTTTAATAGATGATCATATTTGCAGGTACTGGACCTCATAGATTTATAAAAGTAAAAAGCTAAAAAAACTAAAATTAGTCAATTTAGTTAATACATTTTATATATAACAAACTACATTTTTTTCAGGAAATAAAACAATGATAAATTAAAGAAATATAAGGTTTGCAAAAGGGCATGGATAGAATCCCACAGGAGGAGAAGGTATAGATCTCAAATAGATTAGTAAGAGTGAGAAGGGATCAACTAAATTATTATTTTACTACTATTTTACTATTATTTACTACCATTTTACTATTATTTTACTATTAGTAGTTATTATTCCTACTGAATTCCTATTATTCCTACTATTATTCCTATTCCTCCCTATTCATTACTTACTAGTATAGACTTGCTAGTATAGATTTAATATTCCTGGAGGTGGAGGGCAAGGGAAAGAAAATCTACTTCACTGTTTGTTCTCCAAGCTTATCTTTGTGCATGAGGATTATTTAAGAATTTATTTGGGCAACAATGATGTTTGAAAGTGATCTTTAAAGCAGAATCAAATTCTATATCGAGATTCAGCTGGATTTCAAAATTTTTAAAATGTCAGAAAGAAAATTGAGCATGAAAGTGGTTTAAAAACCACTGAGAAGGCTATAATAATTTTTAATGATGCAGGAAGAGCCATCTAGGCCTTTTTTTAATGATATTTTTCTCCATGTTTTTAATAGAGCACATTATGATGTTCTGTACTCACATTGTGAGTGATTGGGCATCTAATGATCTTCTGATGACAAAGCATTGCTCTTAATGGGAATAGTTATAGTTAATTTTATTTCATTCATTTGAAAGTGAGGGTCCAGAAGAATTCATGCAGTATAGTGTAGAATCTTAATTTTATGTCATTTGAGACTCATTGAAGGCTTGAGGTACATTGAGTATAAATTGAATTGGATAATTCTTTCCTGTTGCCTGCCTCAAATGAACTAACTATACAAGCTAAGGTATGAGAACAGATATCATGTAATTTTTGAGTCATTGCCTATGATCTCTGCACAATCATGGAATGTAAAAAAAAGTTCTATAGACCTTGAGAATGACCAATATACTGGTTTTTAATAAAGAGATAAGAATAAACCTTAAACATGACATAGATTTCTGGAAAAATTCTAGAACTTATTAAAATGGTGATGACTTGCCCTCTAGAGAAGAAAGTTGTGATTAAAAAATATTAAAAGAAAAACCCAGGTATCAGAATGGCTTCACCAAAAGCATGTCATGCCAGTTGGACTTTTTGGTTTTTGACATGATAACTAAGTTAAAAATTAGGAGGATGTTATAGGTTTGACCAAAACTTTTATTAACATTTATCATGTTATGTGGAGAAGATGGAGAAATGACTGGGTCCAAAGAGTGGTAATTGATAGAATTATTTTGACTTGAGATGAAATTTCCTGTACAAAAGCCCTGGGTTCTCCAGTTGGCTTTATACTATTGACACTTTGATCACTAATTTGGTTAAAGTTATAACTGCTAGTGGAGCCAAGAGAGCAGAGTAGAAGAACAGATCTGTAGAAGTTCTACCCCCATAGCCCATAAAATACCTGGAAAAAATAACTTTAAACAAGTTTAGAGCAGCAGATGCCACAAAACAGCAAGGTGAAGGAGATTTCCAGCCCAAAGCAGCCTGGAAGGCTCACAGAAAGGGTCTATCACACTGAGCTTGGAGTGAAGCACAGAACATGGAGCATAGCCCAACCTTGGCCACTTGGTGTGGCATGGATAGGACTGGAACAGGCATCAGGGTGGAGAATCATGGACACCAGCTGACATTTCCAGATTCCTCAACACACAAATGTCAAAAACAGCTTCAAAGGTCAATGAGAAAGCTGTTTCACCTGAGTGAGAAGGAAGAAGGGTCCAACCTGATCCCTGGACCCAGAGTGTGGAAGTCACCATTTTTGGAACCCTCAGCCTAAAGACCCTGGGAGAATTGGGCTGTTGAGCTGGGTCTCAGTCCCAAGTGGTAGCCCTGGGGTGAGGAGGAGTTCTGACTTGGTGGAGCTGGTGGAGGCTCTGGAGAGGGAATCCTACTCACAGATCCTGGGCAGAAAAGCTTGTGGTTGCTCTCAGATGAGAGCACAGGCCAGAAGAGGAGTAAACTCCCCTCCCTGGATTGTGCCACCTTGGAGGAACTGAGAACTTTCAGGTCCCTAGAGTATACCCTCCACTTGACAAAAGACTCAAAAGTCAAGTAATTGGCTGGAAAAATACCCCCAAAAGAGAAAAAAAAACAAAACTATAGAAGGTTACTTTCTTGGTGAACAGGTATTTTCTTCCATCCTTTTGGATGACTAAGAACAATGCACACCATCAGAGGAAGACATAAAAGTCAAGGCTTCTGAATCCAAAACCTCCAAAATAAATATGCAATGGTCTCAGGCCTTAAAAGAGCTCAAAGAGGATTTTCAAAATCAAGTAAGAGGGGGTGCGGAAAATTTGGGAAGAGAAATGAGGGCAATGGAAGAAAATTATCAAAAGTGAGTCACATGACCCCCCAAAATGCTTAAACCTTTAAAAACAGACTAACTCTAATGGCAAAAAAGGTCCAAAAAGTTGAGGAGAAAATGTTTTAAAATTCAGAATTAGCCAAATGGAAAAAGAGGTTCAAAAGCTCACTGAAGAAAATAGTTCTCTAAAAATTAGAATGGATCAGATGGAAGTTAATGACTTTATGAGAAACCAAGAAACTACAAAACAAAATGAAAAGAATGACAAAATAGAAGACAATGTGAAATATCTCATTTCAAAAACAACTGACCTGGAAAATAGATCCAGGAGAGATAATTTAAAGATTGTGGGATTACTTGAAAGCCATGATCAAAAAAAGAGCCTAGACATCATCTTTCATGAAATTATCAAGGAAAATTGCCCTGATATTCTAGAACCAGAGGGAAAAATAAATATTGAAAGAATCCATGGATCACCTCCTGAAAGATATTCAAAAAGAAAAAAAACTCCTAGAAATATTGTAGCCAAATTCCAGAGTTCCCAGATCAGGGAGAAAATATTGCAAGCAGCCAGAAAGGAACAATTTGAGTATTATGAAAATACAATGGGGATAACAGAAGAACTAGCAGTTTCTACATTAAGGGATCGAAGGACTTGGAATATGATATTCCAGAAGTCAAAGGAGCTAGGATTAAAGCCAAGAATCACCTACTCAGGAAAACTGAGTATAACACTTCAGAGGAAAAAAATGGTCATTCAATGAAACAGAGGACATTCAAGCATTTTTGATGAAAGGACCAGAGCTTAATAGAAAATCTGACTTTCAAACACAAGAATCAAGAGAAGTGTGAAAAAGGTACACGGGAAAAGAGAAATCATAAGGAACTTACGAAAGTGGAACTGTTTACATTCTCACATGGAAAGGTAATATTTGTAACTCTTGAAACTTTTTCTTAGTATTTGGAGAGTTGGAGGGATTATATACATACATATATGTATAGAGAAAGACAGAGAGAGACAGAGAGTGCACAGGGTGAGTTGAATAGGGAGGGATATCACAAAAAATAAAATTAAGGGGTACTAAAGGAATATATTAGGAGGAGAAAGGGAGAAATGAAATGGAGCAAATTATTTCTCATAAAAGAGACAAGAAAAAGCTTTTTCAATGGAGGAGGAAAGAGGGGAGGTGAGAAGAAAAAGTGAAACTTATTCTCATCACAATTTGGCTTAAGGAAGGAATAACATGCACACTCAATTTGGTATGAAAATCTATCTTACACTACAGGAAAGTAGGAGAGAAGTGGATAAGTGAGGTGGGGAGCTGATGATAGAAGGGAGGGCAAATGGGAAGAGGAAGTAATTAGAAGCAAACACTTTTGGGGAGGGACAAGGTCAAAAGAGAGAATAGAATAAATGGGGGGTAGGATAGGATGGAGGGAAATATAGCTAGTCTTTCGCAACATGACTATTAGGAAAGTCTTTTGCATAACTACACATGTGTAGGCTATATTGAATTGCTTGCCTCCTCTGTGGGGATGGGTGAGGAGGGAGGAAGGGAAAGTAGTTGGAACTCAAAGTTTTAAAAACAAATGTTAAAAGTTTTTTACATGCAACTGGGAAATAAGAAATACAGGTAATGAGGTATAGAAATCTATCTTACCCTACAAGAAAAGAGAGAAGATGGGGATAACAGAAAGGAGGGGTGTGATAGAAAGAAGGGCAGACTGGGGGAACGGACAATCAAAATGCATGGAGAGAGAGAGAGACAGAGACAGACAGAGACAGAGACAGAGAGACAGAGAGAGACAGAGAGAGTGAGGCAGAGAGAGAGAGAGCGATCTTAGGTTACAGAATGTATATCAGGGTTGAGAACATGGACGTAGACTTTACTCCATCCAGAGCACATCTAGAGTATATTGTTAACACATGGGTACTACTTTTTAGGAAGACAAAGAAATTTGGATAAGTTGGAAATGTTCAGAAGTTTTACAAAAATGGATGATCTAGGTCCTCAATATGTTGTTGTTTGAGAATTGTTTGAAGGAAGTGAGGATGTTTAGACTAGAACAAGAAAAAAAAAACATTAGGCATATCTATCTTTTGGTTTTGAAACATTTTCAAAAAAATGAAAGATTATACTTGTTTTGCTTTGGCCCAGAGTTCATAACTGAGAATAACTGGTTGAAATTACAAAGAAATAGAACAGCTTACTATAAGGAATAATTGCTTTAATAATTAAGCTAGAAAAAAGTGAAATGGTTTTCCCCAGGAGGTAGTGAGTTCTCCATCAATTAAAATTTTCCTTATAAGGCTGAGTGATCACTTATTGGGAAGAGAAGAGAAAGGATTGTTAATCAGATGTAGGTTCAACAGGATGAGTTCCAACAGTGAGATAACTTGCTGCTCTCACATTCTTGGCTCTGATTACCTACATAAAATTTATTGTGAGTCAGTCATCCTCCCCAAAGTGTGTTGGTATGAACTATACACATTTTCTTTGACTACCTCCTCTAAATCTATAATCTGAGCCTCCAAATCTTTATTTAACAAAGGATCATTAATAAATCACATTGATTTTAGTGGTGCTGAAGGTCTAATTCATGTGTTAATGGTGTTTTCCTATGATTCTTTCCTCATGTCAGACTTTCTCAGTGCCAAACTTTAGAACAAGATTTCCATGTGAAAAATGCCTCTCTGTGCCAAGAATGAGCTAAAGTTTCTATGTCAGTATCAATGCCTTGTTCATGTTGAAGAATAGTTTCTATCAACTTTCTTCTCAATGTTCTCTTATATCATTGTTAATATTTTATTATCTATTTTGATGAAGGTCATTGATAGTAGTTCATGGCTACTTACTTTTTGTTTTAATTTTTCTTTCAACTCCATCATCTTTTCCTGCTGATTACAGCAATATGAAAGAAAAAAAAAAGATTTGGCTTCCACATGCCATCAACTTTCCTGTCATTTATATTCATTAGAAACTGACTTATTACATACATTTTAATGCATAGAAACTTGTCAAGTAGTCTCTTCTGCTTATTTTTGTCAGTTAAAATGCATAGATAAAAGAGCATATATAAAGAAGCACTTGGATTAATTTGCTTATCTATTTATATCATCAGGTATATAGATCTACAGATATATGATCAGAAAGGAAAGAAGGAAGGAGGGAGGGGAGCAGTGAGTGGGAGACAAAAAAGAGAAAGACATACAACAAATATACATATTCAAGAAAAATAAATTACTACATTAGTCATTTCTATCAAATTGTGCCTTATCATAAACCTATATTCCACCACCTCTCTACTAGGAAGTGAATATCTTACTTCTTCATCAAAATTCTAAAATTATAGTTGGTTACCACATTGAGCAGATTTCTTAAGCCTTTCTATTAAAAATAATGTGTGCTTGTTATTAATAACCATGAACAAGTAAAGTACTGAAGTGAGTGAGCCCAAATGTTCTTCCATTTTCTTACCACTGAAAAACAAATCCCAGAAATGTCAACAGACAATTCCATCTCCAGCTTGTTTGTTCTCTACCTATTGGTGTTATATACAGGCAACTTCAGTTTTAAAGGACATAGTTTCATTTGAAAGATGCTATCAGAGGTGAGAAATAAGTAAAGAGCTAAGTGAGTAAAAGGAGGGCATGGTTGCAAGAAGAGTAGATAGCTTTCTCTAAGGAATTCAGTTCTAATAGTGAATTAAGATAATATCATAGCATAAAGGTATGGTAGAGTTAAATAGTTTTTTTGTTTTGAGGATGGGGAGAGTGGGGCATATTTGAAGATAGCAGGGATTGAATGAGTATATAAGTATACATTGAAGAATAGAGAGGATCATGGGGGCAACTTGCTAAAGTGTCATGGTATTGCATATTTAGCATGACAGGGATCTATGGGGTCATCTAGTCCAATCTACTAATTTTAGGAACTAGGAAGCTGAGAGTCTAGAGGTCTGAATAATTTCCCAACATTCAGATATTCAAGGGGATCGAATCAATGGTATAAAAAATGGAAATTAGAATTTTCAAGACTAGAAGATATTAGAGAAAGAAAGATTGATGAGGGATGTGATGTTTAGGTGATTTTAGATCTAGACTCATAAAACAAATTTAACATGTCTTGAACACATTTATAATAATGTACTGAAATAAATGTATGCCTTATGCTTTATTATACTATATGCTCTATAAGAGTAAAGATCAGAGGTTTAGTGTTTGGAAGGTTTGTGTGCTAGATGAGACTATGGGAAGCCACTAAACAGTCCCCAGATTTGAAAACCCAGATGTTGGTGCTTCCCTCTCTGGTAACTATATGTTTCTATAATGGTCAGATAATTGGAAGCCTATCTTTTGGTCTTTATTTCTCTTCTTCTATTTTTTGGTGAATCATATATGTGCTTGATTAAAGGAGATTGTTAACCCCTCAAAGAAACAGAAAAAAGTAAAGATCTCATCTTTTTGTAAATTTTCTTTACATTCTGTTCCAAAGAAATGTGTTGAGATTATACTGAAAGAAATTAAAAAAAAAAACTAGTAAAGGAAAAGGTATTATCAGGAATATAGGGTATTATCTAGAAAGAATAGAAAGCACTAGGATAAAGCAAGATATGTATCCTAGCTCCCCACAGAGAAGGTATCTAGAAAGAAGTATGCACAATGACAAACACTCCTTCTATTTCACAGTTTTTTTGTAGGAACAATGAGTGCTATTTAAAATTAACATAAAGCATTGTTTAACAAAATGTTGCTATACAACAAAAATGCATGAATGTGCTAGAGAAGAATAAAAGTAATTTATTTCTGCTTTCCAGAAAATCCTGTTTTTAGCCACCCAAAACAAAGAGCTCTTATGCCAAGGTTTAAAGTGTCAAAGGTGGAAAATTGCCTGCCTTTGACAAATGCCAAACAGACAGTACATTGAATCGACTTACTAAGCAAGGATTTTTCCATTTCTCAATTCGAATTCCTCTGATCTCAATCAAATGATAGACCTTGAGATATAGTCAGGGTATTTTTACATTCTTTTAAGATATATAAAAGAGTCATGCTAATGCTCTATCTTTCATGTAGTGATAATATGTATATTTCTCATATTCGCAAGAGTGCTTAGGGTCCAAGGATCCATGAAAGAATTACAATAATGTATGAACACAATCTGCTCATCTGTGACAAATAGAATCTGTGTCCAATAAGGTCTGAACAGTGTGTGGTACACTGTTTTCAGAGAGAAAATTAAAATGTTCAATGAACACATAAAGTTGGAAATTGTCTATGCAATGCTGCAATAAATATCTCTGAGCCTTCAGTCAGGGTACCATAATTAGCCTTGGAAAAGAGACACAATTTTATTTCTCCACTTGTTTTAGATTTTAATCATATCTTTCATAATCACACTTCGAAATGGCTGAACAACAACAATGCAAAAGATGATTTAGAGCAAAAGAATATTCTCCAGTTACTATATCATATGACCAAAATTTTCTAAGTGGGAAAAGGGAATGTAGAGGGTAAAAATATTATGGATTTGATGAATTTGTGAGACCCCTACCCAATCTCAAACACATTCTTCAACTTTAGGAAAATGAAATGACTACATGCTCAATGCCAGAGAAACCTAGTAATCACTAAGAAAGCCATGTTGAATCATTTTATATTTGAAACTGTACCTGAAAGGTCAGTAGTCAGAAAAATTAAAAGTATAAGTACCCCTCAATGGGCAGAAATGTTAGGCAACAGTATAAACAAAGACAGAGACAAGAAAGAAAAAATATAAATTATTAAGTGCCTGCTATATGACAGGCATTGTGATAAGTACTTACTAAGCTTATTTGATGCTCTCAGTAACACAGGGTGACATGTGGTATAAGTGTTCCCATTTTCTAGTTGAAGAAACTCAGGCAAACATGACTTACCCAGGGTCACACAATTGAAAAGCTTCTGAGGTCTGATTTGATCTCAGTTTTTTCCTGAGTGTAGGTCCAGTGTTCTGTTCACAGTACCAAGTAACTGTCACTGGCAGAGAGTGCTTGGGGAAAGGCAGAAATAATTAATATAACTTTATATTGTAGACCATATGCTGTGGTCATATCTTACAGGTCCTTGTTCAGGAGGATAATGAAATTAAAACTTTATTTGTTGAGTCAATAGTGAACAATTAAACATTTTTGAGGTATAAAGTCATGTGATTAAGCCTTTTCATAAAAAGTACTGATTAGATGGTGATTTGAAGTAGAAAATGGAGTAGGGATAAGACTGGAAACAGAAAGAATGGGTAGGAGATACTACAGGAATTTTTTTTTTTTTTTTGGTGAAAGATAAGGTAGCCTCCAGTTGGGGAGAGGGCAATAGAAATGGAAAGAAGGAGATCACACAAACGTAGAGGTATGGTTCACAGGCCTTTGTAATGGATTGAATATAGGGAATAGTAAAGTAGAAAGAAGCAAAAATATCGCAACATTTGAGGCCAGGTGACTTGGACAATGGTAATATCATCAACAGAAATATGGATATCATGGAGGAGTCCAAAGGGAAAAGATGAATTTAATTTGAGGATTGCTTTTGAAGCCAAAACTACCCTAGAAGCTTTCATTGTGTACACTAAGATTGTTAAATTTCATGTTAGCTTAAGCTACCAATACTCCGAGTAGAGTATGTCCCAGTTAAGTTGATGTGAGGATATATTTATGTCACCATATAAGTGTTTCTGAGAATACTTCCTGATGGAAAAGGACTTGGTATGCAGAAGTTGCTAGGTTATTCATATAAGACCTTGGAATTAATTTTTATTACAAAATAAATAACTTCTAGCTTTCTCCTGATCTACTTCAACTTGTGACCTTTTCTTATTTTTTATGCATTAAAAGATTTTGATTAGTAATACTCACATTTTTATAAGACTTTTACAAGAAAAAAGATTTATTGTAACTACAAATCTTTTTATGTTTTGAAATTAGGAGACAAGAATGTGAGTTGGAAGAATATTTATCTGACCAATTCCATTAATGTTTTCTATCCCTCACAAAGACACATACACAAAAGAAACAGTCCTAAATAGTAATGTTGGTCTTAAGTGATTTGGTCATTCAGAATAAACATTTCTCCAGTTTCATCATAAATCATCTTCCACTAGGCTTTGAGATCCAAATCAATGCTTTTCATACGAAAGTTGTTAGGGACACAAATATTTGGGGGAAAAATATATATATATATGCACATACAAACATACATAAGCATACATACATATTCATACACACATACACACACATACAAGTATATGTATATATATATAATACAAACTTTTGAAGGACTTTAAAAGTCAAACAGAGGAGGCATAGGGCAAGGTTAATTCTCTATCATATTAATGGGACTTCAGGCCTTTTGCACTCAGTTTTTTAAATCATTTTTAAATTTCATTTTTAACTTATGGAATAAAAGATATTTTCATAACATAGTACAATAAAAAATGATTGAATATGAAACTGTAAAACTGCAATGCATAGATTGCTATCTCTACTCAGCTTTTAAGAATTGCTACTTCTAGAAAATTCTTTGAGAATGGACAAAAGGAAAAATTCCACTAAATAAATGATATATATTTTTTCATATATAAGTACAGCAATTGTGAGGAATGCCCACTCTTACTGAATATCACCTCATACATGCGAACTCAGTGTATATAGATACCTACTCACTCTAAATTCCCTCACTCTAATTTGCTCTCATAATGGCAGATCAAGGTTCCCAGAGAAGGAAATTCACTACATGCCCTCAAATTCTCTCTGTGTCTTTGTGATAACCCTTTTGAAAGGGAGTAAATTCATCCTACTCGCTACACCAGCTCTAGAATCCCCATCAATGTGTTTCAATATATTCATTCATTCATTCATTCACAATAATGACACATTTAAATATTTTAAAAAATAATAATTTGGTTATAATAAAGCAAAAGATATAATGGAATGTCAAATATATTTTATATTGAACCAAAAAAATCAATAATAAATATGAATATCTACAGATAACTTGAGCCATGTTTCAACATGGGAAGGGGATATACATTTAGAAAAACTTGCCAATGAGGCTGGTGTGTGAGAAAAACTTGCATTCAAAAATCAACAGCATGAACTGTCAAACTCAGCCCACTGATTTTTGGAATTTTGAACACAGCAGACTCAATTCAACTTCAGGAACCAGGAAATAGGATAACATTTTATCCATTAAAAGCAACATTATGTGATAGTCAATGTTAATGGACTTAGCTCCTCTAAGCAATGCAATGATATTAGAAAATTTCAAAGGGCTTATTATGGGAAATGTTATCCACATTCAGAGAGAGAGAACTATGGAATATGAATGCAGAACAAAATATATTATTTTTACTTTTTTGATTTTTTTCTTCCTTATTTTTTTACTTTCTGTTCCTTTCTGGAAGTTTCAGTTATATCATCAGGGCCCAATGCTAGAGATCCTTATCTAGGAGATTAGAAATGCATCCTACTGCTGGAAAAAATGGAAAATAATATGGTAGAAATTAGACATAGACCCATATCTTATACTGTAGATGAAGATAAGGTCAAAATGGATATACAATTTAGACGTAAACGGTGAAACCATAAGTAAATTAGGAAAGCAAGGAATAGGTTTTTTTGTTGTTGTTTTTTTTTTTTCTGACAGATCTGTGGAGAAGGGAAGAATTTAAGACTGAACAAGAGATAGAAAACATTATGAAATACAAAAATGATCATTTGGATTACATAACATTTTTTTGGAATAAACAAAGTCAATGAAACCAAGATTAGAAAGAAAACAGAAAGATGAGAAACATTTTTCAAATCCAGTGTTTCTAATAAGGACTTCATTTCTAAACTGTTTAGAGAACTGAGTCAAGTGTATAAAAATACAAGACATTTCCCAACTGTTAAATGGTCAAAGGATGTGAACAGGTAGTTTTCCCATGAAGAAATTAAAGCTATCTATATTCACATGAAAAAATAGTCTAAAACATTATTGATTGAAGAAATGCAAATTAAAACAACTCTGAGGCACCACTTTCCACATATCAAATTGGCTAATATGACAGAAAAGGAAAATAATAAATCTTGGAGATGTGGGGGAAATGGGACATTAATTCATTATTGGTGGAATTGTGAACTGATCCAGCCATTCTGCAAAGTAATTTGGAACTATGCCCCTAGAGCTATAAAACTGTGGGCCAGCAACACTACTACTAATTCTGTATCCCAAAGAGAACATAAAAAAGGAGAATAGATACACATGTACAAAAATATTTATAGTGACTCTTTTTGTGGTAGCCAAGAATTGGAAATTGAGAGGGAGTCTATCAATTAGGGAATGGCTGAACAAGTTGTGATATATAAATATAATGTGATATTCTTCTACCAAAAGAAGTATGAGATTTCAGAAAAACCTGGAAAGATGTGAACTGATGCTTAGTGAGGTTAGCAGAACTAGGATAACATTTTCTGCATTAAAAGCAACATTATGTGATAGTCACCTTTAATGGACTTAGCTCCTCTAAGCAATACAATGATGTTAGATAATTTCAAAGGGCTTATTATGGGAAATGCTATCCACATCCAGAGAGAGAACTATGGAATATGAATGGAGAACAAAATATACTACTTTTATTTTGGGTTTTTTTTTCTTACTTATTGTATCCTCTTATGTTCCAATTCTTCTTTCACATGTCTAATGTGGAAATGTGTTTAGTATGATTGTACATGCATAGCCTGTATCAGATTTCTTGTCATATTGTGGCAGGGGAACAAAAAAGGAAAGGGAGAAAAACAATTTGAAACCCAAAACCTTATAGAAGTGAATGTTGAAAGCTATCTTTACATGTAACTGGGGGAAAATAATAACAATAAGTGAAGGAAAAATTGTATCCAAAACTGCTACCATTTATGTTCTTAGGGATAATTTAAAGGTCAGTAAGTATATTCTTTAAGGGATACTTTAAAAAAAGGTTTTTTTGATAATTTTTTTTCTTAGATTATATTAGTTTCTGGAAATATGCCTATTCATTCCCTCACAAATATTTTTTCTTATAACAGAGAAAACAGTCAAGAAAAGTACATGAAAATGTTCATATATGATATTCCTCACTAGCACTTTGACTTCTCTGTGGCAAGAGCAGGGAGATACATTTTATCTTCTGTTTTCTAGGATTTTCACAGGTCCATCAGGTTTACTAAGCTTAGCTTCCTTTTAGTGACCTCATGCCTATTACAATAATAATTGAAAATATAATTATTTTGCACTGTTTATTTCACTTTGTATCAGTTCATAAAGATCTTTCCAGATTTCTTTGAATTACTCATATACCTCATTTCTTATGGTCCCCAAATGCTCTATTACATTCATATATTTCAGTGACTAGTCAGTTGATATTCATCTGCTTTATTTCAAATTCTTTGTTATTCGGCAAATATTTTGCTTGTCTTCTCTCTCTCTCTCTCTCTCTCTCTCTCTCTCTCTATTTATATATATATATATATATATATATATCTGTCTCCCCCCTCATTTCACATATGTAACATTACTTTATGCCAAAATATTCATGATATTTAATTACATGATATAATTATCATGTAACTTATATAGGATTGAATTTACAAAGATCCATATCTGAGAAATGAAATTAATAACATAAGAACAGCAACATTCGTATATCACTTTAATTTTTACAAAACACCTCACACATTATCTCTTATGATCCTCAGAAAAACTGTCAGGTTGAGGCTATTTTTATAACCATTTTAGAGATAAATGAATTGAGAGTGAGAAGTTAAGTGACTTTTCCATGGTCTCAAAGTAAGATAATATCTGAGGCAAGATTTAAACCAAAATCATCATGACTTAAAATCAAATACAGTATATAAATATTCCAGATTGATAGAACCAAGATTCTAATATTCTGTGTGTTCTCTCTGAACTCATCATTCACTTGTATTTTGTACTCTGTGGTCACCCAGTTACCATTCATCACTTTACTGTGATAGTGGCTTATTATTTATTTGTGCTCTGAAAACATATGCACCCTCATTAAAAAAAGGAATTAGCAACAGTTAGTTATTATCAGAAAACTCAAGGTCTTAGCACTCAATTAAGGATTTTATACATCATTCATACCCCCAAAAGCTGCCAACATCATTATTTTTAATCCTTGTTTTATTCCTTAGCCCTTTGCAGTCTAGTTTCTTATCTCACCACTTCACTGAATCACAGTTCTTCGAAGTTACCGATGGTATATTAATTGGCAGATGTGATATCCTTTTCTCAGATCTCATCCTTTTCAGCCTATTGACTCTCTTATCTAAGCTCTCCTCTTCACACCTTCTCCCCTTTCAGCTTTCCTGACTTTACTCTCCTGTACCTTCACCTAATTATCTGAGTACTCTGTCTCCTTCACTCCAAAACAGATCAGGCTGCCTAACTGTGGATATTCCCCAATGTTCTAACCTTGACCCCTTTCTCTTTCTATCCTACCTTCTCTCTCAGTTACCTCAAAAGCGGGTTTAATTAGCATCTGTATGCATATACACACATATATAGAATTATACGTTTTGCATTCAATGTACAAACATAATGTAATACTCTATTGTACACATCACTAGCCTCCACATTAAGCTGCAGCCTTGTATCACTAATTTACTACTGAGTATTTCAAAAAGGAGGTCCCAGGGATATCAAACTTAACAATTCCATCTTCATTCGTTACCATTTCTCCCAAATCCTTCCCTCTTCCAGACGTTCCCATTTCTGTCAATAAGATCACCATTTTTCTCTCATCTTGGTAACTTCTTGTTCTTCTTCATTTCACTTATACAATTATTTGCCAATTATTGTCATTTCTACATTCATAATAAGGCAGCTAGGAGGTACAGTGGATAGAGCACCAGTGCAAGAGTCAGGAGGACCTGAGTTTAAATCTCATCTCAGACACTTGATACTCACTAGCTGTGTGACCTTGGGCAAGTCACTTAACCCCAACTGCCTCATCCTGAGTCATCTCCAGTCATCCCGATGAACATCTGGTCACTGGATTCAGATGGCTCTGGAGAAAAAGTGAGGCTGGTGACCTGCACAGCCCTCCCTCACTCAAAACAAAGTCAAGTGCAAGTCAAGTCATTACTTCTCTGATGGTATGGTCTTCTTTGGCAGTGAAGGACAAGTACACACCTTCACAATATGTTTATTGTGAATATCTTTATTACATATTATTTTATTTATTACATTCACATTTATATATCATGTATTGTTCATAATTACAATTTTATTTATATTTATTTTTATTATATTTATATATTGTTATTTATTACATATTATATCACAAGATATTATTCACATCTCTCTATTCAAATAGCCAGCATCTCAGTTCAGACTCTCATCACATCTCACCTAGACTATTGCAACAACCTTCTAAATAGTCTTTTTGCATCATTTCTTCCAAAAGGAGTCCATCCTTTAAACTTGTGGCCAAAGTGATATTCCTTAATTTCTTTATTTGATTATGTCACTCTCCTAGTCAATACATTCAAGTGTCTTTTGATTACTTCCAGAATCAAATCTAAACTTTTATTTAGTTGTCAAAGCCATTAACAATCTTTCTGAAACCTATTTGGACATCTGGAACTGGATGTTCTGTAGGTATCTAAAGTTCAACATGTTCAAATTGAGATCCTTTATTTTACCCAACTCCCCCATCCTTTTAGAATATTCTTTATATTATCTTGGGTACCTCTAGCTTCCCAGTCATCAAAGCCTGCAATCCCCAGTGTCATCCTCAAATGCTCCCTCTCATTTATCTCACATATCCAATCCAATGACAAATCCTGCTACTTCGACCATCATCTCATTTTATTATGTCTTCTTCACTTATACAGACTACAACAAATTTTGCCTGAAATTCTGCTATTGTCTTCCAAATGTCTTCCTCAAGTCTCTCCCTACTTCAATTTATCATTCACATAGTTGCCAAAATGATTTTCTAAAAGTATGTGTTTGACAAAGTCAACAATCCCTTCCCAGTCTCCTTAATAATAAACTTCAGTGGCTTCAAATGACTTCTAAGATCAATTAGGCACCCACATCCACAACCATACACCCTCACCTATACCATATCCATATCTATCTCCCTATCTCCCTATCTATCTATCTATCTATCTATCTATCTATCTATCTATCTATCTGTCTGATCCATATATACATATATACATGTGTGCTTATATGCATATATACATGCATATGTATGTATATGTACATATACATGTAGGCACGTGTATATTTATACTTGTTTTTCTTCACAGATGATTCATTTCCCCCTTGACATTCCAGTGGCTGGAATTCTCATGCCTGGAATGATTATCAGAATTGCATCATCTCTTGCATCTTTTGAGAATAATTCAAATACAATCTTATATAGGAGGGAATTTTTCAGTCCTCCCTACCCATTACTGCTAATAATACCTTCTCTTTCATCTACTCTGTGTGTGTGTGTGTGTATGTGTGTGATGTGTACCCATTTACTTGCATATTATCTCCCTTTCGTAAGTCATTTCGCAGACTCCAGTTTCCACCTTCTCTCATTCAATATATGCTCAACTGGCAAGCACATTTTTTTATATGTAGGTCTGACCATGTCTTTCCCCTCAGGGAGGGGGAAAGTGGGCAAAATGAGGTCCAGTGATTCTTTATCACCTCCATGATATCATATAAAATCATCTTTTTGTCACTTAAAACTTTTCATAGTCTGGTCCCTTCTAACCTAGCCCCTTTCTATCTTTCCAGTCTTCTAATGCTTTATTCACTTCTACTTATGGCATGGAAAATGAACAAATATCAAAAGAAAAACTTCATCATGAACAACAACAACAACAACAAAAAACTATTATGGTGGTTGGGGAGACCAAGAAATAAAATCAAAAGAAGAAATAAAAGCATATCAGCTCCAACTAAAGTCTAAGAGAAAAAATTCTAAATGGACCTAAGCCCGAAAGAATTCCTGGAAGAGTTAAAAAAAAAAAGAGAGATGAATGTGTGACATAGGAAAATGAATGGGAAAATAAATGAGTAATGAAAGAAAATTATGAAAGGATAATTTATAGTTTGGTAAAAGAAGCATAAACTGATCAAGAAATAACACCTGAAAAAAATAGAATTGACCTAGTGATAAAAGAAACACAAAAATTCACTAAAGAAAATAACTCCTTAAAAATTATTGGATTACCTAAAAGCCAAGTTTAAATAATGTCAAGGCATCATATTTCAAGAAATTAAAAGAAAAGTGCCCCCAAATCTTAGATCCACAAGGCAAAGTAGAAATTGAAAGAATCCACCTATCACTTTGTAAAAGAGATCCCAAAATTTGAAAAAAAGCTCCCATAAATATTATAGTCAGAATCCAGAGCTCCCAGGTTAGGGAAGAAACAATGCATGTAGCCAGAATAAAACTAGTCAAGTATTTTGGAACCAAATTCAGTATCACACAATATTAAGCAGCTTGCTCCTTAAAGGAGCATAGGGCTTGAGAAATGACATTCTAGAAAACAAAGGAATTGGGATTACAAGCAAGAATAGCTTACCCACAGTATAATTCTAAAAGAAAAAAAATGAATATTTAAAGAGAGGATGTTAAAGCATACCTGATTTTAAAAAAAGACCAGAGATGGATGGAAAACTTGTTATTAAACACAACTGAAGAGGACTATAAAAATGTAAACATGAAAGGATATTCATAAACTATTTACATTCATAGATGGAAAGGTTATACAAATAATTCCTAAATTTATCATTAATAGGGTAGAGGGAGTCTACATAGACAGAGTGCATGAATATGAGTTGATTATGTTGTGATATTCTCCAAACAAATAAGTAAATGGATGAATGAAAAAAACTGATAAATAAATAAATGAATAATTCAAGAAGTAAGAATGAGGAGAAGGGGGAAAGGAAAGGTAGAATGGGGAAAATAATCTCACATAAAATAGGAATACAAGGAAGAGCTTTTATACTGGATGGGAAAAATAAGGGAAGAGTTGTAGACAATGCCTGAACCTCACTGTTACTGAAAATGGTTCAAAGATGCAAGACTCATATAGATATAGATGAGTGCATGTATAAATACACATGCATGTATATGTGTACTGTATATTTAAATACATAAACACATGTATTATATATGCATGTGTATAAGTACATATGTACGTATATGTGTGGATCTCTTTGAAATAAAAATCCAACAATATTTTGTTTACCAGAGACACATTTGAAACAAAAATGACGGAGTTAAAGGGTTATAGTAGAATCTATTATGGTTCATGTAAAAAAAAAAAAAAAGCACTTGCAGCAATCATGACTTCAGATAAAGCAAAAGTAAAAATAAACCTATTTAAAAAGATAATTGGGAATACACATTTTGCTGAAAGGTACCTTAGACAATGAAGTAACATCAAAAACTTTTATCAGCGAGTATTTCTGTTAAAAACCTCATTTTTCTAATATATAGTGAACTTAGTTAAATTTAAATAAAAGCATAAGAGCCATTCCCCAACAGATAAATAGTCAAAGGATAAGAAAAGGGAGTTTGGAAAGCAGAAACCTAAGCTATAACACTCATATGAAAAGGTGCTCTAAATCATATTTGCTTAGGGAATTGCAAAATAAAATGACTCTGAGTTACCACTTATATATACCAAAGGGATAAGCATTGGAGGCAATGTGGGGAAATAAGTAAATTAATAATCAGTGGGTGGAGTTTTGAAATGGTCCACTCATTGTGGAGAAAAATTGTCCAAGTTCAAAGGACTGTAAAACTGTGAATATCTTTTGACTCAGCACCACTACTAATAGGGTTGTACTGTAATTTAAAGGAGAAGGAACTACATTTGCAAAATATTTATAGCAACTCTTTTCTGTGATGGCAAAGAGTGGGAAAATGAGAGGATGCTCATCAATTGGGATATGTCTGAATGAGTTGTGATATATCATTATGAAGAAGTACTATTGTGCAATAAGAAATGATGAGGACTGGTTTCAGGAAAGAAAAAAATATATAGTAAGACATATAGGAACTTATGCAAAGTGAAATGAGACCTGGGAGATGATTGTGCACAGTAATTGCAATGTGTAATAGTGATCTCCTATGAAAGACTTGGTTGCTCTGTCCAAGACAGTGATCTAAGAGAATTCCAAAGGACTCACAATGAAATAATGGAATCCACTGACAGAGAGGGAAATGATGAACTTGAGGGCAAATTGAAATATCAGTTTATTACTTTGTTTTTTTACTTTTTGTTTTCAATGTGGTTTATGCGGAAATATGTTTTGTAAAATGTCAGATGTATAATTGATATTTTGCCTGCTTTCTCAGTGGGTGGGGAAGCAGTAGGAAGGAGGGAGAGAATTTGGATCTCAATTGCAAAAGAAAAGAATGTTTAAAAATTATATATATATATATATTATAAATATGACAAATAAGTTGAGGATGGTGGATATGATGATAAAGCTGGCTGATAAGCACTGCATTCTTAGTGTTTGTTGAAAATGTAGACGTATTACAAAATTTTAATTTTTGTATATGTAGCATTTCAGGAACACTCAGGTCACTTTTTTGCATTATTGCATTTAGCCTTTCATTCAAGGTCATTTTTTTTTTTTTAGAAAAGGGAACATTGCCACTTCAAATTCCTATACCACTTTCCCCAAAATCCTTTCACTCCTTGTCTTCTAGGCACAACACATTTACATTATTTGTTTCCATATGTTCAATTTGGAAAGTCTTATGACTGTATTAGACATATTATTTCATTCAAAGGTGGTTTTTCAATGACATTTTGCTCCTTTCTGAAAACTGTACTGTGGATATTTTCTGCTGTTAACCTGTTCATTCTGGTTGACTAAAATACTTATGAAAACAATTGAGGAGTGCAAATGTTATCACTTAAAGAATATGTACAGCTAGATGAGAAGAAATGACTTCTACATTCACCTTTTTAGTAGGTAAGCCTTCTAACTTTTATTTTGTGAACTCTATCAGTAAATTTGAGATCTTCTGAGATGGAATTAGAAATGAAATTTGAGAACCTATATGTAATTAGTGATATGGTAAAAAGCTGCATCCACCTTTGTAACGGGTGCACCAAGAGCTACCTTAAAGAAAAAAAAAACTTTTAAAATGAAAATATTTTGTTATTGCTTTATTGTTTTACCATTTTTTCAGACCTGTTAGATAAATGATATAGGGCAGAAGTTAGCAAACTTTTTTTTTTTTCTGCTAAGGGCTGGATAGTGAATATTTTAAGCTTCTCAGTTTAAGAGGACAGCAGAATCAAATATTATATGTAAGTACTTATAAGAGAGAAAATAAATACACACAAAACTTTTGTTGACAAAATTAAAAATGCAATAATAATCATATATACATACATATGTGTATACATATACACATACACATGTATACACATATGCATACATATGCGCAATATACATCCATAAGGGCAGCTAGGTGGTTCAGTGGATAGAGCACCAGTGCAGGAGTCAGGAGGACTTGAGTTCAAATCTCACCTCAGACACTTGACTCTCACTGTGTGACCTTGGGCAAGTCACTTAACCCCAAGAGCCTCCTCCTGGGTCATCTCCAGTCATCCTGATGAATATCTGGTCACTGGATTCAGATGACTCTGGAGGAGAAGTGAGGCTGGTGACCTGCACAGCCCTCCCTCACTCAAAACAAAGTCGAGTGCAGGTCATGTCATCATTTCTCTGATGGCATGGTCTTCTTTGGCAATGAAGGCCAAACACACACATCCATGCATAAACATGCACACTTATGCATACATACATGTATATATTCCCAGGCATGTATATGTATATGCATGATGTGTAATACAGGTCTACTTTTGGGAAGAATGAAGTTCGATTCTGAAAGGATAATATGGCATGAGGGTTCAAAATCAATGTTCCGTTTCATCAAAATAATTTGAAATATTCATCTGTTAAGGCTGATTTCTAATGAGATTTTATATATTTCCTCTTTAAAATATCTTTTCACACAGAGAGGTAGTATCAAACAATGATATTACTCCATGAGCATATGATTTTATTCAGGGATATTCATTGCTTAGAAAGTTTTTATAAAATTCTATTAGATTATTCTCATCATATTTGTCTTCTGGCTTGTCATCACATTAAACATTAATCACTTTCAATTATAGCTCTTCAATGGAACAGTTAAGTGAATATCAAAATACAGAAATTTAATTTTTCTTTGCAATGAGATTCAAAAAAGTGATTCTGGAACTTTAGTTTGAGCTGGAGAAATGTATCTCCTACAAATCTCTGTGTGCGAATGGACATCCCCCTTCTTGTTTTAACTTTTGACACCAAGGAAGTTTATAAACCAATTTGCCATTGCTTTTGATTAGAATAACATTAGTTGTTGCTGAATTTATTTTGCTGCAGTATAATGTTCGTATTTAAGAACTGTTTTGCCTTGTGATTTTACATTGAGTTCACCAAAAAAAAAATTATTATGAAGGGTTAAGCAAAATACTGATTTCCAAAGCCATTCAGTGTTCAATAGTAGTCTTTGAAGACAGTTCTCATTCAGAAAAAAAAAAATCATTTGTGAATCTTAGCTAATAAAGCAAACAAAACAAATACACAAACAAATGTTTTCCTTTTCTATTATTGTTTTCATATGAAGAGCATTCACTGGTAATAATAATTTTTGAAAACTCCTGGTCTGAATCTACACTAGAAAAACTGCATCACTGTAATTCATAGTACATTGAATGGCAGTGCAAAGATATAGGAACATCTTATCTCCATCACAACTACTCAACTCAACTCTAGTAGTTCAAAGACACACAGG
This sequence comes from Notamacropus eugenii, assembly GCF_028372415.1. NCBI lineage: Eukaryota > Metazoa > Chordata > Mammalia > Diprotodontia > Macropodidae > Notamacropus > Notamacropus eugenii. The sequence goes on from NC_092874.1 coordinate 265,059,206, forward strand.
GACAATATGTCAATGAATGAACTTGACTGTGTTCCAATAAATGTTACTTGTAGACACTGAAAAATAATGAAAGTAAGCTGCTTGAGGTCAGGAAATCTTTTTTGTTTGATCATTTACTTACTTGAGGTAGTTTTTTTTTGTTTTCTGGGTTTGTTTTTTTTGTTCTTGTTGCAAGTTCTTAGCTCAGTGCCTGACTCATTGTAAGCATTTAGCAAATGCAGGACTGTCTTGACAGCTCCATATTTATTTCAAGTCAAATTCTCTTTTTTCTGTTTCTCTCACAAATGGCACTTCATCTCCCAGTTCTGTGACTTTTTATTGCCAGTTCCCAATGTGTGGAATAGATTCCCTCCTCACTGCCACATCAGAGAATCCCACTGCTCCTTCAAGCCTCAGGCCAAGTCTTAATGTGATAACGAACACCTGTATGTATATTAGCGTATCCCTGGTATCATATAGACTGAGACTGGTGGAATGCTTGATGTCTGGAGTTCTCAGACGAAATGGAATTAAAGTCCATCAGGTATTATTGCTGCATGCAGCCAAGGCAAATCATGCTTTCAATGCTAAATGACTCCTTGTCTTTTCTTGTTATTTCCTCATAGCCTTCTTCCAACTAGAGGATGGCCCATTGTGAAGAGACACTGCTCCTCCAATACCTGTGAAACATTAGTTAACATCTAGAGCAGGTAAGAGGAAGGGCTCCCCCTACTTTTTGAAGTATTAGAGCTATTTATGTAGAAAACTATTAAAGACTGATGGACTAGAAAGGATAACCTGTATTCCTTCATGGTGTGCTTGAAAATGTAATGGATTATCTCAGTTCAAATCCTCACTGTGACACAGTTTAACAATAACTTTTCTACACTTAACCCTAAATTTTGTGACTGCAAACAAATAATTTAATTTCCCTCAACTTCCATTTTATAATTTCTAAAAAAGAAATGGGTTAAACCAGATTGAGCTCTGGGATTCCTTTCAGCATGAAATCCATGATCTTATAATGTCTTAGGAGTCTGACATCACAAAAACAAACAAACGAAAGCAAACCAAAAATGTCTTAGAATGTTGGAGCATGAATTACTTTGGCCACACGTGCTAAACAAAATGTGCTTCTTGATCAGTGTAAGTTTCACAGAAGGATGCTCTTCTATGTGATGATTCAGTAATTGAAAAAGATTTCCCCAGGTTGATGGGGAGATGGGTTGCTATCATTCCTAATTTTTCATTATCCAGCCTGTTTTATTTCTCTGACACTCAATTCCTTTATAACATGATGGAAAAGATTATCCCTGATAGAGACTTTCCACATAGAAATGACAGGACAAAACATAGAAGAATGCTCTTGAAGAATAGTGCTTAGTCTATGTATGTGAGTACTGCACAGTATATGTACAATAAAACTATTTTTGTTTCACTTTAAGAATAGGACATTAATGTCCTTCATTTTCATGGGATGTAACATTTCATCATTTCTTATTCTTCCACTTTAGAGGATCACATTTAGCTTCTTAACTTCTAAAAGATGCATCACTACTGTCAACTTATCCACTTAATTGTTTCAGGATCATGGACAATTTTGCACTATGCATGTGCTTGTACTGAATTATGTCAAACGTTGCTGAAAGATTTTCTCCCATTGGAATTTCACCACATCTCCAGTAGGTTAGCTGTGTTTTCTCCATTATATGTTTAAATACTAACTAACAGTCATGAGATTAAACCTAGGAGGTCTGTGTTAACAAAAGGAAGTGAAGAATTAAAGCAATTATCTAGAAGTTGGTAAGGAAATTGTCATTAAGTCCAAATATCTAACACAGATCATTTTGGCCTTGAATTCTCATTATATCTGCCTTGATTAATTGCAATCCTCTTGGATATCTTTCCAACATAAATTAGTGTACTCTTCTTCATTATTGTGTACAATGAATTGCTATTTAGTACAGATAGTTTTCTGAGCCACATTGATTCTTTCACTTTCCATACTGAGGATTTTATATGTCTTTAGATGCACTGTGCTGAAAGGTTCTGCTTATCCAGTACTACAAATTACGGACATTAGAGACAAAGCTGATGCTGTGCTGTTTCTGGAAAATAGGTAACATATTAGATAGAGCAGAAAACTTAGGAAGAAGAAAAACTGAGTTTAAATCTTGCCACAGCCACTTACTCACTGTTTTCACTCTAGTCAAGTGACAAGTCACTCACCCTCTGGCATTCTCAGTTCCCCATCCTTAAGTGGACATTGCAATAATATTGACCTCACAGGGTTGTATGTGAAGTTCAAATTACAAATTCACACCCATAGACATATATATGCTAGAGATAGAGATAGAGATGATTCTATATAAAATCTCTAGATCTCCTCTTCCATTGAAAGAGCCTCTGAGAATGCACAGTTATCCCAACAACATATTCTAGAATCTGGCAGGTAAATGATTACTTAAAATGATTAAAATGATGATAACTAGAACTAATTATGCACCAAGTCTTACAAATACACATATAAATAATTGTGTGCGTGCATGTGTGTGTAGATATAGATGTGGGTCATATACATGCATACATATACCCATTCATTCATACATGTACCATTTACTTTTAAATGGCTATGGATATATATCAGTATGTATATATTTTGCATTTTATAACATAAATAATATACACTGCATTCTATAAACATATACAGGCTTTCCTATCTAAGAAGATATGTGCATAGGTACATATAAATATACACAAACATACACATGTCTGCTGGTGTGTGTATTCATTTATGTATGCATACGTACATGCATATATTTAGGTTGGTAGGGATGAATATACACATAATATATGTGTATTTTCTTTGTAAATTTTGAATTGTTATAACTTCCAGTTATTAATACTAGCACTAATATCAACAATAATAATCAATTATTCTAAAATTTAAATATATTGACTTTGTAGAAGTTCACTATGTATCCTCAAAGGATTTTGCATGTATCCCAAGCTTTGGAAATTCCTGTCTCATTGGACAGTTCTAATATGATCTCAGTGATAGATTCCTTGCACCTTCACTAACAACTAGGATAGCTCAATTAAGGAAGGTTGCCCCCACCCCATGTTATTTCATTGTTGTAGTGGTGGGAGTTGCTGTTGCTGGTAATGTTGTTGGTACAGTTGTTATTTGGGTGTGGGAGGTTGTTTCTTTTAGTCTAAGCCACGATTATTTAGATGAAGAGGGTCTAGGCTCTATAACCATAAAGGTATTAATCTTTTGGATAAAAACACAGATATTTTGAACTGCAGAAGACCATTTTTCACTAAATTTTGATTTTGTCTTATTATCTGAAGATTTTCTTGTTTTTTGGAAATATTAAATTAAGAGGGGAAATTCTGGCAGAGGGTTCTGCACAGTAAAGGTCTAATTAATCTGGATTTCACTATGTATAAACATGTTGAGACAGGTCTTTCAAAGATATGGCCCTTTGATTTTGTCTTACTTCTACTCCTCAGGAAAAAAAAATATTTTTTTAAAATTTTGTTTCTAGTGCTATCAATGATTTTGGAGGTGTCAAAATAGTTAGGTCAGTAGTGGCAAGCTGCCCAACTGAAATAAACATTTTTTTTCTCTTGAATTGTCATGAAATATTTCACATTCCCTTCACAGTTTATGTTCAACTAAATTCATTCCAGGCTTACTTTGGAAAAGACTGATTTCATGCTTCACAATTATTTCATTTATTTTACTTCTGTTTATGCTGGGAAAAGTGTGTAGGATGTCAGTGAAACAGCTGAAGAGAAACTCTGTTTAATCTCAGACATATTTGTAGATGGAATATGAACAAAATTTGTTATACTTATGGTGATTTTGTACCTACACTATGCAAAACAGTTGGGTTTTGGTCAAAAAAATCAGTTTAAAATTCATATTCATTAATCTCTAGCACTTGTTTTTATCACTACATAATGGGGGCCTAATATATGTTTGTCAGATGGAATTAAATTATGTTGTGCTCTAGTAGGAATGTTCTGGTGTTATTTTTCAGAAAACAAACACACTTAAAATAGTTTAATACTAGCATAACACAAAGTATAAATTTAAGTCCAGTCTTTCTGTTTAGTAATATGTATTGCAATTCAAATTTTAAAATAAGAAATATTTTTAAGGAACCACAATATAACCACTTAAGATAATAATTCTCCATTAATTTTCGTTCCACTAATTGGAATTTTCTATACTTCTGAGAGAGTCTGGTGTGTATTATAATTATAAGACAAATGATTTGGCATTGAAAAAGAAAAAAAGTTCTTCCTATGCTATTTACAAATCATATTTACAAATTCCTAAAAACAAAATCAGGAAAAGATAATAATACTGGCAATGTATTCTTAACCCAGATCAAAAAGTGAGGAAAGAGTACATCCCATGGCAGGGATATGGAAGGTTAAATATTTACTCCAGAGGATATCTAATAGGGCACATCACCTGGAATTTGAAGTTCTTTGAAGCAAATGGACTGATATGGGCCAAATTAGGAGGAAAAATAGGTTGTAGCTAGATTGTGAAGGAGTCTAAGTGTTCCACAGAGGAAGTTGTATTTATCATGAAAGTAATGCGGAGCCATTGATGGGTTTTGAATATGGAAGTTACTGTTTCAAGCTCATAACTTCCCCTAAAACTTTATTAATAAACTCAATATTGATAATTGGCAATTAAATATTAGAAATATGGTTTATTTTACATTTCTTTCCGTGTCATTCTAAGATCATGAAGATCATCATTTCTTATAAAGCAGTAATATCCTCTAATGGCAACCATAGGTAGGTTTATGGGGGGAGGGGGAGAGGGAGGAAGGAAGAAAGGGGAAAAAAAGAAATTTATATAACTTTGTTATATATTTAAAAGGAATATCCAGCCATATATAATAGATTTGCAGTTTCATATGTATTCATCCTTTTTTATTACACTGTTATGTTTATGGTAGTCCATAAATTAAAATAATTAATTGTTTGATTTTAAAATTTATATTTTATAAGTAGTTGAATAAAAGGGTTATTGGATATCAGTATTTCCTCACTTAGATCAAGTCCTCCCAATCTAACCTACTTTATTACATTCTAAGCTTGTCAGTCCATGGAAATGTCACAGAAACAGACATGCCTTTACTTTGGTGAGATAGTTGTCAGTCACTCATGATATCTCAGTATTAAAAAAATAGATAGATATTTATTGGATGATAGAAGAATTCATAAATTGAACAACTGATCTTCCCCCAACTCAACAAAATAATGATTAAGGTGTGATGTTTTATAATGATAGTATTAAGTTCTCATACTTGAAATGGTTATCCAACCTAATGACCAAATAGAAGCCAAGTCCCAGAGACTATACTCAAGAAACTCAAGGTAACTCAGTTCTTTTATGAATAAAATAGAATCTAAGTTATAATCTTGGTCTATAATTCTGAAATCTACAAGGAAGAATGGGCCTATTTGTAGTGTATTATATTTTCTGGCTCTGGGAGTCCTCAAACAGAGATTGGATGAACATCTGGGATAATTTTTAAACTAAAAGAATTGGATGGGAGGTTAGACTGCCTGTCTCCTAAAGTCACTTCTAATGAAATGATTCTATTACCCCCCAAAAATATACTTTTCATTGTCTAAAATACATGAGTTTTTCAAAAGCACGATTTCAAAATAACATCAATAAAATGATCATCTGAGTCTTTGGGGGTTTCACCAACCCTGGAGAGCAATGCTCCATTTCACAGGTTGCTGCTCAAAGCTCACTCAGAACCTTGGCAGCTTCAATGAATAAAACTAACAGCAAAATCAGTAAGGGAAGGTAACTATGCTTCTGGTTTCCAGATGTAGTGGTATGACTACAGAACTGTTAATCTGGTCCAGACTCAACTAATTTAGCCTGGACCCTACCCAGGCGATGTGGAAATATTGAATCTATTATATGGTATAGTCCGCTTACATTATGCAACGGCTCACCATACAATGAATTTTTTCCCCATTAAATGAAACTGATGGTAAAGTTGTGGTAATAGAAGTGCAACAACGTTCATTTATTCAACAAATATTTAATGAATACCTAAAACATGTAGATGGCTGTATATTTTGAGAGAAATACAAACAACAACAACAACAACAACAACTGATGAGAGTCACCAAGCTGCCTTCTAAGTATAAATTTCTCTAGGTGGAAAGAATATTACAGCCTATCTGGCCCAGAGAGTTAAAGTTAGTGGCCATAGGTCATGAAGGGTATCTTTGTAGTTCAGTTGTTTCACTCATGTCTGACTCTTCATGGCCTTATTTCTGTTTTCTTGAAAAAGATACTAACTAGAGTTTGCCATTTCCTTATCTAGCTCATTTTTTTCCTACAGATGAGGAAAATGAGCCAAACAGGAACAAGTGATTGCTCAGGTTACACAATTACTTAGTATATATGAGGCCAATTTGAACTCAAATTGATTCTAGGCTTGGTGTTCTTATCATTTAGCTGCCAATCACCAGAGAGTAAACATTAAAGGTAAGATTTAAATTTGGGACCTTTGACCCAAGAATCAGGACTCTTTCCTCTGTACTATATTACCTCTGAGTCTTAATTTCATAGAGGAAAACTCCCCTATTATTCTAGTACCAGAGGGTAAAATAGATATTGAAAGAATACACCCATCACCTCCCAAATGCAAACTCCCAGAAATATTATAGTCAAATTGCAAAGCTCCTAGATCAAGGGGAAAATAGTACAAGCAGCTAAAAAAATAATTCAAATATAATGTAGACCCAGATAGGAAAACATAAATTTAGCAGTTTCTACATTAAAAGATCAGAGGGCTTGGAATATGATATTCCACAGGGTAAAGAAGCTAGGATTTGAACCAAGAATCTCCTACCCAGCAAAACTGAGTATAATCCTTCAGAGAAAGAAAATGAATATTCAATGAATTAGAGGACTTTCAAAAATTTCTAATGTTAAGACAGAAACTTTGAAATAAAACAATAAAAATGGAGGATAAATGGTTAAAAAGGAAAGAGAAATTCTAAGGAATTTAATAAGGTTAAACTGTTTACATTCTGGCATGGGAAAATGACACTTGTAACTTCTAAAAATTGTCTCAATATTGGGACAGTTACAAGGAGTAGAATTAAACAGAGGGCATAGGTGTGAGTTGAGTATGACGGAAAGATCATCTAAATAAATAACATTAGGGGGTGAGAAAGGGGACTGCACTAGGAGAAGGGGAAAGGGAGAACTAAAATAGGTCAAATTATCTAACATGAAAGAGGCATGAAAGAAACTCTTGGAGGGAAAGGTGGAGGATATGGGATAAGTATGTAACACTTACTCTCGTTGGAATTGGCTCAAAGAGGGAATAACATACATACCCATTTCAGTATAGAAATCGACATTACCAAAAGGAAAGTCAGAAGAGAAAGGAATGGGGGTGTCTAATAGAAGGGATGATGGATTAGGGGAGATAGTGTTCAGAAGCAAAACTCTTTTGAGAACAGACAGGAAGAAAAGAGAAAGTGGAATAAGCAGGTGAAAGTAGGATACAGAGAAATACATAGTAATCATAATTGAAAAAAAACTATATCAACTTTCTGATAAAGATCTTATTTCTCAATACATAAAAAACTACATCCAAGTTTTAGAAGTAAGAGCCATTCCTCAGTTGATGAATGGTCAAAGGATATGAACAATTTTCTGACAAAGTAGTCAACTATGTATAGTCTTGAACAATGCTCTAAATCACTATTGATTAGAGAAATGCAAATTAAAACAACTTTGAGGTACCAACTCATACCACCTATTAAATTGGTTAATATGATAGAAAACGGAAATGACAAATGTCAGAGGGGATGTGGTAAAATTAAGACACTAATACACTATTGGGGAAGTTGTATACTGATTTGACCATACTGTAGAGCAATTTGTAGCTATACCCAAAATACCATAAAACTCTTGACCAAGAAATAACACTGTATCCCAAAGAGATAAAAACCAAATTGAAAAAGTCCTATATGGACAAACATATCTATAGTAGTTGTTTTAGTGGTGGCAAAGAATTGAAATTTGAGAAAATATTCATCAACTGGAGAATGGTTGAACAAGATATGGTGTATGAATGCAATAATACACTATTGAGGTAAAAGAAACAATGAGCAGGATGCTCTCAAAATGAACCAAAAACAAATCTGGAAAGAATTACAAAAACTGATGCAAAATGAAATAAGCAGAACCAAGCAAACATTATATAGTGTAAAGTAATATTGTATTATGATCAACTGTGAAGGACTTAGATATTTTTAGCAATACAATGACCCAAGACAATTCTGAAATACTCAAAAATGTTGTCCATCTAAAGAGAAAGAAGAGAAGGAGTCTGAATGCAGATAAAAGTATGCTTTTCTTTACTTTTCTTGTATTTATTTTTCTTTGGTTTCTTTCACAAAATGATTCACATGAAAATATTTTTTTGCATGACTGCGTATTTATAATCTATATAATATTGTTTTCCTTCTCAATGAGGAAGGAGGGAATAGCAGAAAGAAATTTGGAAATAACAAAGTAAAAATGGAATGTTAATAATTATTTTACCTGTAATTGGGGGGAATAAAATACTAAATAAAAAAAGAAGTAGTCACAGGTAATTAAGTGGAGAGTGAAATGTTAAGCAAGTTTGAAGGAACAGAGTAGTGGCTGTGTCTTGGATTTGGGCATCAGAGAGTGTTGAATTTGAATTTGTATCCTCTGTCCCTAACACTTTTCCTTAACTGTCAATATGTGATTATAAGAAATGAAGATAAAGGCAAAAAAATAAATCTCAAGTGCTTATTAATGCATGGAACATTTTGTAAGAAAATGGGGACACAGAGACAAAAACCAAAAGTTCCTAACTCAAACAATGCTTGCTCTGCAGACCTTCATCTCATAAATCCTTTCCCATCTCTTAAAGATCAAACAAAATATCAAATTCTTCCATGAAGCCTTTCCTTATAACTAACACTTTCATGGTACTTTGCATACTTTAGGGACTTAACAGATTTTCCCTTTGAAAGCTAAATGCTTTCAACATTCCAAAATCAACGAAATGAGAGAATAAGAATTACCATGACCTAGTTTAAAGATTCTTAAACTGAGTATTTTTCACTTCAATTTTGACTTGTTTTACATTTTATTGGTTATTTCATTATAATTGTTTTCTTTATAATCCAATTTATATTAGTTTAAAACATTATTCTGAAAAGTCCAAAGGATTCAACTGAAAGCCAATGGAATCCACGATGCACAAAAAGATTAAGAACCTTTAGAGTGAATATGTATGGGCCTATATATATGTTTATGCACATACATAGGCATATGAATGAATATATATGCATATATATGTGCACATTCATGCATACATATGCATATACTTTTATATGCTTTTTCTAAGACAAGCATTAAACTTGAGCCCCATCTTGCCTAAACACCAATGTTGTAGAGATGCAGTTGATACTTATCATTAAGAATCGATTTGAGGATAATATTTCACCATCTATAATCTAGAAATAATGGTTACTCTATTACATAAAAAGGCAACTTGATGACTCAGAGTACACAGTGTTGGATCTGGAGCCAGGAAGATCTTACTTCAAATCCAACCTCAAATACTAGCTGTGTGATTTTAGGCAAGTCAATTAATTTCTGTTTGTCTTTATCTACTGGAAAAAGAAATGACAAACCATTCCAGTATTCTCTCCAAGAAAACCTGATGGAAAGGATTGGCATTCTATGGTTTACAAAGTCACAAAGAGTCAGACACTATAGAACGACTGAATAATAACAGCTACTACATGGGTCTCCTTGGAAACTGATAATTTTCAAATAAAGCAATAATAATGTGTAAATGAATGAATTTCAAACAGAACTGTTACTATGTCAAAATTTGTCTTTGAGAGATGTCCTCAATGTCATGAAAGTTTTTATTTGTCCTTTGAACAATTGTGTGTGCTTTCAATACTTTGCCTCCTATGATTTTACACATTATTTTTTATTATATGGAAATCTACTCCATCATAGACAATAGACTTTATCTTTTGCACCTTGTCACATGAATACGCCATTCAGTCATTACACTTTGGTATTTTTTTAACTTTAGATTCTTTAATTCTCATACTATAGCAGGAAGAATGCCAGACATAATTTCAAATTTTCTCTATGACATATATTGGCAGAATGAGTAAGTCACTTTGTTTCTTTGAGTCTTATTTTGTAAAAAAAAAAAAAAAAGAAAAGAAAAGAAAGAAAAGAAAAAGGAAATAAAAACAATATTTGTGCCTTATTGTTATCTCAATTTTTTTCTGTTTGGGGTCATGATATTACTACTACTAATGACAACTAGCATTTGCATGGCACTTTAAGATTTGCCAAGTGTTGTACAAAGATTATCTAACTTTACCCTCACAACACTGAAAGGTGCTATCATTAGTTTTAAAGATGAAGAAACTGAGGCAAATAGATTAAGAGACTTGCTCAATGTCACATAGCACACAAATTTCTGAGGCAAAAAGTGAATTCAGGTCCTTCTTACTGCAGATCAGACATTTGTCCACTTAACCATCTAGCTGCCTAGTTCTCCTCTAGAACTGTGATTTCATACCTGGAAAGAACACCCTACGAAGAAACGCTCAGTAACAATTCAGATTGCCAAGTATTCTAAAACATATTTGTCTCAAAGAATCACCTGAGATCTTGAGAATTTAAATACTTTCCCAATAATACAAGAGCTACAATAAGTGAGATATAAGATTTCAGCTCAGGTCTTCTGCATTCCAAGGTCAGCTACCTATCCATTATTCCCCACTCCCCTCCCCCAAGTTACTGTTTTAAGTATTTTTTTTTATTTTTTTTTAATTTTGGGTGACATTCAGACATAAATAGTCCTTGAATAAGCACCTGTTTTGGTATTGATCTTTTATATGTATTCTCTTTTGGACTATAGCCTAGATAGGATAAAATGTCCACCTTTGTAATTGAATAACTGTGTTTGGCTCTTAGCTCATCTTCTGTAGATTCAACAATTCTTCTGGAAAACTTTGACAGCAGAGAGGAAAACAAGTATGATATGTAAGTCAACCTATATCCACATGATATTGATTTCTTTTGCTAGGTGGCTATATTTTGAAAACCCCCTGCCTCCCATATAGCCTGAAGATTGTAGTTATTTTGGTATGATAACCCATTAAAATATCATTATTGTCTGTAATAATAATATTTTATTATTTTATGGAGCTTTCACATGTAGGTGATTGTGGACAATTGATTTTTTTTAGGGAGCTCGAATTTCAGTACAATGCACTTACAGGATTTTCAGTACATTTTGAGCTCTGTCTTTGTACTATGTGGATATCTCAACCATAAGTTTGTGAAAGATAGATAGCTTCTAATGAAAGGATAATATGAACCAGGAGGTCATGATTTGCTAGGCATTTATTAAGAGTTAATTATGTATAGTCTTCACTTTTTTGTTATACTGTTTTTACCTTTCCTTGCACAAATTAAGTAAGTTTAGGTTCCACAAAGGTGAAACATCTATAACTTACGGTGGTAATGATCTGTTCCTTAATGTCTATCATAAGCTCTCCTTTTCTAAATGAATCTACACATCTCAACCATATATATTTATGTATGTGTGTGTCTCTGTGTGTGTGTATGTGGAGAGAGACAGAAAGACAGAAACAGAGAGACAGAGAGAGAGAGAGAGAGAGAGAGAGAGAGAGAGAGAGAGAGAGAGAGAGAGAGAGAGGGAAAGAGGGGGAGAGAGAGAGAGAGAAAGAGAGAGAGAAAGAGAGAGAGAGAGAGAGAGAGTCAGAGAGAGAGTTGGTTGAGTCCCTATAGATGCCACTCATTTCAGAGCTTTTTTTTTTAAAAAATTTTCCTTTTGAATCTTAGGTCAGCAGGAAAAGATGAAACATTCATATGATATTTAATATATACCAGAATTGAATAGGCCCTGGAATACATGTATAAATTAAAAGGGACAGTGTGATCTTCAGGAAATTTACATTCTAAAGGGGCAAGATAATCCAAGAAAGAGCGGGCATTAAGCAATGACTCCATGTTTTAAAGTGCTGAAGTCGAAAATGTCATTGGCATTACCTCAAAGGGAATGAAGGCTGCAGGTCTATCCTTCATTGTTATCAGTCCTTCATTTTCAAAGATCTAAAGGTAGCATCAGAATATGATGGACAATGTCTTAACTTGTGTATGAATTGGATTTAAATGAGGCAATTGCTCAAAGTCATCAGCCTTACTCTCTCTTCCAGAGGCAATGAAGTCCAATGGCAGGCGAAAAGTCAAGATGACTGTAGATTATCCAGGATGTAGTGGATGACCTTATTGTCTTTGATACCCACAACATCTACTTCACCTGCCTTCATGGTCATGTAACGAAGTGTTCTCATCCACCCATTCTGCCTGGGGAAATCTTCATTCTTAGGGTAGACATCTGTCTTACTCACTGATGGGTCTGAGGCCTGAAGGTTACCCTCTTCCTGGTTTACCCTGGTTACTGAGAATATTTTACCAGGGTGTTGCTTTCTGCATGTGCTATACAACTTCTTGGAGCCACAAATGAGAATTTGTTGAAAGGTGAACACCAAAGGTGAATGTGTAGAGGTAAATAGGGTGCTCAGGGAGGAATAGTACCTGTGGTGTGAGGGATACCCCCTCTCAGTCAAAGCACTTTCCAGGAGAAACTCGATAATGGGTACAAAGGAAGGCTCTTTCTTTGGGGAGGAAGCTGCAAGAAAAATAGATCCTAAGCATTCTATCAGCTTTCTTTGGAAATTGCCTTCTATAAATCCAATAGCATATGCCTCAATCAGCATTTACTTCTTATTTCTGAATGAAACTTGTTTAAAAAATATTTCTGTACATTTTAAATATGTTTATCAGGACTTTTGAAAATGTCTACCAAGTTTTTTTTTTTTTTTCCTTCTTTATGGTGAGGTAGCATTACTCATTCCATAGCTACCTTAAGGTTATGATCCCTGGTATTCATTTAATCCACTGAGAAATGAACAATAATTGACAAATAAAGCAAATAAATTGTCCTGTCAACTCTTGGGACTTTGGGACATATCTTATTTATTTCTCATGCCATATATTTATTTCGCATGTTTCTAGATTTGTGTGTGTGATACAAGATGTAAATTTGGATTATATATTGCATAAACACATATCAAATTGGCCCAAATTTCAAATGATCCCTGATTTTCACACATTTTGGTAATGTATGATACCTCTTTTATAAAAAGAAAGATTTAAACTTGTAATGTCGAAGAAGTTGTAGTAATTCATGTGCAAATGTGAAACACTTAAGTGAAAATAGATTATTTTTCTTCACAGAATTTGTTATCCATTACATTAATCATGATTTATTCTTCTGTTTCCCTTTTAATATAACTTGAACTATTTTATTGACCATTTATAATAATAAAAGTGATTAGAAATTTTCTTCAGCTTTCACGATTTTTTTTCTCGCCTATGGTTTCTTTATTTATCATACTTCTGCAGTGAAGTTTTTAATTGTTTTTTAATTGTTCATTTAATTCTTTGTGCCACCTTCACTCTTTGCATGACATTAAAGTTTGGATTTATCACTTTTAATTGCTGACAATAATTTTAAAAATTCTCTCCCAATTATCTTTCTGCCTCTATTTTTCTGCCTTTTATTTTTACCTTGAATTGGACAATTTGACAATGGTTTTCTACTATACACAGAAACAAGATAATTGATTAAAAAAATTTTCTTGTCTTTCCATTGATTTCCAAGAGTTCTCTCAAGTCATCTCTTCCACTGTTGTATTTTATGATTCTTCTCTAATGAGATATAGCTCTGTGCGTATATATACATACACATACACACATGCATGCATGTATATATACACATATATGCGTGCATATATGCATATATGAAAATTTTCTGTATTTCTTACTGTCTAAAAGTCTCCTGCATAAACTGTTGTGTACAGGTCCTAAAATATTTTTATATGTTTTTTCCTCATTATTTAAAGAGAATGCATTTGTTCATTATATTTACAGTAGATTCTATTTTTTTATTAATTTCTGTGTTTTGGTATATTTAGGTATATTTATTTTACTCATTTGTTTTGTGCCACAAATTTTAAAAATTATGGAAGTTCAGTCTAATGATGCTGCTTTCTTTACCAAAATCTTTTTGGAATTCAGTGCTTTTTTCATATTTTAATTATTAGATATATCTGCAATTGGTAGTACATAAAGATATTTAATGACCTGAAGGTCTTGAACATTTCTCTTTTCAGATTTTCTCAAGTTCATAATTTAATCTCAACTTTACCTTTTATTTCATCTTGAGTAAGCTGGAGGATAAAGTTAGTTTTGATGAATGCCTTGAACTGTTCAGCTATAAGCTGTTCTGTGATGTGTAATTTGAAATAATATTGACAACAAATAGTATAAAGGCTGAGTACCTGTCATTGTTGGGACTTGTTTCCAATTTTACTATGATTCAGGAAGGTTGCATGGTTAAAATAGTCATGAAGTATTTATGTTTTACTTTCATTAAATGAAAATTTCTGATGCACTAGCTTTAACTCAGATCTTAACTGAAGCACCTCCAGTCACTGGCATATTGCTATTTCTAACTTGTTTTGCTTCATCTTGCATTATTGTGGTACAATACAATAACAAAAAAGTGTGTCACTTGTAGCACATGTCCTTCTAAGCAGATTATCATGTCAGCTTTGAGCCCACTAACCCTGTGGTGCTATATCTACTTCTGAGATTGACAGGTAAAGTCTTGTCACACTAGTGCAAGTAGTAATTCAGTCAGTAGAATTACTAGAGTTAATTTATCACAGTTTCAGGTTTAATGCCTGTGCTTCATATATATATACCATAGTAGTGAGGGCACATACAATCTGAAACTTATGTTGTCCTGGAAGACATTGGTTAATTTTGAAATTCTCTACTCCACCCCATCCTAACAACGTGAACAGCATATTGTTACTTGAATAAGCTATTATACAACAACAATGATGATGATGGCAACAACAATTTATATTGATAATATTTTAAAGAGAAGTAATAGCTCTTAGTGAAAATCATCATAAGTAAAAATGAACCAGATTTTTAGGAGTAAAAATGGAATTTTAAATCTCCTTTTGTTCCCCCAACTGTCACCTCTCTACCTCCTCCAACAAATCAGCAAGTCATGTATTCTGTCTCATGTGTGGGCAGTATTATCAGATGAATATGGAAATTTTAAGCTTGGACAAAGTGTTACAGAACTCTCCTCCTAACTGATGCCTACACCTTTCACCACAGTAATTATCATCAGAAAACAATTATAAAATCTCTCTCTGGGTATGGTACTGCAAAGACATATCTCTCTTGTATTTTCTTTTCAAGGTGAGTTTCACACCTGAATTCACTTAAGGGTACACTAAAGTGTGAAACAAGTCTATAAATACTCTCATGGCACTCAAACATTTCCCTAGATCATGATTGAAATAATATGGGACCTATACTATCTCAACACTTAAGAAAGCAACATAAGATTGAGAAAGGTGAGAAATACGCGTGCAAAGAATTTGTGTTTAATAACTATATTCAAATGACCAGGGGTGAGACTTATTCTAAGAAAAGTAAACATATAATTATCCAAAGCTTCAAAATGGATAAATTAGAGATTATTTTTTAGGTTATGGGTCAGGAGAAGTTCTTTTAAAGGAATGGTTTTCTCTTTATCTTTGGTTCTTAGTTTACAAATAACTTTTCAAAAAATACCCAGGCATACATATTAATCCAAGAGTCTAAGTGGTTAAGTCACTTGCTCATGTTTATGTAGATAGGATGTGGCAGAATCAGGATTCACATATAATTCTTCTGTGGCACTGCCATTTTCATTACATCATACCAAAGGACTGCCTGAAGAGGAGGAGGGCTCAGATGTCAGATGGCCAGAATGGAAATTCTCCTTAGGTCTTTCATCTGTCTTTAATCAATATGATTCTTATTTTCTAGTAATCCCAAGGATTAGTTAACTGTCTGGGATTATGAAGATCAATTTGCTGCTTTACAATATTATTGACACTATATAAGTATATGTGAAAAAACGACATTTGGGAATTGTACAGGACTGTTAGAAGAACTCTAGGGAAGTGGACTCTGTTACTGACTCTGACATTGATTAACTCATTTGACCCTGGACAATTGCATTGGAAATCAGTTTCCCCATCTGCGCAATTAAGGGTCTCTTCGATACCTTTCAGCTCTCTAACTCTATGACATTACATTGATGGACAAAATGGCTCTGTCTCTACTGATATTGCACATTCTTCACCTAACTAATTGTAATGGTAATTTAAATGGGAATATCTTTCCCGTTCATTAATAGGCCCATGTGACCAGCCTGGGTCACATGGAAGCCTGAGTTACATGAGTCTGAGTCATTCTGTGACTGAAATTTGACTTGGGTCAAGTATGGTGAGAAAATGAATTTATTATTCTACATTCTGCCCTTACATTAAACTAGCATTAAAACCACAACAACAGATAAGCTCTATTATGTTTCTGAGTCTTATTAAGTTCATGGTTCTTTTTCCTTATCTGACACATTTAGTCATAGAAATGTCATGCCTTGGAGGAAATGGTTTAGAGAAGCTATATGGTTTTCTGATATCTACTTTGAATGCACATTGCCAAAACTTATCATGAAAAGAGTATCTAAAATTATATTCCTCTAATCTTAGTACCTATACACCTACATTTCCATCTTCTATCTGTAATCTTCACATTTTACTCTAATTCTGGGATTCTGATTTGGTAATATATGAGAATGAATTGAACTGAGTAGTGCTAATCTATGTTTCTTGGACTTTGCCTTTTTTGAGACTTGGAGTAGTTGTTGACCAGGTTTTAAGGACTCAGTTAAGTGGTGAATCTACAGGTTTTGTTACCACTAGGTAAAAGCATATTATAGTTATTTTGTTGTGATGTATAAGCAACCTTAATACCTTAAAAATGGATGATATAGATAAATATTTGACAAAAATTAGAAGTCTTGGTCCTAGTAGTATATAAAAAAATAAAAATAGTCATTTTCAAAGTAAGATCATTTCTACACACACACACATATAACACAACTTATTTTTTGTAAGAATATCATTTTAATAAAGTATCCTGTATTCAATGCATTATTGTTTGGTGAATAGAAATCTGGTCTCTGAGTCATAAACTGCTTCTGACATTTCATAACCCTTTAATTAGCTCCCTAATTTTTAAAATTAGTGACAAGTCCAAAACTCAAGATCAATGAATAATGCTGTCATAAAGGACTTTCTATGATCAGCTGAGTTCTATATTTTTATCTAATTCCACACCCTTGTGTTTTCATACACTAAAAATTTTCAAAACTGTAATCCATCAAAATATCTATGGTGTTTAACTAC
This sequence comes from Notamacropus eugenii, assembly GCF_028372415.1. Taxonomy (NCBI): domain Eukaryota; kingdom Metazoa; phylum Chordata; class Mammalia; order Diprotodontia; family Macropodidae; genus Notamacropus; species Notamacropus eugenii. Next base: position 265,076,690 of record NC_092874.1, read on the forward strand.
AACACATCATAGTTCAAATGTTTAGGTTTATAATATCAAATAGCCAGTTAATTCCACCAACAAGGTAGTTAAACCAGTGACTTGACCACCTAGTTAAGTAGATCTAGCCTACAGATATTCAATTAGTCAAATGGAAGAGAAAATCATATCACGACTTCAAGGACATTTATATCAGCCATTTTGAAATATATCTCTTCTAATTATAAAAAAAAAATGAATCCTTTCCAAAATTAACTGAAAGCCATTAATGTGATAACAATGCTATATCTTGATATGTTATGCTTTTTTTTTTTCTCTTTCCTTATTCTCGTATGAGAGGTAAACTACTGATTCTAAGAAAAACTAGTGCTTTACTGGCTTAAAGAAGACTTCAATTATCTTCTTGGGAATGCTGCTAGAAGTGATATAGACTGATGTCTGTGTCAAAGACACAGAAATATTCAGCGTTTTCCTTAAGATACATTCAGGTTAAAATTAAAAGATTGTAAAGGTTTGGAAACCTCAGAGATTTTTGTGGAAGCCAAAATATGTGTAAGTTTTGATTGTTTGATAAAAGGTACGACAGCACTGGGTTTACCCACATGCTTGAAAAACTCTCATGATGAAATTTATGTATTGGAGTGCAGCCAAGTAGGTCCAGCTTACCATAGGCTCCGTCAGCGTGCTTACCATTAGGTTACTGGACTGTAGCCAAGCTATAAAAATATTTCTAACATAAGTGAAGTAATGAAGTCATTCAAAGGGAATAGACTCTCTCTATCCTTATTTCAAGTGGTAGGCTGAAAAGTGAGTCAAAAAATTCAGTAAGAAAACTTGATTAAAAAATAGAATTAAAGACTTATGAGTTGGTAAGACATTTATATCTGGAATTGAATGAGAGTACCAAGATAATTGATCACCAAATTCTTTGATTTATTTTTTTCTAGAGAAAAGTCATAAAGTAATACATATTAAAAGTGTATATATATATATATATATATATATATATATGTGCGTGTGTGTGTGAATATGTATGCACATGTCTATATGTGTATATATACATCCACATATATGTGTGTATGTTTGTGGACAGAGGGAGATGTGAGTGTGCATATTTGTAATGTATTAAGTATATATGTGCATATTATGTTCACATGTGTATATGTATTTATATGTGTGTATATGCACATGTAGATTTGTTTATAAGTATATGCCTATATGTAGATAATTTTAAAATATTAGTAGAAATGTGTGTCAAAGCATGAGTTTGACTTCTTTCCTAAGAATTCTTTACTTAATTCAGTTCATGTCTCTTTAACTCTGGTGCATTCATTAAAGAAATTCCTATTAGATATATTTTACATACTTGCCATGACCATTTACAAGTGGTTGAGAGCTTTTTTAATGGTTCATTTTTAATTGAATTAAAGCATTGATCAATGCAGAAGCTATTACTATTTGTCCTCATTGTCACATTAGTTTCTTTATATTTTATTAGCCTTCTGTGTGACATTTCTTGATAAAGTTTATCTTTGTAGGCATTTGAATTTTTTGATAGGTTTTGAAATCTTTGGGTATGACTGAGACTACATCTTCTAAGTAACAATGATTTCATGTGAAACAATCTCTTGGGATAGAGAGGGAAATAGATGACAGACTGACAGACAGACAGACAGACAGATAGATAGATGAATGAATAAATGAATGAATGAATAAATAAATAAATATGCACACTCTCATGGGTGGATATATATCTATGCATATATACATGGATATGGATATGTGTATGTACATGTGCATATCCATATATGCATACCTATATACATATACATGATCAAACTTATATACATATAAGTTTACACATATATACAGCTATCAATATATACATATCTATAGTTATTTATATGTGTGTAAATATGTAACAAATAACTTTGTGCATATATTTATGAGTTCCGTAGTTTTGGTGCAATTTTTGTTACATTTTTTCCATTATTAATAAAGTTGTGGATGTTTTACTATATATTATATCTTCCCTTACTTTAGTTAACTTATGAATCAGTCACCCACATCTTCATACTTTTATATTCTCAAGCACTGAACTTTTTAATGTACAATTTGTCAAAATGACTATTTTTCTTATCTTTCTTTAATATTGAAATTACAGTGTTATCTTAAAAAGATCCCTTGTTGTAGAACAGCGAATTTTTGGTGCTTAGATGTGGATCTATTTTTATTCTTCCTTTAGTGAAATGGAGATTATGCAGTAGATTTATTTTTAAATCACCACCTTCACTTATTTTCACATAAAAGTGGACTGTGGAAATACTCTATATACTGCATGACTAATCTCAGAGAGACTAACACGTGTTTATCTAAGGTGATTTTGTTCTTTGTTGTTAACAAGGTCCACAAATATATATCAAAACTGTTTTTTTTTTCCTATACCACAGGTTTTCTTCAAAATGAAATTGTTCTGCTTTCATTAGAAAATGTCTATTAGTTTTCTCTTTTTTAAAAAAATTTATGTTCATAGACACACGTTTTTCTTTAATTTAGTACTAGGAAATTTTTATATTTTAATAGCTTATAAAAAAGTTAGTTTGTAAAACAAAATGAGTTACTTTTTCCTGCTACCTTCCTTTGGAGCTCTTGATTAAAATATTGTTGAGTAATTCCTGTGTCATGCTAATTATAAGCCATTTTCCTGAGTTATAGAATTTTTACTATGACTGGGTGAATAAGACAAAAAGGTTTTGTCAATGAATACAGGATCAAATTGGGAAAAATAATAGAAACATTATATACACAGAAATATCAGATCAGCCATTTGGAAGGAATTGACTAAATGAAGTCATCAGTTAATCTGGCAATAATATATATGTCTACTAGTGCCAAGTACTGTGCTAAGCTTTAGGGATAAAAGAAAGGGAAAAGACATTCTCTGCCCCAAATAAGCTTATATTCCATTGGATGAGACATCAGGCAGATATCAATGTACAAATAAGTTATATAAAGGATATGGAAGGAATCAACAGAGAGATGACACAAGAATTAAGAGCTATTGGGAAAAGCTTCTAGTAGAATGTTGGAATTCGTTGAAATCTTCCTTTTTATTTATTTTTGAATATTTTGAACTGAATAATTTTGTAACTAAACTGAGCTCACTTTTTGTATTAATTCATTAATTGCATTTCTAATGTAGGTAGGTAACAGATAAGGCCATAGCTAACATGCTATTTCACATGTGGAGCAGACAGTAGGAAAAAGTACACTTAAAACAACTTTTAAAAATAAATGATTTTGTGTTGTGGAAAGAGAAGCCTTGGGACATAGCAAGACTACTGTGATATGGGATGGTGATCACCTTCTGGTTAGCCATATCAGGAAGGAAGGGGGCATCAACTCGTAGCTTTCATTTAATTATTCTCACTAAGTAATAAAATTCTTTCTATGCTGCAGAAAGTTCATAGACTCACAGATTTATCATTTAAAAATAACTTAAATAAGAATCATTTAACCCCCTCATTTTATAAAATGTGGTAACTAAGTCCTAGACAGTTGAAGTGATTTTCCCAAAGTAACACTGCTAGTTTCAGACAGGAATTGAGTTCAAGACTTCCCAATTCCAAGTTTGATTCTGTGTCCTCAATGATTTTCAGCTATGTAGTGAACGAGGACTAGACATCATTGACATTTTAGCAGTGTAGGCAAAAGCTCCACGTGCCCCATTATCATTAATGTTCTATCAATGGAATTGCCAAAGGTGAAATTGTAAAGTGATATGATCAAATGTCTTTTTTTTTTTTACATGAAAGAACTTGATTTAATTATCAAATGGTAAATGTTTGGGGAAAGCACATTATTAACAATGACAACTTAAATTGTACATGTATGTGTACAAGTCTATGCATATGAGATTGCATTTTACATATATGTGTACATTCATGTATTCATGTGAATGCATGTGTATTGGATAGATATGCACATGTGTTAATGCACACATATGCATTGGATTATTACATATAATTTTATGCACATTTGTATATATGATTATGTTTATTGACATATGTGCATGCATGTTTAGATTTGTGCACGTGCGTGTACATGCATGAATGTTCACATGTGTGAAATATATATAACTATTATTATGGATATAGATATTATAATATTCACAGGGATGCTCAGGAAGTTCCTCTACCTCAGATTTCATGTACAGTCAGTTTTGTTTTTTTTTTTTTGATTCCTTGAAAGACTACTACCAGTTCTGTTGGGCTTTGCAACTGCTTGAGACTATTTATGTTATCTCTGTATCTATGGATCTCTGCTATTTAAAAGTTTGTTACCTGGAAAAAAATCTACATTAAAGCAGAACTCAAGAAAGGAGAAATAACAGAGACAAAGATTCCATGTGTATGTAGACATATGCTAACAAGGGGTCTGGAAGATTTAGGCAGTTACCCTTTTTTCACTTGTCAGTTCAAAGTAGCCCTATCTCAAAAATTTTTAAAAAAGAGACTCAGAGATGGACACATTGCAGCTTTTATATGCATTTGGAGTTATATCTCAGCAACTGTTGAGTCAAAAGTTCTTTTGGCTCTGCAACCAATTAAAAGCCTTTTTTTTTTTAATCACACTATGCCAAGTACAGAAACCTCACAGTCAGTAACAAGTTCCCCCAAATTTTCTTATGTTTAGATATGGAGGAAGCATATTTGTGCATATCTCAAGAATTTAAACCATGCATGAACTGAATTTAATTGGCTAGTCTATATTACATGCCTGTATAACCCAAAATATAGTATGCATGAACAGATGAATGGGTCTGTAGGGGAATTTATGCACATAATGAAAACTGTTAATGATGTACCCGTGTATCCCTGAGATATGACAGTGGTCTAATTTAAAGTATTTGGAAGAGTTAGCAAGGCCTCCCTAAAGAAAATTCTGTCTAGTTCATATTGGCAAAAATCCCTATTATTCATTCAGTCATCTTGGTGATTCCAGTGAAATTTTGCAAAGTTATTTGCTCTGAGAATACTTATATATTTCTTCATGGGAAACCTAGTTGATTTTGAAGAAACAATTTTGGCGTGCATTTGCATTACAACCCTATTAATTCGCCTTTGGAGAAACTCACAACAAAAGAAAGTACTTGAATAAGAAGCCCAATGAGGCCATTTGTCTAACCAATATGCCTGGATTCATAACAAGTTTATAAAGTTATTTGGATATTATAAAAGCAAATGAGTAATGACAAGGAAAGTCAAACCAGTTGTAAACACACACACACACACACACACACACATGTGTGTGTATGTTTATATATAGGCCTGTAAGTATATACTCACGATTCCGATAGAAGGACATGAGAACTTACAAACAAAACAGTATATTTAAAAACAAAAGGTTATTTTTTGGTTTAAGTTTCAAGAACAAAAATGGTCCCCCATTTCCTTGGCACGTCATGCAAAGCAAAATGAAACCTTGCCCTAGGGAACAGGAAGAGTTGAGTTCTCATTTTGCCCCTGATACCTATCATATATTTAACCTTGGTGAAATCCCTTAGTCTCCCTGAGCCTCAATTATTTCTTCTATAAAATGAGCAAAATTGAGTTAGATGAGTTGATTTCCTCTGATTCCTTCCATCTCTAGAATTATGAAGGACATATTTTCTTTTCCTTATTTCCTCCTTACCACTAATATTTCCCAATAAGTTGTATGTTTTTTTTTCTTTCTGCCTTCTATTACCTCTCCTAGTTATCAGTACCATTCATCATAAAGTATTTTCCCTATGGGCAGACACATTAATTAAACCAGGTCCTCAGTTGGGAAAGACAGAAAGAAAGAAAACATATCTGAACACCGTTTACATGTAAATTACAAAATATTCCTCTTTTTTAGAACAAAATATATATTGTGTCTTTAAACACAAATTCACATTGCAAGATTCTCTGTCTTCCCTCATGGAAAAAAATATGTCCACATCAAAGAGGGAAGGAGCACATGTGGGAAGGGGATAACGCATCCTCTTTCACATTTGATGACTTACTATGTTGTCCATCACATTCCCTTGCATTATCAGTAACAAAGTAAGCAGTTGTAGATTCTGAGAGACAGAAGAAGGAATAAATTTAGCCCTTGATCTTTAAAGCATACCCATGGTGTTGGGAATGAGGAAAGAGGGTGGAAATGGAAGGGGATGTTGGGCAAGGACAAATGCAATTGCAAAGCATTTGTGTCTTAGAGAATGATACCAAAATGATGCAGAAAGAGCAATTATAAGGGAGTGGGTATCACAGTGGAAAAGACACAGCTAGGCAGAGCATACCTGAAGGTCCAAGATCATCAGGGTCACATCTACCTCCCACTCCACACAAAATTAAATCCCTTTTGGCAACGCATTTTTCGATGCTTTCAATAATTTCTCAATATTTCTATTCTATCATACCTTCCCCATCCCAATGATTCTGAACCCACTCAAACCATTGTTAAAACCTTATCTCCTTGCCCAACTGCCCACTTGTTTATTCTTATTGAAATCAACTTATTCCCCAAATTCACAATCTAAGGCTACTTCACCCCGCTTCCACTGTACTCTCTGGAGTGCATGCTCTACATGTACTAGCTTTCGTCTTAAAACTATACCTTTCTATCTTCTTGTATTCACAGACCTGTGTCACTTGTGGTGACACAGCTTCTTTGGACATGCTTTCTAGAACTGGATATATTTTCATTTATATACAACCTGCTCCAATTCTCTAGCATGGTGGAGAAGATATTGCTTTCAATGTCGTTTGCAATCGCACTATTTCTCATCACTTGGTATCCTCTCCTACTTTAGGAGTTCATTTACTCCATTGGTATCACCCAATCAAGATTCCATTGCCTTTTGTCCGCTGATACTCAGAGCAATATCTTTCCTTCTTCAGTGAATATAGTGCCTGAAGCACAGCCTTTCTCCCTGCTGCCCCTTATATCAGAGGGCTTCAAGGTGTGTATTGATACTGCTTCATGTACCCTAACCTCCAAGTTTCTCAGCTTACTCATTTCAAATGATCTACTTCACTATAGTGAAGTGGAAAGATGGTCATATTCTGATATCAGTGTTACATTTCTAACTTCATCTGACCATAATCTGTTGTCATTCCAAATGCTTTTCTCTGCTTTTCATTTCCAAGTCTTGAATGTTTTTCTCTCTACCTCTCCTCAATTACCCATCCTTCCACCTTTCAGATCTTTCCCAGGACAGCACCCCACATATTGGCCATACTCTTCTTTTTTTTCATTTGCATCTCTTGGTGGGCCACTTCACCTCTACACTGTTCTCTTGAGTCTCATACTTTTTTTCCCTCTTGAAAATCTTGTACTATTTAACTCTAGATTTGGAATACTCCCTTCATCTGTTGTCTTTGTTCTTACTCACATGCTATTGAATGAAAGTAGGGAAAATCACAAAGCTTGGACAACTGAGGCTCCTATAAATATACATTACATAATCTCAATTGGGTCCTCAACAAGAGGCACAAACATATTTATTTTATACCTCCCTAATCAAATCTTTATCTCACCGTAGCACCTTTGCTGAATCTGTAAGTTCTCTCCTCACTCCTCCATAGCTATCCATTTCTTAGTAGAGAACCTTTCCTTTTATTTCACTGGAAAACTGGGGCTCTTTACAAAAGAGCTCCTTCTTTTTCCTTTTTTGCTTACTTTACATCACTCTGATGACTTTTGCTACTATCTGCCATTTCACTCCTAACTCACTTGAGGAGGTTCTTTCTCCTGGTCAAACAAACTCTTTTACATGAATAGTTGTTCCATGCTATCTTTTCTTCCATAGAAGATTGCCTTCTCTATTACCTCTACTTTTTAACTTATCCTCAAATTCTCAGTGTCTACTTGTTGCTTCCATGTTACTTATAATTTTCCATCTCTCTCTCTTCCCCATTCTCAAAATAACTCTACTGATCAATATATCCACACTACATATTATTCTGTATCTCTCCTCCTTTTCCTGACTAAACTCCTTATGAGGTCATTTACAGGTGATGATTCTACTTCCTTTTCTCTCACTGCTTTAACTCTCTGTACTCTGGGTTCCAACCTTATCCTTCAATTGAAAATACTCTCTCCAAAGCTTTGATTGATCTCTTATTTGTTGAATTTAGTGTTCTTTTCTCAATTCCTATCTTTCTTGACCTTTCTTCAGCTTTTAACTTCAGATTATCTCTTTACTAGTCTTTTCTTCATGACCCACATCTCTCTTGGTCCTCCTATCTGTTGAAGTGTTCATTCTCAGTATCCTTTGCTGAATCTTTATTCAGGTCATGCCTGTCCAAACTGAATGTTCCCTAACTTTGTATTTTGAACTCTCTTCTCTTCTGCCTTCATAATATTTTGCTTAGTGATTTCCTTAGCTCTCATAGATTCAATTATGATGTATAATTGATACATCTGCATTTCAGCCTTAACAACTCTCCTGATTTATAGACTTGTCTTTCTGAATGGCTACAGGCAATCTCACACTAAAGGTCTTGTGGACATCTTAATCTCACTATATTTAACATGGAACCCATTTTCTTTCCCCAGAAAACCTCTTACTAGCTTTACTATTACTGTCTAGGGTACCACTATTACCCCAATCACTCAACATCACAATCAAGGTGTCATCATGTATTCCTCACTTCCCCAAATGTGTAATTTACTGATAAATGCTATCTATTCTACCTTTATGACACTTGTCATATATGCACCCCTTTCTCCACTGACACTACCAACCTCCTGCTGCAGACCATAACATAATTTCTGGACTATTGCAATAGCCTTTTTGGTAGCTTCCCTACTTCGAGTCTCCCCCCAATCCAGTCCACCTCCCAACTATCAGATCATCTTCCTAAAACATGTCTGACCTAATACACCTCCATTCTATAGACTCCAGTGGTTCAATATTAACGCTATTATTAAATATAAAATCCTTTATTTGATCTTTAAAGCTGTTCATAATTTAGCCTCATCCTTCCTTTACAAATCTATACTGCTTTCCAGGTACTCTTTGGTCTTGTGACATTGGCCGCCTTTCTTTTCTTTGCTAATAATACACTTTGTCTTGAGTCCAGGCCTTTGCCCTGACTGTCTCCCATGACCGAATCCAATCTTTCCTAATGTTCAATTTTCCTTGACTTCCTTGAAATCTCAACTAAAGCTCTGCCTTTTGTAAGAAGCTTTTATTTGTCTTCTCTAACCTTAGTATTAGCAGTGTAGGCTTAGATCTTTTATCCTAAGATAGTATTTTCATTTTAAATAAACATCTGGCACTTTGGTTTCATGATGGGATTTAATTTAACTTAAACTCCGTTTTCAGTGAACTGCTGAATAAACTTAGATGTCTTTCCTTTGTCATTATTGCAAAGTACTCTAAATTTAATGTTTTCTATTCAAATTGCTCAGTTATTTTTTGAGAGATGATATGACAGATTAAACCAAACTAAACTTCTGTGAATTGTCTTCACTCAAAATGCTAATTAGTCAAATTAAATTAATCTTAGATACTTTTGTAGGAAGGGATAAATAAAGTATTTGGACTTTTCCTGAATTATAATTAAATGCTCTTATTCCTAAAAACATATACATACATAACAAAGCAGAAAAAAAGTATTAGAAAGGTAAGGCAGAGATGGTTCCCTTAGAGACCATTTCCATTAGAAGAAAGTGATGAGTGATTTCATCAGTTTAGGGACCTCTTGCTTGTTTGGGGCATTGAGAGGTTAAATAACTTATCTAAAACCCTGTTATACACACACACACACACACACACACACACACACACACACACACACACACATATATATTGGCAGGACATTCTTGGTCATACTACTTGTCTTGAGTTCACTTAACTGTATATTTGTTTTTGTTTTCTGGACAAAAACGAAACATGTATGTGTTGAACTCCACTTCATTTCTCTAAGTTTTTTCATGACAACTTTTTCTGTTTATATTGTTGAACTTCTGAGTCTCCCAATCATATTATCTTCTTTGACTTTGATATAAACAATTTTCCCTTTTTAATATTTCTCTGTTTCACATATTTTCCAAGCACTTCAGGTGTTGCTTTAATGCACTTGTTTGAAAGATTATTTCAATGGTAACACCATAAAGATCTGCTCTCCAATTGAGGAATATTCCTTTAGAGGAGGATTCCATTTTTATTTGATATTAGCTAGTAAATTTCAAGCAGATGTCTATATGGAATAAGTTATCCCTTAGAGTAAGATATCTTTGGAACAAGTTATCTTTTGGAAGTATCTTTGTAAGATGTTTGAGTGGAATTTTATTGCAAAGAATATATCTTAAGGACATCATTTTTCTGGGATTAGTTAACTTTCAATAAGGAAAGGCCATAAACTCTAAGGAATAATTGTTGCTATAATATCTCTTCAGATTATTCCAGAGATACAAGAAAATGCATGTTAAAAGAAGAATGATCTTTGATGTACATATTAATTTTATAGCTGGACAGCTGTACTGATAGAGGTCTTCTGCAAAGTGTTGACACTAATCTTTGGGGCAATATTAAGGCAAACATGCAGACAAATTTGGTAATGTCAGGGTTGAAGTTGAGACCAGCCATTGTTTTTTTCATCTCCATCGATTTGTATATCCTATCAGCCAATTAACCCATAATGAAATAACCAGCTGCTTGACATTATATCTTGCGATCGCAGTGATGAAATAGAGCTCTTAAAGTTTATTTAAATGTGAACAAAACATTTCCTGTTTCTATGGGAACAATCTCAGTTTTCAACATGGATCTATAAATCAATATTCCATAAGACTACATATGCCAACTTTAAAAAATTCTACAAATCATATATTGAGAGAAAAATATTTTTACATCTACATTATTCCTTTATAAATAGAAAATATTTTCTGCAAGGCTCTTTCGTTTGGACTATTTTACTCTAATTCAGTCCTCAGCATAGAGCCTTCATTCACAGCGACAAGTGCCTTAAGGTATGTGGTAATTTTGAGAAAGAAAATGTGTTAGTTTTTGTGAGTGTTGTTGTTTGTTTATAGAAGAGGAAAGACCCTTGAAATTGTCCAAAAGTTATATTTCTCCTCCAACTAATCTAGTTATTCCCAAGACTATTTTCCCTTAATAGAATGCCAGCAAAAACTTAATTGCAAAGTCAGCTCCAATTTCAAAACCTATGTCATCCTTTTCTGGCATTTCAAACACTGGGAGTATTTTTTTTTCTGTATGGATAAAAATGGTGAGAGTGCAGTGGGGAGAAGTGACTCTCCCATGGGTTTGGTAAGACATGGATTTATTTCTCCAAAAGTTGGTGTGGGGGTTGTTGTGTTAGTCTTTTGCTCTGACTCCTACAGACTAAGAATTCATCTTGCTAATGAATGATTATTTGAATCAATTACTCAGGGAAAATTCAGCAGAGAATTCAGAAGGGTCTGTAAAGTGTGAAGGGACTATGAAAATAAATAGGTCTATTTGCATAATGGTAGCCCTATGTCACATTAGCACTGCTGGGAAATCCTGATAAATGAACTTGTAGGCCCACAGGCTAGCTGGTTGTTTTCTATCCCTCATGACCAAAACCTTAAAATAACTGAAATGGAAAAATATTTGGAAATAAAGAAGGATGTATAAAAAGTCAGGCTTTAAAAAAAAAATAAACTCCCTATGATGAACTTCATTCTCAACCTACCAAACACCACTTTGACAATGGGTTTTTTAATAAGTTGCAGTGGATACTGGGTGAATGATGCTTTTACATGCTAGTTCTTCAGTGAATAGGATGTCACCTTTGTGAGACACATGTTGTAATCTAAAACCTCTTGAAGGGGGAAAATTATATAGAAGACACTTGCTGATCAATGGACAGCATGTTAAATGTGTACCCAATGAGACCCAAACTTGAATCCAAGCTCTACCTTTAAATACTTGTGTGATCTACTTGAACTTGCAGGGTCTCAGTGTCATCATCTGTAAAATAAAGAGGCTTGACAAGATGGTTCCCTATTATACTACATCTGTGAGTAATGAAAGCATTTTTTCATAACTTTTTCCTATATATTATGCAAAAAAAGAGGACAAAAGGTGTTTTGCTAATCCACTTTCATGACCTTTAATGAACTATCTTTCCCATGCCCATAAATTCTCAGAAAAAAGAAAACATTACTTTACCTTTCAACAGTTACTTTATGTCCAATTATATACAGATTCATTTTTATTATTATTGTTTATTGTTTTAATAACTTTGCATATTCATCATGTCAAAAGTTCAGCACTTTTCTCTTCAGATGAGTGACGTTTCCTCTGCATTCTTTTGGATTTCTGGGTTATCATATCATTGAAAGACATCTAAGTCCTTTTTCCAAAATGTTATAAGAATAATTTTATGAACTTTTGTCTTAGTTCTTTAAACTTTGCTCTATATATTGGTTCATAGAGGTCTTCACAGTCTATCCATTTCAACATGTCTTATGCCACAATAGTATTTTATTATGTTAATTTATATATCACAATCAATGGATCTTAATGAGAGGGTATGAGAGTCAAGGGTGAAAACTAGATTGTCCACCAAGGTGACTGGGAAGATGGTGACAGTAATAACAAGGATAGGAAGAAAAATTGGGGAGATTGGTTAATGAGATCAGTTTTGGATATGTTGACTTTTAAGTGCCTATTCAACATCCAATTTGAAATGTCTAATGTCAAGTTGAAGGTTCAAGACTGTACAGCATGAGAGAGATTATAGCTCATCTAAAATGAAATACAAAGAGATGATATTTTAACCTTTGGGAACTGATGAAATTATCAAGGATTAATGTGAAACAAGTCTGGAAATATAGACTGCAGCCAGATTGTGACAGACATATTAAATGGTAAACAGAAGAGTTTGTATTTTGACGTAGTGATGATTTGAAATCTGAAGCCTGGTATTAACATCATCATCCTATCCTTTACAATTTATTTTTAAAGGACAAGAACCTAACAGGCTTGGGGAACCTGTGACCATGAGGTTACATATGGCCCTCCAGGTACTCAAGTGTGGCCTTTGAATAGAAACTTTAGACTCAAAGAGATGCACTTGAGGACCTAGAAGATCACATGTGGCCTCAAGGCCATAGGTTCCTGACCTCTGGCCTAGACAGTAATAGAAGATTTAGGAGATAGCTATATTATTCTGTGGCATTTTGAAAAGCATACAATGGATGGATTAAATCAATCAGGCAATTAGCTCATCAAGTAATTAATTAAAAATATACATTTATTAAGTGTTTAATACAGGCCAAGCTTACATGATGCACTGGGGATACAAACAGAAAAGCAAAAGCATCATTTGCATTTAAGAAGATGGCATTCTAATAATGGGAGCCAACACAGACAGTGGAATGATAGCAAGTGAAATGCATTTTGGATTTGAAAGGTGCATGAATGGTGATAGAAACAAAAGGGAGGAGTTTGGTAAGTCCTATCAAGGATCAAATTGAGAGTTGTTTTGATATAGGTTCCAAGACTGGGGTGCAGGGGAGAAACAGGGCATGCATACAGTGGTAGCATCATTGGCATAGAAGTTAATAATCAATAAACATTTGCTAAGTGCCTACTGTGTCAGAGAGATTGTGCTACACCCTAGGGATAAACAGAAAGGCAAAAAGTTCATCCCTGAACTTAAGGAGTTCACAGTGTAGTAGGAACTGGCTGTCAGATATAGGGGTGTCACACTTCAGGTCCTTGGGTCCTAAGGAAACTTCCAGGGTGCTGACTGAATCATATTAAAATGTAATTGCAAAATATTTAACAAAACAAACAAAAATTCAATATAACATAGATAATATTAAATTTTGGTTTCCTTAGGCAATATGTGGCTTTCAGAGAATCATTTCTTACTTGAGTTTGACATCCCTCTTATTTATCCAAAAGAGAGGCAGAGAGGAGAGAGCAAAGTGAAGTGTGTATGGCATTTTGCTTTGTTTTGTTTTTTTCCTAAAATATTGGACCAGAAGAAGTAGTTACCAATTAGAGTGTGTTGCCCCTACAGATAGAAAAATGGAAACATCTAGCGAATGTTTTTCTGGTGGAGATAAATTTTAAGAAATGAACAACCAATGTGATTATAACGGGGGCTTAGTACTGGAGCAAGGATGACAGGATTGAATTCTTTTGTGATTCTTGCTACCAAAATTTTAATAAGCTTCACAGATTGTTTACTTTCCACAATTATCTTAACCTTTAGCTAATTTCCCAAATAGTTTGTGTCAGTCATACATTGGTTAGTTCTCCTTTGTCTTTGAAGAGGACCAGAGTGGAATCACCATTGTAAAGTGAAATTTCAGTGCAGCCAACTGTGGCTGATCAGGCCAATACGAGCTCGGAATGCTCTACCACAGGTTGGGCACAGATAATCCTTGTGAATATTTGGGGTGAGTATTCCAAATTTGCACATCCTGCATTTACTTTGTGCTGTCTCAATTCTGCTTTGCTCGAAGAGCCTAGAACGCCATGCTGAGTGGTCCTGTGCAAGTGTCTCCCATGTTGCACAGTGAAATCCAAAGTTCTTGAGAGAGACCTTGAGAGTGTCCTTGTATCATTTCTTCTGGCCACCATGTGATCATCTGCTCCATGCAAGTTCTCTGTAAAATAGTCTTTTTGGCAAGCATACATTTTGCTTTCTAACAATGTGGCCAGCCCATCAGACTTGCTCTCTCTGAAGCATAGTTTGAATACTTGGCAGTTCAGTTGAGCAAGGACTTCAGTATCTGGTACCTTATCCTGCCAGATGATCCTCAGAATCTTCCTAAGACAGTTCAAAGGGAAGCAATTCAATTTCCTGGCATGGCGCTGGTAGACTGTCCATGTTTCACAGGCATACAACAATGAGGTCCACATAAGGGCTCTGTAGATCTTCAATTTGGTAGCCAATCTAATACTGCTTCTCTCCCAATTTTTTCTTTAGAGTCTCCCAAACACTGAGCTAACTCTGGCAATGTGTGCATCAACGTCACTGTCAAGACGTACATCCCTGGAAAGTACACTACCAAGGAAAATGAACTTATCCACAGCATTCAAAACTCCCCCATTTGTTGTAATTGATGGTTCCACATATGGATGGTGTGATGGCGGCTGATGGAGCACCTGTGTTTTTTTTTTTGGTGTTAATTATTAGTCCAAAATTAGCATAGTCAGCAGAGAATTGATCCATCCTTTGTTGCATCTCAGCTTCAGAGGCTGCACTGAGCGCACAATCATTTGTAAACAGAAAATCATGCGCCATCTCTCCCTCTACTTTGGTCTTGGCTTGTAACCTTTACAAATTGAAGAATTTATCATCAGTACAGTAGTTGACCTTGATGCTGTGGTCATCCACGTTGAAAACATTTGTTAACATGGCTAAAAACATCATGCCAAAAATCATTTGAGCAAGCACACAGCCCTGCTTTACTCCACTGGAGACTGGGAAGGCACGAGAGCTTTGTCCGTTATCTAGAGCCAAGGCAAACATGGCATCATGCAATTGACGGACAATATTGATGAACTTCTCTGGGCAGCCAGATTTGGACATAATTTTCCATAAACCCTCAAGAGTAACAGTATCAAAGGCCTTAGTCAGATCTACAAACATTGTGTGCAGATCTCTGTTCTGCTCCTGGCACTTCTGCAGTTATTGGGTAGCAAACACCATATTGACTGTTCCTTAGTTCTTTCTGAAGCCACACTGGCTCTCAGGTATATAACCATCTTCCAGGTGAAGGACTAGCCTATTAAGGAGGGCTCTAGCAAGAATTTTGCCAGCAATGACTAAGAGAGAGATCCCCCTGTGATTGTTGCAGGGCAATCTATTCCCTTTACCCTTATAGAGATGGACAATGGAGGCATCCTTGAACTCCTGGGTGATAACCTCCTCTTGCCATATAACCTGGAAAATCATAGTCAGCTCTTGTATGACTAATGGTTTCCCTACCTTGTAAATCTCAGCTGGAATAGAATCAGCACCAGGTGCTTTGCCACATGAAAGGAGCCTAATGGCCCTCAAAACCTTTTCTTCATTTGGAAGTTCATCTAAGGAAGGATTGATTTCAACCTGAATGGCCTCAGCATTGATTGATGATGGTCTGTTGAGAACACTGTGGAAGTGTTCACCCCATCTCTCTAGGATCATATCTTTATCACTAATCAAAGTGGCTCTACTCAACACTGAGTAGTTGTGATGCACCATAGGTTTTTGGTCCATAAATAGTTTTGTGGATTCATAAAAGAGCTTTGGATTGTTACTATCAATATAAAACTGAAATTTCATCTGCCTTCTTACTGAACCAGGAATCCTCCATCACTCTGAGCTTTGCTTGTACTTTGTTTTGGATGGAATTAAATGCTGCCTTCTTAGAGGTGGATGAACTATCCTGCAGGTAAGTCCTGTGGAGTTCTTGTTTTTCATTTAGCAGCTTCTGAATTTCCCCATCATTTTCATCAAACCAGTCTTGGTGTTTGTGAGTGTTCTGACCCAGATGAGCAAGTGCGGTGATGTACACCAAATCTCTGAATGATGCCCAATCCTTTTCTGCTCCACTGTTGCCAGCTGTGTGTTGGCTCAACTTTCACTCCATGTCAGCAGCAAACTGTTCATGCTCAGAGAGGACCTCTAATTATTGACATTAATTCTTCTGGTAGTCATTTTACCTGGGGTCAGTGCTTTTGATGAATGTGAATATTTAGCTTGGAAAGATTAAGTCTATGATCAGTCCAGCACTCTGAACCACACATTGCCTTTGTCACTCTCACATCTTGTCTGTCTCTTCTTACAATCACATAGTCTATTAGATGCCAATGTTTGCTGTGAGGGTACATCCTTGAAGTTTTATTGCATTTAGGTCAACGGAAAACAGTGTTGGTGATGAGGTCATGTGATGCACAAGTCTTTGGCAGTAAATGACCATTGTTGTTGCTGTTTCCAACTCAATTCCTTCCTAGGACTCCCTGCCAAGTCTGATAGACTGAGCCTACTCTAGCATTAAAGTCACCCAGAAGCCAAGCTTGGTCTCTTTTGGCACATTGATGATAAGGGTCTCCAGGTCTTCATAAAATTTTTTTTTGACTTCATCAAGGTTTGTCATGGTGGAAGCATAGGCACTGATGATAGTGGCATGGCATTTTTCTGCGAGTGTCAATCGCTTTGTCATGAGCTTGTCATTCACTCCTTTTGGTAGGCATGCCAGTTTGCTAATTGATTTTGATTTGCAAAGCCCATGCCAGCTTCACGGAGCTCCCCTTCACTGGGCCCAATCCAGAAAAAAGTGTATTCAGCTCCAATTTCAGTAAGCTGGCCTTCATTTGCCAACTTTGTTTCATTCAGGGTTGCTATTTGAATGTGATACCTGTTGAGTTGCAACCAGAGCAGTTCTTCTTTCAGGTCTACTGGATTTTGTGTTGTCTATTAGTGTGCGCATGTTTCATGTGCCGATGGTGAGTGGAATCATCTTTGTAGATGTTTTTATACATTTTTTTTGTGTGTGTGTTTTGACCACATAGTGGGATTCCCCACCTGGCGCAGTAATCAGGCCAGGGTTGGGTAAGCAAACAATGTTTAGGGCACCTTTTCTAGCCCCCTTCCTCACACCAAGAGGTAAGCAGTGCAATCCTTAAAAGGTTGCTCAGACATTCAGGGGGCTGTCGAGTCCCACTGCTGCTTCCAGTGAGAAATGATCCTATGGCCTGGGCTGCCTGCGTGCAGGGTCGTGACTTCAGCTCCCAGTGTATCAACACCTGCTGCTTCATCACCTGCCTGTTGCCACAGGACTTTGAGGCATAATAGTGAAATGGTATGTGTGATGTCTTTTGATTCCTGCATAAATTGGATTTAAGTGAGGCAGAGTTGCACAAAGTCATCAGTCTCACTCTCTCCTCCAGAGTCATCATAGTCCCATGGCAGGACAGAGTCAGGACGACTGGTGATGGTTCAGGATGCAGTAGATGATCTTGGTGTCTTCAGTGTCTAACCAAGTTCTAAGTGCTCCACATCTCCTGCTTCATCTGCCTTCATGGCCATCTGCCCATTCCACCAGATGATGTATTCACATGCTTGGGGTAGACACCCCATAACTCACCAATGGGTTTGAGAACCCTTGGTTATCCTCAACCTGGTTTGGCCCATCTGCCAAAACAGTTTACTGGGGTGTGACTGCTGGGCATGCTGTAGCTTTCTGGACCCACAGATGAGAGTTAGGTGGAACAGGTGGACACCAAAGGTGGGAAGAGCCTCGATAAGGGCTCGGCGGCCATCACACCAAAGGTACTGGTACTGGTATCGGTACTGGTCCTCCCTAAATACACCCTACACCTCCAGTCATATATAACATCATATAATAACTAAACCATGGGCTTTCATAATTCAAAATAAATATATTTCAATAGTGCAAAGAATGCAGGGAAAAATAGAAGAAACATGCATTCATTAAGCACTTAACCATTTTTCAGGTACTGTCCCAAGCAATGGAGATAGAAATGAAAAAGAAAGACATTATTTGGCCTCAAGATCTTACATTCTAATAAAAGACAAACACATAAAAACAGTAGCACTTGGAAGAGATTTTTTTGACCTAGGAAGTCATAGGAATGTGCATGGAGCCACATTAATTTAGATCATCTTTCCAGGAATGTTAGTATTGAACTGTTTAGTCAAGAAAAAAAATGTTACTAAGTACTTAGTGTGTACTAGGTGCCATGCTAAAGATGAAGCAGAAGACCGTTGCTGATCTTGAGGAGTTCACATTCTACTAGAAGAAACAACACGAAAAGAAATATTTACAACCCAGAGACAGAAAGAACGAGGAGAGGGATGCAGATAGAGGGCATATACAGCCATGAAGATGATTGGGCGGTAACACTGACAAATCTAGGTCATCCTAAATAGGGAGAATTTTTTAGAATGAAGAATTAATTAGAACAAAGTGCCCAAGGAAAGAAGGTGCAAATCATTCTTGGAGCCTGAAAATAAGACAGAAAGATGTCTATGGAACTCTAGCAGAACTAGGAGTTCATTGATTGACCCTTCTCTCTCTCTCTCCCTCCCTCTCTCTCTGTGTATGTATGTATGTATGTATGTATGATGTATGTGTGTATGTATGTATATGTGTATATATGTGTATATATGCTTATATATGTATGTGTGTAGGGATACATGTATACATGTATATACACAATATATTTGTATGTATGCACATGTATATTGTATATGTGTATGTATAGATGTGCATATACATATAAACATATATGGGTATGTGCTTATGTATATATGCATGAATATGTATTATATATGTATATACACACATGCATATGTGTGTTTATATGCATGTGTATATTGTAGTGTATATATGTGTGTGTGCATATATGTATATATCCATGTATATTTCCCTCATGGCTTCTCATCCTATGTAATTTTCTATTTTCTGCTATAGATTCTCTACATACTAAAGAAGGGAAGCATATAAACATTTTGTTACTGTTGTTCAGTCATTCCCAAACCTTGTACCCCTATTTTTGGATTTTCTTGGCAAAGATACCAGAGTGGTTTGCCATTTCTTCCTTCAGCTCATTTTACAGATAAGGAGCTGAGGTAAACAGGGTTAAGTGATTTGTCCAGGGTCACACATAGTAAGTGTCTGAGGCCAGATTTTAACTCTGACAGATGAATCAACTTAATTGAAAGTGCAATGTTCTATTTGCTGTACCTCCTAGCTGTCCAGGCATTCTGCCAAATGCTTTGCAAGTATGATCTCATGTGATCCTCCCAATAACCCTGTGAGGTAGGTGCTGTTATTTTCTCCATTTTACAGTTGAGGAAACTGAGGTAAAGTGTGTGTGAGTTGCTCTGGGTCACAGACCAGATTTAAACTCAGGTCTTCCTGACACTGGAGCCCTCTGTCTATTTCTTCTACCTTTCACTGTCTCCTACATATGAGACACCCAATGAACATGAGGGCTTTGTCTTGGTTGTTTTACATTTCATGATCCTAGAGTTTTGGCTTGTGATCTCTTCCCTGTGCTACATGAATGATTCACTGCTTTTTCTTATCATATATTTCCTTTTCTTTTCCTAAAGAAGAAGTGATGTTTAATGGGTAGAATATCACCCCCAAAGTTAGGCAAAACTGGGCTCAAATGCCAAATATAACAATGATGAGTAATCTGGGTAAATTGTGTAACTTCTCTAAGCCTCAGTTCCCACATATATAAAAGAGGGATAATAACATCCATAGTTTCTATTCACCAGGTTGCTCAAACACATGGAGAGTTCAATATACATAGCATTTTTATTATTATTACTGTTACTATTACTATTATTGAATTATAGATTATCATTGGAAAAACAATCACTTATATACACCATATGTCTTTCAGTTGTATCATGGATAACACACAACTTAAGCTCTCCAGAGATTGTATTGCTGGAATACTCACAATCAACATTAGGATATTTCTGGTTTTTGGAAACGCCTTCATGACCTCATCAACTATAACTGAGTCAGATGGTACAGAGGGAAAAGTGGAAGAGTGAGAGTCAAGGCTTGAGTTCAAATTCTGCCTCAGAGACTTACTAGCAGTGTAATACTGAGTAAGTCATTAAATTCTCTCAACCTCAGTTCGTTTTTTGAGTACAATTGAAATATTAATTCCATCTCCTTCATGGGTTTATTGTCTAGATAAAATAAAATAGCATGTAAAGTTATTGCCAACATAAAAGTGTTATGCAAATGCTATTATTATCTACATATCTTTCTTCCACACGAGCTTTGTGCATGTCATGATATCGAAAAGGAATACATATCTCCATGTATGCTTAAGATGATACTATTGAGTTATCTCCAGGGCTTCATTTGCCTAAAAATTCTGTATGATTTTGTACATATGCATGAGTCTCCTTAGTAGAGGAGAGCCTTTAAGTCAATACTTTACTGTACTAAGTAAAATGCTTTTTAATCAAGAAACATGGATTTAGCTCAGTGGAATCTTGTGTTTTCTGTGCTTTCAGCCATTAGTGGGAGCATAGATATGTGATTTACTGTAGAGAATAATTTGGCAAAGCTTGCTTGATCCCTTAATTTTCATCAACGATGCCCTCAATTTATGCATAGGTTATTTACACAAAGAAAAGTAAGTAGACATTTTGTTGTTGTCACTGAGTCATTTCAGTTCTTGCTGATTCTTTGCCACCCCATTTTGGGGTTTCTTGGCATGGATACTATGGTAATTTGCCATTTCCTTCTTCACTCATTTTACAGAAGAGAAAACTAAGGCAAATAGGGTTGTGACTTTTCCAGAGTCACACAACTCATACATGCCTGAAACTAGATTTGAACTCAGGAAGATGAGTCTTTCTGACTCCAGATCCAGTGCTCTAGGTACTGCCCTGCTCCATAGACCTTCCACCTAGCTAGATAATTCACACAAAGATAAGGAAAGATTCATATGTACTGATAATTATTATCTTTATTCATTTTTTTAGTAGTAGAGAAGCCTTTAAATTGAAAACATTTTGCAAACTTTAATCAAGTGAGTTATATAGGAGAGGCAGTATGGTACAGTGGAAAAACAGGAAGGAGTTAAAGTCAAAGGGCCTGAATTAAAATTAAATTTAATTAAATTATTTTTTTAAAAAAATTTTAAAAATTAAATTAAAATTAAAATCAACTCCTGTTCTTATTTCTTTATGACATTGGAAAATTCACTTAACATCACTAAACCTCAGTTAACTCATATGAAATAAAGGAATTTTTTGTATCCGTGGTATTATTGATCTATATATCCATCCCACAAATGAGGAAGTTGCAATTAACAACACCTAAAATTCCTTCTAGTTCTATACCAGTGATCCTATGAGCACTTATGAGCACAAATCTAAATCTACATTTTAGGATTCCATATTTTATGGGATTACACATATGTGCATATATATTTTAAGATATATGTGCATACACATTACACATAATATATACATATGAATATATAAATGTGTGTGAATATATAAAGATGTAATTTTGTAATACATGCAAATGAATGTGTGCATACACAAATTTTATTTTATATTTCACTATATAATATGGATGTATATATATATAAAGTCAAATATTAAGGCAAAATGTGTGTGGGTTTGTAGCCAAAGATGTGAGTGGGCCAAAGTAAAATATTAGAATGACTTACAAAACAATAATTATAATAAATAAACATTAAGGTGTTTTGAGTTTGTAATGGTGGTCGTGGATGTGCAAAATGAAAGTCTTTTTTACATTCTTTACCGTGAAGGAAACAAATTTTCTACACATGTTCACAGTACATTTTCTGGTATGAATTCATACTCATCTCAGGGGAAAATGTACAGTTAGGAGATGGAGATAATTTAAAGGCAGAAGAGAAATAGACTTTGTAAATGAAATCTTCCTATCCATTTGAAACTTGAAAACAATGAAGAATCTTGCAGAAGTACCTAAAACCTAGTTCCACACCTCACAACACCCAAAGGATGCATAAAAGCATCTCATTTTACAAGAGTCTGTACATCCCTGGACTAGACAGTTTCTTAATACCAATATTCAGGCATCAGATGTGGACAGATACTTCAAGCAGCAAATTGTCTGCAACTTTCCAAAAATATATTATTTCAATCAATTGCTCCATTTGGATGTGGAGATTTATAAGTGAAGTAAGAAGTTTAAAAAAAATAACAATTAGGATACTTCCCAATGAAAATATCATTATCCAAAGGAAGGGGAAAATGTGTGTGTGTGTGTATGTGTGTGTGTGTGTGTGTGTGTGTGTGTGTGACTCCAAATGATGGTAAAAATGTAGCAAGAGTGAAAAATGTCTTTGTGAAAGTGTGAAAACCATTGACTTAATTGAACTAGTAATGTATGAAATCCCAATCTGTTGTGGATATGCATTTAGACAAAAAATTGTAAAATTTCATTATAGATAGGGAAATAAGAATAAAAAACCCAGAAAATTCATACGAAAATTCTATTTCATTATTATTATTCAGGTTTTCATTCCAAATATGGTAATTCCACTTAGATGTGAATAGAAGAAAAGCTTTACTTAAGGAGTGAGGAGGTTTTGTTGTCATGGTTTTAACGAAGCTACGACTTTATTGATACGTAGAGCTGCTGATTATTGAGGAATGTTCTATAATTTAGAATTAAAGAATTGCCTTGGGCTCTGAGAAGTCAAGTGACTTGCCAAGGTTCCCATAGTTAATATGTGTCAAACGCTTAGCCTCAGCACATGTCCCTGATTATACCAAGCCAATCAAAGTCAAGTCAACAAGCATTTATTAAGTAACTATTACAAGCCAAGTATTGTACTAAACAATGGGAAACCAAGGAAAAGGAAGGGTGAAGATCCTGCTTTCAAGCTTCTTGTGGTCTAACGGGGGAGACACTATTCAAATACTAAAATACAAAAAAAATCAGTTATAAAGATAAATTGATAGATAATACATAGTGATGATCAACCAATGATTGGAAGATAAATAGATATTAAAAGTATAGATAGATGATACATAACTGATCGAAAATAGATTGCAAATAGATAAAAGATAGATATATAAGTAGGCAGACAGAAGGGTAGACCAAAGGATGAATGGGTAGCTGCCAAGCTAAAGGGATTGATACATGTGTGCTGGTGTGTCTGTGTGGGTCTGTGTTTATACATACACAAAGTCACATATAATAACAACTGAACAATGCACATATACAAGTATATGCATACACCATACATATACATGTTTGTGTGTATATATGTATGTGTGTGTATAAATATATTGATATGTGTGCTTATATACATGAGTGTGTACATGTGTATTCTAGGTGTTATTTTAGAGGACTGTAACAATTGGAAAAAATAATGAAGTAAATTAACTTATCTTTGGACTCCTGACTGTAACATTAAAATATCCATCAACAATATAACCAGAAAATTATATTTAACTGAGAGAAAATCCTATCAATTTCCAATGAATTGAATGTGACATTTAAATTGGCATAAGAAAAGATTCTCTAAAGTAACATTTTCATCTCAGTGTGACTAAATAGTTATGCTGAGGGGTTCAGTAAAAAAAAAAAATAAGAAGAAGAAGAAGCCAAAGGTAACATCAAATTCTTCTAAGGAGCTATGTGTGTGTGTGTGTGTGTATGCACAGATATGAAAGTCCACCAGCACAAGTGGACTGCATTTTGGTGTGTCAGAAGGCTAGGGAAAAAAATTATATGCTTATATTTGCCTTTTGATAATAGCTCTTTTTTAATTTTTTAAAATATTTTAACATATTTATTTATTTAACTTTTAATATTTGATTTTTTAATTTTTAATAAACACTATTTAATTTTTAATATTCTTGTTGAGTGCTAGGGTCATTTTTTTTTTCTGAACTGCAGTGGCCCCTCCATTTTGACACTTTGGAACCAATTTATTGTTGTTTCACCTTAGTTTCAACTATGTTTTTTGTACTTCTGGACTTCTCATTGATCTCCATAGGAAGAATGATGTTTTGTAGTTCGACATGCCCAAAAGATACGCATTTCCTTTCTTGTTCCACCCATATTCTTCCACAGTCTTTATACTTTTGATGAGCTAATTTATTAGGTTTGCATTTGTTGGATTGCAGCATCTGTAATGGTAATTTCAATGGGGAGATCTTTCATACTTATTAATATGCTCATGTGACCATCCCAAGACATGAGTCTGAGTTACATGGATCCTGCAGTAGGAGAAGTTTGCTGAACGGGTAGAGCAGGAAGAGGTGGAGTTAGATCAGAGCTAACAAGAAGTGAGTCAGAGCTAGGAAGGATGCAGGCTGCTGGGTAGCATGAGTGATTTTGTAATTGCTTGTGATTTGTTTAATGGAGCTGGTTTGTGGGAAGCCTAACAGAGGGGAAACTTGGGTATGATGTTTTTCTCTGCATTGTTATTGTGTATCAATTTTTGTTACTATGATGGATTTGGTTGTCTGGTGCCTGAAAAAATGTTTTGGTTCTGTCTTCCATGTGAGAGTCTGTGTATATATACATATATAATACATCTACATGCATATACATAAATATATCTATACATACATACATATATGCATACACATCTATACATACACACATGTACAATATACAGGTACATACATGCATACAAATATATGCATTGTGTATATACATATACATATATTCACATATATACATATACACATATGACTCCTGCAATTCAGAATTGTGCCAGGATATTCATGGCCACTACAGGTGCTGGGAATGTTGCATTGGTGCTACAGCATCATAAAATAAGACTAGGAAACTGAATCATTGGAAGGAAAAATTACTTGACTAAGGTTATATGGTTAGTAAGTGGTTGAAAAAGGGTTCAAATTCAGTTCTTCTCTCCAACACTCCTTTCACTGTAGCATTCTGCCTCACTAACTGAATATAGCAAATAAGGTTGATGTTGAATTACACTTGAAAAGTATCATATTTTACGCTGAGCACCTTGTGCATATGAATCTTATTATATATTTAAAAGCAATAGCAAGCTGTACATAATAGATTTGCAGTTTTATGTGCAATCATCTTTTTTTATTACACTATGTTAAGGAAAGGCTTGCTTATTCCATAAATTAAAAGTAAAATAAATTTTTAAAAAATATTGAATATGAGTCCTGTCTCTGTCACACACTAGAAAATCTCTTACTTTACAGATGTCCAAGCAAAGCTTGAAAACTCCAAGTTTCAGAGAAATGTGTGCTCTGCATTAGAAGAAGGAATTACTTCATCTGGGAGTCTCTGATGGTGTTGAAATAAGAGATCCAGACCTTACCCCCATCAGTTAAACAGGTGACTATTGGTAAAAACCATTTTGAGGAGAGATATAACCTATTCTTGGATCTATATGTTATGATGAATATCATATACTTTTGTCATGTTTATAATTCATGAATGATGCAATTTTACAGTCAAAAAGAAAGTTTTTATCTCATCTAACTTATTCAGAAGCACACCAGTATAGAAAAAGAAAATCTAGATTTAAATGAACTCTTTTTTTGTTGTTGTTTTAAGTTTTCTCTATTGTCCATAATAGCAATTTATATATATCTTTTCAAATGGGATTCAGGTTTAATGTGACAGCTCAAAAAATTCAAAGCTTAGAAAATGATCATAATTTTCATCACTGATTAGTAGCTGTTTATAGCCAGAAAACAATCTTGAGTTGCTTTTTCAGGTTGTGAAAAAAGATGCTTTTTTCTCTGTTTTTCTCCTTTAGATAAAACTGGATCATTAATTCAGAAATATGCATCATGTTATAGGAGCAATTTTCCATGATGCTCTCTGGTGAGAGAAATAATGAGCCATAGCTTTAAAAATATCTCCCTGGCATGTGAATATGCGAGTTTGAATTAATAATATTCAGATTGAACGATTATTAGGAATTCTCCAAAGATTGCATTCTATTTTCAGGGAATTTAGAAACTGTCAGTGTTTATGTGGTTGATTAACCTGACCATTTCAGATGAATATGAAAATCAGCAGTGGAATCATAGGTGCAAACCATGACTGAGATGACCATCACTGACGCACAACAAGATTGAAAAAGAAAAATAATTTTAAAAGTAGAGCAGAGTTAGCACTTTTCCAGCAAATTTATCTTTCCCAAATATGTGGAAAGAATGACTGTGACTGTCTATGTCCTCAGTAATGGGAAGCTTCCAAATTACCACTCACTATACCATTTTTCTTTTTAGTTCTTATAGGAACACTTGCAAGAATCTGGGTCAGATTTGGAGATCATTGTTCCCTGGAGGAAATCTGGAGTCTACACAATGAGTCAGTCAATCAACAATATCTCTTTATATTTACTTTCAGCTTTTATATAAATGATCAAAACAGTAATCTGTGTTTCAAAATCAAACAGAGGCAAACTAAAAATTAAAAATTCCATTTTCTTTTTTTTTTTAAGAAATCTGTGGCATTGTGGGGCATAGAAAAGCATTTGTAGATTAAAAAGCAAGGTTTTCAAAATTGGTTAAACACCATCAAAATGTGTTTGTAATCCATATTCTAAGTAAGTTGCCAAACTGTCAAAAGTTCACTTCCTAAATAAAATAAAAATAAGAATAGTTAGCACTTTAAAGTTTGCAAATCACTTCAAATACCTTAAATCTTTTGATCCTCACAATACCATTAGTTAGATGTTGTCTTTATCTCCATTTTATAGATAAGAAAACTGAAGACAAGAGATCTGTCCAGAGTCATACAGTTAGTAAGTATGTGAGGCCAAATTTGAACTCAGGTCTTACTCCAAATATTGCATTCTTCAAGAAAGAAATTTTAAGCATCTACTATGTATAGCATGTCATAGGTAATGAAATAAGAATTAGAATAACTAAGGTCCAAGTCTGTCCTTTCGCACGTATTAACTGTGTGACTGAATAATTACTTAACTTGTCAGTGCTCAGAAAACGAATACTATAAGTTTAAGTGAAGCTGCCAACTTCATTTTTTCTTTTTTTTTTTTTTCTTTGAGATAATCAAAATTAAGCTACTTACCCAGAGTCATATAGCTAGTGAATGTCAAGTGTCTGAGGCTAGATTTGAAGTCAGGTCCTCCTGACTCCAGTGCGAATGTTCTACAATCCACTGTTCTACTTAGCTGTCCCCTCCCATCTTCCCTTTTAAGAGGAATTTCCTCACTGGGTTTCTACACACAAAATTACAGATTTAGAAAGAAAATACAAAGTGTACATAATTTATTAACATTGGGTATATAAAGACAGACAGACAGGTACACACACACACACACACACACACACACACACACACACACACACACTCACCAGGTTCTGCCCTCAAAGAACTTATAATTGAATACTATGGGGCAGTTAGTTGACCTAGTGGAAAGAACCAGACCTGGAGTTAGGAAGTTCAAATCTGGCCTCACAAACTTTCTGGAAGTGTGTCCCTAGGCAAGTCACTCTGTTTCTTAACTCAGTCTCTGTTTCTTCATCTGTAAAATAAGCTGGAGAAGGAATGGCAAATCACTCCAATATTCTTGCCAAGAAAATCCCAAATGGGGTCACAAAGAGTCAGAAATGACTTAAACCACCAAACAACAGCAAAAATGATATAAAGCTGCAGTAAGAAAGGAGTGCACTGCAGGGATGGAAAATACTTTGCAAAAGTAAATGGTGTGTCCAGTTTAGGAAAGGAAAAGTGAGGCATCTTGGTTAAAAGGTGGGTTGGGTATTGTGGGTCAATATGAAAAGTATATGCAAAGGTTTTCTGAATTCGATTTTAAATGGCGGGCTGAAAGATTTCTATTTTATTCTAGAGGAATAGTGAGTAATTTGCTGTTTCTGAGTAAAGTTAAGCTTTTGGCAGTTATTTTACAAGTTCTACAAAATAAAGAGTGAAAAAGGAAAGGAAGCAGGGACAATTTGAATGCTTTGCGGTTCTCCAAGCAAAAGGGAGATGATAACGTGAATTAAAGTGGTGGTTATCAGTGGAGTAGAGAGAAGGTAACCAGATGTGGGAAATGCTGTAGAAGAATCTGTAATACCTCTTAAATGATTAACTGTGGAGGTAAGGGGAAAATAAAGAAAGCTATGAAGATAAATTTGAATTTTGTAACATGTATAGCTAGAAAATGGTTGTTCTCTCATCAGGAATAAAGATGTTGGAGGAAAGAAATGTTGAGCAGAAAAGATGAGTTCTGATTGTGGAATACTGATTTTGACATGTCAGTAGGGAATCAGATCATAGATGTACTCCATACTTCACCATGGCTCAGCAAAGGATTTGGGGCTGGAAATACAGAATTTTGACTCAACTGTTCAGAGCATATGTTAACGCAAGGAAACTGATAAGATCCTTGAAAGAGTTTATAAGGAGAAGAGGGTCTAAATCAAAACTTTGAGGTATACCCCTACTACTTCTCACTATGATGGTAATGAAAATTGAAAGAAAATGTTCATTTTAGTGACATTGAAGATTCCAGTTCCATTATTTGTTTGTTTGTTTTTGTATTTGGTTAATTAATACATAGAAACATTTTGTCAGAATCATTCTGGTTGAAGTTAAATGTGCAACAGATTGAAAAATAGAACCCAGCTCCATAAGGACCATGTCTGGAAGACAATAGATTCACTGTAAATTTCAGAGTATTTACAAGTCTTTTGAGATATACTATCTTGTCTAAAAGGGTCCTATGAGGTGGTATTCTGAATTTCACATCTGCTCATAATGAAACATTAAGTGGTATTGTATTTGGGGATGTAATCAGCATTAAATGTGTTTATATTATTCTACCCTCTAGGAATTTAAAATATAATTGGTATTCTTAGTATCAGCACAATATCAACATGACTGTTTGAAAAAGAAAAAGAAAACCAGGAGTGATTTTTTCTAAACAAACAAACCCTAATTTAAGATTTTGTTTTTGTTTTTAATTCAATTGACTGCTGGTGGTTGTCCTTTTAATGTTTTCCCCATCTCTTTTATTTTTGCATATATAATCACAATCTTCCTCCATTAAACCCTAACACAAGTGCTTGATTATTCCATGGTGGTGATTCTGGGTTCTCAAAGATTTTTCCAATGAAACAGATCTGGGCAATTCTATCTTCTCTCCAATGACTAATTAATAATTCAAACACTTCAGTCTGGTATTCAAGATTTTCTCTATCTCTACCTTTTAAAATCCTGAATTCTTCCTTAAGTCTGATATCATACACTTCTTTTTTAATTAAAATTTTCCTGGTCTCATTTCTTAATAACAACTCTTTCCTCTATGGGTTTCGGAGAGTATTTGGTATAAATCTCCTTTATTTACTCATCAAGTAGCTCCTTTCATCACTGAAAAATTCTGTTATTTCTCTTTGATATTATTAATCTTACAGTGTAGGAACCATATTTATATATGGTATAGGGATATAGTATAGAGAGGCATATACTATATATATATATATATATATATATATATATATATATATATATATATATATATATATATATATATATATATATATATATATATAGAGAGAGAGAGAGAGAGAGAGAGAGAGAGAGAGAGAGAGAGAGAGTATATCTAGCATGATGATAAGCACCTAACAGTAACTTAACAAATGTAAAAAAACCTAAAGAACTATTCATCCTAATAAACTATAATACAATTAATAGAAAACTAACAACTCAGAAAGTCTAAACCAGTTAATTCTGGGTCTTCAATACAAAAGAGTGATTTTGTACATGTGTAATGGGGGTTTCGTTTATGCTTAGACTACCTCATATAGAAGATGCCAGATACCTGCTAACATGACAATGGAGATATGTTATGTTTGTAAGCAGTATTTTTCCATTGACTGAATAGGAGGAGTGGTCTTGATTTTTAAAATGGTCTGATTCAGTACCTGCTGGATACGTTTACTGTGTGTTGTTTTTTTTACATATGAGGGTAAAGGACTCCTTTACTCACACCATACTGTAAGTTGAGAGAGCCTGGTAGTCATCATTTGTGCTAGTCTTTTAGGCAATATGTCCCCAAGAAATAGATCCTCTTTGATGTTTTTATTTCTCTGTTTTTTGTTGTTGTTCCAGCTGCAAGGAGTGAATCTCTCATCTAATCCTGGAAGCATGAGCCATGAGTATTAGGGAAATCAGAAATCCAGTCTGTATGTTGCAGTTAGCCTAGCAATGAAGGCCCTGAATAACATCAGGGTTACCAGCTTAATAGCAGTCAGCTCTTCTAGCTTTGGACTTGAATGTTATGCAAAAACATAGCTAGATTGAGCCATAACTTCACCTCCTTCTTCCCACTACACATAAATTTTCTTGCATGTACTTGGTATAAGTAAAGCTGTCCTTCACACTCAGATAAGAATGACAACAGGTGCTGGAAAACTCACACTTCTTGTGGTTATGAGGGAGCTAATGCTTATAAAGAGACCTGGTGGTACATTGAATAAAACATCAGACCTGTAATCAGGAAGACCTGAGTTCATATCGAGGCTTGGAAACTTACTGGCTACATGACCCTAGCTAAGTCACCTGACCTCTGTTTGTCTCAGTTTCTCCAACTGTAAAATGATAATAATAACTGGCATGGTTGTTATGAAGATCAAATTATATCACATTTGTAAAAGCACTTAACAAAGTATCTGGCACATAGTAACACAATATTAAAGCTTATTCCCTCCTACTTCCCTCCTCCTGGTGGAAAGGAATGACTCTCAATCATATAATATGCCAGAACAGAAGATTTATGCATGTTCTAGTACAGCAATGTCCAAGAAGCAGGTACTTGGAGATCTTACATGTAGGTGACATTAACTTCTATAATATTGACATGTCCCAACTCCTCCTCATCTGGGATTAAACTTACCTTTAAATCAAATATATTTTTCTACTGATCGTGGGTCTAGGAAGAAGGGGTAAGTGTTTGATATCATTTCCTGGACATTGTAAGGTTCTTATTTACAAATCAATCATCTCTCTTCTGCTAGGGGTAGCCTGAAATTTCTCTGCCAGAATTCCAACCTCTTTAATCCAACTTGATCCCTAAAAAACTATAGATGTTATCAGAAAAGCAATTTTTGTACTTTATTTTCAATCATATGTGGCTTAATATGAATGTAACATATAAGAATAGGGTAACAAGGGGATGATATGTAAGAATGCTGCATCCCTGGGCTACAAGTCATGAGTGTGGTTAGAGGAGTGGGAGATTAGGAGGAGGATAAGGGATCATACATGAGATTCTGAAATTCCCCTAGAAATTCATTTTAATTACTATTTGGAGGGGGAGAAAGAAAACAAAGAGAAGAGAATGAGGAAGAAAAATGAGAGGAGAAGAGATGAGAAGACAAGAGAGAAGACCATTGGAAACTCTTTGGGGGGTAGGAAAGAGGAAGTGAAAAAAATATTCATTGTCAGGGTATATTTGGAGCTTCATAAGAAAGATTCTTATGCATTTCTATATTTTACAAATGATCCAAAACTTGATGAAAATATAGAAGACTGGAAAATAGCAGTGAGGAACCAGGAAGTTGACTGAGCTATCTCCAGTTTTTCTGAAAAACAATGTTAAATCAAGCATCAAAAATAATTCTGGAGTCACAGAACTCACAAAAAACATGGACTAAAACAATTTTTCCCAGCTCAAGATAACTTAGAAGGAATCCAGGAAAAGTCTATCTCACATGGGTCAAAGGGGGGCAGAGATCTAATCGGTGGTGTTCAGCAAGTCTGCAGGAGGTGCTTAGCCACAGCACAGATCAGCAATTGAGGCCTGTGTTTCTGGATCAGCAGGCAAGTGGCACAGCAGAGCAGCTGTGAGAATTCTGGCCCCAGCACAGAAGAAAAACTGCCAGCTCTGGAACCCAGGGCACAACCAGTATGATTAAACTGGGCCTCCTTACACAGTGGGCAAGATCCCAGACTCAGAGGCCTCAGCACAGAGAGCCAGTGATCAGGCCCATGGTCCCCAGCACAAAAAGCTTTGGACAGTGCCTTCTGCACCCCAGTAACAAAGCTCACCTTTGAGAAATAAGCAAAAAAACAAACAAACAAAAAAGACTTTGACCAAAGAAATCTACTATGATGACAAGGAAGTTCAAAACAAACTCAGAAAAGAACAATGATATCACAATGTCTATAGATGAAGCCTCAAGTGGGGAACATGAATTAATCTTTTTAAGCAAAAACAAGGTGGTATTTTTCATGTTTTCCTTTTGGAGTCCAGTTTCCCAGGCTCAGGCTAAATTGTGAGCATCTGAGGAATTAACCTCTACTGAACCCTGAAAATTCACAGCTATGCTGAGTCATGCAGGTTTTGTGCCTCTTGTTTCTGAGCCAATCAAGAGTCAAGTCTTTTTTATATGTTCTGGGAAGTTGGTATTTTTATTTGGGGCTCACTTATGAGGACCTTTTGATTCCTTTGACAGGACTCTGAGTAAGCCATTTGTTAAGAGCCCCCCTTGACTACTCAGGTGTTGGTGCTCTTCTGGTGTAATGGTATATATAGGTGGTTGTATTACTTTGTTCAGACAGTTGGAGCCTTGTCTTTTGAATCTCTGAGTTAATTCCTCTGTTTGTATATTCTATACTCACTTCTTTCTACTCATCTGTAATTAAAGTAAGACTGTTGACCCATTTAAAGTTGTTTTTCCTTTAGAAAAAGAGATCAAAGAACCTGTGCTAGCAGCCCACCTTGTGTGCTAGTGTGATTGCTAATATAGTCTCAAGCCCAAAAAGTTGTTTGAAAAAGTTTAAAAAATATTTTAAAAATAGACACAAAAAAAATTTGGAAAAGAAAAAGGTTATGTAAGAGAATTACAAAGGAAAGAGTTAATAGCTTAGAAAAAGGAAGCATGAAAAATGACTAAAGAAAACTACTCCTTAAAAAAAGAGAATTGGACAAATGGGGGGGGGGGAATCCATTGAAGAAAACAATTGCTTTAAAAGTAGATTTGACAAAATGGAAAAGGAGGTAAAAAAGCCAGCTGAAGAAAATAATTCCTTAAAAATTAGAACTGAGCAAGTGAAGGCTAATGATTCTATAAGATATCAAGAGTCAGTTAAATTGAATCAAAAGAGTGGAAAAGTTGAAGAAAATGTAAAGTATCTCATTGGAAAAACAATTGACCCGGAAAATAGATTCAGGATAGACAATTTAAGAATTATCATGAACTTATAGATTAAGAACTATCATGAAATTATAAATTAAGAATTATCATGAAAGCCATGATCAAAAAAAAATCTGCAAATCATCTTTCAAGAAATTGTCAAGGAGAAACACCCTGATATACTAGAACAGAAGGCAAAATAATCATTGAAAGAATACATTGATCACAGCCTGAAAGAGATCTCAAAATGAAAACTACAAGGAATATTACATCCAAATTTCAGAACTATCATTTCAAGGAGAAAATACTGCCAGCAGCCAGAAAGAAACAATTTGATTATCACAGAGCTAATGACAGCCAATCAAAGTCCTGGATTAGAAGGCTTGGATTATTTTATTCCAGGAGGAAAAGAAGCTTGGATTACAACCAAGAATCAATTAACCAGCAAAACTGAGTATAATCTATTAGGAGAAAATAGATATTCAATGAAATAGGAGACTTTCAAGCTTTCTTGACGGAAACACTCGAGCAGAACAGAAAGCATGTTCTTCAAATACAAGTCTCAAGAAAAACATAAAAAGATAAACAGGAAAGAAACAAAACAAAAATATGATATTCAATAAGATTAAACTGCTTACATTCCTATGTGGGGAGAAGATACTTGTTAACTCCTAAGAACTGTATTTCTATTAGGGCAGGTAGAAGGAAAATATTTAGGCAGAGGGCATGGGTAGAAATTGATTTTTATGTGATGATAAAAGCAATTAAGGAATTTTAAAAAGGATTATACTGGGAGAAGAGGAAATGAGGAAACAGAATAGGGTAAACTATATCATAAAATACATCACATGATAAACCCATTACAGTAAAGGGAAGGAAGAGACCTGTTACAGTAGAGGGAAGGAAGAGAGGGGGTGAGCATTGACTGAACTTTTTTCTCATCAGATTTGGCTCAAAGAGGGAATAATATACTTATTTAATTGGGTGTTAAAAGAACTTATCTCACCCTATAGCAAAGTAGAAGAGGAAAGGAGACAGAAAAGGAGGCTGTTAGAAGGCAGGGCAGATTGAGGAAGGTAATGGTCACAAGCAATACACTGGTGAGGAATGACAGGGTGAAAAAGAGAGAGGGGAAAGAGTAAACATGGATTGGGGAAATAGGATGGATGGAAAAAGACACTTAATAATCATATTGGGAATGGGAATGGGATGGACTTTATCATAAAACAGAAGTAAATAGTAGAGTGGATTAAAAACCAGAATCCTACAATATGCTGTTTACAAGAAACACATATGAAGCAGACAGAAACACACACAGGACAAAGGTGAAAGCTTAGAATAAAATATATTATCTTTTTTTGATCATGATGCAAAAAAAATTGCATTTAATAAAGTGTCATTGAAAGATAGATTATAAATTAAAAGGAAACTACATGATCTAATCCTAAAGAATGAGTGGGTCAAACGACAAATCTTTGAAATAATCAATAATTTTATCACCAAGAATAACAAAATTGAGACAGCAAATCAAAATTTATGGAATACAGCTGAAATAGTTCTTAGGAGAAATTTTACATCTCTGAGAAATATGAAGAAAATAAAGAAATTGATTACAAAATAGAGAAAGAACAGATAAATGAATTGGACACGAAATTTAAAAATCTAGAAAAAGCAAATTAAAAATTTCCAATTAAACACCAAATTAGAAATTCTGAAGCTCAAAACAGAGATTGATAACATTAAAAGTAAGAAAACTATTGAATTACTAAATAAAACTGAGTTGATTTATTTTTTTAAAAATGAAATAAATAAACCTTTGGATAATTTGATTTTTTTAAAAAAGAAAAAAAAAACAAATTACCATGTCAAAAATAAAAGGTTTATTTTTGGTGTCTATTTCTTCCTGTAACTCATCTTCTGTTCTAAAAATTAGGACGCTCTACGACTTGGTGCATATATGTTTAGTATTGATATTACTTCATAGTCTGTGTTATCATTTAGTAAGATGTAGTCTCCTTTCCTGTTTCTTTTAATTAGATCTACATTTTGTTTTGTCTGAGATCAGGATTGCTATCTTTACTTTTGTTACTTCACCTTAAGCATATTATATTCTACTCTAGCCTTTTACCTTTATGGTCTGTATCTATTGAATTCAGTCACCAATAAAGAGAATATTAAAGCAATAATTAAGAGTTATTCTGCCAAACTATATGCCAATACATCTGACAATAGGAGGGAAGAAGATGACAATTTATAAAAATATAAATTGCCAAGATTAACAGAAAAGAAAACAAATGAAATACTTAAATAATACTATTTCAAAAAAAAAAATTAAGCCATCAATGAACTCTCAAAATAAATTTCCAGGCATAGATGGATTTACAAGTTAATTCTACAAACATTTAAAGAACTATTAATTTCAATACCGTATAAACTGTTTGGAAAAAATAGACAAGAAAGAGTCTTACCAAATTCCCTTTATGACACAAGCATGTTCCTTGTAGCAAACTCAAAAAGAGCCAAAACATAGAAAGTTATAGGCCAATTTTCTTAATGAATATCAATGCAAATATATTAAATATAATATTAGCAAAGAGATTATAGCACCTTATCATGAGGATAATAAACCATGGCCAGGTGGGATTTATATGAGGAGTGATGGGCTGCTTCAATATTATAAAATTTATTGCATTGTTGGTGGAGTTGTGAACTTATCCAGTCATTCTGGAGAGAAATTTTGAAACTATGCCCAAAGGGCTACAAACTGGGCATGCACTTTGATCCAACAATACAACTACTAGGTCTGTATCCCAAAGTGATCATAACAAAGGAAAAAGGCCCTAAGATAGATAGATAGATAGATAGATAGATAGATAGATAGATAGATAGATAGATGGATAGATTGATAGATATGGATATATAGATATAGATATATGTCTGTGTGTAATGTGTATGTGTGTATGTATGTAATATATACATATATATGTGTGTGTGTCTGTGTGTATGTATATTTATAGCTGCTCCTTTAGTGATGGCAAAGAATTGGAAATTGAGGGAATGCTCATCAATTGAGGAATGGTTGAACAAGTAGTATATGAATGTAATGGCATTATTATGTAATAAAAAATGATGAGAAGGTGCATTTCAGAAAAAAGAACCAAACCCTGGAATGATTTACATGAACTGATGCTGACTGAAGTGAGCAGAACCAGATCACCATACACAGTAACTGTGTGCTGATTAACTATGACTGACTTAGCTCATCTCAGCAATACAATGGTCAAAGACAATTCCAAAACACACATGACAAAAAATACTATTCATATACAGAGAAAGAACTATGGAGTTTGAATGCAGATCAGAGAATGCTATTATCACTTTTTGTTGCTTGTGTGTGTGTGTGTGTGTTTTCCCGTTTGTTTTTATTTCTTCTTTCACAACATTACTAATGTGGAAATCTGGTTACATGATTCCATATGTACAAACTGCATCAGATTGCTTGATGCCAAGGGGAGGGAGAAAAAAAATGGAACTCAGAATCTTATAAAAATGAATTTTCAAAACTATCTTTACATGTAGTTGGAAAAAAATATAATACTATTTACAGGAGAGAGAGAAAGAGCGAGACAGAGAGAGAGAGTGAGAGAGAGAGAGAGAGAGAAAGAGAGAAAATGAGAGAGAGAGATGGAAGCCTGGCTCTGACACCTAACTCCTCTGTCTCCCAGGGCAAGTCACTATTTCAGTAGCATTTTGCTATCTGGATGTCGGGCTGTCATTTTTGATCACGTTGCTTTCTCCTTTATAATATTTCAAGCAAATTCAGTCTCAGACTACTGAACTCCACCCCTAGAGGAATGGGTTGAGTAAAGAGTAGGTCAGGCTTTGGTGAGAGGAAAAAGAAAAGAACTGGAAAAGGCTGACAATGATCATATTCAAAAGGTTAAGGTCAGCTTACAGACAGAGAGACTACTGCCCTTCTCCTCTAGCAATTCAGCAGGTGAACATTTTGCCCTCTTGATATAACCCCTCTTGAGTACACTGATTATTCAAGAAAGAATTACATTTTTAGGTGGAGCTATTCACCTTTATTAATATAAAATCTGACTTTTCTAGCTCCAAAGTATGATTACTAACAACAAAGCTTATATGGCATCATTTGATTATTATAAAAAAAAAAAAAAAAACAATTCTAACTTTCAAAGGGATGAGAGGTTGCATTTCCATCCATTCAGTTCTGTCTTATATATTCTGTGCAGCATTTTAATAATCCAGTCATTCTTCCCATCCTGACCAGCTCTAACTAATTTGGTGCTTTTGCTTTCATTTTCTTTATTGTGGATTCCATTGCCCTACCATCACTCGGTCCCCACAGGGAAGCACTCCAGTCCTTCAAAGAAATATGTTTTTGACACATTTCTTTATCAAACCAGAGGGACCTTTAGTTCAAACATTTCTACAGTTCTTACATTCAGTTCTAATAGTTCAGGAAAGACCAAGGCAGATGATCAAAACAGTAATTCCTTAGGGCTTCTGGTTTCAACAAATATATTTTCTTGGTGGATTTCTGAAAAGTCACAAACCCTGTTTATGAATACAGATTGCTCCTTTGGTATTAGCGACACTGTTGTCACATTGAATTACTTAGCTTCCCCTGGACCAACTTAGTGGGACTGACTGGCTGTTTCTTGGCCTGTTGTTATAAGCCAAAGGTCATCAGCTTACATACAGAAAATTGATGAAATCTGTCTCCTTTTTTCTCTCTCTCTCCCTCTCTTCCTCTCTCCCTCCCTCCCTCCCTCTCTCTCTCTCTCTCTCTCTCTCTCTCTCTCTCTCTCTCTCTCTCTCTCTCTCTCCCTCTCTCTCTCTCTCCATCCTATATGTGTGTGTATGTGTATATAGGGCAGCTAGGTGGTGCAGTGGATAGAGCCCCACTGCAGGAGTCAGGAGGACCTGAGTTCAAATCTCACCTCAGATACTTGATATTCACTAGCTGTGTGACCTTGGGCAGATCACTTAACCCCAACTGCCTCATCCTGGGTCATCTCCAGTCATCCTGATGAATATCTGGTCACTGGATTCAGATGACTCTGGAGGAGAAGTGAGGCTGGTGACCTGCACAATCCTCCCTCATTCAAAACAAAGTCAAGTGCAAGTCATGTCATCATTTCTCTGATGGCATGATCTCTTTTGTCAACAAAAGACAAACACACACACACATGTGAATAGATGTATATATGTGTGTATGTTTGTATGTATACAAATATATATGTATATAGATTTATCTCTGTCTAATCTTTTTCCCTATCCCTTTTTCTTTACATCCTTCCTTCATCCCTTCCTTCTTTCATTCCTTCATTTCTTCCAACTTCTGTTTCCACTATCTTTTCCCACACTTTCTGTAAAATATTTGACATTTTTTTCTATGACATGGATGCCATTGACAGTGTGCTGTAACCTTTACACCCCTCCTCAGGATAACATTTTCAGATGTATAACAAAACAAAAAATACAAAATTTTAAAAAGGAAAAAAAAAACCCACACACATTTCAGCAAAACCAAGGAACACATAAGCTGTGTTAGTATATGAAATATTGCATACCTATAAGTCCTTACATCAATCAGGGCTAAAGTGAAGGATTCAGAGGTTCATAAATTCATATGAAGTGATACAGAGCAAACTTAGCAGAATGAGAAAAACAATTTACTCAATGAATATAACAATGTAAATAAAAAAAGATTGCTAAATGGAAATTTAAATGGGCTTAGTAGAAAAAACAAGAAAAATCTTGAAAGAAAACATGAGACAAGAATATCATGTTCCTTCAAATGAGAAAAATAGAAGGCAACATGTTCAGATTATGGCATGTATTATTAGATATAGTCCTTGAAGATTTTTAACTTAATTGAGTTGTCTTTGTCACAAGTACAAATCTCAGCTGGAATAAGGAAAACTAAAATGAAATAAGAAAAAGGTCATTCATAAATACACACACATATGTATGTATAATATATGTCTGTATATATGATGTATGTGTGTGTTTCAAAGGAAAAACATCCAAAGATACTATAAAATATTTTTGACATATTACTAACACACCATTTTGAATCATGAAATCTAGCAATGAAATTTATATCCTCTTAACTTTGAAGAACCAGATTTCAGGATTATGTGGGAAAACAAACAAATAAACATTGGGCTAGTAATAAAATCATACTAATATTTGAAGCAAGGTCATTTTTCAATCCCATAAAAATAGATAGTTATTTATAGCAATATAATTTTTTTTCTTTTTCCTCCCACAAAGAGACAAGACAACTCTATCCATTGATAACTAGGATAAGATGAGACAAAATCATTCTTGGGTGCAAAATGTACTTACCATGATAAAAAGTTTATTGCTAAAGAAACATAGTGGTGTCTCTACAGGGTGATGGAAAGAGTGTGGGAACAGGAGACTGGTTTAAAATTATTTTTAATATATTTTTATTTCTTTCATCAAATAATTCCTAATTACAGGGAAAAAGTAACATTCAATTTTAATTGATTTCTAAATTCTTTCTCTCCCTCCACCTTGAGAAGGCAAGCAATATCTTGATTATACATGTGAAATAATACAAAACGTTTCCACTTAAGTCATGTTCCAAAAGAAAACACAAAAAAAACAGAAAATTATGAAAGTAAAATTATATATTTCAACCTGCACTCACATCTCATCGATTTTCTCTCCATAGGTGCATAATATTGTTTTAAAGGGAATGTCTACCTACAGACAGACTGATAGGGTGATGGGACCTCGACCCTTAAAGGCCCTGCATTCTCCCATATATTCCAGCAGCCCAGATCACTGGCCCACTTGATCACTTGATCAAGTAAACAATTAGTTTACATGACATTCCTTTCATTATCCTACTTAGCCCACCCCAGACCACTTGCCTATATGGATCTCTCTCAATCTCACCTAGATCATCTAATTGACCCACTTGATATTCCTTTCACTATTGCACCTGGCCCAACCCAGACTACTTACCACCTCTTAATCCTGTCCAGATGCTGTCACTGTCTCTTTTATTAATAAACATCAGTCTCTAAAAGCAATATAGAGGAGGGTCTGCTATCACAGTTTCTTTGATCCGCTTTCCTAAAAGGAAATCAAATTTTGGGCAGTCAACAATCACTTTAATCAAGCACATGTGTCATTCACTTTGTTCAGGAGAAAAAGTCAGCAACCTGAACTTAGAGAAAATACAGAAAAATCAAGACCAACAGGCATGGCTTCCAACTGTCTGACATAAGCAATAGGTACATCATACATCAACAAACAGATCAAACTGCCTGACCATTATATACATACCTACTTACCAGAGAGAGAAGCACCAAAATCTGGGTTTTCAAAGCTCAGGGGCCACTCAGTGGTTTCCCAGAGTCTCCTCTGGCACACAAACATTCTCCCAAAAACTGAGCCTCAAAGTAAAAGCTCACCTCAGAGTACTTATACATTTTTCAGAGCCAGAGGACATCACAACCCTTGAGAACCAGTGCCTCATTAGAAAATAAACAAAAGGTTTGGGCCTGCCTTAATCAAGCTTCCTTTAACGGACAGGCCCATTAATGAGTGGGAAAGATCTTTAATCTCA
Organism: Notamacropus eugenii; assembly: GCF_028372415.1. NCBI lineage: Eukaryota > Metazoa > Chordata > Mammalia > Diprotodontia > Macropodidae > Notamacropus > Notamacropus eugenii. The sequence continues at coordinate 265,117,961 of NC_092874.1, forward strand.
TTAACATTACATTGGGTCGCAAGATCTTTCACATTCATTACATTGGCAATGTGTATCTGAATAGACATTAAAATTTCATAAGTAAATACAACATAGTTCCCACAAAATAAACACACCAGGAACTTTACTTTTGTAGAATACGTAACTTAACATTATTCTTTGCGAGTCAATCTTTGGGGAGTGAGTAGCCAGTTCCTCCTTTGTCAATCCAAAACGAAATGTCCAAATAAAATTCTTTTAGGGTTGTAGCCTCCCCACACTGCCCTTGCAGGTACTCTCAGGTATAGGCTGTAATGATTCAAGTCCCAGTCTTAGAAATGCCCCAATTCTTGCTTCCAATTCCACAGAGGTGGCTGGGCAACAAAGCCATCAGGGTAGAGTTCTTGGTGGGGGGGGAGGGGGGGTACATGGCACTTCCCCCCACCCACCATAGGCAACCCCTTCCCCTTGGGCCCAAACTGTCCCGGGAGAACACTACAAAAAAACACACTAGGAGCCTTGTTATGCAGTCCTATCTTGTCCCTGGGCTGAACTCAGAGCTGCTGGGTTCGTCCTCCTACAGCAGGATCCAGCCAAAGCCAGCTCCTTCCTGGGTCTATGTGTAGGCAGCTCTCCACTCCAACTTTCACACTCACTTCTACCACTCACTTCTCCAACATGGGCACACTGACATTTTTCCACTTTTGCTGGATCATTTAACAGGCAGTTTTCTGCTCCTGTTCCTTGGCTCTGCATGCAATACAATCTCAGGGCTTTCACTCCTCCAGTACAGTTTGGAGCCCAGGTTCTGCCCATCTCCACCTCCTCAGGCTCCACAGAGTCATAGCCACCACAACTGGTAAACAACAATTATCCCGGTCCCACAATACTCCATACTTTCCTTCAGGTTTGCAGATACTGCTGACTACATCATAATATAAAAGCAAGGAATCTGACATACAGAGGAGAGCCTGCTATCAGCACCTTGAACTTCAGAGAAAATACAGAAAAATCTCAAGATAGATAGACATGGCTTCTAACTGTCTCACATAAGCAATATATATATATATATATATATGGAGGGGGCGGGGGGCGGAGCCAAGATGGCAGAGTAGAAAGATGGACCTGTAGAAGCTCCCCCATACAACTCATAAAATACCTGTAAAAAATGACTCTGAACAAATTCTAGAGCAGCAGAAGCCACAAAACATCAGAGTAAAGGAGATTTCCAGCCCAGGATGGCCTGGAAGGCCAATAGGAAGGTCTGTTGAGGGCACAGAGAATAGCATAGCCCAGTGTGGGCCGCACAATGCAGCAGGGACAGGACCTAGAACACACTTCAGGGCTCCACTGGCAGCTGCAGATCCCAGATTGCTCAACCCACAAACTCCACAAAAAGCTTCAAAGGCCAGTGGGAGGATTCCTTTACACAGGAGAGGGGAGTGTGGTAAACCTCCAGCAGCAGGCACTGCTGCAGAGTCCATTTCAAGAGCCCTCCTCCTAGAGTCCCTGGGGAAATTGAACTACTGATCTGAGTCCTCACCCCTGAGCATGGCCCTGGGGTGAGGAGGAGTGCTGGTGTGGTAGAGCTGGAGGCAGCTGTGGTAAGGGAATTCTAAATGCAGATTCTGGACAGAAAAGTTTTTGGTTGCTCCTAGACCAGTGTGCAGGCCAGAAAAGGAGTAAACTCCTCTCCCTTGATTGTGCCACCTTGGTGGAACTGAGAACTTATAGGTCCCCAGAGTATACCATCCTCTTGACAAAGGACTCAAAAGTCAAGTAACTGGCTGAGAAAATGCCCAAAAAAAGGGAGAAAAAATAAGATTATAGGAGGTTACTTACTTGGTGAACAGACATTTTCTTCCATCCTTTTAGATGAGAAAGAACAATGCATACCAACAGAGGAAATCAAGAATTCTGCATCCAGAATCTCCAAAGTAAATATTCAATGGTCTCAGGCCATGGAAGAGTTCAAAAAGGATTTTGAAAATCAAGTAAGAGAGGTGGAGGAAAAATTGGGATGAGAAATGAGAGCGATGAAAGAAAATCATGAAAAGGGAGTCAACAGCTTGCTAAAAGAGACCTAAAAGAATGCTGAAGAAAATAACACCTTTAAAAATAGGCTAACTCAATTGACAAAAGAGAGGCAAGAAGCCAATGAGGAGAAGAATGCTTTAAAAAGCAGAATTAGCCAAATGGAAAAGGAGGTTCAAAAGTTCACTGAAGAAAACAGTCTTTTGCCCACCTACACATATATAGCCTATATTGAATTGTTTGCCTTCTCAGTTGGGATGGGTGGGAAGGGAGGAAGGGAGAGAAGTTGGAATTCAAAGTATTGGGAATGAATATTGAGAGTCGTTTTTGCATACAACTAGGAAATAAGAAATACAGGTAATGGGGTATAGAAATCAATATCCCTTACATACAAGAAAAGAGAAGATGGGGATAAGGGAAGGGAGGGGTATGAAAGAAGGGAGAGCATATTTAGGGAAGAGGTAATCAGAAAGCAAGGCATTATGGGGTAGGAAAAGGGGAGAGATGGGGAAAAAATTTGGAACTCAAAATTTTGTGGATATGAATGCTGAAAACTAAAAGTAAATAAATAACCATTTTAAAAAATCATAATACATACATCATAAATCAACAGACAGATCCAACTGTCTGACGATTACATACATACATAGTTACCAGAGACAGAAAAACAACATGTGGGCTTTTGAAACCCAGGGGCCTCCTTAGTGGTTGCTCAGAATCTCATCTGGTCAAACCACACCCTAAAGTAAAACCTCACCTCAAGAATATTTATATATTTTTCAGAGCCAGAGGGCATCACAACCCTTGAGATCCAGTGTCTCATTAACAAAAGGTGTGAGCCTTCCTACAAATCTTCCTAGGCTCATTAATGGATGGGGAAGATCTTCTTTAATCACATTATTCAATCAGAAGTACTTGATTATACTAAAACAAAAAATGCATTATCAATGTACAGTTACACCCCTAATAAGTTGCAGGTGCCCTGGGAACTTTGCCGAATTCTGTTGACATTACAATAAAATTTGCCCTTCAACTGGAAGGACCCCACCTTACAACCTGACATTTCAGGATTCCCAGAAAACTCGAACTGTATCAATAACAGAGCACTCTTTTCATAAGGTGTTTCATAGGTTGCCAGATATCTTCCTCTTGTACTCTTAAATATCTAGTATTTATATATTATCCTGGAGATATTTTGGCATGAGCCTGCTGCTATTTTCTACATCTGTCACTTATTCCCTTTGGTACGACAATGACTCCATTACTGAAATTTACTTCCACCATGCCATGAAATTCCTCTTGTCTCCTCTTAGTCTCTTCTGCAATTGACAATTCCTCTGAGATTTTCACTTTAATAACCCTTCAGCCACCTTTTAAAGTTGTAGTGCTATTCAAAATGCAATAGGAAGTCACAGTAGGATGTGGACTTAGATTTATCCCTCATAAAGACAAAGTTTTAAGTAAGTGTTACAGACATTATGTGAAATTTGTCCTTTTTTAATGACAGTGTATTGTGTAAAGCTGTGTGTGTGTGTGTGTGTGTGTGTGTGCGTGTGTGTGTGTGTGTGTGAGATCAGTCAAGGTATACAATGAATCATAACAAAGGCTTTTACTGAAATATCCCAATAAAAAAGTAACATTTATACATTTGTGCCATAAATCTTGACTTCAATCTCTTAAAAGCACATACCATCAAGTAACAAATATATATGTAAGGGATATTTAATTTATTACCATGTTCATAGAAGCAGCATTGAATTTTTCACTCATTTGCCACTAGACTTTTCCCCTTTATATAAAAGAGTTGAATAAAGTGATTTTCATAATTCTGTATATAACCACTATTCATTCATTCAATAATACCTGGAATTCATTGTGGATATTCCTTATACATTTAAATCTTGAGTTTATTTACTTTAAAATACTATATATTTCTTTTTTGACATTCTGCTATGTGAAAAATCCAAAGAGATAGAGTTTCTTAGTCATTAACAGTCAATTTATTAATTAGGCTACCTAATAATAAATTGATAGTGATTTTTCTTGAAAACTAAAGAAAAAACTATGGAAACACAATGTTTTAAATAGGTTTAGGAATGAGGGTGCCCTTGACAGGTGATAATCAACACTTATTCTTGGACAGTTGAAGAGGAGGTGGGCTAAAAGTCCTCAGCTCCTCCTTCTGAGAACATGGCTTGATCATGAGATTCAACCACCTCTAGCAATCTGGACAAAAGAATCCCTCTCTACCTTAACACTCTGGTTAGTTTTCTCCTTCATGACCTGGGTGAACCTAAAATTCTAATGGAGGGGCACAAGAGCATGGGCTTATTGCTTTGGGGCAGGATTTCACATACATGAGATTTTGTTTATACTCTAAACAGAAATAAGGTCTCTTAGTTGGGTGGGGTCGAGCCCAAGATTGAGGAACCTGTTCCTCTAAGATTAGGGAAATTTCATCTTTCACCCATATCCTCCAGAGACTGACAGACTAAGCTAGTCAGGTCACTGAATGAGGAAATAAAAGGAAAAATCTTAATCCTGTTTTAATAATTAGTTATTAATATAATAGAAAATGATTTCCTTCAATTCATTTTTTTAAATTTTGAGTTCCAAAGGTTCTTGCTTCTTTCAGCTTCTCCCCCACCCACTGAGAAGGCAAGTAATATAATTACATATGTGAAGTCATGCAAAACATCTTTCCCTTTTAGCCATGCTATGACAAAAAAAAAAATAGAAGAAAAATAAAGAGTTCAAAATAAGACATGTTTCAATTTTCACTGAATTCAGTTATCTCTCTGTATGAAGATACAGCTTTGTTCATCATGATTCCTTCATAATTGTCTTCTATCATTATATTAATCAGAAGAGCTAAGTTTTTCATAGTTGATCATTACTACAATGTTGCACTCTGATCTCCTGGTTCTATTTACTTTGTTTTGAACTAATTTTTTGGTGGAACAATTTTCTGTGACACCATTCCCCTCATCATGTCTTATAGCCCAATATTATTCTATTACCATCCTATCCCAAAATTGTTCAGTCATTCTCCAATGGGGGAGGGGGCATCTTCTCAATATCTAATTCTTTGCCATCACATAAAAAGCTGCAATAAATGTTTTTTATACATATAAGTCCTTGTCTGTCTCTTCTGATCTTTTTGAGATACAGACTTAGTAGTGGTATTGCTGGGTCAAAAGGTAGTAATAGTTTTATAGGCCTTTGGGCATAGTTTGTACTTCAGAATGGTTGGACCCATTTGCAACTCCCACCAACAGTGTTACTGAGTTTCCCACAGCCCTTTCAGCATTTATCATTTTCCTTTTTCTCTCAAGTTATGCCAGTCTATAGGTATGAGGAGGTAACTCACAGTTATTTTAATTTGAATTTCTCTAATCAATAAAGATTTAGAACATTTTTTCATAAAAACATTGATATTATTTTTCTTCCTCTGAAAACTGATTTTCACATCATTTGACCATTTAAGAAAGACTCTGATTTTGTATACATGAGTCACTTCACCATATATCTTACAAATGAGGCCTTTCTTCTACATAAAAACTGAGTCAGATTTAAAAGAATACAAGTCATTCCCCAATTGATAAATGGTCAATGGATATGAATAGGCAGTTTTCAGAGGAATTAATTAAAGATATCTATAGTCATATAAAAAATGCTCTTAATCACTATTGAACAAAGATTTATCAAATCTCTACAAATCAACAAATCTTTAAGGAATCAAAACAACTCTGAGTTACCACATCACACCTATCAGATTAGCTAACATAACAAAATAGGAAAATGATAAATGTTGGAGAAGAGATAGGAGAGTTGAAACACTCATTCATTGTTGGTGAAGCTGTGAGCTGATCCAACTATTCTGGAGAGCAATTTGGTACTATGCCCAAAGGGCTACAAAAAGGTGCATAACCTTTGACCCAGCAATATTGCTTCTAGGGCTGAATCCCAAAGAGAACATAAAAATGGGAAAGGGTCCCACATGTACAAAAAAATTTATAGCAGCTCATTTTTTGGTGGCCAAGAACTAGAAATTGAGGGAATACCCATCAATTGGGGAACGGCTAAACAAGTTGTGCCATAAGAATATAATGGAATATTATGGTGACATAAGAAATGATGAAGAGTCAGACGTCAGAAAAACCTGGAAATACTTCTAAGAACTGATGCTTAGTGAAATGAGCAGAGCCAGAAAGAACATTAAACAGAATAATAGTTAATATCTGAGGACTGTTTCTAATAGACTAAGCCCTTCATAGCAATGCAAGGACATAAAACATTCCCAAAGGGCTCTTGAGGCAAAACGCCATCCACATTCAGAGAATGAATCAGAACATAGAATGAAGTAGAATATATTTTCTTGTGTTTTATTTTGAGTTGCTTTGTTTTTTCTTATGATTTCTCCCATTTGTTTTAATTCTTCTATGCAACATGACTAATGTGAAAATGTGTTTAATAAGAATGTATATCTAGAACCCAGATAAGATTGCATGCCCTCTGGGGGAAGAAAGGAAGAGGGAGGGGAAGAAAATTTAAGACATGTAAGTCATTGTTGAAAACAAATAAGTTAATTAAATTTTAAAAAAAAGAAATGAGGCCTTTATAAGATATTGTATGATTCCATTCCTCCCAGTTTCCTGCTTTCCTTGTAATTTTGGTTACATTGATTTTGTTTATATAAAAACATTTTTAATTTCAAGTAATCAAAATTATCCTTTGTACTTCCTGTGATCCTCCTAAAGAAGAAATCTACCAAAGTGATAAAATGGCTGATTTTATTTGCAGAATTAATAGCATGCTATTTACATAGACATAGTGTTACTCATCTGCCGTTGGGATATGGCACGTGCTTTGATATTTTAATTTTCTTTGGTTTTCACAGGTTTTTGCCAGAACTTTTCACAAAAATCTATTCACTCCTTTTTCTTCTTTTTCCCTCTGTATGTTGACATACATTGCAATATGGCTGGGAAGGAAAAACATTATGACTCCTTGTTTCTAACTTGAGGAATATTATTGCTACTTTAAAAATAAAGTGCATTTAATTTTGGCATTTATTCAGTCTGATATTGTTACATGTAAAAAGAGATTCCAGTTATGACAGCTCAAAATAGTAGATGCTTCCTCTAACTGGCAGAGTTAGAAAATGCTAGAAACTTTAGAAGTATATTGCTTTGAACCTTGTATTTAGCACTAGTACAGAGTCAAAAAGCTCTATTAATATAGATATTCTAAGGATATTATTTCTGTGTATTACTACTTACTTCACCCATTTCTTTCTACTTTCAGCTTGAACTTGAAAATCAAGGTTATCTATAACTTTCCAAATAAAAGAGATGTATGTATAATATGTTACTACTTATTTCTCCATACTCCCTAGAGAAATAGAGGTAGAAAGGGACAGAAGAAATAGAGCTTCTCTGTAGTTGCTCTTTTGGGGTGGATGGAAGGAACAGAAGGTAGGGTTATCATTTTCTTATTTTTAAATAAGAACCCCAGATGGTTTCTGTGCAATACTTATTGCCTCTCTACAGGGAAGACAGAGGGAAGGAAAAGGAAAAGAAGCCACCCTTTCCCAATGGGGAAGCTCTTTCATTCTTGCCTGCCAAGACCCAATAATAAAAGAGAATAATCAGTAAACCTTGCCACCTTCTGGAATAGACATATATATGCAAGGAAGTGTTGGTCTATTAATCTACATCCTGACCATTTCAGGGACTTAATTACTTGAATGTGACATTGATTTCAAGCTTATTCTATTGAAATCATTGAAAATTGAGTTGTATTTTTCTTCCAAAAATGGCAGCATGAAACAACAATATAAAGAAAGACAATAAGAAAGGGTAATTTTCTATAAGAAGGAGAATTCAAGAAAGCATAATGTTCTATTTTAGATTTGATAAATTAATCTAGCCAAGTACATAATAAATGGAAAACTTGCAGGTCAGGAATGATACAATTCAGGAAAGGATTCCAGTGAGATTCGCTTCTTTCTGAGTGTATTGGTGAAACACAAAGAAAAGGCCAAGAATGCTGTAATATATGAGCCCCCCGTTATCATTACACAAATTGGCAGTGAAACATATTGATCAGTTGTCATGTTGCCTTCTTTAAAGAGGATAAACTTTATGGGGACAGGAATTGTCTTGTGTGCTAATGTATGTACTCCAAGTTTCTTGCACAATCTCTGGAACATGATGAACAAATGTCTTTTTCTTTTTATTGTTCACACAAAACTTCAGTGCCAAAACCAAGAATACATGGGTAAACTGGGGGAAATTACAACTGCTAATATTTGTATAATACTTTTCAATTTGCAAAGTGGTTTACATGTGTATTGCACAGCCTCTTTTCAGTTGGAACACTATGATTACTAAAAGGGACAGAAGAAAAAAAACTTAGGGATAGAAAATTAACTTTTGGGTAAAGAAAACAAAATAGAGCAAATCATGAGGGATGTAAAGTAAAAACCCCTGTCATTTGTGAATAATGAGCAAATTGATTATTTTCTTATTATGTTAATAACCCATTTTGTATACAAAACACAAAGATCCTCTTTTTTGATTAATGAGCAATTATCAGTAGTTTGTTTGTTTGTTTTTTCTCTTTTTACTTCCTCTTTCAAAGTCCAGACTTTAGGCCAAACATTGAAATATTCTCCTCAATCTTGGGTGGACTCTACTCAACTGGAAGAGTTTATATCAGATTATAGCAAAAAGAGAATCTATTCTAGGTGAATGTGAATTCCATCCACAGTTCAACAACTTTAATGGTCAGAATGGAGATAGATTTCTTTGTCCAGATAGATGGAGACAGCTGAGGCTTATCAAGCCATACCCTCAGCAGAAGGAGCTAAAGACTTTTTGCACATTTCCTCATTACATGTAGATAACCAATCAGGTTGAATTTCACACTCAAGGACATCTCATTTTCCAAAAGTATTTAAATATTAAATAGCCTCCATTCAGGGTCCTTGGTTACCAAGAGAACAATTGACTTCAATTTGTTGATTTTTTGCTAGCCTAATTAATAAATTGATCATTAGTTAAGGAGAAAAATTCATCTCTCAGATCTTTCATTCATCTCAATAGAATAGTGGTTAAAAAGTAGAAAAACTTTATAAATGAAAACCTATTGAAGTCCATGTATGATTAAGCACAATTTGTCAATTAAAATATAATAACAGGCTCATTACAACTTAGAGGTTCTCTCTGAGAGCCAAAGAAGAACTAGAGCTTCAGAACTTTATGGTAAAACAGTTCATTTGTGTATGGCTGATTTTAGAACTGGGGATAGGGTGACAATTCATGATCTGATAAATCAATCAATTGTCTGAAAACTATGAGAAGATTTAAAGGACCAATATTTTCATAACTGGCTGAAATTTGAATTTCCTGAATTTTACCATTGTTAGGGGAAGTTAAGTCATTTACAACTAGGATTTTCTAAATTGCACCCTTAGAGGCCATGAAGAACCCAGTAAGAAAGAAGAGAGCGAAAACAGTTAAGAAGGAAGCAAGAGCTTAATTAGAAGACTCTAATAGGAAAGATCAGCTAGTGGGAAGGCTATGGATATTGCACTGATGAAACTACTGATTGGAAGATAAGCATGTTTGGTAATGAGTAAGAAAAGGCTGAGAGCTGGCTAATGGGAGGAAAACTGAATTATGCTGATGTTTCAACTGTTGTACTTGGAGGAAAAAAAAATAGAGAACTTTCAAAAGTGCCTACTTATCCTCTCTGTTTTGAGAGAGAAAAGCAGAGAAAAAAAATTTGTATTAGAATAGACTGAAAGGAAAATACAGCATCCTGTTGAGTGAATAGCTGGCTGGGTTTGTTTGCATTGCCCAGAGTCAACCTGAGAAAATTTGCTGAAAGTGTTGTTGACTCTGACCAGGTTCTATTTTTTTTTAATTGATGTGCCTACCAGTTACTTTTCTTTAAGTATGTCCCCCTCTTCCTTATAGATATTATGTGTTTTGATTTTTGCCAGTAATGACTAAGAGAGATAGAGAGACAAAAATCAAAAAAAATATCAGAGTAACTCTCAATCTGGGACTGTAAGCCATGATGTCCTTGGGCTATGTAGAAACAAAAATATGACCAACACAAATCTACTTCTCTGATAATCTATTTCCTTCTGATCTCTTTCTAGGTAAATGTACTCCTCTTCTGCTATTGATCTGATGAAACAATGCCTTAAAAAGATATTGAGAGCATTGTGTAATTATAGGAACAAGCAGTTCTCTCAACCTAAAGAGATCTGAAAAACTTCAAGTTGACAATGTTGGCATGGGAAAACAAAAACAATCAAAAATCTCAACTACCTCTTTACACAACAGGTTTCTGTTGAAGAATCACAATTTAGAACCTGGTCAGAGGACAATCTATTCCCTTTACCCTCATAGAGATGCACAATGGAGGCATCCTTGAACTCCTGCAAGGTAACTTTCTCTTGCCATATAACCCAGGAAATTTCAATCAGTTTTTGTATGAGCAATGGTCCCCCTACCTTGTAAATCTCAGCTGGAATAGAATCAGCCCCAGGTGCTTTGCCACATGAAAGGAGCCTAATGACCCTCAAAACCTCTTCTTCAGTTGGAAGTTCAACTAAGGAGAAATTGACTTCAACCTGAGGTAAACAGTCATTGGCCTCAACATTGATTGATGATGGTCTTTGAGAACACTATGGAAGTGTTCAGCCCATCTCTCTAGGATCATGCCCTTATCACTAATCAATGTGGCACCATCAGCACTGAGTGGTTGTGATGCACCATAGGTTTTTGGTCTATAAATAGCTTTCAGGTAATCATAAAAGCACTTTGGATTGTCACTATCAGCATAAAATTGAATTTCATCTGCCTTCTTGGTAGTGTAGTTTCCAGGGATGCATACATTGACAATGAGGTTGATACCCACATTGCCAGAGCTTTGGGAATGTTTGGGAGGTTCTGAATAAAACTTTGGGAGAGAAGAGGTATTAGACTGACTACCAAACTGAAGGTCTACAGAGCTGTTATGCTGACCTCATTGTTCTATGCCTGTGAAACATGGCCAGTCTACCAATGTCTTGTCAGGAAATTGAATCGCTTCCATTTGAACTGTCCTAGGAAGATTCTGAGAGTTACCTGGCAGGATAAAGTACCAGACACCAAAGTCCTTGCTCGAGCTGAACTGCCAAGCATTTAAACTATGCTTCAGAGAGTGCAACTCCAATGGCCTGGCCACAATGTTCAAATGCAAAATGTACACTTGCCAGAAAGACTCTTTTATGGAGAACTCATATGGAGCAGGCAATCACCTGGTGGTCAGAAGAAGAGATACAAGAACACTCTCAAGGTCTCTCTCAAGACCTTTGGATTTGACTATGCAACATGGGAGACACTGGCACAGGACTGCTCAGCATGGTGTGCCCACATAAGAAAGGGTGCTGTGCTCTATGAGCAAAGCAGAATTGAGACAACACAAAATAAATATAGGATGTGCAAATTTGGAGTATTCACCCCAAATATTCACGTGGACTATCTATTCCCAGTGTGTAGTAGAGCATTCCAAACTCATAGTGGTTTGATCAGCCACAGTCAAACTCACTGAAACTTCATTTTATCATTTTGGTCCTCTTTGAAATGAAGGACAACAACCATGTATATTGATGGGAGAGAGTGAAACAGGTTCATGTACTGAGCTTTTTTGAGTTATAGGGGTGCTGGGACCCTGAGATATCAAAATATGGGTCCTAGCTAAATGAATTTGACCCAAATCTTCTTTCAGCCAAAGAAAAATGAGGTTTTTTAAAGATCCATCACATTGGCCAGGCTCTTAAGAAATCTAAGTATTCTTATCACCAATACAAGCAGGCCAGATTGAATCTGAGCACTTTCATGAAAACAATATACAAAAGGACTCTGGGAAGGATCTAGGAACAGCCAAGTAGTCTGGGGTGACTGGAGGAGAGGTCTAGGGAGGATCTTGATGGGAATAGGGTGTAGCTAGGATAAAGGGTGGGAAGTAGCTGAAGGCAATCTGGAGACCACAGAGAATGGAGGGAGTTTGGGTAGAGGCTACTGAAAGGTCAGTTGAGAGGATTATTGGAATGAGAAGATAACTCAGGCTAATGCCACAGACTTGACCATGTGAGGAAGTTCATGGTGAGTTGGGGGGGGGGGAGGGTTTGGAACCTGTACACCATTAGAGCAATGCTTTGATTATCACTCAATTTGTTTTCTATTGGGAAAGTGCAATATTACTGATAATTCCTGGTTTTGCCTTATCTTTAAAAAATAAGTGTTTTACGTGTAGGAGTTGGTGATGTTATGCTGCCTGATTTTTGCACAAATGAAAAGCATACTCTTAAGGGTTCATAAGTAAGACTGGAAAGTAGTGAAATTGTGTCCACCACAACACACAAAGATCTGGGTTTCAGTCCATCCTCCATTCAGTTGTCAAAATGACCTTTTTAAAGTGTGTATCTGATGTCACACCTCTTACTCAATAAACCTTGTCACATCCATACTCAAATATAAAATGTTTGACAATCAAAGTTGTTATAACCTGCCCCCCCACACCCACACCTTTTGAGTCTTCTTACATCTTAGTCACTTCTCCACATTTATTCTGCTATCCAGTGTCACTGAACTTTTTCCTGTTCTTTAAGCAAGATATCTCATCCTTTGACTATGGCCATTTTTCCTGGCTGTCCTTTATGCCTGGAATGTTTTCCTTTCCTTGTTACCACCCCCTGGCTTCCTTTAAGTAATAGGTAAATTACCTCCTTCAACAGAGAGGTTTTCACAACCCACTTCCCCCCATAATTCTGGTTCCTCCTTTCTGATGATTATTCTAAATATTCCAAATTTGTGTGGACATCTCTAGTCATCCTGATGAATACCAGGTCACTGGACCCAGATGGCTCAGGAGATGAAAGGGAGGCTGGTGACCTTGCACAGCCCTCCCTCACTCAAATCAAAGTCAACTGCAAGCCATGTCATCATCTTGATGTCATGGTCCTCTTTGGGAACAAAAGCAAAACACAACTTGTATAAAGCCTTTTTGTACATAGTGGTTTACGTGCCCTCTCCCCCACTAGATTAAGCTCCTTGAGAGATCCAACTATCTTTTAACTTTCTTTGTATCCTAAGTACTTGGCACAGTGACCAGTACCTAGTAAAAACTAGGTGAATGTTTATTGACTGACTGACCAACAGACTATGCTCAAGACCCTGAAAAGTTTGTAGATGAACTGTGGGATGGCGATCTTTTATGGGAACACCAAACTAGCATGTATGGTGGCAGGTTGGAATGACCTAGTCAGTGCAGACGAAGAGAAGGTGACTACAATCCCTGAAAGAGTTACACATATATTAGCTGATTTGATTCTCACAGTAAATTTTTGTAAATATTAATATCTTCCATTTTCAGGAATTAGAAAGTACATAGCAAGCTATTTGCTCCTATGCAACTCTTTAAGATAGCTTAATTACAGATAATTGGTTGCTTAGAATTGATAGAGATAATTTTCCCACCTAGAATTTCGTACAGTGATGAAATAACAAAACAAGGACCCAAATTTCAGACAAGGTCCATCACTTACCCAAAGCTGTGCCGCTGTCATTGACAGAGCTTTAAGACTTTAATCCAAGTCTTCAGATTCTAAAACCAATGCTCGTTCTCAACAGTATTCACTGGTGGACAGTATGAGCCATGTTCAAGAGAGCTATGCTGCTTGGTGCTTCTGTTTTAGGCATTCTGATACCTAATTCTAGGCTTTAGAGAGAAAATTGTTGGAAACTGTACATGGTGTCCCTGGTTTCAAAATTACTCCTTAGCGATGCAGCTGAGGATCATAAATCAGAAACTCATATTTAGAGATGTTAAGAAGGCCATTCTTATCCCCAAAATGAAGACGCAGATGAATGCAAAAGAAACAAAGATATAAGTAAAGTTATCTTCAAGAGAAATAATCTGCTGCTATGTATTATCTGTAACTCAGGGGAATCCTTTAGCCAATTAAATTGTAGCAATGGGACCCTGGGAAAGGGAAAATTGAGTTCAACTGGACTGGCCTTTGGAACAAGCAGATAACCAAGTAGTCTGAATGAAAAATTCATCTGTTTCATTTGTCAGGCACCAGGTGTGATGAAATTGAAAGATCAATTCCATGTGGTCATAAGATCCTCTGGGTCCATTAAAATGGAGTAAATTTTTCAGCATTCATTCAAAAGTTAGCATCAGAGAGACTAAGTTAAAAATCAATGCTGCTAACCTTGAGTAGAGATAGTGAAAGAAATAAAGAATCTTCACTTGACCAAGAAAACCAGAAACTCATATTTTAATTTTTTTTTCCATTCTACACATGCATTTGTTTTAAAGAACTCTGGGATAGCTGAACAACAGTTACTATATTTGATTGTTCCAAACATAAGTGATATGAGCAGTTATTTGATATTTTAAAAGGCTTTGTAAATATAGAAGTAAAAACATCTCTTAGCACAAATATAGCAGAATACCTGGGAGACTGTCAAATTACTTTTCAATGCTTTATCTATTCAGTCTTTACAAAAGTCTTTTAAAAAATTCTAAAAATGTTACTTTGAAATATATGAAATAGAAACAATAGATCATTAAGTGTGTGGTTATTAGCATATCAACAAAACACAAATAATGTATCAACATTTTGACTCAATTCAATATGTATTTATTAATCCATTATTTGAGTATTTTGGAAAACAGCATTCTTGGTACTTTTATTTCCTTTTAATTTTAGTCTTGTCTTTTGAAATATCTGTTTATGCTCTAGGTTTTAATGAGTTTTCTTCCTCTTGGAATTTTTGACGGTTTTAGGGATTTTTTTGGTTGTTTTTGTTTTGTCCACTGATATTCTCCTGTTTTTCATTTTTCCTATTTCTCCTTACTTTGCTGGTGGGTTTGCTCCTGAGATTGTACCTCAGAGTTTTCTCAGCATCCTCCCATACTGACAAATTCCCATGTCTCTGGCTTCAGTTCCTGCTCCAAGTAGTTATATGTGTATGTGTGTAAATATGTATCTGTGTGCATACACACACATTCACACATATTACATACACACACATATGTGACACTGGCCCCAGCTGGGTCATATTTCTCTTTCCCCAGGAGGATAGTTAAGTCCCACAAACTTTCCTTCCCTGCCTCAGTACCCATCTATTCTATAGTTCTCTGGCTGGGCTGAGAAGGAGCTTTGTGGAAGTTTAGCAAAGCATGGAGTGGGTGTTCTCGGCATACTTCTGCCGCACTGAACTTCCCTAATCAGAGTAGTGCCAGAGAAAGAAGGAAACCAGATCCCCATCCTCTATGAGTGGCTCTGCCAGTGCCTAAAGAAATCTAATGCAATACCCTCTGATTACTGCAAATGAACAAAGGGGAAAAGACGTTGGTGGGACATACGGGCAGAGATTACAGCCACAGCAGAAAAAGCTGTGTGTTCCAAAACACATACCTCTGCATTCTTTTATGCCCTGTCTTAAAATGGAAACTAGTGGTGAAGGGGTAATGAGTAAGAGTTAATGACTCACATTCTCCACTGTAAATTCAGAAGACTGTTCTTTTGTTGGATTTGTTACTTTGGTGTCCTGTGGAAATAAATAAATGTAATTATTTCACATAAGGGGAACATTCCTCTTTTTTTTTTTTTTTTTTGGAGAGCTAATGGAGACTGTACCTGTAGTTCCCAAGCTAGAGAAGCAGAGAAGAATAAGCACATGTTAAGCATCTACTATGTGTTAGGCACTATGTTAAGCACATTATAGATATCATATTGCTTGATATAACCCATGTAAGATGAATATTATTATATTCCCCATTATACAGTTCAGGAAACTGAGGCAGATAAAGTTTAAGCAACTAGTCAGTGTTTGGAACATAATTTGAACTGAGCTCTTCCTGACTCCTACTGTTCCATTCACTGGGCCACCTTTACACTTGTAGGATATATCTGCAGAATTTGTGGATGAGCGTTCCTTTGATTCAGATAGGAAAGATTCACCTAAAATTAAGGTGAGTGCCAAAATAAAGCAACCTAACAGATGTACTTTAAATAATCACAGATAGGATCCTTTTAGAAAAACTTAAACTACATATAAATAATATTTAGTAATGTCTATGACCAATGGAAAAAGGAGAATGGAGAGTGTGTGGAAGGGGAGAAAAAGGAGATGAAAATAACAGATTGTGTTATATGTTTGTAGACTGGTACCATTTGGACAAAGGGTGTAATTTTTCTTGATTGAGTCAGTTCTGTTTTGTTTTTAAGACAGAAACAATTCCTAAAATGAAGTAGGATTGAGAAAGCCATTTTGATTTGACAGTTGGGATTACATAGGATAGAGCTTTGAGATGATGATTAAAAACTGATTAACTCTAGAAAATCTCCATTTTGGGGACAAACTTTTAAAACTAGAAGTTGAAAAAATATCAGGGGCTGAACTATGTCAATACAGGGTATTTTTTCATTAAAAGGAATCTTATAACAGTAAAATGTAAAGTCAGAAAAAAGCTGTAACAATTACCTTTAAAAATGGTTTGAGAATTCAATGAGATAATATAAGCAAAGTCATTTGCAAATCATAAAGGGATGTACATATGTAAAAGTATATTTGTGTGTGTATATATATATATATATGTGAATATTTAAGTATTTATTCGTAAGTGTAAATTTATGTCTATCATGTATGGGAATGTAAAAGTATGTGAATTGTTCATAAAAATAGATGTCAAAAGCTGAAATAATTCTAAAAAAAAAAAAAGTCATTGATAAAGTAGAGACAGACAGAAAGGAAATGTGGTCCTTCTTTTCCAGATTCTGAAAGATTTATATCATATAAGATTTTGACAAAGATTTCTGCATAGCACTCACACACAGAAATAATCTGGAAAAGGTACTATGCACAATAACCTTAATGGAACTTAAAACACAAGCTTGGGTGGACTGTAATCAAAACCTGGTTGTGGTAATCCAAATCAAGAATGCTTTGGGTGAATCCATGACTTGGGGGAACCCACAATTCCTGTAGCCACCTCCAACATTCATAAAGTGTCACTGAGGTCAGATGAAATTCTAGATGTAGACAACCATTAATCATACAGGCATGGATTTAAGTAGCAATAGCAGCAGCAGCAGTAGTAGTGGTAGTAGTTTTGTGTTTGTCCTTCGTTGTCAAAGAAGACTACGCCATCAGAGAAATGATGACATGACTTGGACTTGACTTTGTTTTGAGTGAGGGAGGGCTGTGCAGGTCACCAGCCTCACTTCTCCTCCAGAGCTATCTGAATCCAGTGATTGGATATTCATCAGGATGACTGGAGATGACCTAGGATGCACTGGGAGACCTTAGCCCCTTTAGGGAAAGGTCTATGCAGGTATTCACTTAGAGTAAAGTAACGCCCATTCATTGAACAGGCCTGTTTAAGAAGTAGCCAGGGTATGGCCCCTTTAATGAGGTCAAGAAAAACAAAGATGTCTGGCTGGGTGGGAAATAGCAACAGTTACTACTGATAATCACTCTAAAGCTAGGAGGGTCCAGAGTAGCCATTAGGCATGGGCCCATTGGTGTCCCAGTTTCAGAGTGCAGTAGGTTTAAGGTTTTGGGAGTAGTAGTAGTGAGAGAGACAGAGAGAGAGAGACAGAGAGGGAGAGAGAGGGAAAGAGAGAGATGGATGTGAATATAAATATATCCATATCTATATTGGTAGCTTTGTATATGTATATAGGTATAAACACATATATGTGTGTGTGTGTGTGTGTACACACATATATATATATATATATACATATATATATGTATGTACACATACACAGTATCTATATACTATGTGTATATTCCTGAAGGGTATAATAAGTAATTTTTTTCTACATATCTATGTATTTCCCTTGCAAACAACTCTAATTTCATGCATCCCTGTCATTACTCTCTATATTCAGTGCTATTATTATTTCTTGTTCTTTCCGGTGGATCTGTACTACCCTAGTGAATAATTTATGAAAACATCCTGTAAGGGCAAGCGAAGTAGGATTTTTTGCTGTTTTTGTTTTAGTATAAAGTGCCTCTGATTGAATGATGTGGTTAAAGAAGAACTTCCCCACCCACTGATGGGCCTAGGAGGATTTGTAGGAAGGCCCACACCTTTATGTTAATGGGGTACTGGTTAAGTGGTGTGATGCCCTCTGGCTCTAAAAAGTGTATAAATACTCTTAGGGTGAGCTTTTACTTTGGGGTTTACTGACTGGAAGTGTTTTGTTTGGCCAGAAGAGACTCTGGCAAGCCACTAAGGACCCCCCTCCCCACCCACCTTTGAAACCCAGATGTTGGTGCTTCCCTCTCTGGTAACTAAGTATGTATGGTCAGACAGATTTCTGTCAATCTGTGCTGTATGTCAGAGAGTTTGGAAGCACTGTCTGCTGATTGAGATTTCTCTGTATTTTCCATGATACATGTGCTTGATAAAAGGAGATTGTTAAGCCCTCCAAAGTTGCCTTTCCTTTTATGAATACAGATTTAAGAATCTGTGATAGCAGGTCCCTCTGTGTATGTCGGAGTGGTTATGGTTACACAACCTTTCTATCATTAAGGCAGGTATATTTCCTACTTGAAGCTGAAATATTTCTGGTTTATTAGTCAGTTTAGGGTCAGTTTGACTAGGAATAAGCAATATTCTAACAGTACATACAAACATACATTCATAAACACCATATATATATATATACAAAATACCACATATATATGTATATATATACAAAATACCACATATATATGTGTATATACATATATATATGTGTGTGTGTGTGTGTGTGTGTGTGTATACATATATATACCCTAGTCTGTGAAGCGCAGCCTGAAATACCTGTACAGATGACTTTGCAGTTATGTAATTTATTACAGGACTTATTTCAGCCTATAAATTCTATTGTCTTTTAAATAAATTCATGTTACACTTTTCAAGAGAATGTAAAGATAGATATGTTAGAATCGTTTTTCAACAGTTGGTGGAAAAAATATGCCCATGTTTTTCACAGTTCATGTCTGAATTTGTCTACAGTTGGGGGTTAACTATTGATGACGGTAACTTGGAGAGGTAGCTAAGAAGAAAGTAAGAAGTTAGAAAGTTGAAAGTATGGGCTTAGACGGCTAAACTGAGACATTATGCTTAGAGTGATCTGAGAAGTTCAGAAAGTCCTACATAAAGAAATATTTTAAGAAAGGACTACAAGCCAAAATGTCATGGGATATCATTAATGAGAATAGTCACTTTGGAAAATAAATCAATTGAAATGATTAATTAGCTCTTTTTTTTTTTATTTGAATTAGCTATATCCTAGCTCTTGTCACAAATTTTGTCTGAAAAACAAACAAACAAAAACAGGTTTCAACAAGGCAAAATCATATTCTTCTGAGACATGCCTAATGTGAAGCTGCTAGTCTAGGAAAAATAAATAGATGAATATGATTAAAGTTTCTAGTAAGTGCCAGGCACTGTAACTAAGTACTAGGAAAGACAAAATAAATAAATAAATTCCTGTCAGCAAGTAGCTGCAGCCTAAATACCTAAGGTACGGTCATTTTCTGAACTTAATACACTTCAGATGGAAGTGACTTTAAGATAGAAATTGTCCAGAATTCATACAGATAACACTGGGGTTCAAATGCTAATTCTGTCACTGATTCTTGATGCAGACTTTGGGCCAGTCCCTTTCCCTCACCAAGCATCAGTTTCCTCTTATATGAAATGAAGACAAGACTGGTAATAGTTATACAGGCAAATTGCTGTAAGAATCACTGGGAAAACATGAAGCACTACACAAATGTCAGCCATGACAAGTGAAAACCAACACAGCCACAGGATTTGCCAATCTTCTCTCCCAATTGCCTTCTTGGAACACAGTCAAAAAATCCTCCCAATTCTCACAGATAAATCCCTTGTGTCCTGAAGTAGATGGAAGGAAGTACAAAAGAGAGAAACAAATCTTTCATTCTTTAATCTGCCCACCATCATACAGTCCCTTGATCTTCTACCTAGCGGGTAAATGAATGCTAGGAAAATGTGTTCAGTGAAAGTTTAAAAAGCCATTACTCTGTAAATCCAGAGCACCTACTCTCATCCCCCTCAAAAATTGGGGAAAAGATGAATGTCATATTTTCCTTTGTAACTTGTTATTAGTTTTTGCCTTCTGTTAGAAATTCATTTTGGGAAGAGGAAAGAACACACAGATTTGTCAGCAAATATTTCAACTGAATGTCTTTAGAGTCAATAAGAAACTATCTAGTTTCAACTCTGTCCAACAAACCAATCAGTTTATTTCATTCATATTTTACATCTAGTGCAGCGATGAATTTCATTAATAAATCCACGTCCGCTTTGAATATCTCCCTGACTTTCAGTGGATTTCTCTCATAGAGAGAATTCTAAGCACCCATGATACATGCGTCTCCAGAGCATATACAGGTGCTGCTAGAGAAGGCAGCTTCTTTTCTATGTTTGAAATTTTTTATCTAAAAGAAAAGAAATCTCCATCTTTTCTGCCTCCCCCTTTTTCCCTGCCTCCCACTCTGAGTAACAAACCCTATGCACTTAAAGAAAAGGTTATATTTAAAGTAACGTGTTTGATTAGGTTCACTTGGCTAGCTTTCTATTTTTTCTTTCACTATTGTATTTTTTTGACGGTTACAAAGAATCCTCTAAGAGTTTTGGAGAAGGTTGATCAAGTGGTCAGACATAGTAAGCATTAGGGACCTTGCTTTGCAGGCTTCCATCTGATGGGCACTGTATATTTTGTTCATTTTTTTTTTTAGCTTCATCCTGTTATAGAGTTAGTGAAAACAGATGCTTTTGCTAGAACACTGCAGTTTGGTTTTTAACAGTTATAAAATTCCAAATCCCTGAAGGTATCATTTCTTCCAATCTCCACTTTAATAATAAATGGGCTTTTGAACAGTATGGGAAGTTTGACAAAACCCTTTTCTTTTCCTTTATGAAAATACAAATCACACTATGGAAACAAGAAAAAGAATTACGCTTTCAAACTTGGAACATTTCTAAAGGGGACATTTGGTTCAGTATTGTCATGTTCAATGGACATTTTTTGGGGGGGTTCCACAATAAAATAAAGTTCTTTGTCCAAGCTCATATCACCATGGACAAAAGTTTGCAAAGTGGACAAAAAATGGGTGATGTGGTTGCTCCCCTGGTTGCTGAATATGAAAAGGCTCCAACTCATTAATCTACATATGCATTTATATAAACACATCTGTATAATGTTCTCATATCACGTAACCTTTGTGGCAAGAGAAATAAGTATTTTAATAAATCACTATTTTTGATCATAAACTTCATAATTTTGTATTCCATTCATTTATTTCAGGGAAACCTTATAATAACTGACATGATTCATCTCTATCTACTTATATCTATATCAATTTATTGCACACAAATGTATGCATGTATATATATGCATATATACGACACATTATAATTATATTTTGTACAGTATTATATATTATTATTTTACAACTAATAATAGCTAGAATTTGTACAGCACTTACTAAGTGTCAGACACTATGTTAATAACTTCAAAGACATTATCTCACTTGCTCCTTACAAAAACCCTGAGAGATAGGAGCTATTATTATCCCATTTTGTATTTGAAGAAACAGATAAGTAGAGGTTAAATGACTTTCCCAAAGACACAGAAATAGGAAATGCCTAAGGTTTATTTGAGCTCAGGTCTCAGTTGACTCCAAGCCCAATTCCCTACCCACTGTACCACCCAGCAGCCTGGATCAATGAATTCACATTCATTAAATGTAGTAGCTATGTACATACAGAAAGTACTGATGATTGAGTCAATATGAAATATATATATGTCTGTGCATTTGGATCCACTCACACGTTCATGTGCAAACACCTTCTATTCATCAAAAAATCATGGGGACATATTTAACATGCTGGATTTTTTAGAAAGCCCTAAAAGCCAAGATAGGTGCCTTTATTTTCCCAGTTGTAGGCACATTTAAGAATCATGACAGATATTCAAATATTTTCTCAGGAGTAGGCTAATAGACAAAGATTATAATGAAATGATTTACTTTATTGGAAATTATTTTTAAAGACAATATAGTTAAAACTGCTTTATATAAATCTGTTTAGTACAGAGAAAGAGAGAGATAGAGAGAGACAGAGAGAGGCAGAGAGAGAGAGACAGAGAAAGAGAGAGAGTTCTAGGTTTCTAATAAACAACATCAGATCTTGATTGTTTGCAAATGTATTACACACTTTGTGGATTTCCCTATTCTATTTTAAACTGCAAACTTTCTCTTGCAACTGGTGCCCCTGGCCACGGAATAAGGAAGAACTTAGTTCAAATCTTATCTGAGACCATTCCTAGATGTGTATTCTTGATCAAGTCACTCTCTGCTCTCCTCAGTTTCATCAACTGTAAAATAGAAATAATAATACCACCTAACTCTTGTGTCCTTCCTTCCTTGCTGAAGACCATGCCTGCAGAGAAATGACATGACTTGCAGTTGACTTTGTTTTGAGTAAGGGAGGGCTGTACAGGTCCCAGCCTCGCTTCTCCTCCAGAGCCATCTGAATTCAGTGACCAGATATTCATCAGGATGATTGGAGATGACCCAGGATGCACTGGGAGACCTTGAGCCCTTTAGGTCAAGGTCTTTGCAGTTGTCACTTAGGGTGAGGCAATGCCCATTCATTGAATAGGGCTGTTTAAGAAGCAGGTAGCCCATGGCTCCTTTAATGAGATCAAGAAAAAAAAAGATGTCAGACCAGGAGGGAAACAGCAACAGTTACTATTGATAATTCTTAAGTTTATTGTGAAGGGTAAATGAGATATTTGTAAAAAGTGTTTAACACAATGCCTGGTGTAGTGTAGGCACTAATATAAATATGTCTTCCTGGCTTCCCCAGTATGGCACTATTGGAGAAAACAATGAACATGGAGTCACAGGAACTGAGTTTGATTCCAAGTTCTGCCTTTTATTATCTGGAAGTCCTTGGGTAACTTGTTTTTTTGTTTTTTTGTTTTTAACCTCTCTGGATCTCAGTAAATAAATAAATATGTGAATAAATAAATCAATATGCTCATGATGTTAAATAACATAGAAATTCCAATGAATCTGGATTTTAGAGCAGGCACTCTGACAGGATGCAGACCATATATTCTTTGTTTTTCTCCTACAAAAGAGAGGAAGGAAAGATCTGAGTTGGTTCATGAAAAGGGAATTGTCTCTGAATAGGTTTTCTGATTTCTGCCTACACCAAATGCTGGTCCAAAAAACTCGTTCCAAGAACTGCTTAGTTTTTAAATGTCCATCTTTAGGAATATGGTCAAAAGGCACCTTTAGCCTTTTATTTAGATGCCATTGAAAGTCATTGCACAAGCTCTGATTTGTTATTAGAGTCCCTGAATATGGCCTATCTCATCAACCTAATGAGTATAGGAAGTGGTATCGCCCATGGAAAAGAATAATTCCACAAGATATGGGCCAAATGAGAGAAGATTTCTCACTAAAACACAACCTAATGGTTGTTTTCCCATGTAGATAGATACCAGATATACAGACAGATAGGATGGTAAAGAAAAAGACACAGATCATGCATAGAGTACATACACACATATGTTTAAGTGTATACATACATATATGTATATATCTATACATTCATATACATACCTTTTGTGCTTATGCATTTACAAATATTTTAATTTCTTATTTTTTTGTCATAAGCAATAGAGATTGTTTTTTTTTAGTTGGGTGGGTTCGAAGTATGTATCTGGAACCTTCTAACTATGACTATGGGCAGTTCATTTTATTTCTCTCAAATTCAATTTTCTTAACCAAAAAAATAAAGAGAGGTGGAGTTAATAATGTCTTTACCTAACTTAAAGTGTGGTTGTGAATATCAAATGAAGAAACAAAAAAAAGAAACACATTGGAAGCATTGTTAGTATGAAAATGTCAATATTTGAAAAATGTCTTTGTAATGAAATGATTCTAAAGTAAATAGATTTATTTTAGAAAATGCAGCAGCGTCTTGTTGATTCACAATGCCAGTATATCAAGTTCATTCATTCAAGCTGTTTGTTTTAATAATTTTTTAAATGAAACTAATTAAGGAGTGGAAGCAATTATATCGAATAAGAAAGTAAACTTTTAACTGGTTTCTTTCTTTTTTCTGTTATTTTTTTCACAGACATCACATTCAGTGATACTAACCCACCAAATGAGAGCCAAAGTGATCAGAAATCATTTCTTGATAAATACCCTCATGTTTCCCTCCACAATACTAGCTGTAATCATCTAGAAACTTTCCTGCATGATTAAATTACACAATGAACAAAGGGTTCATTTGAAATGAAAATATAACATTTTTTTGTCCCAATGTGTCCCATAAACAGGACTGAGCTCCTCCAAAGATGCCTTGAATATCAGCTTCCTGGAATCTCAAAAAATATCTACTCCAAGCCATACCTGAACACTAGTTCCATCTACCTCACATTCCAGCAATGTTCTTATCACCTGTACTTAGACATCTCAGACCTTGAGTAATTGTTTATTATAGTCCTCTGCTCAGTAAGTTCAAGGGGTCACATCCTAGGACCAGCTTGGCTAGTGACCAATTTCTTAAGTCTCTCTTAGTCAAACTAGTATACTCAAAGTAGATTTGCCATTGGATCAAATTGGGATGATTTATATAAAGACAGGTTGCAAACCTCAGAGTTGAACAGACCCTGTCCAACAGACCATTGTAACCAGGTGGTTATACTAGTAATCACGTAACTTGGAGATGACAATAGAACTTCCCACCTAAAGACACAGCTGAGTGAACCTGAGGGCTCTAGGGGAATATAGGGTCTATGTGAAAGATATATATAGATTTATAATTTATTTATAATTAATTTATAATTAAAAGTATTGTGTTAGAGTATGGGAGATAACATTCCTAATGACTTTCCTATCACATCTCATAGATTGGGTACATTTCTGGGTATCTTATTTTAGAAAACACACCAATAACATGGAAGACCTTCAGTGGAGGGCAGCAAAGAGGGTTAGAGGACTGCTGATCATACTCTATAAGGAAAGATGAAAGGATCTAATGGTGTTTAACATGGAGAAAAACTTGGAGAGGTTGATAATGATCTTCAAGTATATAAAGGGATATTCTGTGGATTTTTCAGAATTGGAGACATGGGTGGATACTACAGATGATTAGATTTTAGCTTGAGGTGAGAAAAACCATCTTAGGATGTATAAACTGTTCAAAAGTGCTAAAGATTGTCACAGGATGTTGTGGGTTTTTCATCAATAGAGGTCTTCATGTGGTGGAATCTGGTTAAAGTTGTTTGGGATTCAAGGATATTATATAAAAAATTCCTGTTCAAAAACAGAATAGTCTATGTGAACTCCCATTCTTCTCTAGGATTCTGAAAATTGATGGCCTTATCAAGATCATTCAACATCCTGTTGATTTCCTCAATTATTGCTATTTCAACTATAATCTCAGAATAATATAATTGGAAGGTTGGGAGGAACCTCACAAACCATCTACTCTAACCCATATGTAAAAGAAATCCCTACTATAAGATAACATGGACAAATAGCCAACTAATTTATTCTTGACATCTCCAGGGAGGGGAAACCTACTATCTTTCAAAGCCTCCCATTCCACTTTTTGGCAGCTCAACCAGTTTGTGATGATATTGTAGAAACCCATTAAAGGGATCATTTGTCTTGCTCCATAGAACTGAAAAAAAGGAAGCCTTAAGTGCATTTCAATAAAAGGTATTCACTTTTTTTTGGCATGGATTTGAAGTAAAAAATCTTTACCCAGTTTATACCATATTGGTTACTTTAAAAAATGCAGCGTATTTGATAATGTTTGAACGTGTGTATGTATAGGTATACATGTGTGCATATATATGTGTATGTATGTATGTGTGGATGTGTATATATACATATATGTGTGTATTGCTATTTGGAAAATATTTCCTATGTGTCACTATAAAGTATATGGGAAATGAGACCTCATCTAAAATGTAAAAAACACCCCAAGATTGAGATTAGAAATAATCTCAGAAAAACAAGAATAAGACTGAAGTACCTTATAGTTTCCTTTTCTCTGAGTTTTGAGATTTCTCTCATTTACTTGTTTTATAGATTTATCTTGCCATTCTTTTCTTCCAGGAACATCTGCTTTATATGGATTGCTCAAAGGAACATCAAAAACTGTTCTTTTTTTATTAGAAAATCAAAACCGGCCTTCTACTCAGTAGAGTCAAAAATACTGCCATCTTGTTGTTTGATAAAAAATGATAACTATTTATGGTCTGAAGTTCTTCCTCCATGAGGCATTTCTGATTACTTTTTTTTGCCGATTCTATTTATATATTTTAAAAGGAATAGATTACTAAAATGTTTCTTAGTTATGGTATCTAACATGCAAACTCTGCTTTAAACTTTGCATTGCATTGTACATATGTTTCCTAATTTTGCTTAGCATAACATCTCTGTGAAGTAGGTGCTATTATTATCCCCTTTTTCACAGAACAGGAAACTGAGGTTGAAAATGGAGTGATTTGTCAGGGTCACACAGTTAGTGTGAGGTTAAATTTGAGCTCAGATGTTCCTGACTCCAAGACCAACCTTTTATCCACTCTGCCACCTAACTCTGTCTACCGACGTTACAAAATATTCAAAGACTCTTCCAGTGTGAAATGAGAGAACAACTTCTATATCAAGTAGATTGTAACTCAAGTGGTGTTTTTAGCTCAGGGAAAAAGAAAACTCGGGGAAATAAAATATTGCTGTTCAAATATATTTTTTCTTTTGGGCCCCAGAGGCAAAAACCAGGAACAATGAATGTAAGTTACAAGGAGGCAAATTTAGGTTTGATTTCAAGAAGACATCCTATCAGTTTGAGTTGTCCATAAATTGAAAGTTTTACTTAGAGACATGGTGCATTCTCCCTCCTTAGAGGCTGTTAATTAGAGAAAGAAGAACTACTTGTCTGGTTTAATAAAATGAGGATTCCCACATGAATGGATCAGAACAGATAGATACTTAGTCCATTTTAACTCAACATCATGATTCTGTGTATAGACATAAAGACTCAGTAAAGTTTAGTGGAAAGAACAATGAAATTTGGATTTAGGGTCAAAGAACTTGGATCCAAGGCATGCTATTCATGTGACCTTGAACAAGTCACTTAAATTCTTGACACTCCAGTTTCCTCATCTGTAAAATAAGGGAATTGAAGTGAACGACCAGTGAGATTTATTCATCATATACTGTGATCCTAAGGTAGGTAGAGGAAGATATTCAACCCATATAATGGGTAAGTTATTTATGCTTTGGAGTGGGGATGAGGAGAGGGGAAAATGGAAGCTCAAGTGATAAGTTTAATGTCTGAAAATGATAATTACAGTGGTGATCCTTAAGACAAATGACAATTATTTTATATTGAAATCCCCTTTTGTTAATGTTTGCATTTTGGCAAACTATGTAAGGAGAGTTTGTCTCTACACTAACCCCTAACAGAACTACATGGTCAATTAAGGATCATAGATTTAGAGTACAAAGAAATTGGAAGGATCCTAGTTCAATCCCCTTTTTATGGACTATAATGGAAATAGTACTTGTTCTGAAGTACCAGATTTGGTCCATGACTTCCCACTAATTAGTTAAACTACAAAGTTTGCTATTTTTTTCTTTCTCTTGGCACCTCACACCTATTTGGCTTGCTTTATCCAGTCTCTTTGGCTTCTGAAGGTCCCTTGATTCCTGGTTTTTTAGCTGGCTATGGAAATTCATTTAACTTTTGATATTTCCATTTCAGTATTTGCAAAATGGAAATGTTGATATCTGGACTATCTATCCCACAGTGGGCTATTATACTCAGAGATGAGATTAGCATGTGTCTACACACTTTGAGAAACAACTAATTGCTATGCACAAATAAGGTGGCAATATTATTAACATGTTCTGCTTGGCCCAGGACTAATAAGAACCAATAGTCAGGAAAATTCAGAAGAGAGGAAAGGAAACATATTTTTTACAGGAAGGATAATTCCTAGTGGGAGCAGGGAAAGGCAAAGCTGAGAAAGAAAGAGCAGAGGAATTCAACGGTGGCCAGGGTAGCCTGTTCCCAAGGGGACTGCAGGGTGATGATTCCCAAAGCCTAAAATGAGTGGGTGAATGAGTTTCTAGTCAGAGTTCAAAACCAAAAGAAAATGCTAAAGATAAAGGTGCTAGAGGCACATTGTCAGAACTCAAATTGCTTTCTGAAGTTTTAGGTCTTATTTTATTCATGAATCCTTCAAACCTGACACTGGCTGGTTGATGTGATGTGTGGACCCAAGTGATTCCTTGATCCCTCCTGCTGACTCAACCAGCCTCAGTGAATACAGGTCTTTAAAATCATTAACTATGTCATAATTACATTATTTCTTCTCAACAATCAAGTACCCTCAACTCAAAAACCCTTAAAAATATTCTTTGTTTATGACAAGAGAAAATTCATATTCCTTAAACCAGTATTCAGAAGACTAATTAGCTTTCCAATTGTATCTCACATCATTCCCCAATAACTCATCTGCCCCAAGCAATTAATACTGGTTTAAAGACAAGTTATGTTCATTCCAACCTTTAGACATAACACAGTGGAAAGAAAACTTGGCTAAAAGTAAGAAGCTTGGCTTTTGTTTTCCTTCTAATACAAGAATTTACACACTGTCTTACATTTTAAACATTACCTGTTCCCTTGGCATCTGGATCTGGTAAGCTCCCTGTGTGTGTGTGGGGTGGGGGGGGGGGGTTGCCTTCTTTATTATACTTACATGTCCAGAAGCTAACAGAGTACCTGTTACATAGTAGGTACTTAAATGGTAGTGGATTGAGTGATATCTGGGGGAGGAAGAAGTGGGAACTCAAAATGAACTCAAAATTTCCATCTAATGAGGGAGATCAGGTCAGTAATCTCATTTCTTACCTGGCTACACTGCTCTAAGACTTATGTGATTTATCCACCTTGCCTCAAAGTCAGTTATGTTTCCCACCTCCCCACCTCTCCCCCTCCCATCTTCAATTTCCTTCCTTTGTTGTCTTTACACATTAGATTAGAAGCTACCTGAAGGTGGGGACTGTCTTTCTTTTTTGTATTTGCATTCCCAGAATCTAATATAATTCTTGCCATATAGTAGATACTTAGTAACTATTTATTGACTATTGCCTATTTATTGCCTGTTTGTGTGTGTGTATGTGTGCATGTGTATATGTATATATGTAGATAGATCTATCTATCTATCTATCTATCTATCTATCTATCTATCTATCTATCTATCTATCACCCTTGAATATGAACCTAAGTTTTTTAGTTCACATTTCTTGGTGTATTTCCATATTATCATACCATATTTCCACACCAATGCCATCATATTTCCCAAGGACTATCACTTGGAATGCCTTCTCTTGTCTATTCAGTTCATACTCATCCTTCAAATTGGGATTCACTTTCTATCTCCTTCTTGAAGCATTTCTTGACATCTCAAATCAGAAATCTTGAAAAGTGATAATGGATCTGACAACACTTTGTGACCAAGAAATGTATGTAAAGATGTAATGGAGAATTGGTCAATGAAACCCTAGCTTTTATGACCATAAGTAATGCGTTCAGACTGATACAGTTTGCCACGTAAATATCAAAGTATATGAAGGTATTCTCTGATTCTTTTTTGTCTACTTCTTTCATATAAGGAAAATGTTTTCCTTAGGTTTCTGAGCTAGAAATAAACATGTAAGCAAAAAGTCCCACTAGTTACATCTTCCCTTCAGGGTTCTATAGATAAACCTGAGCAGATAATTCAATTGGCAAGAGCCTCCATTTAGGTGTATTATATGCAATATCAATATACAGTGATATGAAGGTTTACAGACGCTATTTTCTCCAAATTAGAGTGTAGCCAGGATGGAAAGAGACCATATTTAACTTTTTGGAGACTTTCACAGTTCTGCATTTTAGAGCTCAGTTCTCACTAAAAAAAAAAGTTTTAAAAAGCCTTTGCTTGCTATGAACTTAGCAGACAGAAAACATTCAAAGTATACTTGCATGTGAACTAAAAGATATGATATGATATATTTTATTACTTTAGTTCATCTTGTTTTAATAACATTATAATTTTTATATTCTGCACATCTTGACTTCATAGTCTTCATGTCATATGAAATGGTGATCTCACATTGAATTCATCTATCAAAATGCTTTTAGCAATTCCTTTTCTGATAGACAAATATTGTTGTCATTTCTTTACTACCAAAATAAAAAATGCCATAATTACTATTTTGTTAAATATTAGTCTTTTCTTCAATTCCTTAACATTTTAGGTATATGCCTGATAATATTAACAATAATTAACCCAGAAGTACTACTCTGGCATATACCTCAAATGTTAAGGAATTGAATTATATTAATGTTATTAAATGTTATTTAATATAACATATGAGGGATAATTATTGTCAGTTTAGTACCTTTGTATGCTCATAAAAATTCTCATTTCATTTTCTGATTCCCATTTACAAATGTAGGTGATCATTATGATACTTAGGATCATAGAACTATATTTGGAAAGGATATCAAAGGTCATCAAGTCCAACCAATATTTTATTATTTTATAAATGATAAAACAAAGACCCAGAGAAGTAATGCCAGTTGTTCAAAGTCACACAGCCCATGCACATCACTGGCAAAATTTGAACACAATTCCTCAGACTCCAAAGTCAATTTTCCATTCCAATGTGCTCTTTATTTATTATCTTACACTCAAAATTGTCAGGGAATCACACCTGCTATGTTGCCTTCATTGTTCTTTCATTATGTGTGTGTGTATGTGTGTGTGTGTGTGTGTGTGTGTGTGTGTGTGTGTGAAAGAGAGAAAGGGAGAGAGAGAGTGAGCGATGGAGGGAACGTGCACATGATCATTTATATTTTTCTTCTACACCTATGGTAGAATAGAAGTTCATTGATGGCCAGGAACCATTTTTGTCTAAAAACCATATTACTAAATTATAATGCTAATAGACTAATTCCAGACTTATGGATTTAATAAGCACATGATAAATTTCATACAATCAGAATACTACAGTATGGATGAGGAAACTGAGTTTGCAGCAACAGAACTGGTAAATATTACGTGTGATCTATTCCATACAACTCAATTAACCTTTTCACAGGGTTCCTTTACTCACACACAAAATTATTAAATTAGACATGATATTGATGATTCTTTAATGCTTCTCTCTTATTGCTTTCTACTTTTACACTCCCTACTCAGTTCTCATCCCTTTGTAATCTAACTCATCACTCAAGTCAAACTGCTTTCTTCAGAGCTGCCAATGATTTCATAAGTGGTAGATCAGGTGGCCTTTTTTCAGTTGTCATATCCTTCTTGACATCTCAATAGCAGTTAACATTATTAACTACTTTGTCCTGCCATTTTATCTTTACATCCCTACAAAAAAAATCTAGTATTATATATTCGGAATTGTACTGGTCTTATTGCCTTTCCAATTATCGTCAACATTAATCTCCTTCACACATTTGATTTTATAGTCAAATTTGTCCATTTGCTGTTGCCTGTAAATCTCATCACCCTACATTATGCCTTTGTATAGACTGCCTCTCAAGCTTGGGGAGGCTTACCATAATACTCTTCCCTGTAGAATTTCCCCACTGTCCTTCAAGGTTCAGATCAATTGCCATTTCCTAGGCAGCCAGGTTTTGATACTGATATTGATAGAGGTTTGAATTTAAAATCATAAAAACCTGAGTTCAAATCCTACCTTATAAGCAGCAACATCCTTGGTAAGTCAAATGACCTCTCAGCATCAGAGTCATCTTTTGTAAAGTTGTAATAATAATAGCACCTATCTCAGGAAGTTTTTGTAAGAATCAAAAAAAAAAAAAGACATGTAAAGTATTGTGCAATACTTAAAACAGTATACAAAAAGTAGCTCTTATTGTGGACATTAAATCTTATCCCTTCAATATCAAGTCACCCCCTCCTCAGCAATTTCTTTGTATTTATTTTGAATGTATTCAGTATTTCATTCTCTTCTTATACACTGATCCCCAAATTAAAAAAAAATAATAAGCTTTTTGCTTCTCCAGAGTCTACAATAATAACTGGCACCTATTATGTATTTAATAACTGTTAAATTAATGAAGGAATGACTAAGTGGAAATATTCTTACTTCTCCTTTTAAATAGTATTTATTTTCAGGAAGGTAAAGGAATTATTTAAGATAACTGATGATTCAGCATTTATTTAGTAAAGATTCATTGAATATGAATAAGTAATCTAGAGCAATGATTGTAAGATAAATTAATAAATGAGTGAATGAGCTCTCTGGTTAGGATCAAGAAGTCTTCCTCGAGAAGAAAAAGAATGATCTCACCAAAAGGAGCCAATTTTTAAAAATCCCTAGAGTTGTAGGTGATAGGAATCCAGAGACACACCTGTGGCTCCAGGGAGATATCTTTTCTATCATTTACAGTTTAATACTTGTCTCTCATAATTGCTTTTCCTCACTCTTTTCCTTAAATTCACCCCTTCTCTGTGCCATTTCAATATATCAACAGTATTTCAGCCAATTAGGAGTCATTCCTGCTTACATATACCACATAGAACATCATAGAGCTGGGTCCCATCCAAAAAAAAAAAATCCCAGGATTGATAAGATATAAAGTTACATAATAATACCTTTCTAACAGAGAGGTTAAAGAAAAAAAATGAGTTATCACCACAAGTAATGGATTCGTTTTCACTTAAGATCTTTAAACACAAGCTGGATTTCAACAATTTTTTGAGTGGGGCCCCATGTGCTCCCAAGTGTGGCCAAAGGCAGATTAAAATATACTTAGAAAATATTTAACAAAATAAATAAAAATACAATGGAAGATAAATAAAATTTTATTGTGAAACTGACTCAATATACAATCCACAAGGATCTTGAGGTATGGATTAGTTGCCCCATTTCTATTTATTTCACTGTTATAAAAGAAACCTTTTTTTTTTACTTATTTTTTTTCCTCATTATGGGCTGAAGAAGATGACCTGTGAGTTTGCTTCTAACTCTGACATGTGATTTCCAAAATGGATTTAATGATCTCATATAGTGACTCAAATTCTTTTGAGAGAGTAGTGCATGAAACTTAAAATACTATGGAAATGGGAGTTACTGTTATCCTTTTCAATAAAGGTTTTCTTAGGCATTCTTAAAAATTCAGTTGATTGAAAAGATGAAATTTGCATAGCAAATCTTAAGTATTACAATTGTTTGTTCCTCAGACAGATGATATGAATAAAATAATCTGGCTGCCTACAAATTTCCTTACATTTCTCTGAATTCCTCATATTCTTCATGTCATATAAAGTGGTATAATCATATTGAATTTTTAAACCAAAATGGTTGAGCAATTCCTAAACTGACAGACAATTATTGTTTTCATTTCTTTATGATCAAAACAAAAAATGCTGTGCTTAATATTTTATTAAATATTACATCTTTCCTTTATTCTTCAACATTTTTAGGCATATGCCTAAGAATGACATTTCTGAGCTAATTACCATTAGTTTGTAGAACCAGCTCCCAGAATAGTTGTTTTCAGAGGAAAATTCATTCTCACTACCAGACACTATTTCTCTAAACTATTCTGACTTTGTATCTGGTAATCAGAAAAAAAAAGAAGAAGAAGAAAAACTTGTCTGAGCTTTTGTGATACCATGAAAATTAAATTCAACTACAAAACTTCAAACTCCAAGCATAATCACACCATATTCAGCTTCATGGATAGATGCTCCTGTGGGTCCTCAAAAATTGCCTTTAATACCAATAAGCAATGGAAGCAACTTATCCAGAACCATGAACCCCACAGGTTGCTGAATTCTTATGCTCTAACTGATAACTAATGCTGGCTTAGCTCCCTGCTTGGCACATATCATGAAGAAAAATAATTTTTCCTACAGGATGGGAGAAGTGGAGAATTCTACTTGACTAGTCTTCATCAATAATAAAAAAAAGAACCCCAGAAATTATTTGTTTTCTTTTGTCAAATAACAAAAATAAATGTTAAAAATATATGGGTATATGTTTTATATCATAAGATCCTAGATTTAGAGCTTAAGGGAATCTTAGAGGTTATTGGATGGAACCCACTTATTTTACAGATCTAGAAACAATAGAAACAGAGAGGGTAACTTAACGACCTAAGGTCATCCAAGTAGATAGTGGCATAGTTAAGGTGAAAAGTCCTCTTACTCCAAATCCATTGTTCTAAATTACTAACATTACTATATTAGTAAATTTAATTAATTTTATATTAAATATTTTAGTAAATACAAGTAGAACTTCCAGGTAAGAGTGTGACCAGCAACATTTTAAAGGAATCCAGCTCTACCTTAACCACTCCAACAAAGTGAAACAGTGCATGTACATATAACTGTGATCAATGAGATTAAATAGAAATACGAAAAAGTTTGTTTGCCCATTCCAGAACCGTACATGAAGATGGCCAGAATTTTAAGAAAGAATGTGTCAGGGAAGGAGAAGTCAATTTAAGTTCCAGTATATGGTGTCTGAAGGCAGTGAATCCATGCCATGACTTTTCAGAAAAACAGAAATGCAAAGCGCCAGATCATAGGTTTGAAGAAGACATAGCCAATCAGTTGATGTATGCCTTTGTTTACTCCAAGTCAGTCCATCCTCTGAACAACAGAAAAGAAGCATGAGAATGTGCTAATAGAACCCTGGGACAACGTGCCATATCTTCCAAAGTTGTTATGATTTAAATGTCCCTTAATCATTTTTAAATGCATTATTCTGGTTCTGCTTATACCACTCTGCATCTATTCAAAAATTTCCAAAGATTTATTTGACTTAGTCCCAAACAATAATTTATTTAATAGTACAAATATTATTCACCTGGCATATGTTTATCCTGTATCTTAGTGATGTCACTAGAAGGCACATGCCCTCCAGAAGTCAAAAATAGAGGGAAAAATATCTAAATGCACACAGCCATTTATTTTGTGTGGTCAAAAGAACTGGAATAAAGTAGATTCCTAACAATGTTGAAACTATTGAACAAATGATGGTATAATAAATTCAGTGAGCAGCACCAAAATGACAAATTTAACAACGATTAGAGAAAATGTAAAGCTAAACAACTTTGAAATACTCAAGAACTCTTATCAATGTACTTACCAATCATTCTAGAAGACTGATGATAAACTATGCTTCATGGTTGGAGGCAGACATGCTAAACTCAAGGTATGAAAGGAGACTAAAAAAATATGAATAACGTGGATTTGTTTCTTATAGATGTAATAATTCATTAAGAGAAAGCTTTTGAGTGTGTGGGGAGTGCAGGGAACTCTAAATGTAGGTGGAGTTAATGAGCAATGATTTTCATGCAAAAGGAAATAAAAGACCATCAATGAAAAAAATTTTAAACCATACCACAGAGTAAAAGTTCAAAAGAAACACAGAAAAATAGGGCATTATTTGAAATTAAATATCTTTTTTAAAAGGGAATAAGCTGAACATGATGAAGATTCATAGTTTTACGTATAATCCTCTTTTTCCTCCTTTATATATATGCCAATATCCACATTCTAATGTTTAAAGGAACAAGAAAAGAAGAAAAATCAAGATAAATTAGTAGAAAAGACAACGTGAAATTTAAAAGAGAATATTTCAATTTAATTCTTTCCCTATTTACCCTTACCTTCTTTGTTGTTACTGTAGTAGAAAGTGCCATAAGCAATACCTGAACTTCCTATTTTTAGTACAAGTTCTTATGGTATCTGCTGACCATGAATGACTGATTTAGATTAGAGAAAGATTCAATACAGATGCGTTGATAAGCTGAGTATTGTAAACATATGTGGAGAATCTGCCCCTGGTCCTATTAATGTCTTTCCTACAATAGGGAATCATTCTCTAAATATCAAGTTTCATGCTAATATATTCACCTATTGCCCTATGATTTTGGCGACTATATAAAAAAAAGATTTTTTTTAATTTATCTTTTATTTTCAGAGGGGAGGGAGGAAGTAATATAAATGCCTTTGGAACTTTAGAATTTCTGCACTATATTTCCAGGCATGTGATCATCCTTTTTGACCTCATGCAGGTGTATAAAATGTACCTACTCAGGTACAAAAGGAGGTCATCCCTCCTGGGCTTTCTGAAGTGGTTAGAATTAGGCTTTACTCTTCCAGTTTTGCATATACAGTTGATGAGAAAAACTCAACTACATGCTTTTCTCTTGGTCTTTGAAACTTGACTCCTAGGAGATGAGAAAAACAAAAGGGTGCTAACTAACCCCCCTAAAATTGTCTTATTCATCCCATTTACATTTATATTTGAGTAGATTTCTAGATCGATCGATCGATCGATCTATCTATCTATCTATCTATCTATCTATCTATCTATCTATCTATGCCTGTATCTATATCTATGTGTATATAGATGTACATGAATGAAGCGGCATATTAGTAGAAAATCAACAGTATTTGATTTCCAAAGATCTGATTTAAAATCCTGCTTCAGACACTTTTTGCGTGAAGTTGGTCATGCTTAGAACTTTGCTGTGCCTCAGTTTCCTCTTCTTTAACATTAGAGTTGGATTAAATGAACTCTAAGATCTCTCCCAAATATGGGTGTATTAATCAATGATGGTCCTATGTGAAATGAAAGGCATTGCATTAAATATCATTCTTATCTTCCCTCTTACAGAGATTTATTTCTTCCTTGAGTCATGACTCAGACTGGGAGGACTTGATCCTGGTAAGGAACTTGAGCAAAGCTGATCTGGAGAGTACTGATTTAACTGCATTCAAAGACGGGAGAAGATATAGAGCCATTTTTCTTCCTCTACTTTTCTTTAAATAAGTGAAGAAACCTTAATGGATAAAATAGTATTTTTTCAAAGGTAATCCTTCTCACAATAGAGGCTATCTCAATTCATTTTGGGGCTTTCCAATAATTCTAGAATCACATTTTAAAAAGTCAACTAAGTGGCATGGGTAGAGGACTGAGCCTGGAATTTGGATGACCTAGATTCAAATCCAACCTCAGACATATGCTAGATTTGTGTTACGGGTAAGTTACTTAACCCAGTTTGCCTTAGTTTCCTTATCTACAAAATGAGCTGGAGAAGAAAATGTCACATCACTCCATTATCTTTGCCAAGAAAAGATAAATGGGGTCACAAAGATTCAGACAATTCTAAAAGAACTGAACAACAACAAATGGTTTTAATGCCATTAGAGACCTAAGAAGTTGTCTTTTTCATAAAATTTTTATTTAATAATTGAGAAACTTGATTTTCTTATTGGTCAAATCATTCCAAGGGCCTCTAGAATCAAATATAAACAATTGTTTGTTTTAAAGTCCTTGACATCCTAGCCCCAAACTACATAGCTAACTTTCATATACCATCATTCCCCTTTATGTACTTTTTGATCCAATTAAACTGGTCTTCCTCTTTTTTTTACCTTAACAAAATATTCATTTCAAAATCATCAATGCTTTTGAAGTGAATGATTTTAAATAGTATTTAATTTTTCTCAATTACATGAAAAACCATATTTAACATTTCTTGTTTTTGTTAGTTTCAAGTTGTAAATTTTCTCTCTCCTTCACTCTCCTGGTAGGCAATTAA
The DNA here is from genome assembly GCF_028372415.1 of Notamacropus eugenii. NCBI lineage: Eukaryota > Metazoa > Chordata > Mammalia > Diprotodontia > Macropodidae > Notamacropus > Notamacropus eugenii. Next base: position 265,155,761 of record NC_092874.1, read on the forward strand.
TAGGCAATTAATATACATTAGCAATCATGTAAAATATTTCCATAGTAATAATTTTGTGAAAGAAAACTTGAACTAAAAGAAAAAAGAATGAATGAAAGAGATAAGAAAAGTAAGGAAAGAAAGGGGGAAAAGGAAGAAAGAAAGAAGGAGAAATAAAACAAAAACTTGTATGCTTGAATCCATATTTAGAAGCCATGAGCTCTTTCTCCAGAGGCTGATAGAATTTTTCAACATGAATCCTTTGGGATTGTCTTGAATCACTGCATAGCTGAGAATAGCAGCTCATCACGCAAAATTGTTATTACTATTTCCAGTGTTTTTCTGGTTCTACTCACTTCACTCTGTATCAGTTCATGGAAGTATTTTCAGTTTTTTTTCTGAAATCCAACTGGTCTTGATGGCATTATACACTGGATTCCATCTACTATCTCTGAATGTATGCATATTTTCTACCTTGAATTCATTCCTTCTTTTTTTCTTTTTTATTAATTTCTTTTCAGTTTTCTCCAATCACTACCATGTATCTTAGATTTTTCCCCTTCTTCCATTTCCATCCTCCTCCCTTCTTCCTCTCTCCCAAAGATGGCACACAATCTTAAATAGGTTCTACACATACATTCTTATTAAATACACTTTCACCTTAGTCATGTTGCATAGATGAATTAAAATGAATGAAAGAAACCGTAAAACAAAACAAAATATAACACAAGAGAAAATGATCTGCTTCATTCTGTGATCCAATTTCATAGTCGCAAAATTTTTTTCGCAGTTTTCTGCTTCCCTCCTAATCTTGGTTGCATTGGATTTGTTCGTGCAAAAACTTTTCAATTTAATGTAATCATCCATTTTTTACTTCATAATGTTGTCTTATCTCTTGTTTGGTCAAACATTTCTCCATTCTCCATAAATCTGACAAAAACACTATTCCTTGCTCGCCTAATTTGTTTATAGTATCAATCGTTTTACCTAGATCATGTATCCATTTGGACTTTATTCTTGTGTATGGTGTCAGGCAATGGTCTTTGCCCAGTTTTCACCACACTGTTATCCTGTTTTCCAAGCAACTTTTGTCAAACAGTGAGTTCTTATCCTGGAAGCTGGGGTCCTTGGATTTATCAAACAGTAGATTGCTGTATTTATTGACTACAGTGTCTTGGATACCTAGTTTATTCCACTGGTCTACCCTTCTGTTTCTTAGCCAGTGCCAAGGGATTTTGATGATTGCTGCTTTATAATACAATTTGAGATCTCATAGGGGTAGGCCACCTTCCCTACTGTTTATTTTCATCAGATGCCTTGATATTCTGGATCTTTTGTTATTCCACATGAATTTTGATATTATTTTTTCTAGATCTAGGAAATAATTTTCTAGTACTTTGATTGGTATGACACTGAAAAAGTAAATTAACAGGTAGGATTGTCATTTTTACTATATTAGATCAATCTACCCATGAGCAATTGATGTTTTCCCACTTACTTAGATTTGATTTTATTTGTGTGAAAAGTGTTTTGTAATTTTGTTCATGCCGTACCTGGGTTTGTTTTGGCAGGTAGATTTCCAGACATTTTATAGTATCTACCATAGCTCTGAGTGGGATTTCTCTTTCTATCTCTTGCTGTTGGGCTTTGTTAGTAATTTATAGAAACACAGATGATTTATTTGGGTTTATTTTGCAACCTGCAACTTTGCCAAAGTTGTTTATTATTTCAGTTGGTTTTTTACTTGATTCTCTGAGATTCTCTAAGTATATCATCATATCATCTGAAAAGAATGATACCTTAGTTTCTTCTTTGCCTATTCTAATTCCTTCAATTTTTTTTCTTCTCTTATTGCTAAAGCCAACATTTCTGTTAATATTGATTAACAGTGATGATAATGGACATCCTTGTTTTGCCCCTGATCTTATGGGAAATGCATCAAGCTTATCCCTCTCAAATATAATGCTTCTTGATGGTTTTAGATACATACTGCTTATTATTTTATGGAAGGCTCCATTTATTCCTATGCTTTCCAATATTTTCAGTAAGAATTGGCGTTGTATTTTGTCAAAGACTTTTTCTGCATCTATTGAGATAATCATGTGGTTTCTGTTAGTTTTGTTGTTGCTCTGACCATTAATGGTGATAGTTTTCCCATTACTGAACCAGCCCTACATTCCTGGTATAATGCCTACCTGATCATAATAAACCTTACATGATAAGGTTCTGTATTCTTTTTGCTAATATGTTATTTAAAATTTTTGCATCTATGCAATAATTTTCTTTCTCTGTTTTGACTCTTCCTGGTTTAGGTATCAGAATCATATTTGTCTCATAAAAAGAATTTTTTCTGCACCAATTATCCAAAGAAGTCTGTATAGTATTTAGAATTCACTGCTCTTTAAAATTTGGTGGAATTCACTTATAAATCAATCTGACCCTGGAGATTTTTTCCCAGGGAGTTTATTCATGGTTTATTCAATTTCTTTTTCTGAGATGGGGTTATTTAACTATCAACTTCCATTAATGTGGACAGTTTATGTTTTTTTTTTCTTTTTTTACATATTCATCTCTCTTATTTAGATTGTCATTTATGGGCATACAGTTAGGCAAAGTAATTTCTAATAATTGTTTTAATTTTCTCCTCATTGGAGATGAGTTCACCCTTTTCATTTTTGTTACTGGTAGTTTACTTTTTTTCTTTCTTTTTAAAATCAAATTGACCAAAGTTTTTATCAATTTTACTGTTTTTTCCATAAAACCAACTGTTAGTTTTATTTATTAGTTCAATAGTTTTCTTAATGTCAATTTTATGAATCTCTCCTTTGGTTTTCAGTATTTCTAATTTGGTATTTAGTTGGAAATTTTCAATTTGTTCTTTTTCTAGCTTTTGCAGCTGCATGCCCAATTCATTGGTCTCCTCTTTCTCTATTTTATTCAAACTTGCCCTAACAACCTCTTTTGCAGTATCCTATAAGTTTGGGTAGGTTGTCTCATTATTGTAATTCTCTTGAATGAAGTTGCTGATTGTTTCTATGATTTATTGTTTAACCCACTCATTCTTTAGGATTAGATTGTTTAGTTTCCCATTATTTTTTGGTCCAACTTTCCATGGCCTTTTATTACATATATTTTTTTATTGCATTGTGATCTGAGAAGGATGCATTGACTATCTCTTCCTTTCTGCACTGGACTGTGAGGGTTTTATGCCCTAGTGCATGTTCAATTTTTGTATATGTGCTAGGTACCTCTGAGAAAAAAGGTACATATCTTTCTCTACCCATTCAATTTTCTCCAAAGATCTATCATATCTACCTTATGCAGAGTTTTATTCACCTTGTTAACTTCTTTCTAGTTTCTTTTGAGGTTAGATTTATCAAGTTCAGAGAGGGGAAGGTTGAGTTCCCCCACTAGTATAATTTTCCTGTTTACTTCTTCCTGTAACTCCTTTAACTTCTTCACCTTATACTTTCAGAGTTCCCAATTTCCTACAAAAGTCAATTCAAATGACATCTTCTACATAACACCTTCTTCTGATATTGAGTTGCTATTTCCCACCCCACCCACAATGTAATTTAGTCATCCATATTTTGTGTGTGCAAACAAATGTGCTGCCTAATGAAATATAATCCCCTCAACAAGTAAGGTTGCTTTATTTCTTGGCCTTATTTTTGGATTGCCTAGAATATAACACTTCATAAGTACTTATTGATTAATTATTCTCACAGCTTTCCAGAAGCAGAGTTACTTAGGATCTGAATCTAGGAACTCTGTGGCTAAAGCAAGTATTTACACTAAGCCAAACTTTGTTTTCTAATGCCATATGACAGAAGGTACCAAACTTTGCTCCACAAGCCAAATACAGCCTGCTGACTGTTTTTCTATGGCCTGAAAACTGATGGCTATAAAATAACAGGATAAATTTGGTTCATGCAACATTTTATGCCAACCCCCTGCAATGTACTAGGATCCTAAGGAAATGAAAGCTATTGGATGAAATGTCAGAAGAACAGGATTTTAGCTTTGGTTCCTATCACTTAGTAGCTTTGGGATATTAAACAAGTCATTTGAGTCTCAAATTACTCCTTTGCAAGATGGGGTTATTCTTGCCCAATCTATGTTATAGAATTTAAGGATCATATATTAAGAACTGCATGGGACCCTAGAAGGCATCTGTTCTAAACTTCTTCATCTTGTAGCTTAGGAAACCTAGGACCAGAAAAGTAAAATGATGTGCCCCGATAAATATATCCAAAAAATAATAAAAATGGTAAGGGGCTATAAAAAGGTACTGGTATTATCATCAGGAAATATATAAAAATCGATGTTTTCCCTAATGCTAATATTAGCAGACATCAAGAAAAACATCTCAGCTTAACCAAAAAGACAAGTCCAGAAACTACTAGTTAAGAAAATAAGGACTGAAATTCCATTTAGAAATAATCACCATTGAAAACAAACATGATACCCATTTCATCATTTGACCTAATTATTGTCTACCTCAATAGAGAGGTGGACCACTTAGCCACATCATTTTTTTCAGATATTTCACTTTGAAATGCATCAGAAGCTTTCCAGTCATTATATGCTCTCTAACTGTTAGGTCTCCAAGTATCTACAATGAGCTTTTGTGAGCCAACTATGACATTTTGTTTACATTTTTCTTCTTTACACATTTTCCTCCTGTGCTGTCACTATTTACATTTAATTTGACACATATGTATTCTCTTAATATACCTTAACTCCTGACCACCCACTTTGTGTTTCCCTGTGGTCAGTATGTGCTAAGAGGTGGATAAATTGGGCAGTAATTGTTTATATAGTGTTTATTTTTATTTTCCCCAATTACATGTAAAGAAAAAATAGAATTATTTTCTTTCATTTTGAATTCCAAATTCTTGATAAGGAAATTTGATAAAGATTTCATTTGTGCTGTCATGCAAAACATTTTCATGTTACTCATGTTCAAAAGAAAATTCAGACCACAAATAAAACAAAATACAACCCAAGAATAATGTTTTTTAGGAAAAAAAGTATTTTTCAATCTGAATTCAACCTTCGTTGGCCTTTTTTTTTCCTTCTCTGGAGGCATAAGTTCTTCATATCATTGTATCGCTAAGAATAATTATGTCATTCTCAGTCAATCATCAGAGAATATTGCTGTTACTGATTATAATAGTCTCCTGATTCTTCTAATTTTACTTTGCATCAGTTCATGTTAGTCTTCCCAAGTTTTTCTGAAAATATCCTTCTCATCTGATGGACTGACAAGGCCCATGCAGACAAATTGTTCCATTTTACAAATGAGGGAATTGAAACCCAAATCAATTAATTTACATTATTAAGTCACTAAGAAGTAAGTGGCAGAACTATAATTCATTAATTGAAAATATACTACACTTTCCTCAGTAATGTTCCACTCCCATCCTCCACTCCATGCTTGCTCCCTCCTTTCTGCATGAAATGTCAGCTCAAATCATATAAGTTCTGACAGAATTGAGAAATTTTTGTATTTCACTCATCTCTGTGCCAGGACAACTTATATTTAACTAACTCAACCTATATTAATAAACAACTGCATTCTTCCTTAAGATTTTCTTTTCATTTTTATCTTTTCTAAGTTTGTCTAAAGCTTCACTGTTTTATGTGGATTTTTTAAAAAGTAATCAGAATTTAAGAGTCTCAGGGAAATCTAATGAAATTATTTAAAAGAGCAAAGAACTGGAAACAAATATGATTTGCATTGATTGAGTAGTGGCTATTTTTTGTATATAAATGTTATGGAACATTATTATTGTATAAAAATAAGAATGTGAAGAATTTAGAGCAGCATAGGAAAGGTATATCAACTGAAACAGTGTGAAGTAAGTACAACCAGGAAAATTTTACACAAAAGGACTATAAAATGATAATGGAAAGTTAAAAGAAAAAAGAAATGAAATGTTTTGTAATTTGTTGTCCCTGCTTGATATGTAAGACAGAAGGGGGGAGGGAGAGGGCAAGACAGATGAGAAAATATACCTCTCTCCTTTTTTTTTTTTTTTACAAAGGTAGGGAACTATGAATATTGAGTAGGTCAAACTTTATTGAGGTGTATAATATGTTTCTCTCTGTCTATCTCTGTCTCTTTCTCTGTCTCTATTTCTGTCTGTCTCTCTGTTTCTTGTCTCTCTCTCTCTCTCTCTCTCTCTCTCTCTCTCTCTCTCTCTCTCTCTCTCTCTCTCTCTCTCTCTCTCCTTTAAAACTTTATTACAATGGATGCCTTCCTGAGTAAGGGAGAATACAAAGATATATTTGAAAATAAAAGTTATATAAAATACATAAAAAATAAATTTTAGAAAAATCAGAGTATAAGAATTTCAGTGAGTCTTAAATGAACATTTGGGAAGTGGAGTAGGAGGAGAAAACTATAATAGAAATTCCTTCCAGAAATTCAGATCTACAACTCTTCTGTAATAAAATGCTTAGAGTTGCCTAGAGACCCTGAGAACTTAAATGTCTTTTCCTTGGTAGCACCATTTTTGTCAAAGACAGGACTAGAAGTGATGCCTTCCTGACTCTAAGGCTTGTCCTCTGTCCATTACTCAGTATTTCCTCTCTTTTCTTTTAGGTAGAATAGCCATAAATAGCTAACCAGGAATAAATGTTTAAATTATTATTTTTTAAGGTTTAATAACACCCAATGAGAGGAGGCTTTCATTTAAAGAAATCATCAAACAAAATTTATAGGGATTAAAAAAAATACTTATCAACAGCCTCATCTCAGATTATGGGAAGAAAATTATGCGCGAGTGCCATACTCTATTTTTATTAAGTGTTTAATCAAGAGATTACTGAAAACAACATAGTTTTTAATGCCATCTAGTGGATTTCTGAGTAAAAAAAGTTCATCGGAGATCATTGGGTTCTTTACTCAAATATGAAACACATGAAATGGAATTCTAATCTCTATATTTTTTAAGAATAGTAAAATTAAATGCATACTTAATATTTTATCTGCTAACTTACATAAAGACATGAAATATTTAGCCTGGATTCAAATAAAAGAGCTTCTTCTACATTTTAATTAAGTATTTAATGAAGTTTAAAGGCTCTTCTTTAAGATCTGTCAGTTTCTTCATTACATTTTTTCTCAGTTGTTATTGGAAAGATGAACAATGGTTTTCCGGGATGTCAGACATTTTTGAATCTTGAATTCAGTAGTTTTTTTTTCTTTTTTTTCTAATGCTAAGAGAAAAATAAAAAGTGAAGTAAAATTCCAAAATATCCAAGGGGCCAGTTCTGCATGTTGTTGTTTTTTGTTGTTGTTGTTTTGTTTTGTTTTTCCTCTTAATATATACTGAGAATCTTGAAGGCACTAGAATCATTGACCTCATATCGCTGGTCCACTTTTCCATAAAATCTGAAGCTACTTACTATATACAACAACTTAGAAAATATGTCATGAATTCATAAATTCTTCCTCCTATTCTCCCTTTGAGGTTGTTTCACTGGAGGGAATAACATAAGGTCTGGGTAAAACATATTAAGCTGCATGGATGTCAGAAAAGATCTATGTCATTTCTTTCAGTTCTCTCTATTCAGTTCTATTCCTTTTTTTTCAGTAGAATTTAAATCTGTTGAGAGCACGGAATGTTTCACATTTTATCTTTGTATTGTCAACATATAACATAGTCCAATGTAAATAATTAAACATTTGATAAATCCAGATATCACACAGATAGTGTGATTCTCTTGTCCATTCTTGCCATACAAAAGAGAATTCCCTTGCCATCTAAAGTTATTTCTATGATTCTGGAGTTTTGGAAATAACAGTGACATTTAAAGATATATATATAAAACCAATAGGTTCCATCCTAGTAAATAGTGAGGAAATGTTCCAGTTCTAAATAAGACATAATTTCTAAAAAAAAAAGTTGCTAGATTTTTTTACATCATGTGTATTTCCAAATATATTTTTGACCCCATTCCCTTCCAGAAACCTATCCATCAGATAGGAGTGTGTGTGTGTGTGTGTGTGTGTGTGTGTGACATAGGAAAAAAATTAGACCAAAAAAAATTACCAAGACACCAATCATTCAAGGCATAGTCATCATCTGCAAAGAAGAGAAGGACATGTTTTATCATATTTGTTCTTTGGTACTAAGCTTGATAATTTATAATTTCAAAATATTCAATTTCTACTATACTATTGGTGCTTCCATTTTCATTGGGATAACTATGTGCATTTTGTTTTTCTGCTTGGCCGTACTTCACTTTGCATCAGTTCATATATTTCCCCATGCTTTTTTTTATATTTATCTTATTAATTATTTCTTATAAGAAAGCAAAATTCCATTACATTCATGTACCACAAGCTATTCCCCAACTGACAAACACCTCCTTTTATTCTAGTGTTTGTTTCTATAAAGAGAATTGCAGCATTATATGCAATGGGGATAAGCTAGATGCATTCCCAATAAGATCAGGGGTGAAACAAGGTTGTCCATTATCACCACTATTATTCAATATGGTACTAGAAATGTTAGCTGTAGCAATTAGACAAGATAAAGATATTCAAGGAATTAGAATAGCCAAAGAAGAAACTAAGTTATCACTCTTTGCAGATGATATGATGATTTACCTAGAGAATCCCAGAGATTCAAGTAAAAAATTACTTGAATTAATAAACAACGTTGGCAAAGTTGCAGGGTACAAAATAAACCCACACAAATCCTCTGCATTCCTATATATTAGCAACAAAGTTCAACAGCAAGAGATAGAAAGAGAAATCCCATTTAAAGTTAGGGTAGACAGTATAAAATACTTAGGAGTCTACCTGCCAAAACAAACCCAGGGACTATATGAACACAATTACAAGACACTTTTTGCACAAATAAACTCAGATTTAAGTAAGTGGAAAAACATTAGTTGCTCATGGGTAGGCCGTGCTAATATAATAAAAATGGCAATTCTACCCAAATTAATATACTTATTTAGTGCCATACCAATTAAACTATCAGACAATTACTTTCTAGAGCTGGATAAAATAATATCAAAATTCATTTGGAAAAACAAAAGGTCCAGAATATCAAAGGGACTAATGAAAAGAAATGCTTGGGAAGGTGGCCTAGCGCTACCAGACCTTAAACTGTACTATAAAGCAGCAATTATCAAAACCACTTGGTATTGGCTAAGAAACAGAGAGGTAGACAAGTGGAATAGACTTGGCACTCAAGATGCAGTAGGCAAGGAATATAGCAACCTTCTGTTTGATAAACCCAAGGACCCCAGCTTCTGGGATAAGAACTCATTGTTTGACAAAAATTGCTGGGAAAACTGGATAACAGTGTGGCGGAAATTAGGCATAGACCCATACCTGACACCGTACACAAGAATAAAGTCCAAATGGGTACATGATTTAGGTATAAAGATTGATACCATGAATAAACTGGAGAAGCAAGGAATAGTGTATTTATCAGATCTATGGAGAAGGGAAGAATTCTTTACTAAAGAAGAGATAGAATGCATTATGAAATGCAAAATGAATAACTTTGAGTACATTAAACTGAGAAGTTTTTGCACAACCAAACCCAATGCAACCAAAATCCGGAGGGATGTAGTAAATTGGGAAAAAATTTTTACAGCTAAGCTCGGGGATAAAGGCCTCATTTCTAGAATATATAGAGAACTGACCCAAATGTATAATCATACAAGTCATTCCCCAATTGATAAATGGTCAAAGGATATGAACAGGCAATTTTCAGAGGAAGAAATTAAAGCTATCTATAATCATATGAAAAAATGCTCTAAATCACTATTGGTTAGAGAGATGCAAATCAAAACAACTCTGAGGTACCACATCACACCTATAAGATTGGCAAACATGACAGAACAAGAAAATGATAAATGCTGGAGAGGATGTGGGAGAGTTGGAACACTAATTCATTGTTGGTGGAGCTGTGAGCGCATCCAACCATTCTGGAGAGCAATTTGGAACTATGCCCAAAGGGCTACAAAAATGTGCATACCCTTTGACCCAGCAATATCGCTACTAGGACTATATCCCCAAGAGATCATAAAAATGGGAAAGGGTCCCACATGTACAAAAATATTTATAGCAGCACTCTATGTAGTTGCCAAAAACTGGAAGTCAAGGGGATGTCCATCAATTGGGGAATGGCTGAATAAATTATGGTATATGAATGTAATGGAGTACTATTGTGCCATAAGAAATGATGAACAAGAAGACTTCAGAGAGGCCTGGAAGGACTTATATGACCTGATGCTGAGTGAAAGGAGCAGAACCAGGAGAACTTTATGCACAGCAACAACCACAGTGTGTGAGAGTTTTTTCTGGTACACTTAGATTTTTGTAATAACACAAGAACTTCTGAAAAAAAAAAAAATCCCAATGGTGGACCTCAAGGCAAAAAGCCTTCCACACTCAGAGAGAGAAATATGGAAGTCACTCACATAATGTAGCAGATCATGTTTGTGTATGTGTATCTGTTTGTGTATCATGTTCTGATTTGTTATACGGATTCTTTCATTTATCTTAGTCTGACTACATAGCATGACGATAGTGAAAATATACTCAATAGGAAAGTATATGTAGAATCTATACAGAATTGTATGCAGTCGTGGGGAGGGAGGGAGGTAGTGGGGGGTGGGTGGGGAGGGATAAAATCGCAATTGTATGGCAGTGATTGTTAAACATTAAAAAAAATAAAAAATTAATAAAAAAAAAAAAAAGAGAATTGCACAAATATTACCAAAACATAATTTCAACAAATTAAGCATAGGTTTGAATTATTCTAAGGAAAAGCAGAAATGATTTCAGATGCATCATTTGGGAAGAAATACATTTGAGTACATATATATGTATATATACATGTGTATGTATGTGTATATATAAATATACATATATATATTAAAAAGGGAGGTTTTTTTTTTCATTAAAGTCCCACTCTTTGTGACCACATTTAGTGATTCTTGGAAGAAATATTGGAATGGTTTGGCAGTTATTCTCCAGCTTATTTTACAAATGAGGAAACTAAGGCAAATAGTATCTGAATCCAGATTTGAACTAAGTAAGATGTGTCTTCATGATTCTAGGCCCAGCAGTCTATCCACTAAATGACCTAGCTGCCCTATGAGAAATTGCAAACAAAGGACAAAGAGAAGAATCCTCTTTGTGAAATGTTCAAGCTCATGTAGATGCAAAATTAATTTGTATTGAAGAAGTTGTCTTTTATAACTCATTCAATTTGAAAAATGCTAAGTATCCTCTATATATAAAGCAGGATGATAGACATTGGGAAGTTTAAAAAAAATTAAAATTGCTCCTGTCCTCAAGAAGACTGTGTATTGAAGGAAGTGCAAAAATATGTAAGAAATTTGTCTTCAAGATTTTAGAATCTACTAAGGGAGATATGAAAATGTAAAATGCAATTAGTTCCTAAACATAATTAAATGTGAGTTCAGAAAAAGGAGAATTAACAACCAACTGGTAGTGGGTAGGATATGAGTACTGTATTATTTCATAAATGGAGATCAAGGAAATGCCAGGCAGAGATACTGGCATTAGAAAAGACAAGGACTAGGGAGATCATGGATTAGATAGATGAAGATATATAATCTAATTTGTTGGACCCCCATAAAAGGGCATGAAATGATAATCCCACTATATATTTTTCCGTGTTCAGACAGTATGTAGAGCACTGAGTTTGCTTCTGTTGCCACATGTTAAGAAAGAGTAAGGTGGGGAGCTTATCAAGTTGTATTGTGTGCAGAGAAAGGTAACTAGGATAATGACACTAGAAACCAAGATATATGATTTTTAGTTATAGGAATTGGTCATTTTTGGCCTTAAGAAAGTGGACTCGCTGCATTAAATTAATACAATGTAATTCATATCATTGTATTAAAATATATAAAGAACTCCTCTTAACAACAAGGATTACATCAGTATTATTTAGTTCTAAGAGAGCAGAATTATGAACAAAATGTAGAAATTTCAGGAATAAGTAATTTAGCATAAAAACAAAATCCTTATCAATAGTGTCCAAAATGGTTGATCCTCCTGAGGAGAAAATGAGTTCCTTGTAACTAAAAATTTTCAAGTATAGATTGGATGACCACTTGTCAGAACTCATTCTTCAAGCATAGGTCTTGGTCTGTCTTATCTTTGTGACTCTAGGATTCATTTGTGAGATTACTGGAAATTTATGTCTCATTAATTTTCGTTAAAAATTATGAACCTATAATGAACTGATCTTTAAAAAAATAAAATCTCTTCCAATAATCCAAGTTAGAAACACAGAGAGAAAAGAATTTAAAATGGTTTTCAACCAGCCATGTGATGAGCTGGTATTATAGGACAATTTTATCTACTGAGATAAGCAATATTTATTAGGCTAAGTGTTATCTGTAGGTAACTACCCTACCCCACACCATTCTCTTCTAGTCCATCATCACCTTCAAGTTCTCCCTTCTGTTAGTGCTTTCTCTACTCCTAATCAATTTCTTTGTGGTGTGTGGGGAGCAGCTAGAAAAAGGAATAATCTTCTTCCACATTTATGACTGCCAGAATCTTAATCGTTTTCCTTTATCCCTTTTGCCTAAGTAATTATAATGTCTAATAGTCCTGGCCTGTAAATCACATTTTGTTAGTAGGTATTGTCATTCAACATAATATAAAGCTGCCTGAACTTTCATTAGGTTTGAATCTCTGTTATCACATTATTTCCTGCATACCATGTGTGCTCATAAAAACAATAGATGAGGACACCATAAGAGGTCTTTTACCCCTAAAATATCTCAATCTCAGTTTTGCCACCAAGGACTAAAATCATCCACAAGAATTATTCCTTTTGGGTTAAGGGTTAAAATAGCAATTTTTCTAGGACAGATTAGTCATTAACATCTTAGTATGAATTCAATAATGAGATCCTTCCAACATGACACACATGTGAGAACAGCGATGATTGAGTTAGGACACCATGGTGAGAACAACCTAGCTGTGGGAGACAGCCAAACTCAGGAAGGGAGAAAAGAAGGGAATTAGGATGTGCTCAAGGAAAATGTCTTCTCATTCCTTGCTTTATTTGGGGAAAATCCTTGATCATAAAATAGAGCTGCACACACACCAAAATGCTGTCTCTTCATGGGTATATCACTGTTGATCATTAGTGGAGTTCAGGTATAAATTACTTTACTCCAATAACTTAGTCTATTTTAAATAGCATTGGATTCTATTTGTCATTGGATCATAAGACTGTGAATCTACAGTTAGGAGGGACTTTGAAATTATCTAATCCACTCCCATCCTCATTTTTGAGATGGGTATACTAAGACTGAAAGGGCTCAAGTGACTTGCCTCTCATTATCTGGGTAGTAAGTGACCAGTCAGGATAAAAACAAAGTTTTGGAGATTGAATTTTGGCACTATGCATTGTCTATGAGGACTTTAAGGGGTAGAATTCCCTCCCTTTTATTCATTTTCACTGAAGTCTGCTGACTTCAAATTTTGTTTCCATAACTCTAGGCACTCCCCTCTGCAAATCATCCTATGCACATCTTTCAAATTGTTTTTCCTTATCTCCCCCTAAATTGAGTCTCCTCAAGCACAGGTCTTGACCATGCCCAGGAATCTCTAGTGGCTCACTAATACTTGTAGGATGAAATGCAAACATCTCTGGTATATGAAGCCAATTACATTCTGGCTCAGATATCTTTCCATTACCATTTCACATTACCCCTACTCACTCCATGCCTGGCCAACTGGCCTATTCCCTCTGCACAACTCAACATTCCAACTATTAGCTACACATTTCTATTGGTCGTCCTACACATAAATATTTTCCTTCTATGTCTCTGCTTTTTGAACTCCTTAGCTATTTTCTTTCTTTAATATATGTTTTATTTATTTTTCAGGTTTCAACATTAATTTCCAAAGGAATTTAAATTCAAATTTTCTCCCCCTCTTTCCTGACACCACCCCAAGATAGTATGTACCCCATCCATCCCTTCCTCCAACCTGTCTTCCCTTCCATCATCCCAATCTTCTCCCATCCCTTCCCCCTCTATTTTCCTGTAAGGGAAAATAGATTTTTTTATCCCATTGCATGTACATCTTATTTCTCAGTTGCATGCAAAAACAATTTTTAATATCCATTTTTAAAGCTTTGAGTTCCATATTCTCTTTCTTCCTCTTTCCCCATGCACTACCATTGAGAAAGTAAGCAATTCAATATAAGTCATACGTGTGTAACCATGAAAAACACTTTCATAATAGTTATGTTGCAAAAGACTAACCACATTTCCCTCTATCCTGTTCTGCCCTCCATTTATTCCATTCTCTCCCTTGACCTGTCTCCCCACAGCAGTCTCTTTCAGGAAGTGATCAATGAATTATTTCCATTTCTATTTTATCCTCTGGTTCTAGAATATCAGGGCAGTTTCTTGAAGATGATGTCTAGTATCTTTTTTTTTTTATCATGGTTTTCAGGTAGACTAATAATTTTTAAATTATCTCTCTTGGACCTATTTTTTAGGTCAGTGGTTTTTGCAATGAAAGGTTTTCTATATTTTTTCATTCTTCTGATTTTTTTTTATAATTTCTTGATTTTTCATAAAGCCATTAGCTTCCATCATCTCCATTCTAATTTTTAAAGAACTATTTTCTTCAGTGAGCTTTTGGACCTCCTTCTCCATTTGGCCAATTCTGCTTATTAGATTCTTCTCCTCGTTTGCTTTTTGGACCTCTTTTGTCATTTATGTTAGTCTGTTTTTAAGGGTGTTGTTTTCTTCAGCATTTTTTTTGTCTCATTCAGTAAGTTGTTGACTCACTTCTCATGATTTTTCTTTCATGGTTCTCATTTCTCTTCCAAATTTTTCCCCCACCTTTTTAACTTAATTTTCAAAATCCTTTTTGAGCTCTTCCCTGGCCTGAGATCATTGCATATTTTTTGGAGACTTTGGCCTTGACCTTGTTGTTTTCCTTTGATGGTATGTTTTGCTCTTACTTCTCTAAAAGGATTGAAGAAAATACCTTTTCACCAAGAAAGTAACCTTCTATAGTTTTATTTTTTCCCATTTGGGGGCATTTTCTCATCCAATTATTGACATTTGAGTCCCTTGTCAAGAAGAGGGTATATAACCTGAGGTTTCAGGAGTTTTATGCAGCTGTTCCCTAAGATATTGCTAGAGAACTGCAAATTCTTATTTCCTCCAAAGTGGTATAGTCAAAGGAGAGGTGTTTACTCCTCTCCTGGCCAGCACTCTGGTCTTTGAGAAACTGTAAGCTCTCTTTTTTGCCCTAAAACTACAAGTAGAATTCCCTCTCCATAACTTTCACCAGTTCTGCCATGCCAGTGCTCCTCCTCACCCCAGGACTGCCCCTCAAGACTGAGGCCCAGATCAGCCACTCAGTTGCCCCAGGGTCTGTAAGCCTGGAGCTCCAGAAGTAGTTGCTGACGCAGATGTGGCTGCTACCACCATGGGTTTGAGGTTGGAGTTGGAGCATTACCATGTTCCCCTCTCATCCATGTGAAAGACCTTTCTCACTGACCTTTGAAGCTGCCTTTGGCATTTGTGGGTTGAGAAATCTGGGAGCTGCAACAGCTGCCTGTGATTCAGTGACTTGAAACGTGCTCCAGTCCAGTCTGTGCTGGTATGACCCATGCTGGGCACCACATAGAGCCCAATGTGATAGACCTTTCCTGATGACTTTCCAGGCTGTTTTGGCTGTAAATTTGTTTCATTCAGGCATTTTGTGGCTTCTGCTGTTCTAGAATTTGTTTAGAGTCCTGTTTTACAGATATTTTATGGGCTTTGGTGGGAGAGCACAAGTAGTTCAGTGCTTCTACCCTGCCATTTTGACTCTTCCCCCCTTCCTGAGTTGTTTTCAAATATCTACTAAAATATATTTTCTCATACAAGACGTTTTGCTGAAGTATTAGTAATCATCCCTCTGGGAAAAAAAAAATAAACAAACCAAACCAAACTAAACATTCTGGCCATTCATTTCAGAGGTATAGGTGACAAATCACTTTGGTAAATGGAGTTTTCTCGGAGTCAGGATTGGAATCCTGCACTGACACTATTTTGACTCCAAAGCTAAAGCCAATTTCACTATGGCATGCTGTATGTGAATTGATTCCCTTGGGCCCAAAGAGAAGAATTCGAATTCCTTGTACAGTTGGTAGTCAATACAATGACTAGGATTCTCATGTAACCTTGAAATTTGCTTAGTACAAGTTAAGTATTCCTCATTCCTCCTCGTTTAAATAATTATTATATGCCTTGGTCTCAAGAACCTTTGCTATTCTGATTGCCATCATCTGGACATTCTCTAACTTATTGTTTTTCTTTTATGGTTGTTTTTGTTTCTTTACTGTGGTGCCAGGAACTAAAGCACACACACACACACACACACACACACACACACACGCACACACACATGCACACGCACATACGCATGCACACACAATTTAGAAGATGTCAAGCAAGTCAGAAAATACTGATATTATGCCTTCCCTATTCTAAAAGATAACACTCTCTTAATGAAATCCCAAGACCACATTAACTTTTTTTGTTTGATAATAGGACACAGTAAACTTTTGGAGAGTTGTCTGATGAAATCCCTACATACATTCTAGATGAAAAGTTAACTAGTCAAGACTTCACTATATTATTATAAAACATTTTTCTTCTCCAAGTTTAACACTTTATGTTACCCATATTGAATTCCATAATAGTAGTTTCAACCCATTTTTATAGCATTGTAAGGCCGTTTAAATCCTGATTTTGTTACAAATTAGTGTCGTGTGAAAATTCGATGAACATGTCCTCTAATTCAAATTATCGCTGAAAATATAAAATAACAATAGAGCAACCACAGACTTCTGTGACACTTCATTGGCATTCTCTTACAAACTTGACATGAAGATATGAATGACTATTCTTTGAGTCCACCCTAGTTGTGAATGAATACAATTGTATTATTGTCTAGTCTATATTTATTTATCCTTAAGAATATAATGAAACACATCACCGAATACATTGCAAAAATTAGGTATATGATGTCATTGAGGTACTAGATTTATATGGTGTTAGAGAGAAGGAGAGAGAGGGAGAGAGAGACAGAGGGAGTGAGAGACAAGAGAGAGAGACAGAGAGAGAGACAGAAAGAAGGATGGACTATCATAATCTATACATATGTGTATATACAGGTTTATATATACATACACACATATATTTGTATGTGTATTTGTGTGTATATGTGTACATATAGAAATACCTAGAATTAGTGGATATTTAGTTACATATATATTATATGTTATTATTTTAAAGTATACATACACATATATGTGTGTATCTCCTTTAAAAAGGAAAAGGAAGGAAAGAAGACATGAAAGGAAAGAAAAGAAAGGAGAAAAGAAAACTGATAACGAGTTGCCTGTGCATAAGAACCTCTTCAGACACTTCATATGTTTCTTCCTCCATTGTAATTATTTACCTTTCTTGCATAATCACTTTTATTTGTTCTTGGGGGTTACAAAATGGCCACTAAATTTTATGTTACTACCTTCTCTTTAGCTTTAGGAAACGTTTAATTAAAAAAATTGAAATCAATCACAATCACTTCGAGATCTCCAGAGAGAAAAAATGTTTAACCTTTGAGCAGATGATGCATAATTATACATATCTCTAATTATTTCCTAGTCTCTTTGTGGCTGAAACAATATCTAGATTACTGATAACACTGGTTTGCAAAATAACAGATTATATTATGGAGGACTGGGGAATGAACTTGTATAAATATCTGAGCTTTTCACAGGGCTTTCCTTATTTCATTCTCTAACATACATTTAAAACCAGTGATCATCCTTGATATTTCCCTTATCTGTCAAAGCTCATTCCTACTTTTGTTCCTTAAAGATTTCTCAGAAGCTCATACAGTCTCTCAAATCAAAACGTTCAGAATTTCTATCTCAGGTTCTGAAATATCTCCTTCCTTTTAGACTAACTCCTTAAGCTGAGACCTTTTCTCTCATAAGATGATTTTTATTGATTCAAGGAGTTGTACAGGTTTTGTTCTTCATCATCACCATCATCATCATCATCATCATCATCATCATCACCATCTTCCTCCTTTTCTTCTTCTTCTTCCTTGTCTTCACTAATTCATATAGTACTTTCTATGTTCCAAACATTGTGCTAAACACTTTAAAATTATTATCTCATTAGATCCATGCAATAATACGTATATAACAATATGTGTATATATATGTATGTGTGTATACATATGCATATATATTTAATAATGATAATTTCATATAGTACCTATTATGTGCCAGGCAGCACTGTAGAATTATTACCTCATACGATCCTCACAAAAATAATATACAAAAATAAGTATGCATACATATGTATGTATATATGTACACATTCACCTACATGTGAATTAATTTGATTAGAGTGTTTATTTTATATAGTTGTAGACATACCTATGCATATATTTCAGTATATTATTTTACATATAGCTCCAGTATTACTGTTTGTGTATATGTAGTTCATCTTAATTTCATTCTTGGATTTCCCATCATTGTCAGGAGATTTCCTTTAAAGAATTACAGTCTATAACAGTCTATGTATTTTTCCACTGAATACTAAAATCTATGGTGCATGCTAGACTATCTCTACTTTCTTCTTCTCTGTCATCAGCTCTAGGATGGAGCAATCACTTTGCCCCAAAATTTCCATCATTTCCATTCTAGCAATCACTTCCTGCGTGTTTGTAATGAGATCTAGAATAGAATTTCCTTTGTTGATTGCTTATGGGCTGATATACTACAGTTAACTGCACTTTGTTGATTTCTTAAAACTAAAACAGGACATAAATTTAATTTGTACCCATTGTCTGGTATTAATTATCTCTAGTCAACTCATTTTAGTCCCTTAGAACAGGGACAAAATATGATTTTAGTGGTTGAACTATAACAATAAGTTTCAGATGACCAATGGAAGCTAACAGAGTCTTCCACATCTGTTTTAAGTTGATTCATCTTGAGCTGTAAATTCCAGAACCATCAAGTATCACCCAAATAATTATCAGTATAGCAAGGATCACCCTGATTGGCTTTATTTTACTCATTCCTAGATCATAAATGTGGGAAGCACATTGAACAGTCAATTGGGAAATTCCCTGGAAGAACAATGAAGCCAAATAGAACCTGGAAGAAGATCATTTGCCTCGAGGTTTTCAAAGAAACTTGAAAATATGTGTTCTTGAGCCAGAACAAACGATGTTATGGAAAGAAACTGGGCACTAAGCATATGAGACAAAGATAAGAAAAGGATATACTTAGAAGAAAATCAAAGAAGGTTGAGAAGTTTTAGAAAATGTAAAATAATGAACAAGCCCCCAAGGAAACTGATATAAATATGCATAGTAAGACATCAAAAAGTTAGCATAAGTGATTTGAGGAATGTTGAGCTTTTGGTACACAGAGCCATGAAATCTCAGAAACAGACAGAATGAACAATCAGACAAAGCCAGAAGTTGTCTTGGGTGGGGAATTCAATTCTTAGAACTACATTACACCCAAAGAACTAAGGAAGTGTCTACCCAAAGCAAAAGGAGGTAAAGAAACAGCATCTGACTAGGTATTTTAATTTAACATAAATATTCAAATTGGATAATCCTAGTTCACAAGTATATGATTTCTGGATGCGTTTCCTGGCACTTTTTTTTTTTTTTTGCACTAATCAAAATGACCAAATCATTTCCAAATCTTCCTTTGGCCCTTGGTTCTATATCTGAAGTCACTGAACTGGATCTCAGCCTAGAAAAAAATCTTTCAATACAATAATGCAGATTCAGGATCTCTTACCCAATCAGTATTTTTCATTGAATGGATCTCAGCTGATGCCAACAGTTGACAACATTAAATGCACTGACTAGCTTTTTCAAGCCATGAAATATTTACATGATAATATTAACACATTTATGTTGAATACACTGGCCTTCTACTTTTTCTCTTCTCAGCTCTCTAGTCTTGCTTCAAATTCATCATTCAAGTGAAACTGTTCTTTCCAAAGTTGCTGATGGCCTCTTATGATAGGTGTTCATAATCTAACCCTGCTAGCACCTTTCAAGTCTTCTTACACTCTACTCCCATACTTACAAGATAATCCATTTTCATTTTCTTTGACATTCTTCAAACAAATCAATTACCTGACCTTATACATTTTCACTTCCTGTCCCAATGTGCCTGGAATTTTCCCCATCTGGATCTTTTCTCCTGTCTTTCTTCAAGTCTCAGCTATAATTCCAACTTCTGCAAGAAGCCTTTTCCAGGAGCCCTTCTGTTTGATATTATATTTAAATTATCCTATGTTTGCATGCATACCATATACTACACATAATAGACATATATATGTATAAATGCACATACACACATATGTATAAATATTATATGCTACATAAATAAATATATAGCTATATATACATAGTATATAGTTTGTAGACCCACTGGATAATTTGGATATGCATACACAAATATGTGTGTGTATGCATTTATTTTTCAAAGTTGTGTACGTGTCGTCTCCCCCATTAACTTATGTGTTCTTTGACGGTAAGGACAATTTTTGCATTTCTTTGCAACCTCTGAACTTTGTCCTGTACTCAGGACAAAATGGAAACTTAATGAATGCTTATTACCTTCAATGATTTTTCTCCATCAATTATTACTATATTCCCACCAATACTTTGAATAATTATGGAGAATGAGGAGTTTCTGTTACACACTCACTATTCATGCTCTTTAATTAAGACCTTGTTTTGGAGGCTGAAAGAGGAAGAAATATTTGGTAAACCGAATAGTTTATTTTTCAATGATAATGTTTTAGCAACACTGCAACACTTTGAATCTGTTAAAGGCAAATCCTCTTTCAACCTAGGGAAATTTTTTGTCAGTGGCCAATAGAATCCTTGCTGAGATGAGCAAAATAAATAAATAAATCAACACAGAATTTTCTGAGCAGTGGAGTGAATGAGACAGACATAGATAGACAGAGACAGAAGTAGACACAGAAACTGAAACAGAGGCAGAGTCAGATACAGACAGAAAAAAAGCATTGACAGAGAGAAAGATACAGACCAAGACATAAAGACAGAGATAATGACAGAGAGACTAACAAAGACAGAGAGATACAGAGAGACAGAATACAGAAGCTGGAGAAAGAACCAAAAATCATCATTCCCCTGCCTTTCAAAAGAACAATTTTCTCTTCACTGCTACTTCTACAAAAGGTAAAAGTCCATGATTTTCTATCACCAGGGATCAGACAACTGAAAGAAAGAAAATATTCCCCCACTCCCACACACTAAGACCCTGCAGAAAATTTAAAAAAAAAAAAAAAAACTGCTTTCTTTTCCATCAGGAGAACAGAGCCAGAACACTTCTGTTCTCTGGAATCCCAAGAGAATATATTTCTTATTTATCTATCCAACTGGAAGGAGAAAGGAAGGAGAATGAAGATCAATCAGAAAAAAAGAAAGCGTATAGGGGAGGAAGTGGTATCAGATGATGGATTATTATTTCCAATCTAGTCAGGTTATGTGATGGTACCCATGCCTGACCCTGGTTTTCTTTTCTGATGTTTAAAGCAAATGTTATCTTCTGCATTTGAGGCTGTAACATATCAGACTGTCAATGGGGCTCATATGAAGTCCAGTTTTTAAGGAAGGACTCAGTTTTGAATCAAGGATATTTTATACTATCCATAACAGATTCCCACTTCTTTGGTTGCATGACCATGAAATCATGAGTGTACAATCAGAAGAGAGTCCTTAGAAGTTTTCTCATCCAACATTCTC
Source organism: Notamacropus eugenii (assembly GCF_028372415.1). Classification (NCBI taxonomy): domain Eukaryota; kingdom Metazoa; phylum Chordata; class Mammalia; order Diprotodontia; family Macropodidae; genus Notamacropus; species Notamacropus eugenii. Next base: position 265,177,608 of record NC_092874.1, read on the forward strand.
ATTCTATAGACAAGAAAACTGAAGTACAACAGGATAAGCAACTTAGTCAAGCTCACATAGCTAGTCAATGTCAGATAGAGATTTGAACCCAGATTTTTCTGACTCCAAGTAGATATGATTTATCAAGGTCCAAATACCATCCAGGATGGAGTTTAGTGGCAGGTAAGTGAGTTAATTTTTCTCTCCATCTAACTCTAGAATATACTTGCTGTTCGGTTGATAGCTTATATTTCCAAGAAGACAGTTTCCTAAAACCTAGAAGTCAGCTGAAAATTTTTACTTTTTCTATACTAAAAATGATCTTAAGGGGATTCCATAAATCCTCAGAGATTTAGTTGAATAACAACCCTACAATTCTGGTATCTATTCAAGTTACTTAAACTTTTGGTAGGTCAAATTCCCCTCAAATTTCTTATGAATTCCTTTTTAGCAATTCCAAGCTTCTTTGTTTTTTATTATAATGAAAGGAAGATGCTTGAAAAAAAAATTAGCAAGGAAATGTAAATGGTTAATACTTAAGTCAGAAGTACCCAAGACTACTAATGAGAGACGATGATATTTTTTAACCAATTATTACCCCATGACGCAGAAGTTTCTGTGGTGAATATGCATATTACAATTTTGCTAATGATATGCAGAATTTATCTCTGACTTGAATAAAATAAATGGTCAATGTCATCTTTTTTTATTTCTTTTAGTAACTGTTCTCCTCATCATTAGTCAAAGAAAAGATGAACATTTGTCTACCAAAAAATATTCTGAGCTTGCCATAAATATGTCTTCCCAGGAAAACAAAACAAAACAGGAATAAAAGTTTAGGATAATCTTATTAAATGTTTTATGAGGCTTGCTGCCTGAGTCTCATTAAGCCTCTTCTAATTTGTGTTTCCTGGGCAAGTAGAATTCTTTTCATCTTTAGATTTAGGAGAGGTGATAGCCTGAAAAGCTAATGCTTCTTCCATTAATATGCTCTCTAATTAATCCATTTACAAACTGTCTTGCTAAATGAGGACCAAAAATTCAGGCTCTATTAATTGGGGAATACACTCATAGGAGTCATTAAAATTACCCTCAGGAATCAAATATTTGCAAGTATTGTTTTGTTGAGAAAAGGTGACTTTTCCTATTTCTCAGAGTTGATTATTTTTACACAGAAACTGAAAAACCTTTAAACATAAATATATACAAGCTTAATTTGGAACTATGAAGAAAAACTTTTTTTAAAGAAAGAATGCTTATTAGTGTTTTGGATTTTTATTGTCATACCTACATTAGTCTCTTAGAGATTGAAGTTCTAGGATTCTTGAAATAAGCATTTCTTATTTGGAGAAATTCAAAACAAATTCATAGTTATGCTCCAAATGCTGTATTTGCTATTTGAAAACCTAAAAAAAATACCCTACAACCTGGTACGTTCTCCCCCTATAAATCCATTACTTCAATACCACTTTTTTAAAATTTAAACCACCCTATTAAGTCAACTTTGCCTTCATCTCAAGAAATACTACAACCTCAGAAATAAAAATCTGACCCAAGACACTGAAAAATGTTTAAAAGAAACAATTCGAAGGGAAAAATAAAAGCACATATACATACTTTTAATTTTACTCTTCATTATTAAAATTTTCTTATGACTAGACAATAAAACAATAATTCGAGCCTCAATTTGGTTCTCAGGCCTAAGCTAGCTCCATCACCTCCCTGTACCAAGATTAGAGGCCTAGTTGCTATACATGGAACTATTCCATACTCTCAAAGATGATTCACCACAAGAGTGAGTCATCGTTGATTGCAGTTTTGCCAAACCAGAAAAGATAGGGTTAATGACAAGTCTGAGTACCAAAGGAGTTAATCATGAGTGAGATCAAGGGGGAAACAACTCTGTTACCCAAGTGTTGCTCTGCTTTCCAAGATATGTAAGAAGACTCAGATGAAGGAGGCCTCTGACAGATTAGACAGATACTCTATTGTAATCTGCACTGGTGAAGGAAGGGATCTAATGTGAATAAAGTCACGAATACTTGGAAGTTTATTAGAATACACAAGTATATAAGACTTATTTTTTGTAAATTGTTGTACCCGGAAATGAATACCATACTCAAAATATCACTAACCAGCTAAGATAAACTTCAACATTTGGGATATTAAGCTTTTCTTAATGAAGCTTGGGAAAACACTACTTTCTATTTTCCTCTATAGTTAGCTGTCGTATCATACAACATGTGACCAAATCCTTTTTTTTTTTTTTTAAGAAAAGGAAGTGTTGTCACAATAGTCATAACTAGGTCAAACCACACAAAAGTGTGCCCAAGGCCCATGAACTTTAGAGGACACAACAATGTAAACAAACTAAAGCCCAAGAAATCAACTGTAATTTCTCTGGCATATCACAAATATTAGTGAATCATCATACATACACACACACACATGCACACACACAATACTGAGAGTGCAACTTCTAGGACAAAGATTGTTTTAAGTTCACATTTTTAATCATCCATGAAACAGAATTCCTATACTTCTCAGTACCCATTAGTTCCAAGTAAATGCTTATAATAATTAGAGATAGAGAAAGAATATACCATTTCATTTGCATAGGGAACTCCCTCATGAGAAAACTCAATCTAGTAATGCTTACTTGCCCCTTCTCTGAAACTTATAATTTTAGAGCCTTACCTACAAACCTGAAAGACTAAATGATTTAGCAAGAGTGATGCAGCCAGCATGTGTTAGAAGTAAAACTTGAACACAGGTCTTCCTGGCATCCAGGTCAGTTTTCTGTCTACTGTACCACACAGCCTTTAGGTAAGATAAAGATTTTATACAATATGAAGTGTTTCAATTTGTTACCTTCACATTTTAGCAGTGCTTTTAAGTCTTCTGAAAAGCAAAAACTAATTAGTGAGAAAATATCACTTTAAATTAGGAAAATATAAGATGATACTTCTCCTACCAAGGAGTTCCTCCCTTATTCAACCCCTCTTTATTCGTCTAGGAATACATTATCACCAGCAATGGTTTTATGTTGTGCTATATTCTTTACCACTCCTGCAACATAGCAGTTTTCTGGAGTTTTCCCCTCATAGGACCAGCTTTGGGGACCCCCCTCCCTCCACACAATGTATAATTTATTTCATTGTGCATTTCATTCCCTTTCCCCAGAAATCTCAATTCTTCTCATGACTTTGCTTGTTTCCGTACCGCCTCTTCCCCCGGCACTCCCAATCTGGTACTTTTACCCGGGATGTTTTGAACTCAAGTGGAGGATTTTATGTTTTCCCTGTTTAATTTCAGTTTCTTACAATTAGCCCATAATTTGCAAATGTCATTCTCTCTTTTCTTTTTCCTTCTGTCTCTGGCATCCCATGGATTAGCTCTTTTTCTCAGACTCTCATTATCTGCAAACTTGTTAAACATACCATCTATGCTTGTATTGGAGTCAGTGCTTGTATTGGAGTCATTAAAAACAATTACAAAGTTTAAAGCAAGGCCAAGGGGAGGTCTCTAAGGCTCCCCTTTAGTCGACTACCTTCCAGGTTGATATCAGTCTAATAATAACTAGTTTTTGTATTCAGTCATTCAAAAAATGCAAATCTACCTACATATATTATCTTAAAGATCACTTAGCTGCTTTCTGTTCACAAAAATATCACCGGAAATTTGGCCAAATGCTTTGCTGATGTCTAGCCATGCCATGTCTCTCATATTCCCCTAATCCACTAGGCTGGTAACTATTTCAAAAAAGAAGAAAACAAAGGATTGATATTCAACTGGCTTACCAAGTTTTAATGATCACCGACAAACTTTGTAAACTTTCACACCACCACCATTTAATGTGGCAGCTAAGTAATGCAGTGGGTACAGTACTTGAGTAGAATGAGGAAAATATGGATTCCAATCCCACCTCAGTTTTGTTAAGTAGTCCCAAAACCCACTTTCTGCCTGAATGGACACAATGGTCAGTTTCTCCCACACGCTAAGTTTTTATTGGCAAAAAATGTGTTGTATTCTCCACAGCATACAGATAATGTGCACTTACATTTCCTTCCTTACACTTCTCTCAGCAACTCAAACAATATATGTCCATGATCAAGCCCCATAAGAAGTATGACATGATTACTTTAGTGATCATTACTCACTCCATGTGTGTTTATAGGAAAGCTTTCAGGAGTCTTTCTCCCAGACTTGTGCCACTCTGTGAGGAAATGAAGCAATCTTGGATAAAGCAGAACAATTAATGGCTTGTTCTCTATGGTTTTAACCATGAGAGATATCCTCCTTTATTCTATTTTTCAAGGTCTAACTTTATTTGTTTGGGGGCTAGAGCACCATGGTTGCTTTAGATAGCACAAAGGGAGTGGGAGTATGATCATCATGTGGTTATACTTGCAGTTGCCATATGTTGTGTATATAGATAGCTATCTAAACTCTTTGAGGTTGACCATAGATATAGAGAGAAATTAATATTATACTATAATTTTATATTTAATTTGTATTTTTATTTAATAATTATATTATCATTTTAATAATTATTAATTTGTGATCTGCTCTTTTCCTTTTATTTCTGTTAAAATCTAACACCTGAAAATGTCAGTCAGACCTGAAGGGCATGATTCAGTGATAAAATTGTTCCTGACTCCAATATTCATCAACCTGGTGTCAGGGACCCATCCAAATGGGAGACTTAATTTCTGTTTAGAGTATAAACAGAATCCAGTCTGGGCAAGCCTTTGCGTGGGGGAAGAATGTCCTCTCCTTGATCCCCTCCATTAGAGAGTAGAGCAACCCAGTTCATGACGGAGAGCACTAGCTGGAGACGTCCACATAGAAATGACTTCTGCAGCCCAGCCTTGAGGATGCTGAATCTCATGATCAAGCCATGTTTTCAGTAGGAAGAGCTGAAGACTTCTAGCCCACTTCTTCATTAAATGTCCACCAACCAGGGTTGAATTTCATTTGTCGGGAGAGTTCTCTTTCAGAATGGATTTAAGGTATTTCAGGGTCACCCTTGTCTTTGCTTACTAAGAGAAACCACTAATCATCAATTTATTATCAGCTAGCTTAATTAATATATTGATTATTAATCACCAGAAACTATATCTCTTGGGGTCTTCATTCATTTTATATATCTAGACATGAGAATAGATACAGTTGTTATTTCTATATGAACTCTGTAGGAAACCTCATACTCTCATCTACAGCACCTTGAGCTTGGCCCCTTATGCATCAAAGTCTTTCACAAAATTCAGGATTATAAAAAGGAAGTAAACATGTCATAATCTATTGTACTAAATTCTATGAAGATACGTGTATGGATTCCTAACTGGGCTCTTCTCTATAGGAATATATTTCTAGTGGGTTTTGCTGTTAATGTTGCTCATTCATTTCAATTATCTCTGACTTTTTGTGACCCCATTCTGGGGTTTTTTGGCAAAGATTGTGAAGTGGTTTGCCATCAGAATATATCTCAATGGCTGAATTAAGGGTCAATTATTTCGGCTACAATCCCCTTACTATCCAAATAAAACCTTCTGAGAAGAATATTGGTAAGAAAATGAAATCTCATAATTGCAATTACAAATATGTAATCAAATTACCTTAATCAAGAAGAATTACACTGAAAAAGTAATGGAACATTTTAAGTCCAGAAAAACTCTGAGTAATATAATTGTTCCCAGTCTTAAATTTACATTTTAATCCATATTTCTTCCTCTATTTTAAGTTTAAAAGGCTTTACTTCATTTTTCTATTATATTTTTATAAACCTAATTTCCCAGGTTTTAATATTTAAGACTTTAAGATCAAAGTTGAAACTGATATGAGACAAGCTCAGCACTGATTGTGTTTGAATAATATTAACTTGTCTTAGATTTTTTTTTAAATTTAAGTCTCTCAACTTCCAATTCAGCTAATTTTTAGTAGCTCACATTAAAAATAAATGGCATTGCATTTCTTCATGCCTGAATAATTTTGGATATTTTTATAGGGTCCTGAGGAAAACTTTTTTTTCTGCTTTTTCCTCTTTTTATGATCAAATACCAAAATACTTTGATTGTTTCCTAAGGGTGAATTTTTTTAATCTTTTTGCTTTAATTTTTAATTTTTTTTAAACAAAATTTTATTGGTAATACTTTTCAAATATGTTTACAAAAAAGCACACTGTTAAAGAGGAAGTCATTTCAGTGAAACAAATTTCTTTCAATCACACAGGTTTAAACTCCCAGATACATCCCCCACCCCCACCCCTACCCCAGGCCTATGAATTCCTTCAGGGATGCGGGAAAATTGAGAGAGGGACAAAAAAAAGAAAAAGGGGGTGGAGAGAAGTGGGCTACTCTATCCCAGCTACTTCCTAGATAGAAGGGGGAGGGGGGAAATTATGATAATTCAGATGCCTCACAAGGGGTCAGTGGGAAGAGTGATGGGTACCTGTCAGACAAGCCAGATGTAGGGTGCTTCTAGAGATGAGGGATGGTGGTGAGGCTATCAGGTGAATAAAAATTGGCATTCCCATGGCAAAAGGAAGCTCTCTACCTAGAAACTGTGGCACTTCCTGTTTCTTTTCTCCCAGTCCCCCCTTTTTCCTTTCCCAAGGTGGGCTATATCCTTCAACTTGCTTTTAGGGATTGACACTCCCAGAAAGAATGGAAAGTTAGTGGCACTGAGTAAAAATCTATAGATAAGAATGGCTAAAAGGAAGAAGGTGTGTCCCAGGGATATCTGGGAGGCCTCTTTGGCAGGGATCACAAGCTAGGCTGCCTGAGTGAGTTGGGAAATGTTTTTTTTTTTGTTGTTGTTGTCCTAATACCCCAAGTGAGCAAAAACTAGGGAGTAGAGAAGAAGTAGGGGTTAAGAGAGCTGATCGTGAGGAAAGGAGACCACTGGGAGTGAGGAGGGGTGCAGAAAGAGACCAGGGCTCTTTCAAACGTGGCAGGATACCCGTCAAGGGGAATCTCACAATTGTTCCCACAACTCCCTCCTTGAGATCAGGAGCAAAAAAGCCCCATCCCCAAGTCACAGACCCAGCTCAAAACCATCAGCTAAGATCCCAGAGGTTAAAAATCCACAGCCTTTGACCTAGGCAGATCCAGACACATTAAAATGTATTTGGGATAATTAGGGAAGGTGGGAAGGAGCTAGGACGGAAGGCAAACATAACTTAAACAATATTTAAAATTTTTGGTTAAATATAAAGGAGCCATGAAAATTTTACTAAAACGTCTTCCCAGGAAGGATCTCTCCTTGTGGGGAACTGGTTTGCTGTCCTTTTACCCCTAGATAAGGTTCTGAAGTTCCAGGGAGAGGTCAGGAAAAGGACAAGTGATGGGCAACTGTGTCCCAGTCTTGGAAATTGGAGGTTTTCTAACTTGGGAATCCCCTGTCTCCCCTGCCCCAACTTCCCAGCACCAGGGGGATCAATAAGGAGATACAAAAACAAGGGCCTGGCTCTGGGTACTAGTGGGGGGAAGGGAGGTGGCTGGGGTGAATGAAACTGGATCTCTGGTGGTGTTAGATGGGGAAGGTTCAGATCTGTTTGGGCTGGAAAACTGATATAAAACTTGCATGGAATTAGACAAACAGCAGAGGGAACCTAGCCATGGGGTCTACCACCAGGAGTGAGACAGTGAGGAAAAAGCCAGTGGCGGTTAGGGATGGGAAGGAAAGGGAGGGAGTGGTCCACCTGATATGTGAATCTGTCCCCACCCTGCAAACATCTCTACTTTCTGATCTCCCTAGGGAAAAATTAATATGCAAGGAACTCTGAGGCCCTCAGGCTGCTCAATCCACCCCTCCCACCCTCCCCACCCCAAAAGAAAACCACCAGGACCCAGGGACACCCTTAGAACTCAGCAAACTCCTTGATACACTTCTCATGGATGGAGATTCGGAGTTCCTCCTCCTCATAATCATCAAAATTACTTGTGTCTCCTGGGTCTTTGTACTTTGGTAAAAAGGGAGCTTCCAACTTCCTCTGGTAGATGGCGATCCAGTTAGTGGCGGAGAACCATTTGTGGTTCTTGATGTCATTCACACCATTCTTGAGGTTCCCGTAGCGCTTGCTGAGGTCCACTTGGAGCAGTTTCCGAAGCAGGTCCCTTAAGTCGGAGCTGAAGTGAGAAGGGAATCGGAACTTGCCAGAGATAATGTTTTCATAGATCTGGATGGGCCGGGTGGCATAGAAGGGGGGGTAACCTGCTGCCATCTCATAGATCAGCACCCCTAGAGCCCACCAGTCCACAGCCTTGTTGTAGCCCTTGCTAAGGATGATCTCAGGGGCCAGGTACTCGGGAGTCCCACACAAAGTCCAGGTTCGGCCTTTCACGCGCTTGGCAAAACCAAAATCCGCCACCTGGACGTAGCCCTGTTGATCAATGAGAAGGTTCTCCGGCTTCAGGTCTCGGTAGATGAGGTCCAGCGAGTGCAGGTACTCGAAGCTGAGGACGATCTGAGCAGCGTAGAAGCGACCATGGGGCTCGCTGAACCTTCCGATCCGCCGTAGGTGGAAGAACATCTCCCCACCGGAGACATACTCCATGACCATGTACAGGTTGGTGTTGTCCTTGAAGGTGTACTGCAGTCGGACCAGGAATGGGAAGTTGATGGCCTGCAGGATGCACTTCTCGTTCATGGTGTGCTCGATCTGTTTCAGCTTCACAATCTTCTGCTTGTCCAGGACTTTCATGGCAAAGTAGTCCCCGCTCTCCCGGTGCTTCACCAGAATCACTCGGCCAAACGAACCAGTGCCCAGAGTCTTGAGCCTGTCAAACTGGTCCAGCTGGACTGTACTTGGCTGAGGCGGGTTTTCCCATCTCTTGAGGAACTCTTCCTTGGCTGTAGCTAGAAAGTCTTTCACGCTCTCCAGCTCGCTGCCCTTCTTGGCGGTGGCCGCGTTGCCCATCTCCGCAGTGCTGGCTCCGGCTAGGGCCGGGTCCCCCACCCCCCGCCCCGGGTGGCAGCGGCGGTGGCAGCGGTCGAGGTCTCGGGCTCAGCTGGCCCCCGTAGCCCCGTTCTCCCCCAACCCCCAGACGGCTCCCGGCTCCCGGGTCTCCCTCTGAAATTGTATAACCTTAAATGATGGACAGAGGTACTTGGGCTGTACTTTATAAGTCTTTGGATTCTATGACTTTGTCTATGTCCATAAAGAAATTATTATTATATATTGGATGGGGTTGTTCAATTGAATTAACATTTTTTTCCTATGTTATGTTGGCAGACATCTAAAAACATGGGTCCCATTATTTACTGATTCTCAGAGGTAGAAAGCAACTCAGAGATGACTGAGTCCAGCCTCTACCTGAAAAGGTATTCATTGTGTATAATAACAAGTAAGTCATTATCCAACATTTTTTAAAAGTAGATTTCCAACTTTTTTTTTTAATGTAAACTCTGTAGCATGGAGGAACCAATTATCTCCAAGACAATGTTGTTTTTTTTTCTTATTCACTCATCTTAGTCACATCCAACTCTGAGACCTGATTTGAGATTTTCTTGGCAAAGATTATGGAGTGATTTGCCATTTTCTTCAGCTCATTTTACAAATGAGAAAACTGAGGCAAATATGGTTCAGTGACTTGCCCAAGGTGACATAGCTAGTAAGTGTTTGAGGCTACATTTGAACTCTGGAAGATCAGTTTTCCTGACTCTAGGACCAGAATCCTATCCAATGCCCCACCTATCTAGCCTAACCTACTTTTAGATAGACCTAATTGTTAAGACCATTATTTTCTTCCTTAGATATAGTCCAATTACTCTCTTTTAAATTTTAATGTATTATTTAATGTGTTCATAGATTTAAAGTTGATTTTGATTTGAATGAGGGAGGGCTGTGCAGGTCACCAGCCTCACTTTCTCCTCCTGAGACATCTGGATCCAGTGACCAGATATTCATCAAGATGACTGGAGATGGCCAGGATGCAATGGGAGACACTTGTCCTTGGACTTTACTGTCTTCCTTCCTTCCTTCCTTCTTTCCTTCCTTCCTTCCTTCCTTCCTTCTTTCCTTCCTTCCTTCCTTCCTTCCTTCCTTCCTTCCTTCCTTCCTTCCTTCCTTCCTTCCTTCCTTCCTTCCTTCCTTCCTCTACAATGGGTTCCTGGCCAAGCTCTACTTAATGACTGCATTTTGGGCCCTCCTGGCTTTGAGTGAGTTTAGACTCAATGTCAATGGTAACTCTTTCTCTTTGTAATAGCAACCCTGAGGGTCTCCCCCCGCCCCCCAGCTTGATTTTTTTTTTTCTGGTTTTGTTTTCTTTTTAATTAAAGGCACCAACTCTTAACTCACCTCTTAAAGAAGAGAGGCCTATTCCCTGAATGGGCATTACCTCACTTTAAGTGAGAACTTGAAAAGGCCTTAGCCTCCCATTGCATCCTGGGCCATCTCCAATCATCCCGATGAACAGATAGTCAATGTCAGAAACGTAACTTTAAAGCAGAGAGGTCTTCTTGATTCCGAGTCAAGCTTTATATTCCTTATACTACACTGCCTTTAGAATCAAGGAGAGCACCATCAGGAACTTCTGTTGAATGGATTTAGGTGTTCACACCCACAACTATTTTGACCCTGGGGTAGTTATCCTCCACTTGACATAAACTTTAAATATTCGTTATTGTTTTTTTTTAGTGATTGGATAACCAACATGAGTCCTCTAAAGTGAAAGAACATCTGTCTTCCCTCTGCTGATGACAATGTTTTCAAGAACTGAGACTTCTGTTAAATCTGTCCTAAAGCTTCTTTCACACCACATATGTCTTGTTCTTTCAACCGAGTCTCATCACCTCAAGGTTATTCTGATTGTTCTCTGGCAGATCAATATCCATCTTTAAACATGATACCAAGAACTGTGCATAATTCACCAAATGAAGTTTGACCATGGCAAAGTAGGGAAAGACTATTATGTTTCTAGTCCAATACATATTTCTTGGATTTGGCTAAGACTTTGCTATTTTCCAGGGCTGGTATATAATATAGTTGTCATTCTGAGACTGGAATTCACTAAATCCCCATAACCTTATCAGGTGAGTTGTTGTTTACTTGTTATACTTCCTGTGTGTGTGTATGTGTGTGTGTGTGTGTGCGTTTACTCAAGTATGAGACTTTACATTTACCTTTATTAAATGATGTCATATTCTATTTAGCCCAATATTTTGACTTTTTGAGGCCTTTTGGGGTCCTGATTGTCGTTTAGGTTGTTACCTATCTCTCTAAGGATGTGTCATCTTCAAATTTGATAAGAGTGCCATCTATAACTTTATTTAACCTGCACATTAAAAGACTGAACAGTACAAAGTCAAGAATAAATCCCTGGGAAGTCTCTCCTGGAGACTTCTTTTCAGCTGACACCCAACTATCAATAACTACTCCATAGGCTACAATTACTTCAGCTAAATGAGAAAGGCTATTACGTTCCCATTGGCCTCATTATAATACACGTTGCCTTAAACCTCAGTAATCACACCTCTCTTTAAAAGTTAAATAATAATAGCCATGGAATCCTAGTTTTACAACCTATTAATTTTTAAATATATGTGGAACAGAAACACCACCCATAATTACAATCAAAAGAACTAGTTTTAGAAGCAAAAATATATTAAACACTAGCATATAGTGCCAGAAAACAGTAATCAAAAACCTTTATGAGACATAAGCTTAAGAGTCATCAGATTAGCAAATTAATTACATATAAACCAAATCCTGTTCAGCAATTTGTAAGACCCTTCAAACCAATACTGGCCCCAAAGAGTTCAATCCAATCTTGGAATGTAATTCCAGGCCTCTTACAATTTTGTGTTGAAAAATACAATTCAAACAAAATTTTGTTGGGTGTGTATGTAGGGGAGGGGAGGAGCGGAGTGGCAGGGCGGGGTAAGCACAGAACCAGTTTCTACTGTGTTTCTCTCTCTCCTCCCTACTCTGCTTTAACTATATTTCCCAGAGTACAACATACCTCACTCTGCATCCCACAAAGGTTTCTGTATTTGCTTTCTTTCTGTTAAACTTCGAACACATGCTTAGGGAGATGGAGATACAATTTCCTCCTTCCCCTCCCCCCCTCACGTGGGTTACATCAATGTTGCATTTGCCTTAATAAAAACATAAATTTGACAATGACATTTGACTGCCCAAGAAGTTTCAGTGACTTTTAATCCTATTATCTATCATATAAAATATAAATTGTTTTCCTTGAAATCACAGATTCAGCCCATATACTAAACCTCCTATTCTGCCAGTACCTAGCACAGAGTGTTTAATACTTTCTTGCTTAATTCAATTTTATAAATTTTAAATTTGGAGTTTTAGGATCTTAGTTGAGATGATTTTCTCCATTCTCTTTTTCATTTGAATTTGAGATCAACTTACACTACAGTCAGAAATTTGAAAAAAGCTCAATTTTCTTAATTACCTCAAATGTAAGGATCATATAAAAAAATAGGTGCACATACCTACATATACACATATAATATATATATACATATACATATATACATACATGCACATCTACCATGTATCCATCTATCTTTATCTATCTACGTATAAAAACATTGGCTAGAGCTGAAATATATAAATTTTCTGAAAGGGGAAAGGAAAAAGAGTGAGGGGGAAGAAAAAAGAAAGTAATGATGAAAAAAGAAAGCAATTGTTAAAATGAATCTATCTGTCTATCTGTTTGTCTATCTGGACAGAGACAGAGACAGAGACAGAGGGAGACAGAGAGATTTTGCATTTCATCCCAATATAAATAAATCCTGGAGGGAATTGTCTGAGGAGAAAGAGAATAATGTATTCTCAGTTCCTTATCACACTAAGGGTGGAAAAATCCTGCCAGAGAAAATATTGTGAATTCAAGCATTAAATGTCATCCTTAAATATAGACGGGTCTGATCGAAGGATGCAGAAATAGAAATGAGAATCCCTGTTTGTGGCCATCTGTCTTGATATTTGTTCTGGCAAATGAGTTGACTCTCCCATTCCATCTCAGTGTATTTCTTTATTTCTGTTTAATAAAGAACTTAGTAGGCTAGTTGTGGTGAACAGTAAAGTCAGAATCCTGGAGAGAACACTGGTTAAGTGGGCAGAGCATGTCAGGTTTGAGCAGAATTGTTGCTTATTTTAAGAAATACCTATTCTTAGTGGTATCACTGTTGTTTATAATATTAACTGTGCAGGATGGAAGTTGGTTAGGAAAGAAACTAAGGACTATGTGTGAATTTTTCTTAGATAGTTTAAGGCCTATAATCTGTTTTGATATCACTTTTGGGGGAAAGATTAATTTTCTAACTCCACTCTCCAATACACAATGAGATGTAGAATAATTAACCCCTACTTTCCCTGGCTGTTAATCAAGATTACTAAGGGAAAGTTAAGGATATACCACTCCAGTAGTAATGGTTAATACCCAAGGTGTCAGTTCTCTTAAAGTAAAAGACTAGCATACCCAAATAAATATTGAAGCTTCTAAAAAATGTTAATGATAACATTTATATAGGTCTTTAAGGTTTGCAAAACACTTTTTTTATATGTTATTTTATTTTCCCCACTCTCTTGGGAGGTAGGTGCTTTCACTATTCCCATTTCATAGATGAGGAAATTGAGACTGATACTTTAATTAAGTCAATTGGTCAGGGTCATGCAGCTAATGTGTCTGAGGGAAGAGACAAATTCAAATCTTCCTAAGTCCAACTCTAACATCCTATCTACATTGAGCTGCCTGGAGCACCCAGAGGATTGATTTGCATGCAGCTTTGTTTCAGGGAATTTCTAAATAACTTAGAGTAGAAATCACTGATATTGATAACAACAAATGGAAGCAAAAGCAAAGGATAGATAATGGAAAGTAGAATGCAGAGAAACAGGGAAAATAACACCCAAGAAGAAAGACAATTCTTCCAATCCAACAGGGAGTGAGTACTGTGGAATTTTGCAAATAATTCTGACTCCCTTTCCAGTTCTGTGGTAAGTGTCATGAAATCCATTCTGAATGGTACAGACAGGGAGGTCATAGTGTTATAACTGTGGAAAGTGAAGTTGGGAACAATGAATATAAAAGAAATGCCAGTTCAAGTCCCAGAAGGTATTCCCTAGACACCTTTCTCAGGCATCTGCCTTTGTTTTCAACGCACATCATGAGTATTATAAAAATTGCAACTTGACATTTAAGGGGAAGGAAAATGAATCCATTTATTCAATAAAGGAGAAATTGTGGAGCCTGGAAATGATTACTATGAAAAAGAAATATGTATGTTTGTGAAATATTTATTTCAAAACACCAGTCTGTAATTGTGAGCATGTTTTGTTGTGAAGGTATTCAAAATTTCCAGTCTAGCATAGTAGTTAGTAAAGATGTATCTATAACATTATGTGTGCTTGGTTTTTACTTTTTTGATTATTTTTTTTCCCACTGCTACCACTTTTGATGCATTCCAGTGGTAAATGCATGTGGCCAATACGATTCAAAATTTCAGATAGTCTCTTGAGAGATATAGATATATAAAATAAAGATAGACATATACACAGATACCAATAAATATAGATAGACAGGCATATATATGTACATATGCATACATACATACACACATAAGCAAACACATATTAATTGACAAAGGTAGGCATATGTATACCACAAATATATTAACATAGATAGATAGATAGATAGATAGATAGATAGATAGATAGATAGATAGATACTGATTTTTTTTTCCATTTAGTTGAAGGATTGTCTTTGGCAGTGGCATATTAGTTAGAGAGCTGACCTCAGAATCCTAAAATTTTTAGTTCAAATCCTTCCTCAAATATTAACTAGCTGGGTTACCAAAGATAAATCCCTCAGTTTCTGTCAACATTGGTTTCCTTATTTATAAAATGAAGAGACTGGAATTTATCATCTCCAAGTCTCCTTCCAGCTCCAAATATTTTCTGTTCTCTTCCTTTTGACAATCTCATTCACTCACATACCTTCAATATGTTTGTAAATGGCTTTCCAAATTGTATCTCTATCAGTTTTCAGATTCATATTTCCAAGTATTTATAAGCCCTATAAGGACTACATATTCAGTAAGTCCAAAACTTGAATTTTGTCAATGGTGAAATGATCCATTCATTCACAATTGATACCACCCAATACTACTCCCTAATCCAATCATTTCAATCTTCAAAAATTTAGTTTTGTCATTATGTCTTTTCCTTCTTACAATTTGGTAGAGAGTGAGAAGAGACAAAATAGAAGCACCAATACAGATGAATTTCTTAAAAAGTTTTATGAAGAGACCAGATAAAAGGAGAGAGAGAAGGACAGACAGACAGACAGACAGACAGACAGATAGAGGGTGACAGTTGCCTGGAATGAGAGGACCATGTGAAGGAGTTTGTTTTGCTTTGTATTTTTGGGGGGATGGAAAAGACAGACACGTTTGTAGGCAATAGGAGATGAGCCAATATTCAAGCCCCGCAGAACTAACATAGAGCATCTTGTAATCTTTTAAATATACAAGGTTGCCATTTAAAAATAAATTTTATTGTATTTCAGATATTTTTCTTTGTATACTTAGGTACATGAATGAACTAAAATGAAAATCCAAAGGGTCAACATGAGGCGAAATCTCCACGTTAATGATGAATTGAAGAATTGGGAAAAAAAAAATGAATTCTACATTGAAGTTTTGGTTTGGCTAAATAGCTCTTTCCCAGGTGCTATGCTAAAATCTCAAAAGGCTCGTTGTTTCTTTATGATATGCTGTTACTGATTCTATCATGCTATGACTTTATTCAGGCAATTAGTTGCTTGGAAAGTTTAAATTCACTTTTATATCCATTCCAATCATCTTTTGAGACAGAAATACGAAGCATTCATTTGCCCTTTAATCAAGAAGAGTTGACTGGAGGAGAGTAGGCTCTGTGATAAATAAGATCTTGCTGTCTTAATCATAGGAATTTGATGAGAGGCAGTGTTAGGATAAATATTCTTCCTGACTGCAAACATATTCCTAAAAATGTCTTTTGTTTTCATAATATAGCTCAATGAACAATAAAATACTCACTCCCTAATTTTATGTGAATAGAAACTTATCATTGTATTTTGACAGAAATCCAAGTTAAGTTATTCTGTGCAGTAATTTTAATGAAGTTCATGTACATTTCAAATAATGTATCTTGTTAGCACACAGTAAGTTTTTTTTTTCCCCTAACACTCCAGTCACAATTTTTGAGACCAGTTTCTAAAAGGTTGTAAATAAATAAAACAAAATGCACACCAGCATTATTCATTATAATATTTGGAGATATGCAACTGAATCTTAATATATTTTTTCTGAATCTAATAAATTTATAGTCTTTGTAAATTCATGTTAAACATTATTGACTTTTAAATGTTTTATTTTTCTTATTCAATTGTTTTTTTGATATAATTCATTTACTACCATTGTTCCTAGGAACATGTAAACAGAAATTTAATTAAAGAGTCATTTCTTCATAACTCAAATTTTGTTTAAAGCCCTTTTTCCCCCTCCATTAAAAGCAGAATGAACTATGTGGTTGCTTTCTCACTCTTGGAGCAATCTTGACAGATTTTAGAGGTTCTCAAGGACATTTCTATTTCTAGGTATCTGAAATTACTTAGATAATAATCCTGCATCATATATTAGATATATCAAAAGCTTCTTTTCAAAGTTCTGTCTCTCTTTCCTATATATAAGATATTTTATCTATTTAGCTGGCTGCATATTTATTTTTTTCATTCATTTATTCATCAGTCATTCAATCAATCTATCCTTCCATCTATTTCTTTATGAATTTTAACTTTTGGAAGCAATCAACAATATCAATATTGGCATTTTAAACCAAACTTCAATCAAATACTGATTTGATATTGACAAATATCATTTAAAGAGAAATGCCAAATGACAGGTAAAGGTTTTAATAATGTTATGAGATTTTGAAAGTATATTCTTAATGAGTCTATAGATTTTATATCTTGAGAAACAGTAGCATATTTTCTCACACAACTGAAATATATTTCTTCTGGAATGATCTGGTTCCAAAATCATTTCATAAGAATTATTTTATTAGCTGATTGTTTACGGTAGTAAAGGAAAACAATCATCAAACAATGAATACTCTTGGAAGGGCAATAGAGAGGGAAAGGACTGTCACAATGCAGAAAGGGAAGGATTATGGGAACAGAGCAAAAGAATATAATAAAATTTAGGAAATAAAAGAGACTGACTTTGAATCCTTCAACTTTTCCATTACTTGGGATATAGTTGCTTCCTAATACTTCCCTAATTCTTATTTTTCTGGAGTCTACATTTTTGCAGCAAAATTCATCCTTTCCCAAGGCTGGAGTTTCTGAAAGCAGGCTTGAGTGTCCCACTATTGACTGCTTCTCTTTCAAAGGTAAGCAGTAATCTTACTTCCACTGATTTTTCAAGTGAGAGAAGTATTGCTATTAGTGAATCTTCTCATTCATCTTCCAGAGAACTAAGAAGTAAACCTGTCTGTTGGTCAAAGAGCAGGAAGTATAGAGAAAAAGCCCTGGCATCATTCTTAGTGGCATTATAGAAATGATGTGGAATCATGCTTTTACAGTGGAATCTGCTGGTGACATCTCCATGTGGACTTTAGAACAAGCAATGACATGCTCACTAATCCCATTGAGAAGAAGAGCCATTTAGAATACACGAAGGCCCAAAACTGTTGGCATTCAAAAGGACTTAATGAGTCTTAAAAATGGAGAACTCATTTTTTTCTTTCCTATTGGCATTAGTGTAGATATGTCACAAACCCCTGAAGGGTGGTATCTTTAGGCTCCTATTCTTTACTTCATTGTACTTATTTTTTTTCTTTTATAAGAAGAAAATTGGAGATAGCAATAAGTTTATAGTTTCAGACCTTGTAAAGTTCAAAAAGTTGACAGTAAGTCACAAGAAGTCAAGAGGTGGAGACTCTGGCTATATTTTCTGACAGTTTCATGATGAGGAGTAAAATCCTTAGCTGGGCTATTGTCATAATAGTCATAGTCATCATTATCATCATCATCAACATTTTGTCATCTTCATCAAGGACAATCAACACAGGGAAGACTGGTTCAGTATTGTAACATTCCTATCCATTAATAATCTACTCTCAGAAGGAAGTCACAGATTCTCATCTCTGTGGTCCAGCTCCTCTTGTTTCAGAGATCACTTTATCTTTTTCCATAGAAAACACTATGGCATATTCATCCCCACTGGTCATGCCATCCATCTCTGTCAAAGAGTATTCATATTAGCATATGTTAGCCAATAAATCAACAATATTTATTAAGTGTCTATTATGTATCAGGCGCTCTGTTTGGCACTGGGCAAAGAAAGAAAAGCAAAAAAAAAAAAAAAAAAAAAAAAAAGATTAAACCAACCCTAATGGGAATTAGAACGTTATTAGGTTAATGCCTGTACACACAGGAAATCAGTTGCAAAATCATAGTCTTAGAGAAGGTAGTGTCCTTACAGGTCATTGAGTATAACTCTCAGAGATATATAGATTTAGAGCTGAAAGAAACCAGAGAGATTAATGAGCCTAACTCCCTTATTTTAAAGATGAGGAAACAATCATAAATACTACAAGTGACTTGACCAGGGTCACACAGCTAGCAAGTGTCTGAGTCATTGTTTGATCTCAGGTCTATTTGATTCCAAATTCAACACTCTATTTACCATGGGACCTGGCTGTCTCATCACCTCCAGAATTTAAGTTCCAGAACTTACTTGTGGGAAATCACTTCAAGGTTAAGGAATTCACTTTGTAGGTAAGATAATAGGCCTCACGATCACTGAGTCATCTACTGGCAAATACAGTGAGCTCCTGGAAGCCATCACTGTCATGTTACAAAACTACTCAAACCCTCTTGGCTGGCACCAGTTTGTGTACTCTAAAGAGTTTACTTGTGTCTGCTAGAACACAAAGTGTTATAGTATGAAAAGTCCTAAAATTCCATCTCATTTTTCTCATCCTGCTGACCTCCAAGTGGTGCCAAATGATTCATATTAGATAGTGATTTTTTTGTCTTTCTTTTTTGGGTTCTTCTCAACTAAGAAGTCATGGAGAAAGTTTGCAATAATAATAATAGCCAATTAATACCAGCAAAGTCTTAAGGTTTCAATAATTAAGGTTTTAATAATTCTTCCCTCATGGCCAATTAGTATTTCTGTCTTCTTAAGGTTGGCACTCACTACAGATGGAGTATTATGTTATCCATATACTTGACAGAAATGCCACACAATTAGCCCCTGTCAACAGTATGGTTTCAACCATTACCTTCAAGAAATAGTATTGTCAAAAGTGTTTTTTCCCTTTATTTTTTTAAATACCTTCCTAAATATATTGAGATATTCCAGATACAATGACATTTCTACATTATTCATATCACCAGCAGCTTTTTCCTTGAGCTAATATTTTTCAACTGTGTTAAATGCTTTATAAATATTATCTCATTTGAGTCTCAAAACTCTGAGAGGTCAGTGACACCATCATATCCATTTTTCAGTTAAAAAATGAAGGCAGGCAGAAGCTATGACTTGCTCAAGGTCACACAGTTTATAAGTGGCTGAGACAGGATCTGATCTCAAGTCTTCTTATCTCCAGGCCACTATTGTAGCTGTTGAGATTAAAACAACTGCCTTACAATTCCTCACTTTTATAATTGGTGGGTATTCTACACATACAAACACACACACACGCACACGCACAAACACATATACACATAAACACATATACACATACACACACACAGAGGAATTCTTGGTAAGTTTCTAGTCCCAGAACTAAATACCATTTACTTTAACACTCCAGCCGTTGTGGTACCTATTCATACCAGTTCACAAGTATGCAATATGCATTCAAGATATACCAGTGTCTCTTCAATAAATTATATAAATATATTTCAAACCCATTATGAACTGCTTCCTTCAATCAACTTATCTCTGTATATTACAGCTTTCACTGGGGAAAAATTAAAAGGAAAGGAAAGGAAAGGAAAGGAAAGGAAAGGAAAGGAAAGGAAAGGAAAGGAAAGGAAAGGAAAGGAAAGGAAAGGAAAGGAAAGGAAAGGAAAGGAAAGGAAAGGAAAGGAAAGGAAAGGAAAGAGGGAAGGGGGAAGGGGGAAGAGGGAAGGGAAAAGGGGAAAGTGAAAAGGGAAATAGAAAGAAAAAGAACGCTACAGTCAAACTGCACCCTACATTGGGGAAGGGAAATCCTCAACTGAACAAATACTAAAGCAGCTACCCTAATGTTATTAAATAATTGTAGGAATTCCACATGAACCTGCTACTGCTGTTTTCCCCAAGATATAACTGTCAAATCACAAGCCAAAACACAAAATTTAATTTTGAAATAATCTCAACTTTTAGTTTTATTTGCCGTGAATAAGAACAGTAATGGACGCAGTTATAAGACTGGGTGGTATAATGGATAGAGCTCTATATTTGGGTTCATATACTTGTTTTGTGACTTTGGACAAGTCACACTAAACCTCAATTTCCTCATTTGTAAAATGAAAATAATGATTTGACAGTGATTAATTCACAGGACTGAAAGAGGAATAACACAAGATCATGTTTGTAAATCATTTTGTATATCTTAAAGTAATACATAAAGACTAAGGTTTTTAGTATTCTTCTAAAAGATTAAGGAAGGAATGTGAAAGAAGTATAAGAAAATCAGAATGTAGCAATGTCCATGCACCATTCATGATTTAAGAATGAAATAGGCAGAGTGATATGCTATAAAGAACATGGATCAGAAGCCAGGAAACTTGAATTTAATTCTTAGCTCTGTCACCAACTAGCTATGTGTTCTTGGGGAAGACAGTAACTGTCCTGTGTTTTCAGTTTCCTTATCTTTAAAGGAAATGTACTGACTAGAGATGGGTCTCTAAGTTCTTGTTCAACTGTAAGACTCTAAAAATTCAGTTATCATGACTAATTTTCATAGTAGCATAAAGGTTATCTCACTCACTTCTCGAATCAAAGTTTTAGAGTCCAATAAACAGGATATATTTGATTTCCTCCTTTTCCCTCAAAAAAAAAAATGCAATTCCTTTACTACCAATACATCAAGTTGAAAATCTGAGACAAGAATAACAAAATAAGTAACATATGAAAGTCATAGAATAAAATTATTTTCTATTCTCATAAGCAATTAAATAGTCACATTACAGTGGAGAATGCAACAATCCATTGCCTATCCAGCACAGGTAAATGTCTTCTGACTAAATTCTCTGAGTTTTCCTTCCAAGAAGTCAGTTGGGCTTTCTCTATTACTATTGGCTCTGCCTTCATATCTACCTCCCACTGGAGCTGCCATTTCCCTCTGCCTTCAAAATTGCCACTCAGTATTTGTTTGCCTCATTTCTCCTCCATTTTGTAGGTCTGATCTATTTTTTCTGAGTAAAACTAGCTGGACTACATGTCATGAGGTTAGTCAGCAAATATTCAACTCTGACTTTAACCTTTAGACCTTAGAGCTCCAATTCAAATTGGGTAAACAAGGACCACTCACACATGTGTAAGGCTTACAGAATCGCCCATTTTAGTGCAAGATCCCTAGTTCTTATTTTTAGATGACAAGAAAAGTGAATTTGATTCATAGAAACACACTGTCAGCTCCTCCCATTAAATCTTTAAAATTGGAAATAATTGCATCCTTTTTATTTGCCACTTTGATTTCCATTAAGCATCCCACTATCTAGTGCTCATCAGAAAATATTTTGAACCTTCAATAAATCTCAAGTAATAGAACTATTGGATGTGCTGGCTTAGCCTGGTCACCTCTATCAGTCTCCTATCACAGTAAAGCTCTCATCCTGCTTCCTGATGGATTGTAGACTTCTCATATGTCAGAAGAAAATAGAATTTTCTATAACTAGTAGATAATCATAATAACCAAAGATCTACATTACATAAGTAACTTAGAACTAGAAATAAAGGTCTGAAAGATACATATATATATACATATATATACATAATACATGCATACATGAATATATGTGCATATATACATATATATATACACATAAGAACAGGGTTTTTGCTTTACAAGGTGCATGTTTCAGACAAGTCTTACTTTCAATGATAATTTGCTGCTATTTTCTGCTTAACCAAATCATTTTAAAATGCCATGTTTACAAGTGGCAGAAGTCTTGTTTTATGGGTCAGTATATAGGGACTTAATCTATAAAGGCACTGCAGCATAGGAAGGAAGGAAGGAAGGAAGGAAGGAAGGAAGGAAGGAAGGAAGGAAGGAAGGAAGGAAGGAGGGAGGGAAGGAAGCATTTATTAAAAATGCTTTATAAAGAAATAATCCTGTTTTATATATACATTCACACTTATATGTGTATGCATGTATATGTATAGGTATATGTGCGTATATATATATATATATGTATGTATGTATATCTGTGCATATACGCATGTGTCCATGTGCCAGACACTGTGACAGATTTTATCCAGCTTGATCCTCACAACAACCCTGGGGGGAACTGATAAGTGACATCATGATCTCTATTTTACAACTGAAAAAACTAAGGGAGACAGAGGTTAATAAGTTAATATAGTTAATAAGGGTCTGAAGTTAATTTTAACTCAGATCTTTCTACTCTGAGGCCTAGCCCTCTCTGCTGTGCCACCTGATCACATAGTGGATTTAAGTATCACCTCTGACACATACATACTGATTCTGTGGTCTGAGGCAAGTCCTTTAATTTTTCAATGCTCTAGACAGTTACCTAAGATGACAAGTATAGAGAAAGTGCTGACTTGATTACTGGCAGAGGGAGTTTTCTAACTGGGTTTTCTCTCAGTATCTTTTTGTTTTTGTCTCTCTGCCTGTCTCTATATCTTTCTCTCTGTCTTTTTCTCTCTCTGTCTCTTTCTTTATACATACACACACATGTTCACATATACACATGTATGTACGTATACACACTAATATGCAAATATGTGTGTGCCTATAAAACACACATATAGATATGTAAGTCTGCCTTGCCATGTATTTCCACGTAAAAGATGTTCACATATACATATGTCATACAAATACATGCATAAGTTATTGTCATTCCAGGGACTTCTGATTGCTCATGTCAGTCCCCCAAATGACAATGACATATTTCAGCGCTTTCATTCCTTTCTAAGTAAATGATCTTCTGAAGGCAGGCTGGCATTCTATGCACACACACTGGGCATGTTCTGTGTTCTAATCTGTATGTCATTATCCTTCTAGCTATAAGTAGTATGAAACACTTTCTGCCACTCCAATTACTATCACTTTGGGATGAAAAGGGGGTCATATAGGACTGAGCTCAAAATGTTATCATTGTGCTTTCTAAATCTGTTGAGTTTATTTGTAAATATTCAGTCAAACAAAAAAAATAAAGATTTTTATCTGATATTGAGTTCATTTGATTTTCTCAATTCCCAGGCTCAAAAAGTTAACGTTTACAACATTTTCTGCTTTATGTCAGTGGTGTCATTTCTCTCCTAGCCACTGAGGGTCTAAACTTGAAAACAGTCTCTGGTTCATGCTTCTTCCTCAACCCTCACATCCAAGTTGCTGCCAAGTTTCATCAATTCTACCTAAACAATATCAAATGCTTCCCTCTCTCCCTCCCACTGCCTCTTAGGCTCTCACTGGAATAAATCTATTTTAGTCTCCCATTCCATCCCTCTAGGACTAAAGCAAATCTCCTAACCAATCTCCCTATCTCCCACTTGTCCATTATCCAGCCCATTCTTCACATTGCTAGCTGTCAAAATCAACTTCAAAAGCCACAAATCTGATCATGTCATGCCTTAAAAACTTTCAGTGGTTTTTCACATCTTTCAAGAGAAACTAAAATCTCCTCAAATGGACTTTTAAGACCACCTACAATCCATCACTAACCTACCTTGCCTCTCTTTATTGCCTAGGGCTTTGGAGAGTGGAAAGGTTGACAAAGTCATGCTTGGGACTATGGATATCTCCTTGATGAAGCTAGTACTTGAAAATATCTTTGAAATTTCTTTTCCGTTAGAGGAGATTGTCTCAAAAAAAGAGATAGCTATCTGGGCCAGTGAGCAAAGTCTTTTATTTTAAGTTTTTTAAAGAAAAGAGAAATATCTTTTCTTTTGAACTATCTTGGCTCTAAGAGCATCTGCTCAGGAAAGGGGGCTGAAGTACACCCTAACTCTGTGTGAAGATTGCAATAGAGTGGGATTGGATGATGAAGAGAATGTATCCAAGAGACTATAAAGACAATGAGAAATTAATTAGGGAAGCCATAGCAGGAAATCATGAAGACTAACAAATGATGTACAACAGAAATATGTTTTCTTAAGTTTAAATTAGGGAACAAATGGGAATGGTCAATGTCTCTACCATACTTGTTAATCCTTGGATCAAATAAGTACTTTGTCCAGGTGTGAGTTTTCCATTATCTTTTTCCTCCTCCTCATTTTCCTTCTCTTCCTTATTGTCATCACCATCACTGCTAGCATTTACATATCACTTTAGGGTTTGAAAAGCACTTTATTTCTGTCATCTCATTTGAATGTCCAACAACTCTGCAAAGTAGGTCCAACTATTATCTCTCATTTTAAAAATGGACAAAGTGAGGATGTAAAAAGTTAAGGTCACATAGCTAGCAAGTGTCTGAGGCAGGATTTAAAGTCACATTTTCCTGACTCCAGGTCTGGAGATCTATCCAACAGACCACCT
Source organism: Notamacropus eugenii (assembly GCF_028372415.1). Lineage (NCBI taxonomy): Eukaryota > Metazoa > Chordata > Mammalia > Diprotodontia > Macropodidae > Notamacropus > Notamacropus eugenii. Next base: position 265,202,323 of record NC_092874.1, read on the forward strand.
AGGTGCCCTAGGACTAGCTATACCTAAACAATTTTCAGAACTTGATCTCTTCTTTTATTAAAGATGATTTACATTTTGACTGTAAGCCTTGGTCCAACTAGGCACATTTTGATACTAGTCATTCCCTGTTCTTAATCTGCTCTCTTTGCTTGTTAACCTTTTTATGCATAATCATCACTGCCACTGGATTGGCATCTGTTGAAATCCTTCCTTTCCTTCATGTAGTGTCTAGGGAGGGCTTCCTCATTTTCAATTTAGAAGTAACCTCTCCATGTTTGGTTCTGTAATATGATTGTGACCCACCTATATGGAACACTTCAACTTTTTATAATTTTCATTAATATTATTTGTATTTATTTCTAACTCTCCTATTCTCTCCTTCAGTACAGGGAGTGGGTTCTCTAGTTTTAATCCAATCTTCTACTTGGTATTTTCTATGTGTGTATACTCACATATAAATCAGTTTCCCCAACCTCATCCCAAGAGAACTCAAATTCCTTTGGGGAAGGAACTATCTCCTTTTTGTCTTTATATTTCTATCAGGTAATACTATGCCTGTCACCTAGGGGGCAGTTAATAACAGTTTTTGGAATTAATTTTTTATTTCAGTATATCAGTGATTAGCACACTGGCTTTCACGTAGTCAATTTTTTAAAAATGTTGAAATGAATTGTATTTGTTTGGTGAATTAATTCAAAGGCAAAGGGTAGTGTTCACTCAATGCTTTTTTTTCCAAAAGGTGGATTGTGATTAGCACTGGTGGAGAAAAATCCCATACTGGGAAGTATTCATACTGAAATCACACATCCTTGTTATATCCAAGTAATAATGAAGGATTAAGATTAAAGAGTGAAGTAAATACTTAGGCTCATGGATGACTAGGAGTCTGCAGGATTAAAACAAATATGAAAAAACATGATGGCATCCACTGTACCACCAAGATAATACTCACAGCACTGATCGTGACTATGAATATGCCACCATACCTGGCGTATAGAAGGCAGAAGGACACCAGAAAGCCAAATCTCAAAACTAGAAAGAAAAATCAGTCATAATAGCCAAGAAGTCAATACACATTAGCACTGGTTGTCCTACCTATTTACCTGCTTCTCTGAAGAACAAGCCCGGTGAGGTTATTTAGGCCTTTAAAGTATTCTTTCCCTAATTTTTTTTTAAAGGAATAATGATACAGTCCTATTTTTCTTATTTATTTTTGATAGCTTCCACAAATTAAATGAGGCACGGAGGTCACAAAGTGGTTAGAGCCCTAGGAAGATCTGAATTTAAATCTGGTCTCAGAAATTTGCTATCTGATGACATTGGACAAATCACTTAATCTCTGTCTGCTTCTGTTTCCTTGTACATAAAATGGGGGTACTAACAATAATTTTTCCCCAGGGTTGTTCTGGGTTTAAAATAATATTTTACGTTATCATTTTAAAATTATATTTATATATAATTAAAAATATAACATCTTAGTATAAATATATAAAATATGTATAATTTATAATAATATAATAATTATATATTACAAAAATAATGCTTGAAATTTTGAAAACTTTGAGGTGCTATATAAATGTTAGTTACTATTATTAAATTTGTATATATTTCTCATAACTTTTGTTAGTATGAAACATTCACTATCTGAAGAATTCTGTAAATTGTATTCAATTCTGATGCACTAATATGACATGAATAAATATTCAAAAAGTCTCATTTCTTTTTGCTGTTACAATCCACATGAAATGACATGATATATGTAAAGTGCTTAAGACAGCTCCTGGCCCATAGTCATCACTTAATCAATTCCTGTTTCCTTCCCTTCTTAGTGAGCATTAGGTGACACAGTAGATAGAGCACGAGGCCTAGAGTAAAGAGGGCCTGAGTTCAAATATGACTGAAGATAATTACTAGCTCTGTGACCCTGGGCAATTAATTTAACTTCTGTTTGCCTCAGTTTCCTCAACTATAATATGGAGATAATAACAGCACCTACCTCCTACTATAGTTGTGAGAATAAAATGAAATATTTGTAAAGAATTTAGCACAGTGTTTGGCCCATATAGATGTAATATAAATACAAGGTAGTAGTAGTAGCAGCAGCAGCAGCAGCAGCAGCAGCAGCAGTAGCAGTAGTAGCAGTAGTAGAAGTAGTAGTAGTAACAGTAGTGACATTAAGGCTTGCCTATCAGGTCTTACCTGAGATAGCCTTCCTTATTTAAGCTAAAAGGCCAACTCATTTGTTTCTCATACCAAAGTCAAGGTCATTAAGAAAGACCCAGTTGACTTAATGGCTGGAGCATTTGACCTGGAATGAGAGAACCCTGAGTTTATATCTTGCTTCAAATATTGACAAGTTAGGTGACCCTAGTTAAATCACTTAACCTCTATTAATTTCATGTTCTTTATTTGTAAAATGGGATAGATTTTTAATAGTACTTACCTCATTGGGTGATTATGAGGGTAAGTGGAGGATATCTAAGTTATATATAAATCTAAGTTTATTACTAGTATAAATTAATTTACCCCCATTCTAAATTGTCTACCAGGCTTCTTTATGTGATAATGAAGATCTACTCTTTTTTCCCGTCCCATATCTAGCTCCTTTAGAAAACCAACATAGAAGAAACTGGAATTCAAAAGGTGTGGTCTAGTGTGTTCAGCAATTATTTGTTGAATCTGTTGGATCATTTCATGAGTCGGACTCTTGAGATAAAAATACTCATCATCACCATTTCTCCTCAACATGCGTTGGGCCAAGGCCTCTTTACCCCCTGAAACCACTGTTTTTTGCTTTTCTTTTTAGAAAAAAGCATTCGATTTTCCTAAAAGGTGACAAACCCGATTGATCCTCGCTTCTCTTGATGTAGTTTCCTGCTCATGGAAGGGAAGTAAAGTCCCATTTATGTATGAGGAGTCTAGGCCTCTCAGATGGCCCAAGTGCTTGAGTCTACTAATCCTGTCCTCCTAACTTACTGATTACACTGCTATGAGAAGGTAGAGAAAAAAGCCAAAGGCAAAGATAAGTGCCATTGCATCCTTGTTGCATATCCTTAGTGTGTTAGGATAAAGTTAACCTCCCTTTTGTTAAAAATTCAATGATTTATAAGTGCCTATTTTTGTTCCAAAATTGAACCTTAGATGAGAGTTCTGAAATTCAACCCATCTTCTAACAATTGTAGAGAGAGTGGAGTGAACTATCTATATCTATATGCATGTGAACAATTTTGTATCTTCTCTACTAGTTATAAATATTTTATATAGCTAACTACATACCCAGCAAAGTCAGGTGACAAACTAGATAGAAAATTGGTCATCGTGATGTTTTAAGTTCTACTATCCTAAATGTACACTAAGCCTTTTGGACTACTCTGTATACGCACAAAAATGCATTTCTATATAATTAATGTCATTATATAATATATTTACTATATATATAATATGTAATTATAATATATAATATATTTATTATATATTATATATAATTATAATATTAATGACATATAATATAACAACATTACCTTGTATAAGAAAAGAAAAGGCAAAACATATTCCAAATGTTAAACCAAATACTGCAGAACCATCAGGTCGTATGATTTCATTATGAAATCGTTCAAGAATTTCTCCATTTCCTTCATTTTTGAAGCTGAGAGTTAAGAGCAGTAATGATGATATTAAATATCCTCTGGGATGTTATAGAAATCTTATAGAAAATCCTACATGCCCATTTTTTGGTTTTCATTACCTGAACTGTACCCAACCTTTTCAAGCACATCTCACTTCCTTCCAAGCAGTAATAATCTAGTGATTTACAGTGTGCTGTCATTTCTGGCTGGGGAAAAATGTCTCATAAATGATGTCACAGGTTTTTACAGCACATGGAGTGTTCAGAAAATATTTCCCTTTTCTTACCTCTTAGATTTGTTTGTTCACATGTATTCCCAGGAGATACTGGCTCAAAGTAGAATTTTCCGGCCTAGATCTTACAGAATTGGTGCAAATACCATTGGAAAGTTTCTTGCTCAGAAATTTTGGAAGATATACAGATACTCCAAGGCTTCAAGAAGATATCAAAGATGCATTCCCAGCTCATTTACTTTTAAGTGAGTCAAAAGGTCAATACATAAATTGAATAGTACCTGAGAGTTCTAGAAGGTGATTGTAATCTTCATTTATTAAGAAAAGACCTGAATACTTCATAGGTTAAAAATCCTTTGTATTAATAAAAGATGAAATGATCCTTGGGAGAAGGCTCTATTTTGTCTTGGATTTGTGGATGTCTTGTGCTATTCTTTTTTTAAAAATGCCTATTTTTCTTTTTTATTCCTTACTACCAACATTTGGTCCCTGGTATGGAAGGAAGGATGCAGTTAGAAATGATTGTGATGCAAATAAATAAAACATAAATAAATGCTATGTATTGTAAAACAAAAAAAAAGAGATTTTTTATTTGAAAAATAAAGCAGGGACTAGAGTTTATGTAAAGAAATGTATTATCCCTATAGGAATTATAGGTTTTTACCAAGATATCTAGGGCAACTAGTGATAATATGCAGGAAGACTCATGTTCTTTAGCTCAAATCTGGCCTCAGACACTTAATAGCTGTGTGATCCTGGGCACGTCACTGTATCCTGTTTGCTTCACTTTCCTCATCTGTATAATAAGCTGGAGAAGGAAATTGCAAAACCACTCCAGTATATTTGCAAAAAAAAAAAAAAATGAGATCACAGAATCATACACAATTGGAAACTATTCAACAATAACATCCCCACCAAGATGTCTGGTACATTTCTCAAAGTTTTTCAAGTAAGGAACAATGAGCTTAAGGACTCTCATTCTTTTCCTCTAAAGAATTAAAAATAATACAGAATTGAAAAGGATTAAAGGACATTTTATAAAGTATTCATTTTGAGGTGGTGAAGGATAGAATTTCTTGGAGTTATTATAGGATATGAGATGCAGAATTGGAAGGAACCTCATTGATAACAGAGTTCAATCTCTTCATCTTACAGATGAGGAAACTGAGGTACTGAGAAGAGATAAGAGTTGCCCCAGAAGACACAAAGAGTAAGTAACACATTGGGAATTTGAATCTACATCTTCCACTTTTAACTGCACTGGGCTCCAACTTGTTATAAGAAACTGAATACAAAAATATGAGAAAAGAAGCATCCCAGATTCATTCAAGGTATATACTGATTATGCCCCAAATTGAACGTATTTTTATGGGGAAAAACATATTCATATTTGCTCACAGAGATAGACAAATGGATAAAACATACACATAACAAAAATAATTAGTCATAGTATAATAAGAAAAAGAAAAGAGCTTAAATTACTGTTTATTCATCCTTCATACTATAGTGAGTTATAGAAAAAAGGTAAAGGGCTATGAAAATAAGGTACAATGAAATTTCATGGGAAATTAAGAATTTATTCAAAACATCTGTTTCTGCAGTGTCATATGCACACTCTCTCCTTATATGTGTGCATATATGTGTATATATATGTGTGTGTGTGTTTACATCCTCAAATAGATGTAGTCAAATGTATTTGTGTAAGCACATACACAAATGTACAATACAAACATGTAAATCTGTATGTGTATATATACATGTATATGTTTACATACATACATGTATTATATATATTTAAAACTCAAACATTTTGTGAACTGTATTATATCTTAAAAAATTCTGAACCTATGCTTTTATTAATCCTGGAAAGTTTCAGTGAGAAAATTCCCTCTGCCCATGCAGTTCACAGTTACAATTTATCCTCTTAGGAAGTTGTCTTTATCCCATAAATTAAACACAAAATATTTTTTTAAAAAATTAAGAGATTTGTCGAAGGTCATGGAACCAGTATATGTAAACAGTAAGATCTGAATACAGATCTTACTATTTCTACCCTCTACGTCCTTGTGCTTTTCAAGTAGATGACTGACTCAGACCAGTCAAAAGGTTCACTCAGCAGATCTGGTCTTTCATTGTTTTATCTAGTTTTCCTTTTAAAAAGAATTTTCAAAAAATAGGACCCAGACCTGTGATTTCTATATTTTAGGGCACTCTCAGTTGAGAAAATTCTCTTTACCAATGTAAGTTGAAATCTTCTCTGCAACCTATGATTTTAGAAAGTTGCCTAGTGCAGGGTCACATAGACATATGTAAAGAGACAAGACTTGCATACGGACATCACTGGTAAGTATCAAGGCCAACTCTCCATCCATTGCTGCTATTAAGAAATCCCAACCACAGCAGCAGCAGTAACAACACCAAAGCGTTGACCACTTAGTATGTCTTCATTAGGCTTCTCATTTCTTGAAACTTATCAAACAGACATCCTCAAACGTCTGGAATAATTATAACTTAAAACTTAAAGAACTCTAGCTTCATATGGATATCATCTGCATCTACATTGATCACAATAACTTGTTAGAAGGTCTTTAAGAGTTTGTACAACCAAACAGTCCTGATTAACCTCTTTGAATTTGACTAAACTAATCATCGTGTGACAGCCATGCAATGTGACCCATACTCAAAGACTCCCTAGTTTGATAGATTGTACTAGAGCATAAGCCTGTGCTTTGTTTTGAGAGCCTAGGAAGGAAGACTTTCAGAGCAAAAGTATATAAGCATGTCCAGGAGGAAGTATAATGCTCTAATCTTTGGTATCAGACCTAGATCCAAATTCTACTTTGGACAATTATAATGTTTGCAACTTTATCCAACACAACCTCTGTGGACTTCAATTTCTATATCTGTGAATCAATGCTTCTTGGAGCTTTTCCCCAAAATTTGTAAGTTTTTATGAGTATTTAGCGATATCTCTATTATATATTAATCTATTTTCTGTGACTAATCAGTCAGGCTTTGATTAGTTTTCTTTGGTGTCCTTTGCCTTTTTCCACCACAGTAGTTACCCCCTCACACTGTTTCCCTTGAAAAAATACAATCAAATAAAACTAATCCAACATAGAAACCGTATCTATACCTCTGACATGATATTCACCTTTCCACAGTAGTGATTCAGTGTAACGCCGTTAGACTGTTCCTTTGTAAAAAATACAATCAGGCAAAACTAATCAAACGCAAAAGCCCTATCTATACTTCTGACATGATATTCAGCTTTCCACTTTCTACGATGGTAGCCTTACACTTCTTCATGAAGAAGAGGCAAGTCAGTTTTATCATTTGACTTTTGGATCCAAGAATTTTGTCTGTAATTTTTTCTCCACTCTCAGTCCTGACAGAAATAAAACTCAAGTGAAAATCCTTCCATTTTCGTCTGAATGGTTCCCTATTATGCCCTTTACAGGGATTTTTCCAGAAGCTATCCTATATCCTTTTTCCTCAAGTCTCTATAAGGGTAAACAGAGTAGGTTGTCTTGCGACAATCACAGGAGGTTTTCTCTCTTAGTCATTGATGCCAAAATTCCTACTAGAGTCCTCCTTAATAGGCTGATCCTTCACCTGGAAGATGGTCATTTACCTGAGAGCCAGTGTGGCTTCAGAAAGGGCCTATGAACAATTGATATGGTGTTTGCTGCCTGACAATTCAAGGAGAAATGCCAGGAGCAGAACAGAGGTCTGTACACAATGTTTGTAGATCTGACCAAGGCCTTTGACACTGTTAGTCATGAAGAGTTATGGAAAATTATGCCAACATTTGGTTGTCCAGAGTTCATCAATATTGTATGTCAATTGCATGATAACGTTTGCCTGGGTTCTGGATAATGGACGAAGCTCTCGTGCCTTCCCAGTCACCAACAGAGTGAAACAGGGCTGTGTGCTTGCTCCCATGCTTTTTAGCATGATATTTTCAGCCATGTTGACAAATGCTTTCAATGAAGATGAACACAGCATCAAAGTTAGCTACTGTACTGATGGTAAGCTCTTCAATTTGAAAAGACTACAAGCCAAGACCAAAGCGAAGGGAGTGTTGGTGCATGATTTTCTGTTTGCAGATGATTGTACACTCAACGCAGCCTCTGAAGCTGAGATGGGACAAAGGATAGATCAATTCTCTGCTGCCTGTGCTAATTTTGGCCTAATAATTACCACCAAGAAAAAAAAAAAAACAAAACCACACACCACTGTGGAACCATCAATTACAACAAATGGAGAAGTTTTAAATTCTGTGGATAAGTTCACTTACCTTGATAGTGTACCTTCCAGGGATGTATACATTGACAAAGAGGTTGATGCACACATTGCCAGAGCTAGCTCAGGTTTGAGAGGTTCCAAAGAAAAGTTTGGGAGAGTGGAGGTATTAGACTGACTACCAAATTGAAGGTCTGCAGAACTGTTGTTCTGACTTCATTGTTGTATGTCTGTGAAACATGGACAGTCTACCAGAGACAGAAAATTGAATTGCTTCCATTTGAACTGTCTTAGGAAGATTCTGAGGATCACCTGGCATAATAAAGTATCAGGCACTGAAGTCCTTGCTTGAGCTGAACTGCCAGTCATTCAAACTATGCTTCAGAGAGCACAACTCTGATGGGCTGGCCACATTGTTCAAATGCCAAATGTACACTTGCCAAAAAGATCATTTTATGGAGAACTTGCATGGGGCAATCCCATGGTGGCAAGAAGAAATGATACAAGGACACTCTCAAGGTCTCTCTCAAGAACTTTGGATTTGACTGTGCAACATAGAAGACACTGGCACAAGGTGCTGTGCTCTTTGAGCAAAGCAGAATTGAGACAGAACAAAGTAAACTCAGGATGCCCAGATTTGGGATGCTCACCCTAAATATTCACACAGACTATCTGTGCCCAACCTGTGGTAGAACATTCCAAATTCATATTGGTCTGATCAGCCAGTCAGACACATTGAAATTTCACTTTACAATGGTGATTTCATTTTGGCCCTCTTTGAAGATGAAGGACAACAATCAACACACACACACACACACACAATATTTCTGCAGATGACTTCACTTCCTCTTTTACTAAGATAGTAAAGTCATCTGTCATTTGTAGAGTGCATTCATCATCTATCTTCCTATGACCTCATTCTTTCTGTCCTCCTCTCCATCTGCAAGGGTAGAGGAGCCCTCCTTTTGCCATTTTGTTGAGACTAACAACTCCAATTTTCCTCTTCGTGTTATTTTTCTCTTGCTTCATTCGCCTTTTTTCCTAACTTTCTCTCATTATGTTATATCTATTGTCTATAAACATGCTCAAGCCTCCTGTATTCTAAAATAAAACACAATCCTCCTCCCTTATCTTAAAATCATAAGTCTCAATCTAGAAAGAAATGGAAAGGTCACCCAGTTCCACTGCCTCATCTTACATATGAGGACACAGGTCAAGTTGTTTGTTTGATGTCCTTTCCATTTGTATTGTTGTGGTCATCATATATAGTGTTTTTCGGGTTTGCTCAGTTCATTTTCACTTATTTTACATAAATCTTTTCATACTTATTTGTTGTCATCATGTTTACCATGTCTCAAATATATATATATATATATATATATATATATATATATATATATATATATACATATATATATGTATAGTAATAATTATTATTACACTGACATACAACAAATTGTTTAGTCATTTCCTCAATCGATCAACCTCTAAGTTTTCTAGTTCTTTCCTAGTACAAAAACTCTGACTATAAATAGTGGTGCATATATGTGGCTTTCTTTTTGTCATTGACTTTCCCACATATTTGTGAAATCTCAGGGTCAAAGGGTATGGACTTCATAGTCACTTTATATGCATAATTCCAAATCACCTTCCAGAGTGATCGGACCAACTCACAGTTCCATCAACAATACCAATGACATGGCAATCTCTCACACTAATAATCTTTTTTATGTAATTTTAAGTGTTTATGGTGTTTGTTCTTTTATATCCTCACTTTTAGATTTATTGTCTCTCTTGTTATCTTATGTCACGATGTTTTGAGATTTAGTAATGTGTCTGTTTTCAAAGGATGAAAACACATTCAAAGAGACTCAACAAGAAAGAGTTTACTGCTAGACATCGGATTTATTTAGCCATAGTCACTCAGAAGATGATTTATTAGAGGGGAGATAATTCAGATCTCTTTTATTTTTTTCCCCTAATTGTTCCTTATCAGTTTCCTTGGGTCATTCATCCATTCATAGTTTTCCTTCGGTAACCTATGAAAACTCAAAGTATTTTTCTTTGATGTTATTCCCTCCTTTTTAAGTCCCTCCTTTAGTTTTCATATCTATTCACATTATTTAAAGCATTAACTTCAGACATATAATTCCAAAATATTTATATCCAGCCCCAGTTGCTCTATCAAGGTCCAGTCATATAATCATACCTGCCTGTTCAGATAAGCACTGACACCCACATACCCCCCAACACTTCAAACTCAACAAGTCACAAAATGATTTTATCATATTCCACTTTCCAAAACCAACCTGTCCATGATTCATTTTGATTATTTCTCTTGATGTCTCCCTATGACTCAAGTTTGAAATCTCAGTCATTTTTTATTTTTTTATTCTAACATCCAATCAACTGTCAATTACTATTACTTCTCCATTCACAAAGACACTAACATCTGTTTCTTTCTATATACGCACTGTCACTTTGCTATTTCAGGTCTATATCACCTCTTGCCTAGATTAATATAATAAAAGACTCCTACCTGGTCTACCTATATCTGGTATCCTTCCTTTCCATGAAATGTATTATATAATTTCTATTATAATCTTAAGCACAAGAGTGACAATATCACACACACACACACACACACACACACACACACACACACACACACACACTTAGAAACCTGTGGTGGCACCTTTTTTTCCCCTGCAATAAAATTCAAATTCATCATCCTGATATTTAAGGACCTCCACAATTCGTCTCCATCACGCCATTGTAGCTTTATTTCACAAAGCTCCCCTTTGTACAGACAAACTATTAGAGGTTTTTCAGTCTGACCCAATAACCTTTATCCTTGTGCCCTTGAATTCTCCTACACTCTCCTTTCATGTCTAGAATGCACTGTATCCTCATCTCTATGTGCTGAAATTCTTTTTTTCTCAAGGCTCAGTTCAGTTGTCATTTCTTCCATGTGCTCACTCTTCATTCCTTCTAATTGAAAGCTATCTTTCCCTTAACATATTTTCCTACAACATTGGGTCTGTATATCTCCACTGATCTATCAAAATGTTTCATATTTATTGATGTACATATCAAGCCCAAATACTACACTGCCATGTGCTCCTTGAAACTAGCTCCTTGAGGTGGTGATTATAATGTTCTTTTTTAAATTTCCTCTTTTGTATTCTCAGGATCCAGCACAGTACCTCAAACATAGAAAGTTTGTTTAATTAAGTTGTTAAACATATTTCACCATTACTGCAAGGGGCAATCATTAAATATTGAGAGAAATATGCACATATCAAATAACTGAGAAAGTATCTCTTTTAAATAATATATAACATTATCAAGTCAGAGTAGAGGTGATGTACTGCCCCTAAACAGAAAAAATAACAAATATTCCTTGCTAAATTTGATGTAGACGTCAAGCAAAAGAAGAGGATGATGACATTTTAATCCTGTGCTTCTATAAACAAAATATATCTAGCTGGATAGTATTTGACACCGTGCAATGGAAAGGAGTTATTGCATTTCAACAAATGTCACTATCTATCTTACCTGAGATAAATACACATTTTTGATGCTATTTCTCTAAGCATCCTAACTTGAATGTCAAACTGAACAAAAATTTCATTGTTTAAAGTTGACTTGTACTGGTTTTTCTTCTTTCGTTACTAGCTTTATTTTGATGAGAGAAAACATTTGCTCCATGAAAATTCAGGGGGAAAAGGGAATATTTTTTTTATGAGATCATTTTTCCCAACAGGAGTTCAGAATTTAAAATTAAAAGGTCTTCTCAAGAAAGTCAAGTTCATGTCAAAACATTTAATGGGAAAGAATTCTTAGTAAGTAAGCACCCTTTCCCTAAAAGAGAAATACTCGTTCTTAACTTTTAAACTCTGCTGACCTACATTTCAAAATCTTGTGTAGAGAATTCATAAATTTACTTTGGTTATGACAGTTTTTAACTGATTGTATTCCCATTGACTAACGTTGTCCTCAGTCCACTCCCCTCCTTTATAATTACAATTGAAGGTTTCATAAGAATGCATGCAATGTCTTCTCACAATGTCACCTCAACTCCACCACACACAAAAGTTCTTATATATTACTTAGCTAAATTGAACATAAACATATTGTAATAATACAATGATAAATGATAAAATATGATATTTGGGGTATTTGATCAACTTTCCTTGCAGTTCTAGGACTAAGTTAATTTGCCTTGATTTGGTTTGTTTAAAGACTATTGTTCCAATCCCCAAATTAAAAATGGTGAAAGGATATGAATAGGCAGTTTTCAGCGGAAAGAAATCAAAGTTCTCTATAGAAATATGAAAAAATGTTCTAAATCACTCTTCATTATAGAAATGCAAATCAAAACAACTCTGAGGTACCACCTTACACCTATTAGACTGGCTAACATGACCAAACAGGAAAAATTATACATGTTAGAGGAGATGTGGGAAAATTTGTACACTAATACATTGTTGGTGGAATTGTGATGTGATCCAACTATTCTGGAGAGCATTTTGAAACTATGCACAAAGGACTATAAAAATGTGCATAGCCTTTGACCCAGCAATACCATGTTTAGGTCTGTAAGCCAAAGAGATCATACAAATGGTTAAAGGACCCACATGTACAAAAATATTTATTTCAGCTCTTTATGTGGTGGCAAAGAATTGGAAATTGAGGGGATGACCATGACTTGTGAATGGTTGAACAAGTTGTAGTATATGAATGTAATGGAATACTATTGTGCTATAAGAAATGGTGAGCAGGCAGACATGAGAAAAATCTGGAAAGACTTGAATCAACTGATGCTGAGTGAAGAGAGCAGAACCAGGAGAACATTGTACACAGTAACTACTGCCTTCTTCAAATACTAACTTTTGACAGACTTGCCTCTTCTTAGTAATTCTAGGATCCAAAATAGTCCCAAAGGATTCATGATGGAAAATGCTTTCCACATCTAGAGAAAGAATTATGGAGTCTGAATGCATATTGAAGCTTATCATTTGCTCGGTCTCTTTTTTCTTTCTGTTTTTCTATTTTGTTCTTCTTTTTTGTGGTTTTTCCATTGGTTCTAACTCTTCTTTACAACATGACTAGTGTGAAAATAGATTCAATATGAATTTATATGTAGAACCTATATCAAATTACAAACTGTCTCAAGGTGAGTGATTTGAAACTCAAAATCTTATGAAAGTGAATATTGGAAACTAAAAACAAATATGAAAGTTACTAGCACACCCCTCCCCCACAAAAAATACCATTGGTCTGGGAAGGGATTGGAGGCAAAACTAACCCCCTGCTTTCCTCAATCAATGATACACGTCATCCTTAAAGAACAAACAATAGAACATTTGACTAAGTAAACTCTACAGAAGAAGTAAACAATTTTCTTCAGAACAGAGATATTTAATGACATGTAGAAAGGCGGTGGATGTTAGGGTAAATTTCTGTTTCAATGCAACTATGTGAATTCAGCAAAAATGACTTCTCTACAATGACAACAAAAACCTTTGGCAAATACAAGAAATACATCACTTCTTTAAAATGAATGAAATCAGAAACACCCTCCTGATTCCATTAGGTTTGCCAGGGTGTCAGGTCATTTATGCTTCCTAAATCCAAACTTCACATAAAAAAGCACAAGAGATTAATAGGCTGAAAGATAACAAAGGAATAACATCTTTTGTTATCTACTGTTACATTTGTCAGGAATAAAGTATGAAGGGAGTGAGAATAAAAGACTTAAGTATCTTTAAAAAAATTCTGATCTAATTAGATCTGTAACAGCAAGGAACCCAGTATGCATAGGAGGCCCTGCTGTACAGGTCCTTTGATCTGCTTTTCTGAAAGGAAAGTAACTTTTGAGAGGTCAACAAATCACTTCAATCAAGCACATGCATCATTCACTTAGTTCAGGGGGGAAAGTCAGCACCTTAAACTTCAGAGAAAGTACAAACAGAGAAATAAATATCAACAGATAGGGTTTTCAACTGTCTGAACATAAGTAATACATAGTTACAAGAAAGAGAAGCACCAGGGTTTTCAATGCCAGGAAGCTCCTAAGCAGATACCCAGAGTCTCATCTGGCCAAACAAATGCTTACAACGAATAAGCTCCAAAGTAAATCCTCACTTCAGAGTATATATACACTTTTCAGAGACAGAGGGTATCACAACCCTTGAGAACCAGTGCCTCATTAACAAATAAAAAATAAAAAATAAATTAACAAAAATATGTGGGCCTTACAGCAAAACAAATCTCCCCTTATAAAAATTCCTTTAATGGGCAGACCCATTAATGGGTGGGAAAGATCATTAATTCTCATAATTAACATTAAAAGATCCTATGCAATCCCCTTCTTCCCTCATAGATTACTGAAAATTTCCCTCTAACCAACCCCTGAAAGCTAAAGGCAATATAGTATGTCCAAACCTGATGACCAGAAGAGAGGTTATCATTTTATAAATGACAAATCACCTTTAAATCAAGCAAATCCAACACAAATAAGAGTCAAAGACACGTTCTAGCTAACCCCACGTCATGGCTCACTCTTTGTGCTTTGCCTTGTCTTTTCAATAATCTTTTATGCGTTGACTTCCTTTGTAAGACTTTAATGTCCAATATGACAGGAACTGTCTCGCTTCCTTTAATTTGTATCTTAAATATTTAGCATGGTCCTTGGCACATAGTAAGAGCTTAATAAATGCATTACCTCTATTTACTCTACTAATGGTATGTAGCTGCTTACTTCCCAAGACCTAGCTTTCCTGAGTTAAACAGAAAAAAAGTTGTTTTGCCACCTTACTCCTTCAAAATAGCCAGCAAAAAAGCCAGAAGAGCCAAGATGGTGAGGAAAAACAGGGACTTCTCTGAGCTCTCCCACAAAGCCCTCCAAATATCTATAAAAAATGACTCTAACCAAATTCTACAACTACAGAACTCACAAAATGACAGAGTGAAATAAATCCCCAGCCCAAGACAAGCTGTAAAGTTGAGAGGAAAGGTCTTTTGAACCAGAGAAGGAGGAGAGAGCATTCTGGCATGGGCCACACTGGCACAGATGGGCTGGACTGAGCCTCAGGGACCTGAATCATTGGTAACTATACCAATTTGCAACTTCTCAACCCACAAACACCCAAAAGGCCAGTTTTTGTGGAAACTGGGTGAAAGATGAGCATCTGGTCTGGCTGGGTTGGCCCCAGCCCTAGAATGGTGGGGATGGGGGCAGCAGCAGCACCAGAGGAGGCTGCTTCTGGAGCTCTGGGGTCACAGATAGTGGGGAATTGAGCTGGGACAGTACACACACACCTCCACCCCCACTAGAAGCAGAGTTCTACCTTGAGAAAGAATTAGAAAGTCAAGTGTTTGGTAAGATGAGATAACACAGCAAAAGAACCCAGACTATATAATCATACTTTGGTGATAAAGAAGATCAGGGCATACAACCAGAGGAGGACAGCAGAATCAAAGTCCCAACATTAAAAGCCTCCAAGAAGAATATGAAATGATCTCAGGACATGGAAGAGTTCAAAAAGGATTTTGAGAATCAAGGAAAAGAAATAGAAGAAAAATTGGGAAGAGAAATGAGAGGAATGAAAGAAAATCATGATAATCAAGTCAACAGCTGTATAAAGGATACCTGCAAAATACTGAAGAAAATAACAACTTAAAAAATAACCTAACCCAAAGCAGAGCTAAGATGACAGAGTAGAAGGACAGACTTGTAGAAGTTCCCCTAAGTAGCACATAAAATACTTGTAAAAAATGACTAAAGAAATTATAGAGTAGCAGAAACAACAAAAAAGCACAGTGAAAGAGATTTCCAGCACAAGACAGCCTGAAAGGACAACAGGAAAGGTCTACCACACAGGGAGCAGGTCAGAGAGTAGCCCAGCCTTGGTCATGGCATGGCAGGGACAGGACCAGAACAGGCTTCAAGGGATGGAATCCCTGGCAGTTGCTGCAATTTCTAGATTGCTCAACCCCCTA
This sequence comes from Notamacropus eugenii, assembly GCF_028372415.1. NCBI lineage: Eukaryota > Metazoa > Chordata > Mammalia > Diprotodontia > Macropodidae > Notamacropus > Notamacropus eugenii. The sequence goes on from NC_092874.1 coordinate 265,218,433, forward strand.
ACACCAAAATAGATTCAAAGGTCAGTGAGGAAGCTCTTTCACCTGCATGAGAAGGGAATGGGGTCTGGTACTGCCAGCAGAAGCAACTGCAGTGGCAGCATCCACTTTTGAAGGCTTCTGCCTAAAGACCCTAGGGGAATTGGTTCTCCTGGGTTGAGGAAAAGCACTGGAGTGGGCGAGCTGGAGGTGGTTGTGGAGAGGAAATTGTGCTTGAAGATTCTGAGCAGAACAGAATGCTTGTGGTTGGTCACAGACAAGAGTGCAGACCAGGAGAGGAGTAACTCCTTTCCCTTGATTGTGCCAACTTGGAGGAACTGAGAACCTACAGGTCCCCAGAGTATACCCTCCTCTTTACAAAGGACTCAAAAGTCAAGTAATTCCCTGGGAAAACATCCAAAAAAGGGGAAAAAATAAAAATATAGAAGGTTACTTTCTTGGTGAACAGATATTTTCTTCCATCCCTTTGGATGAGAAGAACAATGCATACCATCAGAGGAAGACCTAAAAGTCAAGACTTTTGCATCCAAAACCTCCAAAATAAATATGCAATGGTCTCAGGGCATGGAAGAGCTCAAAAAGGATTTTGAATATCAAGTAAGAGAGGTGAAGGAAAAGTTGGGAATAGAAATGAGAGTGATGCAAGAAAATTATGAAAAGTGAGTCAGCAGCTTGTTAAAGGATACTCAAAAAATACTGAAGAAAATAACACCTTTAAAAATATGCTAACTCAATTGGTGAAAGAGGTCCAAAAAGCCAGCGAGGAGAAGAAACCTTTAAAAAGCAGAATTAGCCAAATGGAAAAGGAGGTTCAGCAGAAGAAAATAGTTCTTTAAAATTGAGAATGGAGCAGATGGAGACTTATGACTTTATGAGAAACCAAGAAATTACAAAACAAAACCAAAAGAATGAAAAAATAGAAGATAATGTGAAATATCTCATTGGAAAAACAACTAACTTGGAAAATAGATCCAGGAGAGACAATTTAAAAAGTGTGAGACTACCTGAAAGCCATGATCAAAAGAAAGATCCTAGCCATCATCTTCCATGAAATTATTAAGGAAAACTGCCAAAGTATTCTAGAACCAGAGGGTAAAATAAATATTAAAAGAATCCAATGGTCACCTCCTCAAAGAGATTCAAAAAGAGAAACTCCAAGGAATACTGTAGACAAATTCCAGAATTTCCAGGTCAAGGAGAAAATATTGCAAGCAGTCAGAAAGAAACAACTTGAGTATTGTGGAAATACAATCAGAATAACACAAGATCTAGCAGCTTCTCCATTAAGGGATCAAAGGGCTTGGAATATGATACTCCAGAAGTCAAAGGAATTAGGATTAAAAGCAAGAATCACCTACCCAGTAAAACTGAGTATAATACTTCAGGGGGAAAAAACTGGTCATTCAATGAAACAGAGGACACTTAAGCATTCTTGATGAAAAGATCAGAGCTGAATAGAAAATTTGGCTTTCAAACACAAGAATTAAGAGAAGCATGAAAAAGTAAACAGGAAAGAGAAATCATAAGGAACTTACTAAAGTTGAACTGTTTACCTTCCTACATGGAAAGATAATATTTGTAACTCTTGAAACTTTTCTCACTATTTGGGTAGTTGGAGGGATTATGCACACACAGACACAGACACAGACACAGACACACATACATATACATATATATATATATATATATATATATATATATATATATATATATATATATATATAGAGAGAGAGAGAGAGAGAGAGAGAGAGAGAGAGAGAGAGAGAGAGAGAGAGAGAAAGAGAGAGAGAGAGAGAGAGCGCACAGGGTGAGTTGAATAGGAAAAGATGACATCTAAAAAAATAAAATCAAGGAGTGAAAGAGAAATATATTGGGAGGATAAAGGGAGAAATTTAAGGTGGCACATTATCTCTCATGAAAGAGGCAAGAAAAAGCTTTTCCAGTGGAGGGGAAATGTGGGAGATGAGAGGGAAAAAGTGAAGTTTACTCTCATCACATTTGGCACACACTCAATTTGCTATGAAAATCTATCTTTCACTATAGGAAAGTAGTGGAGAAGGGGATAAGGGGGGAGTAGGGATGATGGAAGGGAGGGCAAATGGGAGGGGGGAGTGATTAAAAGTACACACTTTTGTGGAGGAAAAAGGTCAAAAGAGAGAATAGAATAAATGGGGGGCAGGATAGGATGGAGGTAAATATATTAAGTCTTACACAATATGACTATTATGGAACTCTTTTGCAAAACTACACATATATAGCCTATAATTAATTGCTTGCTTTCTCAGTGGGAATGGGGAGGGAGGGAAGAAGGGAGAGAAATTGGAATTTAAAGTTTTAGGAATGAATGTTGAGAACTGTTTTTGCATGCAACCTGGAAATAAGAAATACAGGCAGTGGGGTATAGAAATCTATCTTGCCCTACAAGGAAAGAAAGAAGATGGGGATAAGGGAAGGGAGGGGCATGATAGAAGGGAAGGCAGATTGAGGGAAAGGATATTCAGACTGGACAGTGTTTTGGGGTCGGGTGAGGGGAGAGATGGGAAGAAAATTTGGCACTCGGAATTTTGTGAAATGAATGTTGAAAACTAAAAATACATAAAAAACATAAAAACATAACCTAACTCAAATGACAAAAGAAGTCCAAAAAGCTAATGAGGAGGAGAATATCTTAAAAAGCAGAATGAGTCAAATGGAAAAAGAGATCCAAAAACCCATTGAAGAAAATAATTCCTTAAAAATTAAAATGGAGCAAATGAAAGCTAAGAATTTATGAGAAATCAAGAAACATTAAAAGAAACCAAAAGAATGAAAAAAATAGAAGACAATATGCATATCTCATTGGAAAAACAAATGACATAGAAAATAGGTCCAGGAGAGATTATTTTGAAAATTATTGGACTACTTGAGAGTCATCATCAAAAAAGAGTTCCAAAATAGGAAAACTGCCTTTACATTCTAGAACCAGAGGATAAAATAGAAATGGAAAGAATCCACAGATTGCCTTTGGAAAGAGATCTTAAAAGAAAAACTCCTAGGAATATAGTAGCCAAATTCCAGAGTTTCCAAGTCAAGGAGAAAATATTGCAAGTGGACAGAAAAAAACAATTTGAGTATTGTGGAAATACAATCAGTATAACACAAGTTCCTGTAGCTTCTACCGCAAGCAATCTAAGAGCTGGAAATATGATATTCAAGTGGTGAGAGGAGCTATGATTAAAACCAAGAATCACCTACTCAGCAAAACTTTGTATAATCCTTCAGGGGAAAGAATGGTAATTCAATGAAATAAAGGACCTTCAAGTATCCTTGATGAAAAGAGCAAAGCTGAATGGAAAAGTTGACTTTCAACTACAAGAATCCAGAGAAACATGAAAAGATAAACAGGAAAGAGAAATCATAAGAGATTTATTAAAGTTGAACTGTTTACATTCCTATATGAAAAGATGACATGTGTAACTCATGAGATCTTTCTCAGTATTAGAGTAATTGGAGGAAATAGACAGACGGACGGACGGACGGACGGACGGACAGACAGACAGACAGACAGACAGACAGACAGACAGACAGACAGACAGACAGACAGACAGACAGACAGATAGATAGATAGATAGATAGATAGATAGATAGATAGATAGATAGATAGATAGATAGATAGATAGATAGATAGATAGATAGATGGATGGATGGATAGATAGATAGATAGGTAGATAGATAGATGATAGACAGATAATATGGTACAGGGTGAATTGAATATGAAAGAATGGTATCTAAAAGTAACAAGGAGTGAGAGAGGAATATATTGAGAGAAGGAGAAAGGGAGAGATACAATGGGGTAAATTATCTCATGTAATAGAGACAAAAAAAGGTTTTACAATGAATGGGAAGAGGGAGGAGGAGAAAAGGAATGAGTGAACTTACTCTCATGAGATTAGGCTTAAAGAGAAAATAATATACATCCTCCACTGGGTATCTTACCCTACAGAAAAGTAGGGAGGAATGGGAATGATAGAAGAGTGGTCAGATTGGGGGAAGGGGTAGTCAGAAGCAAACACTTTTGAAAAAGGACAAGGTGAAAGGAGAAAACAGAATAATTAGAAGGGCAGGATAGGATGGAGGGAAATAAAATTCATCTTTCACAACATGGCTATTATGGAGGTGTTTTGCATAACTGCACCTGTTAACCTATATTGAATTGTTTGCCTTCTCAATAAGGGTGGTTGGGGAGGGAGGAGAGGAGAAAGTTTGTAATTCAAAGTTTTAAAAACATACGTTAAAATTTGCTTTTATACGCAACCAGGAAATAAGGTATACAGGCAATGGGGTATAGAAATATATCTTGCCCTTCAAGAAAGCAAATGAGAGATGAATGGAGGGATGATAAATGGGAGAGCATATTGGGGGAAGGGGTAATCAGAATGCATGCCATCTTGGCATAGGGGAGGGGAAAGATGGAGAGAAAATTTGGAATTTAAAATCTTATGAAAATAAATGTTGAAAACTAAAAATAAATAAACGTAAATCATAAAAAAGTAGCCAGCAGATAACAAGCTATCAGGTAATAATTCAATGATGTTTGAAAAGGCATGTTCCTTGTATTTGGCATATCAGTAAAAGATATGCAATGCCTTCCATTTGTTTAATTTTAAGTAATGTGCTTTGACAGCTGTGATAGAAGTCCAGGTTGGTGTGATGGAAAAGACTTTGACTCTACAGTCTTGGAACTTGATTTAATATTCTGTCCCTGATATATATTACCTATAGGACCTTGGGAAGTGTTTTTAATTTCTCTTGGGCAAATAATTTGTTTTTATGGGGAGGGGGAGATATTCTTTGTATCATATGCTCTCAGATAATGTCTGAAAAATTGTAAGCATTCAATAAATGTTTGTTATTGAACTGATTGAATCTCTTTGGATCTCAGTTTATCTGTAAAATGGAGAAGGTTGACTAGGTGAATTTTAATGTGACTTTCATATGTAAATATGTAATCTTTGAACTCATTTCTTGAGAATGCATATATATATATGTGTGTGTGTGTGTGTGTGTGTGTGTGTAGGTACATAGAGAGATATATAGATATATATCTATAAAAATATGTGTATCACACTGCTTCCTTTTCTTAATCATACTTTCATCCTAATATAGATGTTTTTCTTATCACTTTGAGTTCTATTTTTCATTTGATAAATTATTTTTCTTCTTTTATTTTCTTTTAGGTCCTGTTCTAACACTACAATATCACAAATTTTGTATGGAACTTCAAAATTTTACCAGTCCTATGAGAATGGAATGAGGTCATTTCCCTTTTGTGGTTTCTGAAATTTCAGTTAGACAAACTACCTGTGTGACAAAGGCATTTCAGTATTGTCAAACAATAGCAAACTACCTAAATGAGAAGATGTCAGAGGGGACTATGCATGTTCTTTGTCACATTTCTAAACCACCTGAATCTTATTGTTGATATAATAAAACAGTGGCATTGAGAAATGTTTCATTTAGTTAAAATAATTGAAAAAATGTGGTGAGAAAAGTCTGCTCACTATAGTAAATGTTCCTGTTTATTCTGCTCTCATCCTCAGTGGTCCCTTGTGAGAGCAAAAAAAAATCTGGATCCCTCTGCTCCACCTCCCATGGACCCTTGTTCTTTTCCTGTCTGTCTGGAAAAACTTTCAATGTTTGAAAACATCATTTCATCCCTTTGGGGGAAAGAAGTACGCAGCTCAACTTGTATTAAAGCCAATTCCTTTCAAAAATTACTATAATAACCTCTTCCTTGTGATTTAACTTGAGTTCATGGAGCAAACTAATCTAATGGGAATTAACTCCAACTTTGCCACTCACAACTTTGACAAATCACTTAACTTCTGTGTGTCACTTTCCCCACATGTAATAAGGGGATAAAAATACTTTCCTTGCTAGGACATTAAAGATAAATGAAATCATTCAAGGCAAGCTTCTAAACAATAGAGCTATTTAAAATAGATAATATGCATCCCAATGAGTGTTATCCTTCAAAATAGCTGTGTTGGGAAGATATATATTTATTGAAACAATCTAATAATGTCCCCTGTCACCACTCTAAACATTTCTGGCACTCCTATTTTGGAGCTGATTGCTAGAACAGATTTACAAATGAAAGAAGGAAGGAAGGAAGGAAAGAAGAAAGTAAGGACAGAAGGAAAGAAGAAAGAAATGAAGGAAGGAAGGAAGGAAGGAAGGAAGGAAGGAAGGAAGGAAGGAAGGAAGGAAGGAAGGTGAGGGAGTGAGCAAGCTAGAGAGGGAGAAAAGAAGGGAGAAAATGGAAAGAGGGAGGGAGAAATAGGAGAAAAAGGAAGAAATTTTAGTCTTTATGCATTTTAAGCACATCTAAACTTTAACTGAAAATGTCATTATTTCACCTGTATATCTTAGTTATTCCATGCGACTGTTTCTAGAAATTCACAGACTCTTGAAGGGATGAAGACTGGTCTCAGTTGATGACATTCAAAACAATGGGTCAAAAGTTAAAAGTCATTCCAAAAGAGATGGCCTAAAATATTTAGAGTACAACAGCATCTTTGGCATAAGCGAATAGCCTCCACAGGTGAATATTTACAAGAGTCACAATTCCTCCTGAGAGGATAATTATGTATAATAGTTAAAGGTACAGAAGACTTGGATTTGAGTCCTACCCAGAAAACATAGAATTTCTCTTGCCACTGACAAATCCCTTAATCTCTCAATTTCCATAACCAAATCCAAATAACATCAATGGTGTGGGAATATAAAGACAAATAAAACAATTCTTATCTTCAAGGAGATTTTATTCTAAAAGTATCTCTAAAACAAATTTACAGATGACTTGTACTCATAAATGCAGGGCATTTTTTAACTAGGCACTACCTATCTTGAAATCATGGGTCTAAAAGAACAAAAGCAGAAACTCTTTAGAGACTGGAAGTTATTGGTAATAAGGGAACTGGAAAATGGAAAGATAACATTCACCAGATAGGCTACAGAAGGGCTAGGAGTCAGATTACGGGAAACTTCAATAACTGATTGATGAATTGGATTTCAGACTATAGAAAAGAGGGAGCTGCTGTAAATTCTTGGACAGGGAAAGGACATGATATAAGTTTGGTTTTAAATACTGAGTGTGATGTATCAAAAGAGAGAAAAGCTAGAAGGAAGCAATGACAATTGGTATAATTCAAACATATACTGCAAAATGATGGTTGGGGTGGGAACAAAGGTTAAAAAATTAAACCCTAAACTCTTGTAATAATAATTGGTCTTTATTCTTTTTAAATCATGCAAAATCTTTATATACATTATACCATTTGATCTTATAACAAACCTATGTAACATATATACATATCCTTATCCCCATTTTACAAATGAGGAATCAAAAGCTTAGAAAATTGAAGTGACATGCTCAGAACAACAAACTAGTAAGGTTCAGAGGTATGATTTGAGCTCAGCTCTCTCAATCCTTTCCAGCACTTAATCCATGTTATGGAAAGGAAAAGAAGCTGCTATAGTATTGAGGTAGTGAAATACTTGGGAAGTGCTTGCTTTCTTTACAGTTCTCCTATAATAAAATTGATATATAATAATAGTAATGGTGATATTACCAAAATGTTTATATACCATTAAGGCTTATTATACAGCAAACAGGATGTCTCTCTGTTAACCAGTATTATCAATTCATGATTCATATCAAGTGCTTTGCATACTTTTAAGTTCTAGATAAATTTCAAGTGTTATCATCATCATCATCATCATCATCATCCATTTCCCGAGTAATTTGCTTTATGGTTTTTCTTCCATCCTAAATCATCATTGAAAATATACTGAAGTTTACCGCACATGTCCGTATTGACCAACAGGCTACCTGTAACTTCAGATGTTTAGGGATTGTGTAGTTCCATTAGAGTCATACAGCACCACCTTGAGAAAATGTTTGTTGAAATATTGGGTTGTTGTAGCAGAGAGAAATATTATTTGTAATATAACCCAAGAGAGTAAAAAATGGAAATAAAGGTACCACATGTACAAAACTACATATAGACATTTTTTTATATTAGTAAATACCTTCAAACAAAAGAAATGCCCAATGATTGGAGAATAGCTAAACAAATTGGGTTACATGCAGGTAATGGAGCATTGCTACCCCTAGTGAATGTGAAAGACATTAAAAAGCATATAGAGAAGAATTTCAGATCTAGTGAAATATTGGAGTATAAGGCAGAACATACTCTCCTTCCAACATCTTTTTAATGTAGATAATTTGAGTTTTATTTTTCCCAAGTTTTAAACAAGGTAAGTGAGTCTCAAAGGAGGTAAATTATGTGGCTATCCATAGCCAACCATCTAGTGTTAAAATCTAAAGTTCAGTCTACGTCTCCTACATCCACACTGAGCCTTATTTCTATTACATCAGAACGCCTCTCAAATTTAAACAATAAAATTAGAGTAATAAACCGAGCTAAATTTGCCATTGTCATATAAGATATTAAATAGTGTCTGAACAATGTATTTTTGCTACCCTTTGAGGACCATAAATTTTCCATGGAATAACATGCTGATTCACATACATGTTATCAATGGCATCTTTACTTCTAAGGATATCAATTCAAGATAACTGAAATGAAATATTACCCTTTTACAAAATTCTGAAATATGCAAATAAAACAATAATATTCTGAGATATTCAAATGAAACTATGCAAAATCGAAAGTTTCAAAGAAGAAGAAAAGAAGAATGATAAGAATTAACTATCAATTATACAGCTTTTGAAGCTGTACAAAGTGCTTTACCAATAGCTCATTTTATCCTCACAACTCTGGGAGATAGGTGCTGTTTCATCCCCATTTTATAGATGAAGAAACTGAGGCAGACAGGTTAAGTGACTTCCCCAGAAAGAAATACATAATGTCTGAAGCCAGATGTGACAAAGCAGGTCTCCCAGAACTCTATTCAATTTACAATAGAGTAAAATTTTATAGCAAATGTATTATCACACTTTGAATACTCAATATCAAAATGTCAAAGGTAATAAAACAAAACATTATTTTTGCCCCAGAATTATCAACAGGTTCTTTGTAACAACGAGAGTTCCCAAAATTCTTCAAGTAAGATATATCTTATAGAAATGCAATGGACCCACAAACTTCAAATAAGTTGATATTTAAAGAAAAATTATTCTCAAATTATTTATTATCTATTCATGGACAGTCAATGAACTAGTATTAAGTGCCTGCTACATTCTAAATTCTATACTAAGTGCAAGGAATATAAACGAGGGGCAGGGCAGAAAATAGAGACAGACAGACAGACAGATAGATAGATAGATAGATAGATAGATAGATAGATAGATAGATAGATAGATAGATGGATGGATGGATGGATGGATGGATGGATGGATGGATGGATGGATGGATGGATGGATGGATGGATGGATGGATGGATGGATGGAATAAATAGATAGATAGACAGACAAACAGATAGATGTGTGTGTGTGTAGTTCATGTTAAGTAAAATGGGAGACATAAACTGTTGAGGCAGTGGGATAGAGAACAAAATTCTGAATCTAGAGTTTGAAGACTTAGCTTTTATTTTGCTTTTGAAGTTTTCTATCTATATAAATCAGGACATATCACTTATCCTTTCTGAACCTCCCTTAGTGAGGATATGATTGTTTTGCTTTGTTTTTCCATCAAGAAAATGAGGAGTCTGGACTAGCTGACCTCAGAATTCCTTCTCAATTCTTGATCTGTGATTCTATGATGATAACTGAGAGATTCAGAAAGTACCTAGCACAGAAGATGTCACTCGAATTGAACATTAAGGAAGCTAATGATCTTCAGAAAGGGAAGTGAGATGGAAGTGCATTTCAGGCATATAAGGGGTACTTTGAGAAGGCAGCGAGGTAGGACATAGACCAAAACATTAGGTAAGTTAGATGGGCTGGAAATTAAAGTGGCAGAGGAAGACTAATAGGCCCAAAACTCGAATCTCACTAGATCCAAACTATTGAAAAGTATGCAATACGAAATACAAGGTACTTGTGTGTGTGTGTGTGTGTGTGTGTGTGTGTGATTTTTTTTTCCTTCCCTGGAGACAATTGGCAGCCAGGAAGGCTACTTGATCAAGGAAACAGCATAGTCAAACTTATGTTTTTAAAATATCAACTTCTCAGCTGTGTAGAAAGTGGAGTAGAGGACAAAGATCACTTAGGAAATTAAATGTGATTGGCTATTTGTATTGAAATGGAGGCTTATGTGAAAGTGTAGGGTCTCTTCTAGCTACAGCATCAAATGTAAAAAACTAACAATATTTCTTTGTTTTCAGTTTCATGGTTGTGACTCTTCTCTTTCCGTTGAAATCCAAGATATTGTTAATAATTAGCCTTCTGAGAAAGGGGCATTGTAGATTTATTTAATATTTTATTTTCCCCAATTTCATGTAAAAATAATTTTTGCCATTCATTTTTTATTTTGAGTTCCAAATTCTCTGTCTTCTTCTCTCCCTCACCCCCAGCCCCATTTGGGAAGGCAAGTGATTTTATATCTAATTCACTTCGCTACATAATTGCCACCACTATATAATTATTGCAACTTGCTTTCTTTTAGTCCAACAATAGGGTTATAACTTTTCATCATGCTATGGTCACATGGTATAATTCTGTTAATCATTCCACTTAAAAGGTAAACAGTAATGTATTCACCAGTGACGTATGGATATGGATTTATCTCCTATGCATTCCAAACCATGAGTCTAGAATTCTTAGTGCATGCACATTTTCTGTATATGCCCCAAAATCAACTTGCATATTTTGTTCAGAACACTGAAGTACTAATAGTACTTTCACTCAACCCAATGGAAAGCCATAAGACCTGTCAGGCAAAGCTGCCATTAGTAAGTCATGTGATATGGTAAGATTTGCATCTTCTCAATTTGAATGTGTATCCATGAGTGTTCCATGCATCCTACTCTTCTACCAAAGATAGTTTAGTAACAAATGCTTCTTTTTAAATATGTCACTATTTTTTAAAGTTTCACTTCATACTTTTTTCCCCAAAAAAATCTGGCATAAAATCTGCAAGGATTATGAGGTGAAATGTGATATACATGTGCAGTCATACAAACATATTTCCATATTATTTATGTTGTAAAAGAAAACACAGACCAAAAAAAGCAACCAAAAGCAACAACAACAACAAAAAAAAACTTTAAAAAAGTATACTTCTCTCTGCATTCAGACTCCATCTATTCTTTCTCTGGAGGTGGATAGTATTTTTCATGATACATCCTTCAGAGTTGTCTTAGATCATTGTGTTGTCAAGAATGGATAATTCATTCATAGCAGATCACAACACAGTATTGCTGTTACTGTGTTCATCTTTCCCCTGGATCTTCTTACTTCAATTTATAACAGCACATGTAAGTCTTTCCAGGCTTTTCGGAAATCTGCCTGCTCATCATTTCCTTGAACAACATAATAGTTTTCCATCACAAACGTACCATAATTTGGTCGGTCTTTGCCCAATCGATACACGTCTCCTCAATGTCCAATTATTTGCTACAACTAAAAGAACTGCTATAAATATTTTTGTACATATATGTTCTTTTACATTTGTACATATATGTCCTTTTACATTTGTTTTAATCAGACTTAGTAGTGGTATTGCAGGATCCAATAGTATCAATTATTTTGTAGTCCTTTGAACATAGTTCCAAATTGCTCGACAAAATTGTTGTCACTTCACAACTCTACCAACAATATTAGTGTCTCAATTTCCCACATTTATCACTTTCCTTTTCTGTTATATTATGCAGTCTCATAGGTACGAGGTGGTACCTCAGAGTTGTTTCAGTTTGCATTTATCCAATAGTGGTAAATGGTCTGTTCATATCCTTCGATTATTTATCAATTGGGGGAATGACATATTCTTATAAATTTGATTCAATTCTCTATGCAGTTGAGAAATTAAGCCTATGTCAGAGATACTTGATGTATTTTTTAAGTTATGATTACTATTTCCCTCCATCTTATTTTCCCATTTATCCTTCTCTCTCTCTCTCTCTCTCTCTCTCTCTCTCTCTCTCTCTCTCTCTCTCTTTCTCCTTGTCCATCCTGGAACATGTTTTCTTTCTAACTATAGCCTTCCTTTCATTCTATCAGCAACCTCTCTCTCCTTATCCCCTTCCACTCCTTTCTTATAGAGTAAAATAGATTTTTATAATCAAGTGAATGCGTAAGTTATTTGAGAGGGGCATTTTTTAAAAACAATGCTTTTCTAATGAGATAGCTAAGAAAATTAGTCTGCAAGGTGGTGCAGTGGATAAAATACAGGTCTGAAGTCAGAAAGACTCATCTTTTTGAGTTCAAATCAGTCTCAGACATCTACTAGCTGTGGGACCTTGGGCAAGTCATTTAATTCTATTTGCCTCAGTTTTCCTATATGTAAAATAGCTGGAGAAGGATTTTAGAAACTACTGCACTATCTTGGCCAAGAAAATCCTAAGGGTTACAAAAAGTCAAAAATAACTGAAAAACAATTGAAGAACAACAATGAAGATATTCCACTTTCCCAGATGTGTTGACAATACCTAAATCATAAAATCACAACTCAAGACCTGGAGAAAACTCAGAAGTCCTCTAGTTCAAACACTTCATTTTTCAGAGGAGCAAAGTGGGAGCCATAGAAGTGAGTCTCTTGGCCCAAATCACATGGCAGAGACACTATTTGAACTCATGACCTCTGAGTCCATGTGCAGTGCTTTCTCCACAGTGCTGTGATGTCTTTCCAACAAGCCCTAATAACTTTTCATTAAAAATAATCAAAGACATGAATTTTGCAACTTTCTAGAGAATGTATTTTATTGGTTCCCAAAATAAAAGCTTCAAATTCCATACCTAACCTAAAGTTTTTTTGTTGCAATTTCCCCTAGTCTTGTTCTCAGAGGAATGGGGAACCGCTACTCATCACCTGCACAAAATTCTTTCATATAACTGAAGAGTATTAGTGTTTGCTTTGTTTTCCTCTCTTTTATCCATCCATCCATCCATCCATCCATCCATCCATTCATTCATTCATTAATGTGATCATTCATTGAATATTATAATGAAAGTAATAGAAAGACAGTGTGCCATTGGTTCTAAAACTGGCTTTAATGGCTAGATGACTGGGGTTCAAGTCCTTCATGTGCCATATACTTCCTGTGTGACACTAAGCAAGTCACTTAACCTATTAATGTTCTAAACCAGTGGTATCAAATTGAAATAGAAATACAGGCCAGTAAACTATACATAAAGATACCTACAAGTTACATATTGGTATAGTTTTAAAATGTAATCTGTGGATACCCATCAATTGAAGAATGTTGGAACAAAATGTGTCAGATTATTGTAATGGAATACTATTGTACCATAAGAAATGATCATCAGGATACTCTCAGAAAAACCTAGAAAGACTAACATGAACTGATGCAAAACAAAGTGAGCAGAACCAGGAGAACACTGTATAGAGTAATAGCATATTGTGATGATGATCATCTATGAATGACTGAGCTATTCTCAGCAACACAACGATCCAAAAAAATTCCAAAGGACTTCATAATAAAAACGCTATACATCTCCAGAAAAAAAAAAAAAACTGATAACATAGAATGCAGATTGGAGCATATGTTTTTAAACTTTCTCTTTTTTCCTTAAATTTTAGGAGAGAAGGTCCTGTGTTATTTTTTACAATATGCTTAAAATGCAATATGTTTTGAATGACTGTACATGAACAATGTATATTAAATTGATTGCCTTCACAAGGAGAGGAAAGGGAGGGAGGAAGGGAGAAACTTTGGAACTCAAAATTTTTAAAAGTGAATGTTAAAATTATTTTGCACGCAATTGAAAAACTATTAAAAATTTCACAAAAAAATGAGAAATAAGTGTTATTTGTTCTTTTAAATGTTATCCACATCATAGTATACTTTATTTTATTAAATATTTGGTAATTTTAATCTGGTCCCCACTGTATTTGGGAGCATGGGGGACTGCATGTTTTCTAGCAGGTCAAATGTTTGACACCTCTCCTCTAAACTGATCAATTGCAAAGAAGGTGCTGACCTGCCTTAATAGAGGGGGTTCCTTCTTCCACAACTTCTTTATACTAATGAAATCATAAGTCCAGAATCTATCCCATCCCTGAATATTTAAAGTAATGTTTCAGCTTCTCCTCATAAAATCTTAACTCTTTAATAATTAAATCTGCTCCAAACTTGCCCTACCTCACTTAAAGTAGGGATATAAACTGGACACACTACTCCAATAAATAGAATGCTAGTATTAAAATGATTATGTGATTATAGCTATGAAGATGAAAGGCACCTTGGAGTTCATCTAGTCCTGGTACTTCATAAAACAAATGAGGAAACTGAGTTTCAGAAAGTTTCGGTGACTTGCCAATGGTCATATACCTAGTGGATTAGAAAAGGGTGACTAGAACTCAGGTCCTCAGTCTATAAATTCAGAATTTTTTCCACTTGTCCATGCTATTTATTTTGTCCTGTTTTGCTTTAGCATTTTCTCTTCTCATTTCTATCTCATATTTAACATTAATGAATCACCTAAACCATGGCCAACTTTTGACTATTTCACAATGTAGAAGGCATATATATATGTGTGTGTGTGTGTGTGTGTGTGTGTATGTATATATATCCATATATATCCATATATATGTATATATATCCATATATATATCCATATATATCCATACATATCCATACATACATACATATATATATATATATATATATACTAAATAGCAGCTGAGGTCTTTTCTAACTCTCAAACACTGTGAGAGTGTGATATTTGCACGATTAAGCCATCATATACTTTACATGATTATATTCAATGGAAGATTCCTCATTCTGCCATGATGTCAACTTGTGTTAGAAATTTGAGATGAGTAAGGACTGGTAAAAGGTAAAAGAATCTGTGGTTCTAATACCTGGTTTGCTTGCTGACTTCTGTTGGGATGGTACTGTTCTTTCATTGATCCCAATTTGCTGTTTTGCATAAATGCCTATCATTTTAACTCAATTATTTCCTGGGATGTTACATGGCTATGAATCAACCTATTGAGCCTTAGTCTCAAATTTTATCAATGGAGCTAACAATGACTGGGGAAACTAAAGGTTGCCTGCCATTTGTCTTCAACACGTTACCAACTAAGATCTGCATGGTTTTTACACACAGCACATCATCTCCCATCTTGGTGCTTTTGCTCTGTCAGTGCCACATCTCCCCCACTTGAAATGCATTGCATCATCAATTCTATCTGGTGTTCTTATTTACTTTTTCTATAGGAGGGTATACTCTAAATGGTAAAACAAGACCATACTACCTTCAAGACAGTACAAGCAGTACATTTTACATGTACCTTTACAAAATCTCCCAAAAAAGTTCTTTCTCCTACCTCTCTCTCACTCTTCTTTATATTTATTAGGTTTTCATTTAGTATGCATTTGTCATGTATGTATTATCTATACTCTACCTTCCCAATAAGATGCAAACTCAGTATGAGCAAGAACTATTTTTTTCTTTTATTTTTGTATACTCAACGCCAATCTAGAATGTGGTATATACTTTGTACAGGTTTATTGAGTGAATAATGAGAGAAGTGATATAAAAGAAATCAAGACAGACAAATACCATTGATTAAATGGTAAGAGAAATGGATAAATGATACCCTTGACATTGAACTGGTATTCACAAAATGATAAAAAGAATAAAGGCAAGGTCAATCAAGTGACACAATAGACAAGAGCCTGAACCTGGACTCACACTAGATTTCAAATCAAATCCTTCCAAATATACTTATTAGCTGTGTAACTTTGAACAAGTCATGTAACCTCAATTTTTTTTTTTTTTTGCTGACAAAATGGGGATAATCATAGTGTGTATGGCTCATAGTAGTGGTGAGATTAAAATGAGATAATGTTTGGAAACCTTCTTACAAATAGTATAGAACAATGAAAATGCATAACGATGATGACGGTGGTGATGAAAATGATTATGATGATGATGACAATGTTTAGTAGATCTTCTGTGGGGAAATTTCACGAAAAACATGTGCAATTACATAGGATGAAATGTTATAGAGAGGATGCATAAGTGAATATTCCACATTAATGTGATAAAGCTTCAAAAACTTCAATAAAGGCATGGAAATATTTACAGATTCTGCAAATTTCTAAAATATTATTTATAGACATACCATTAATACAACATTTTAGGGTTTTTTCTCTATTTTTTGAGCCTGAAAGAACCTTAGAAATCATAAAATCTATTGAGAAAACTGAGGCTCCAAGAAGTTGGGACTTAATGGAGATCATATAGGATGTAAATAATCAAGTCATAAGCAAAAACCACATCCTCCTAATCTTATTCCCTCTTCACTTTGATATTTCTGTTGTCATTGTGGCATATGCAATTTTTTATATATAAAAATCATCTATGAATGTAATAGTACAAAGAAGTCAATCATTTTATAGCTTCCAATATTAGAAAAATTCTAAATGGCTTGGATAAAATTTCTTCTAAATCTTTTCTTACTCTCAAAATATTTTTTTTTATTCTGCCTCATTATATTTGTTGTGTGGAAAATAAAATTATTATGGAATGATCTATGTTCTACTGTAATTCTCATTTGAAGGCACATATGGAACATTTCATCTCATAATCTTAAAAAAAGCTACAACTACATATCCTAAGTACGTAATAAAATAAACTTATGTTTCTCACACACACATACACACATACACACACACACACACACACACACACACACACACACACACACACACACCCCAATTATATAATCCAAGGATCTGGAAACCACAAGATTTCTACTTACACTGTATCAGAGTCAAAGAAGTCAAAAGAATAGACTTCTCAATATATTCAGAGAAGTAAGGATTGCCTTCCCATATGACCTCAATATCATATCTTTTCCTATCTACTCACTTATTCACATACAAATTACATACTTTTGAGGAAACTGGTTAATATATTACCCTGATACTTTCCTCTACAAAGAGGGGAAAAAAGACAGAAAAAAAGTGCTCAGTGGGGATTGGCAGTTTCTTATTACGTAATGACAGATGAAGGACATCTTACTTTGTCTCAAACAACTTGCCACATCTTAAATGACAACATATGGATTAACAGATTTTCCAAACACAGCTGGGTTGGCTTCTTAACTTTATTTAGGCATATGTAACATTTTTCCTTCCTCCAATTCCTCTCCTTTTGGGTAGAGGGCACAGTAGGAGAAGGCACTAGAAAATAAGTTAAATACCAACTTTCACCAGCATAAATCTATTTCATTATGAAAGCGTGTTGAATATGGAGTAGACCTATAACTTCACTGATGTAGGGAGCTTCCAGTGAAGAATTCACTATTCTCCCAAACAGTCCATTTCACTTTGGGGTATTTCTAAATGACTAATATGTTCAGAAGTTGATGCTTCTTATCATTGTTTCTGTTTTGCTTGTATTGAACTGAAACCAGTCTCTCTGAAATTTCCATTCATTGCTTCCAGTTATGCTCTCTTAATCCAAGCAGAACAAATTTAATCTCTTTTCACGTGAGAGCCTTTCCACTTCTTCAATTCTGTTCTAGTATTTCTTAAATGTTCACTATATTCAAAACACTGACACATGCTCTGTGGTGAGATTTCTTAGAATTCTTACATAAATCAAGGTCAAGCTCACTGGCCTATTTTTAGACTCCATTTTCTTGCATTTTATTTATTTAACTTTAAGCTTCAGGGAATTATTTGCTTTTATCCAGTAGCTGTTTTGGGCAGGTTGGTGTACAGTACAGTGATTAGGACACTGGACTTGGAGTAAGGAAGACATCTTCATTTCAAATCTAGCCTCAGACACACACTAATTGTGTGACCCTGGGCAAGTCAGTTAACCCTGTTTTCATCAGTTCCTCATTTGTAAAAATGAGCTGGAGAAGGAAAAGGCAAATTACTCCAGTATCTTTGGTAGGAAAACCCAAAAAGGGGTCACACAGAATCAGACATGACTGAAAACAAATGATTGACAAATTACTACTCATTAATCTCCTATCATATTTTTCCAGCAATATTTCATACCTTTTTAAATAAATTCTTCTTTGATTACTCTTTCCTACAATTTCTATATATTTCTTTTTTTTTAAATAATCACATTTAACAACTAACAATATGAATAGTGTTTGCATCTAAACCCAGCTCATTTCTTTTGCCCCAAATGATGAGAAATGTGTAAAAATAGTAAAACAATAGTAAGTAATTAAGGAGTAGGAAAGAATTCATCACAAAGAGAATTTCACAGATAGCCCAATAGATTTAGAAATCCCTATTGTCTATAAGCATATTTATCAATGATACGTTAATGATATGATAAAAGGGTAACCATTTTGTTGATACATCAGTTCTTGTATCTTCAACAAATGCTAAATTTGTTGGAATGAACCGGCCCCAGAATTAAATATGAGGAAAACATTTGGCTAGATTGGGCTCAGCAAATTGGGCAGTGCTTTTAACAGCATCAACCATTTCACAGAAACAAAAGCTAATGTTTTTTTCATAACCACCTGTGATCCTATTCTGCTGTCTAATGAATGAAAGTTTTGTCCCACCCAAAGAGCAAGAGGGAAATATTTAGTAGGTCACAAGAAGTAGGGCAAAGTCAAGATGGTGGAGTGAAAGCAGGGACTCATCTGATCTCTCTCACAAATTCTTTCAAATATCTCTAAAAACTGAATCTAAACAAAGTTGAGAGTGACAGAATCCACTAGGAGATAGAGTGTGGCAGATTTCCACCCCAAGAGAAACCAGAAGATCAACTGGAAGGATCTGTGGCACTCAGATGGGAGAGCCCATGAGTCTACATCCCATCATAACAGAGTGGGAACTGGCCCCAGTAGATAGAATCACCCAGTGCAGTGACGATTCCCCAAACTCTCATCACAGGACAGGATTCTGGAAAACTTGGTGAAAGGGTTGCTTCAGCTGCAGCAGCTAATCCTGAGGTTTTCAGTCCACAGACTAAATGTTAGAAAGTCACCTACCTGAACTTCCAGGAACCAAGATGGTAGAGTAAACGCAAGTGGTCTTATCCCCCCCTTATTGACTTTAAAACACCCAGATAATATTACCTCAGGAAAAATCCTGGAAGAGTGGAGTCAGAAGAAGGGGTACATCAGTCTCCTAGCTTGGGAGGCTAGGGAGATCATGAGGAAGGGTTCCTCTTACTGTGGCTGAAGGTGACCAGGGTAAGCCTGGAGGCATCCACCTCAGTTGATCAGCAGGAGATCTTGAGCTCCAGCGGGGTGGAGCCAGAAAGGGCCAATACCAGAAACCCGGATGTGCCTTTGCACAATCAGGGGAATTGGCAAAAGCAATCACAGACCATTGTCCAACAGCAACTTTGCACAAACACAGCAGTCAATGATTATAGCAATCTACTGTTTGATAAACCCAAGGACCCCAGCTTCTGGCATAAGAATTCACTATTTGACAAAAACTGCTGGGAAAACTGAAAATTAGCGGGGCAGAAGCCGGTTATAGAGCAGCATCTAATAGCATTTACCAGAATAAAATCCAAGTGGATAAATGACCTAGGTACAGACTGATACTATAAAAAAATTAGGGGACCAAGTAATAGTTCACTTGTAAGATTTATGAGGAATGGAACAATTTGTTACCAAACAAGAGATAGAGAACATTATGAAATGCAAAATGGATAATTTTGATTACATTAAATTGAAAATTTTTTGCACAAACAAAGCCAATGCAACCAATATTAGGGGGGAAATAGAAAAGTGGGAATTTTTACAACCACTAAAGGCCTCATTTCTAAAATATAAAAAGGACTGAGTCAGATTTACAAGAATACAGGTCATTTGCCAATTGATGAATGGTCAAAGGATATGAACAGACAATTTTCAGAGGAAGAAATAATTAAAGGTATCTATGGACATTTGAAAAAAATGCTCTAAATCACTCTTGGTTAGAAAGATGTAAATCAAAACAACTCTGAGGTAACAAATCACACCTGTCAGACTGACATGACAAAATAGGAAAATGAGAAATGTTGGAGAAGATGTGCAAAAGTTGGAGCACTAATTTATTGTTGTTGGGCCTGTGAGCTGATCCAACAATTCTGGAGAACAATTTGAAACTATGTCCAATGGGCTACAAAAATGTGCATAACCTTTTATCCAGTCGTGCTGCTTCTAGGACTGTATCCCAAAAAAGACCATAAAATGGGGAAAGGAACTACTTGTGCAAAAATATTTATAGCAGTTCTTTTTGTGGTGGCCAAGAACTAGAAATCAAGGGGATGCCATCAATTCAGGAATGTCTGAACAAGGTTGTGGTATATTAATGTAATGAAATACTATTGTGTTGTAAGAAATGACAAACAAGTGGACTTTAGAAAACCCTGGAAAGACTTATATGAACCGAAGCTGAGTGAAGTGAGGAAAACCAGGAGAACATTATGCACAGTAACAGCCAGTATGTGATGACTGATTTTGATATATTTATCCCTTCTCAGGAATACAAAGACCAGAACATTTCCAAAGGACTCATGATGCAAAATGCCATCCACATCCAGAGAAAGAACTATGGAGTTGGAAACCAAAATGAAGTAGACTATTTTCTTTTTTGTTATGCTTCTTTGTGTTTTGTTTTGTTTTTCTCATGGTTTCTTCCATTAATTATAATTCTTTTATGCAACTTGCCTGGTGTGTAAATGTATTTAGTAAAAATGTATATGTAGAGCCCATATAAGATTGCATGCCCTCTTGTGGAGGGAGAGGGAGAAAATTTAAAAATTATGGAAGGGAATGCTGAAAACTGAAAACAAATGAATTAATAAATTTGAAAAAAAATAAGTTGAAATATATTAGCAGAAAAGAAATTTGTGTCAAAGGTAGCAGAATCTATATCATGGAGATGTACATTAACAGAAGAAGGTGGAATGATTATGGTGCAATAGTAAAGGATGACAGTCTGCAAACCCTGTGCTACATTGGTAGCTATGAAATCGCATGGGCTGCAATTGACACTGTTGGTGGAGGAAAAGCATCAGGAGAAATCTCAATTGCTGTGTAGCAGCCATTTTGGCTATTTGTCTCATTCAGTGTCTTCCTTCTTGAATAAAAAACATTATTGAAGTATTTAATAAAACTTTTTAGCCTATAATTATACAGGTATGAGCTTTATAATTTATCTACAAGTCTTTGGGATTTTTTTTTTCCAAACAAATTTCTTGCAATATGGTTTTCCATTATAAAGGGTATAAACTACCCTTTATAATGATGTCATCAAATATCAAGGTATATTTTGATTACATCTGGAAAAGTTCATTAGATTTCTCATTAAATGCATTTACTTCATTAGCAAGAGAAAGAAAGTATCTTGCCATTTTTTCCATGGTGGTCTGTTTACTAAAATTAGATGTGTGCACTCCAAGGCAAGATGGTTAAACATTATGCAAAATTAAGTGTTCTGTGAAATAGACTCCACTAACTCCTTATATCTCTTTCCAAGGAGAACTTTCATTTATCTTTTCATCTACTTGCAATTTCATTGTTTTCTGATTTCATTAATATCATGAATTTCAATGTTGAATCCATGCCTGTCCTCTATTAATTAATATATTAATTCATGTTATTGGACAAAGAATGGTCATATTACAAACAGGAAAATCAATGCTTATAGATAACCTGAGAAAAGTATCACCAGCATAAATGTATATATGAAAGGAAATCACACAAGAATGAGAATAATTTGTGATTTTGTTCATTTTGTGACTTTCTATGGTGAAAAACATTTGTATATGCACACATACATATATACATACACAGATACACACATATATTTGAGCAACTATATATTTCATCTCCTAGGTTTGCTTAAAGTAAATCAGAAAATGGCAGTTATGAAAGTAAAAGTATACAGTATTATTTGCATTTTTTATTTCAAAAAGATAATAATAGTATGTATATTCTATCAGGTCTTTTGGTTACTGATATTCACTTTATATCCAAACATTTATTTTTGTCTGCCCAGAATTATTCCAGTTACTCTCCCAAATAGAATGTGCTCATCAAGTAAAGGAATAATCTAAATCTCCTTCTGGTTAAGTTTAGGGATGTGTTTTAGCATATGGAATAGAATGTTATTGAGGGGGAAAGGCAAGTCCCAAACTGTTGATCTTTTACAGCACACGTATCCTTAGGTCTAGTGACTTGATTTATGTGTATTTCTACTAAACAGAAAAAAAATAGGTCACCAGAGCTAAGTAAAGCACAACATAACTCAGAACCGAAAGGTAAATGTGATGAAATGCTGTGACTGTAGCCTCTAGTGTTTTTAGTTTTTCCCTTTTCAAAAACAAAACAAACAAAAGCATTGTCTATCTGTAATTTATACTTTATTTGGTGATGGAATGCAGCAATGAATGTGGGGGAGAATTTTTCCAACTATAAAAAAACCCTCCCACACAGAGATTAGTCGGTCTATGTTACAGAGAGAAGTGACTGTCTTTGGTTATGTTGAATTGCTCTTCCCAACCCCCTATCATGTGCGTACATGTGTTTGCACATGTGTGTGTGTGTGTGATACATCCTAATTAAACCAGGAATCTTTTAAAAAGTTAGAATTTTATTACAAATGGCTTATCTCTTTCAAATAGATTAGAAGTTCCACTAGGACAAAATACATGTTTTATTTATCTTTGTACCTGTTCTAGAGACTCACATAAAAGGCATTTGACAAATGTTGCTGAATGGAAAAATGGTCTATTCACATATTTCAAAACCATTTTATCTAATTCATTTTTATTGGTATTTTTTTTATTGTGAATAGACCATTGTGCCAGTGTTAGGCACCGTGGGGAGATACAAAGCTTCGATAAGCCATGTCTCTTGCTTTTATGTAGCTTATAGTCAAGAAGTGTCAAACTCAAATAGAAATGGAGGACACTACACTTTACATTAGAATTTGTACAGGCTGCCTATTGACTTAGAGAACCATACATTAACATTGGCTATGCACCATTGTATTTGTATTTTGTTAAACATTTCCCATTTTCATGGTAATCTATTTTATACCACACTTCTGAATGTAATGGGGTGCCTATTTTGATACATCTGTAGTGGAGGAATACAGCAAATACACATATAATTATCAGCACCTTATCCAGGGACCCATAGATTCCAGCCCCTTTTCCCTGTAAAAGGATACATGGATAGATATTGCTGTGCCAGTGAACTTGGATCATGCAAAAAAAAAAATCTTTGTTTTCACTAGTCTTCAATTTCCTTTGTAATTCTATGCATTTTACTCATTTAAAAACACTTTAGATGGGCTTAATCAGATGGACAAAGGAGTCTATCACACACACACACACAACACACACACACACACACACACACACACACAGAGTAGATGAGGAACCCCTGCTGACTCAACTTATGATTTTATTAATAATAGGAGTTCCTTTCCCAAAGTTCAATTCTCTACAGTTTGTAGAGACTTAGATAAATGCATACTGAGAGCATTGGAAAGTTAAATGATTTTCTCAATGTCACAGAATGTTGTTCTTTTTTTAATCAGAAGGAGAATTTGAACCCAGATCTTCCTAACTTTAAAGTTGATTCTATCCACCATGCTAATCTGCTTCATTTAATAGCAATTTTCTAATATGTGTCACGATTTCTTAGAACTGATTAAAAAGCTCATAATTGATGAAAGTGATAATAATCAAAAAAGAAAAATCAAAGGGAAGATCATGATAGCAGTTCTAATGGAACTACTTTGTCTTTTATGAGGCAAGGAGGTAGAGAGGGCAGTTCAAGCATAGGGCACAGTATGAGAAAGAGATTTGACTATTGTGCTATAAGAAATGATGAATAGATGGGACTTCAGAAAAACCTGGAAAGACTTATATGAACCAATGCTGAGTGAAGTAAGCAAAACCAGGAGAACATTATGCACAGTAGTAGCCAGAGTGTGTGATGACTGACTTTGACAGACTTAGTCCTTCTCAGCAATGCAAGGAACAGAACATTTCCAAAGAATTTATGATGCAAAATGGCATCCACATCCAGAGAAAGAACTATGGAGTCGGAAAACAGAATGAAGCAGACTATTTACTTTTTTATGTTTCCTTGTGTTTTGTTTTTCTTAAGGTTCCTCCCATTTGTTATAATTCTTCTATATATCATGACTAATGTGAAAATATGCTTAATAGGAATGAATATAGAGAGCCTATATCAGGATGTTTGCCATCTTGGTGTGGGGAAGGGGAAACAGAGACAGAAAATTTAAAACTTATGGAAGTGAATGCTGAAAACTAAAAATAAATAAATTAACTTTAAAAAATTTGGTGAGGTTTTACAATAATATTCATTTTAGTGGGGAGTGGTGTAGAATTTTTAAAAATTGAGGGATTCTCTAGGAGATAGTGGAGTGACATCCAGAACACATATGCCAGAAATGGATGATTTGAAACTGAATTCTACCTATCAATTTATCTTTCAGCTTTGTCTAAAATTAAAATTCCAAACTACAACCAGTAAACAGAAAAAAAGATAATAATTCTAGGCATCACTGTGCCTGGATTCAAATATTGCCTCAGATTTACTAAGATGGTCAGGTTATAATACCTTTGTGGGTCATAGTTTAATAAGGGTATTTGACTAGATAATCTTCAGAGTCCCTTCAAAATTCAAATATATGACCCTTCAATAAAAATGGAAAGGTAAAGTAAGATTGTAGAGGACATGAATTCCTAGTCTAAATAATTTTAATACTGTTGAAACAATTGGGAGCCATGAACTGCTTTGAACAAATAAATAAGATGATTAAATGTAGTCAAAGTGAATCAAAATGAATCTTGAGAAACTTAAGGATGAATTGCATTAAAAAAGAATTGAAAATATGAATACTGTTACACAAGACTTATAAAGTCGCTGAAGATGATAATGAGGGTCTATATTAACAGAGTGGCAAGGTATTGTGAAGGTAAATTTCAGAGAATTTGGTAACTCATTAAATATAAATAAATCCAAGGTGAAAATAAGATTTCATACTTGACAATCTGAGTTAATGATTGAACACTTGGAGAAGTCAGGGAATATGTGTGAGAGAAAAGACAGAGTTAAATTTTGAACATGTGGATTGTGAGGTGTCAATGGGACATTAAAACAAAAAATGATTCTATGAAATCGTATTTGTAAATTAGGTAACTCTATCAAAGAATATAAAAATATAGAATAAGAATCAATTATTCCATCTATCTACCTATTTATCGATATTATATTGGACAAAATGGGAGCATCAGAGAAATTGCATTACATTGATCAATGAGACAAAATGTGTAGAGTACAGTAAAAAGGCTGATGCAATTAATGTAATTTTCACAACTGCCTTACCAGAAAATATCATACATAAACATTTTCTTGGAATTAGTCCCAGTTGTGTTAGAAGGATAGCAGACTAGACTGAAATAAAGGATGATACAGTTAAAGAATCTTGTGGAAAACAGGATGTTTAAATCAGAAGGGTTTAATGAGAGGCACCCTGGGGCACCAAGAGAACTGACAGGTGTTATTACAATACCACTTGTAGAAAAATTCCCCAAGGATTTTGAGAGGACAAAAGTATCCCCGTTTTAAAGGAAGGAACAAAAGGGTGATCCTAATCATCTACACATTAATAAGTTTAACATGAAATTTAACAGACTGAAGAATAATAGGGTTTGGTAGAAGAAAGAATTGTTGGACAGAAATAAAGACATTTCAGAAATGTCTTAAATGGCATCGAGACATTCCTATGTTTCTAATACTAAACATCTGGTGTAATGTGATTGTAGAGAAAGGAATGAGAATATTTATTACACTCAACAATTAAATGAAACTCTCTAAAATGGAAGTAGCAGTGGAGAATATTTTTGCCATTTCTTAAAAAAAAAAAAAAAAACTTTCGTTGAGTGATATGCTCGCATTCAACCACCATGAGGTCCAAAATTAGCATATGTATGAAGCATCCCTCTCACTTGACCTTCTGTTCACCCAATCACCCACCTACCGATCTTCTGTCAAGGCTTTTGACAAAGTTGGGTTGGAAACAAGAGAGGAATGCATGACAGGAAGTGAAGAGGGATTCAACTGGGGGTGGGGAAGATGATGTCCTATAAAGATAAATGGCACTTCAGTGGTACGATGGCACAAGGTTAGAGTTTCATCCACTCATGAGGCAGCTAGGTAGTGCAGTGGGGGAAGTGTTTCACTTAGTCAAGAATACCTGAGTTCAAATCCTGTTTCAAACACTTTATTAGCAGTGTAATAGTGGGCATGTCACAGCCTTAATTTTCTCATCTAAAAAATGGGAACACTAAGGCAAAACATCATACTGTTGTTTTGAGATTCAAATGGGATATGCAAATATGCAAAGTGCTTTGTAAACTATAAAGTGTTATATAAGTTTGAGCTATTTATATTGTTCTATGATGAGATAAATGAGACCAAAAGGAGTCAGAGACACATAATAGCTTTTGAATAGATAATATTGGGTAAAAACACTGACTTTCACCAGTTACAGTTTACAAAAAAAAAAAAAAAAAATCACAAGCTCAGGGCTCAAGCTGAGCATGCAGTCCATAGTTTCAGTGTCTTTCACTCTACACTTAGTCCTTACAATGTGAATGAAGCATCCATTGAACAATCATCTTACATCTCAGGTGACTGGGCATCAGACTAGTGACTAGATCTTCCACATTTAGATCAATCCTGTGAACATCCCAGAATGCTCAGGAACTTAAGACAGCCTTCATCAACAGCTAATACAGAGTTGTATTAATGTAATTTTCATTTCTTCCATTATTCCTAGGAGAAAAATAAACACTATCTGCATCATCCAACTATATCTTTCTGTTCTATAGAGATTCAAATTCATTATTCAATTAAATGTAGCAGATTCTAGAAGTGAGATCTACCAGGAGGATGGAATCACAAGAACTTTTTTTTTTCTTATTGAGGAAATCCAGAAAGTCACACAGTTCTTGAAAAGTTTCTCCCATGGAACCATACAGATCATTCTCCATCATTCTACTTCTCAGGGTGCATACACATAAGCAGAAATGTGACCAAGGGCCAAGCCTAGAATCTCATCCTTTTATTATTAACTGAATCAGATACAAGGGCTAGCAATGCTGCTTGGTGGTCAAAGGCATGATAAGACAGGAAATATCAAATGATTAAATTGGAATTTCTCTAGTATTGAAGATCAACATTAATTTCCCTCTTTTTACAGGAAATGAAGGGGAAAAGAAACACATTTACTGTACTGATTTTTATTATATAAGCACGTGGTTGCTATGTAGAGTAAGCTCTGGCTGATTCCATAGGTGTCATCTATTCATCCCTCCTCCTCCCTGGGCAAATGTTGAACGGTAGGATCAGAAGGGGGAGGAATCAAATATATTATTCCTGTAACCCTCCTCTCCCTCACTGCTAGCAACTTCCCTCTAAGATTGCCTCACATTTATAGTGCATATTTTGTATGTACATTATTGTATAGGTATTACCTTAGCTTAGCTCCTTTTTTCATATATACAGACCTAAGTAGAGGGCTGGTACATAGAAGATACATAATAAATGGTTCTTATTATTGCTGCTGCTGTTAATGATGATGATACTGTTATGAGTCAAAAATGAAATGAATGAGGAAAACAAAGGTTTAATCTTCTGAGCATATTGATTTACTAAACTAATGCATGCCAGTTGCCTAACAAATTGGAGCAGACCTCCTTAATTTAGACCTGGGCCCCAAACACAGGGTTAGACATACCTTTATACATGAAAAATAATTAGACAAATAAGGCCAATTATATTAAGGAAGCAATACATCATTAGATAATCTGATTTCTAACTGAAAGAAAGATTAAGAACTTTCCAAGTTGAAAGGACAGTAAACATTTGCAATTGCCTGAATTGAGAAACAGAGGTGTCTCACATCCCGAAGAATTAGTAAGCAACCAAGAGAAGATGGAAATAATAGCTGATTGCCTGGTAAGGGGGCAGTTTTCAGATAATACATATGAATTTCTTGAGATGTATAATTGTGATAAAATTCTTTGCATCAATCTTTAGATCTATCCATATTTCTGGTCCCTATAACCTAAGTCCTTAGTTAAGGGTCTCTAAGCAGCAAGAAGAGGATTTTCAGTTTTCCAGCCACACAGAGCTCTCTTCAAACACTGCAATAAGGTTTTCTCACAAGTGAATAAAATTTTCTGAGACAGAATTTGGGCTAAACCCATAATTGAATAGAATCTAAGTTTGCTCCAGAATTGAGTCACAAGATGGGTCAGTATGGTTCACTCAATTCTCATAATTAACTACTTATTGCCCTAATCTCCTCAATACTGATGAGAATGATTGAGGGCTACAGGAAAAGAATGGAGAGGAAAAAATGGAAAATGAAAGCATTAGAGTGAATGACTAGTGGATTGAAGGGAGAGTAACAATCTACTGGTGAAAATGGAAAGGTGGTTGAATCAAAGGTTCATATAGTTCATATAAGTAGAACAGCAATCCTACTTTCAGACTGGTTGAAATGGGGAGAAAATGGAGGATGATGTCAAATCGTTTTGAATGGAGTAAGTGGGGGGAGAAAAGGGAGCTTAAGGCAAATCACCTTTATTTTCTCATTGAAGTAAGAGGGGAAAAAGACAGGGTAAATGAGAAGAGAGAAGAAAAAAAGAAACAGCTTCTGTAACAGCTTCTGTGGGCTAGGAATCAGCTGGATAGGAAAAATTGAAAAAAAAAATCATCGCTATAGCTAGAGCTCCATTGAGATTCGGTGACCTAAATTTGTAGTGTATTCAGTCATCTCACTTGTGTGACTTAATCTAGGTCTGTTTTCCACCCTTAAGAAGAAGTAGAAAAAAAATTGATCTTTACACTAATCTAGGACTTACTACCTCTAAATATGAAACAATCTGAAGAGAGTAAAAGATGATGGGACAAGAATTGAATCCAAAAAAATATTGTTTAAGTGTTTATTATGTGCCAGGCTAAGCACTGAGGTTATAAATAAATAATAAAGAGGCTGTCCCTGTCCTCAAGAATCTTACTGTCTAAAGGGGAAGACATAACACAAAATGAGTCAGGAAAGCTGTGGGTGGGGGTGTTTAGAGACACTGGAGATCATTCTGTTGTTTGAAACTGAAATCAGGGAAGGAAGCAGATGCAAAGTGGAGTGAGTTGATAGAACACTTTCTGCTTTCTGTAAAGGAAAGTATTGAGAAGTTTGGTACTCTACCCCCCAGCTCTGCAATCAGAGGGAAGAGGAGACTGAGGGAGATGAAGTCATTCAAGGCTTAGTTTAGCAACATAGTTATGAGTTTAGAAGTGATGAAGTAGTCCTGGTAGGGGAATCTTGTTTAGTGATATTGAAACCAAGAAAGGCAGCAGATCCAAAATAGAGTAAACTGAGAGTCCTATTTCTGCCCTCTACAAAGAAAGGCATTGGAAGAATTTGGATACTCATCCCTCTAACCCTCCAATTAGAGAGAAGAGGAGTTTGACTTCAATTAAAGCTTTAGTTAGCAGCATATTGGTGAGTTTAGAAGTTAGGACATGAACAGATACTGTGAAAGCTAAAATGTGTGGAAAGATTCCTTTCATGTTAATCATTAAGAAACCAATATATTCCTGTCAACAAAGGGAAGCATTTCAATTCTTCAGAGTTCTTAAAATCTCATTGACTGTGTCAGAGATTGATATGACAAAATCTAAATCTGGTTATGTGAAAACTGATTCATTTTATGTTTTTATTCTCTTGTGGTTAATACAAAAGACTGTTTCACAACTTTCATATACTAACTGTAACCCTGGACAAGTTATTTAACCTCTCTGGGTCTCTGCTTCTTGATTTGAACTTGATGATCTCCCTTCCAACTCTAAATTTTTGAAGTCTTAGGAATAAAACTCATTAACTTATAGGATAAGAATTAGTTATGTGGTTCCATTAGCATAGACTCTATATATAGAGAGAAAACTGTCAGAGGAAGAAACTTCTATCAATACACATAAATATCTTCCCTGCCATCTATATCTGACTATTACAATGGCAGTTGAAGTGACTTCCCAGGGTCACATGGACAACATTTATCAGAGGCAGATGTTGAACTCAAACCTTTTTGATTCTAAGAATGACTCTCTATCCATGAAGCTGTGCTACTTTGCAGATAATTGTATCCTAATTGCTGACAAGAGAAAGTAGCATGCAACTAGGGAGAAAGTGTTTGACAAACTGTGATAAGGCTTCATCAGCTATGTCTTAAAATATTGAAAGGAAGAACTTTTGGCTTTGAGATATGAGGTATCTGGAAAGACCAGGAAGACTGAATTTACTTAGATACTGACTTATTTGATTAAGAGAATTTTAACACATAAAGGAAGGGAATGAAAGAAATTATTCTACCTACGTCTAAACCAGACTCTATAGAATTCTTTCAACTAGTTTTAAAGAAGATTAAATACATAGTATGGAAGGGACCTTAAAAATCACCACTTTGGCCTTTTTTAGGTGGTACAATGGATATAGCTTTGGACTTTAAGTCAAAAATTCAGATAATTAGTCAAGGAGTATTAGTTAAGTACCTACTATTTACTAGCCACTGTGCTGGGGGAAAAGAGTGGAAAGAGAAATCTTACACTTGAGGAATTCACTTCTAATAGAAATAATATGTAACCATATATAAATAAGACATGTAAAAGATACATTTGGTGTTGTTGATCCATTTCAGTCAAGTCCAACTTTTTGTGACTCCATTTGGAGTTTTCTTGACAAAAATGCTAGAATGACTTTTCATGTCCTTCATCAGCTCATTTTATAGATGAGGAAATCAAAGAAAACAGGCCTAAGTGACTTGCCCAGGGTCATACAGCTAGTAAGTGTGTTAGACTGGTGTTTGAACTCAGGTCCTCCTGATTCCAGGGTCAGTGCTATATTAGCTGTACCACCTAACTACCCACAAGATACATTAGAGATAATCAATGGAAGAAAAGGCATTATCCTTAAGAGAGAACCAGTACAGACTTTTTAACTGATACTTGAAGGAAGCTTGGGAAGCCAGGAGTTGGAGAAAAGGAAGGAGATAATTCTAGGAATGTGACACAGTAATGGGGGGGAGAGATGGAGTTGGGAAATGGAATGTCTCCATTGAGAAACAACATATAGCCTATTGTCACTGAATTGGAGAGTATATGGAGGGGAGGGGAGCAAATTTTAAGAAAAGAGGAAAAGTAGGAGAGGAGCAGGCTATAAAGAGATTTGAATGCCAAACAGATTTAATTTTATAACTGATCCTCAAAGGGATTGCAAGCCTCTAGAATTTTCTGAATAGGAGGGTGACATGATCTGATCTCTGCTATAGGAAAATCAATTTGACAGGTGAGTGGAAGATATATTATAGTAGATAGAGAAATCAGGCAGAATACTCCCTTACTAGCCATGTGATCCTGAGAAGTCAATTCAACTTTTTTACCTCAGTTTCTTCATCTGTAAAAGAGATAAAATGGAATAATATATGAAAACAATTTGCAAAAATTATGGCGATTTATTTTTTCCTATCATTGCTATACAGGAAAGCAAACTAAAGACCTGACAAGCTATTTATCTTCTAAATTTCAAATATGCAATACAAAGCTTCTTTAATTCCAAATCCAACATTCTGTCCACTAACCATGCTGCCTGCTCAGAGATCTATGGGAGACTGTCATCAGTTCAGGAATCGAGATTTGACAAACTAGCAATCTTTTTAAAAGGCGTATTGTAATTCAGGAGTGAGATACAGCCATAAGTAGAAAGGCACATCTTATTCACAAGAAACTGAAGAGTTTTAATGAGAGCCAGGATAAAATTGTATAATGAGAAAATATTCACCTGAATGAATGAATGAATGAATGTTCATTAAGCACCTACTATCCACTATGCAATGTACCAATTGCTGTGAATACAAATACAAACAAATGAGAAATTTTCTGCTCTGAAGAATCTTATATTCTGATAGAAGAACACAAAACATTAAAGAGAGGTGTGGTCAGACGATGGAGCGTTTATCCGGGGAGCAAAAGAAATATGAAGTACAGTGACAGGCCAAATCATTGTCATGACCCTTTGAGATATGAAAGTTGAGATTGATGTGGTTACTGTTGCCAAGGAAACAGGTGCAAAAGAAGGTGAAGTATATGTGACAGCAAGTCAGATAGAAAAATACACCCAAAATATGTGAGTTGGATGAACAGATAGATGTGAACCATGACCTTGGGCCAACTGAATCTAATCCTTTTAAGTCTATTTTTACTCATCCAATAGATTATCAAACTTGAATCCCATGGAAAAACTGCAAGCTCAGTGTCTTAACTCAGAAAGTGAGTCTACAATGGGGGTATTTCAATTGGAGAGTAGAAGGGCAAATGGCAATCTGTCTCAAGACATCTTGAATGGCAACCTATCTATCGGAGTGAGGAAATATGGTGAAAGTATTTAGATAAGTAAGTAGCAGAAGTTTATCCACCAAGTTAGTTTCCCCAAAATGGGATGCCTAAATAGAATGATTATTGACCAATTATAATCTTATAATTAAAAATGAATGGGACTGAGATAAGTAAAATACTTTAGAGATTATCCAATCCAATTTATTACTTTCACATTTTGGGTAGGAGAACTGAGATTCAAGGAAGTTTAGGTCAATAAGGTAATAAATAACTATCTAAACATATCAACCTTCTCTAATTACCATTTGAAGTTTAACATGAATAAATAACTTCGTTGTAACAGGAGCACCCTGGATCAAGTTAGTTGTAAAGTGCATGTACTCATTTTGCATTCGTTGAATTAAGTCTTCAGACTTTCTAAGAACTTAATGTTTTTGATTTGTTGATAGTACAAATGAGGAACTAAATCATAAGTCTTTTATCAATGACAGCAATACTTAAATAAGTTATTGTCTCTGAATATAATGGAGAGGCAACATCGCATAATGGATAGAAAATAATGCTATAAATTTACGAAGATAATGACTGAAATCCTACCCCAGACTTTTATTGGTAGGGTGATATTGCACAAGAAATTGCACAAGTCATTTTTGTCTCTCAGTATTGCAGTCAACTGTATAATACAGCAAATTTCAGAGCAGTTAACCAGATTTGTTTTGGGAGAGAGGATTTCTTTACTAGGAATTTCCTACACCACTTAGATTACGTTAGGACTCCAAAAATCAAATACGAAGATTTCAGAGAACCACAGAACAAACAGAATAACGATAAAAATAAATGAAGATGATGTAAAAATAATATACACAACGAATACAGTGATGTAAAATGAAGAAAGTGTTAAGAAACAAGAGAGCTCATTTTGAATGTAATGAATGGTCAGTGCTGATTTAAGATGACGGATGTTAGAGACTACTTCCTTTCTATTAAGAAATGGTGAGCTAAAAGTGCAGGATATCGCATATTCTGTCATTTCTGATATTAGGCAGTTTTGTTTTCTTCAAGAGACATACAATGGGGTAAGAGTGATTTTGTTCGTGGGGAAGTGATTGTCATGTCAAAACAAAACATGCCAATAAAATACAATACATCAGAAAAATACTTGGAAACAAAAATCATTTCTCCTATTTCCATTTGTAATGGTAGGTTCCTTCTAATAACAACTGGAGAGTAGTCAGTTCTGTCTTTCATCCAAGTAGTTAATTTTATGTATAAATGAGAAGAGATTCTTTTAGGGGCACCCCATGCCCTAACCCCCACCTGAATAGTTTAGGTTAGTTGTGAAAGCTAAGCACATATCTAGGTGTTCTTGACAAGTAACAGCTTTCAAGTGTCTGCCTGAAAAGTCACAGGGCACTTGTAGCATTGGGGTTGATGGGAGTTCAGTCAAAGATCCTTGTTTGGGAGCAGAGGAGAGCATTCCAGAGAAAATGTGAAAAACAGCAGAGCCTGTATGGCACAGTACAGATGAATTTAACAAATGGGTCCCTCCTCCACTGCCCCCTCCTGCCACAACACACACACCCCTTTATTTGAGAAGGAACAGATGCAAAAGTACATTTAAACTGTAAAAGTGAATTCATAAAGGTCCAAAAAATGTCTTTTCTTTGTTATTTTGGATGGGCTTTCAGAAATCTATGGACAGATACATTTTGCCCAGGAATTTTGAAGTGTTGTACCATAAAAGGGATTCTGGATTTGGGACTTGATCATATGTTTTCAAACATCAGTTGCTTCTTTGGACTGTGACATCATTTCTCAGTCTTAGTTTCCTCATTTGTAACATGAGGAACATGGACTTGAAGATCTCTGAAATCTACCCCATACCTAAATCTATTAACCTAACATTTTATAAATTGTTAAAAAGGACTCTGACTAAGTAAATGCTTTTTAAGTCATAGATTGGATAAGATAAGTAGTATCAGAAGGCTAATCAATATTAATCACAAGCTAATTTAAGTGAAGTTTTTTTTTTTAATTTTATTTTTAAAAGAGCAAACTTTTCTTACTCTGAGCCTTCTAATTTCTGTAATTAGGTATTGGATCTTTTGAAACCAGCAATCACAAATAAGCCCCAAACCAGGTAAATATTAATAATGCAAAAATTAAAGTATGTGAGAATTAAAACTTATGATACAGGAGCAGGAGATCTTTTTGCTACTCTCAGAAGCATTTAGGTTTCCTACTGGACTCCATCACCCACCAGTTTGTATCACTTGTTAGCATGCTTCACTACAAGAATCTCCTTCGATTTACCTAAGGTTCATTGTCATTTACAGTTAATACCATTTCCAGAAACAATTTAGGATCCTAGGTTTAGTGCTGAAAGGAACTACAGAGAGTGTATAGACCAACCCTTTCAACATTGCGGAAAAAGAATCCAAGACACAAAAATGCTTGAGAGACTTGTCCAAGGTCAAGCAGAGAATATATAATATTAAATCTTTCCTATACTACCTCCCTCACTAAAAGTTTTCTGGACTAACAGATACATATATTACTATATAGAATCATAAAAGAAGAATTGGCTGAGACCTCAGGAACAATCCATTCCAGTTTCTTTATTTTACAGATGAGAACACTGAGGCCCATGGAAGTAGTGATTTGCCCAAGTTCACATTGATAGTAAATGTCAGAGTTCAGATTTAAACCTAGATATTCAACTATTAGAGTCAATATTCTTCCTATTTTGTCACCTTACCTCTCAGGAAACAAAGTAAAGTGATTACATTAATTCAAATTGAAATCTAACTTCAAAATAATTTTTAAAATATTTCAATAAATGTTAGAAAGCATTAGAAAGTTTTGTAGTCACATGATGCTCCATAAAATAGGTTTTTTTTCAATTCCTGATAATTTTTGACATTTATATGAACTTAGATAATAGAAACACTTTGGTTTAACTTTTAAATGCTAATTCCTCCTTTCAGAATAATTTAGAATTCTTATTTAATACTTTTTGAATAGTATTCCTTTCAACATATGTAATCACTTCCATCCTTCTTATGTTATTAAATTATTATCTGCCTTTCTCCCTGTCAAGGCAGGCATGGCATTATAGCCCCCACCTGTACCTATCCCTTATAAAGCAAAGAATATTTCCTTTTATTCCTTCCTAAATTCATAAATCTTACCATTAGCTTGAAAATAACTGCTGCATAGACTTTTCAAGTACATTTTGAGAGAATGTTACTGAAAAACTGAAGAATGGATCAATAAAAACTTTAAGTGTGGCAAATATACCCTATAACAAGAATTTATATAATATTGTATATTTGGAATAATTTTGTATAATGAAACTATCTTTAACTCTATTATTATTATTTACTCATTCATCTTACCTTGTTCCATGGAATGTTGAAGAGAATGGTCTCAGATAAGTATGTCTTTTGCTATTCCTTTCTTCTTTTGCATTATCATTAGATTTTTTTGTTGGGGTTCAGATAAAAATGGTCTGAGATAAAGTTATATTGCATTGTTATTCTTTAATATTTATTTTACCTTACTTATTTCTTATGTTTTATTTTTATTTTATTTAATTAACAGAAATCCACTTTTCTCCTCCCTACTTGGCTCTCTATGGGAAAAACAAGGAAAACAAATTTATTGTAAGAAATATTCACGGAAAAGCAAAAAAAGAAAAACTATTGGAGGTGTTCAACAACATATGTGTCATTATACTTCCTTCTGACGTACACTCTGGACTTTATTCAAGTAGTTCATCTGCATGGGCTCTGGGTCAGCCTCCTCCCATTTGTCATAGATTTCTCTTTTCAATATCTTATGTTGTCTTATGCTGAAAGAATATCTCACTCTGACCTTTGGTTGAGTCTGATACTCTAGAAAGCCATTTGAGGTGTTATTTTAAGCTTGTTTGGAAGAAAATGTTGGGAGAGTTCAGTTGAATATTTTCTCTAAACCAATATTTTTGCTCCATCCCCAGAAGTCATAAACTCCTGAATAGGGGAAAAAAAATTTATGTAATTCATGGTGGCAATAATCTCATTCTGGACTGGTGTATAAGCTTTTTTGTCTCTTTTTTAAAATCATTATTACTTAGCCATTTACTCAGGACTTCTGTATCACTATGTTGTTGGATGAATTCTTTAGTGTTGTCCACAAATTAGATTTGTTTTTGTTCCACTTTGTGATCTTAAATGCTTCATAGGCTCTGTCTCAAGATAAAACACTTTAGAGGAGCCAAGATGGTAGAGTAGAAAGACATACCTACTCTAGTTCTGCCCCCATAGCCCATAAAATATCTGTACAAAATGACTATAAACAAATTCTAGAGTAGCAGAAGGCAGAAAATGACAGAGTGAAAGAGATTTCCAGCCCAATATAGCCTGGAAGGTGGACAAGAACCACACTGTGCATGGAACAGAGTGAAGCACAGCCCGAGCAAACCTCAAGGATGGAATTCCCAACAGCAGTTAATGTTCCCAGATTACTCAAACCACAAACTCCAAAGACACCTGCAAAGGTCAATGAGAAAGCTCTTTCAAATGGGGGAGAAGGGAACGTGGTCTGGCTCAGCCAGCAGCAGCCACCACAGCAGCAACGTCCATTTTTAGAGTCCCCTCCTTAAAGCACTTGTGGAAATTGAGCAGCTGATCTGGGTCTCAGCCCTGAGTGGCTCTCCTGGATTGAGGAATAGTGCTGTCTGGGGGTAGCTTTGGAGAGGGAACCCTACTGGCAGATACTGGGCAGAACAGAGGGCTTGTGGTTGCTACCAGACTAGAGCACAGGCAAGGAGAGGAGTAAATTCCTCTCCCTTGACTGTGACACCTTGGAGAAACTGAGACCTTACAGGTCCCTAGAGTATACCACCCTCTTGACAAAAGAGTCAGAAATCAAGTAACTGGCTGGGGAAATGCCCAAATAAGAGAAAAAGAATAAGAAAATAGAAGGTTACTTTCTTCATGAGCAGATATTTTCTTCCATCCTTTCAGATGAGGAAGAACAATGCATACCATAACAGGAAGACCTAAAAGTCAAGACTTCTGCATCCAAAACCTCCAACATAAATATGCAATGGTCTCAGGCCATGGAAGAGCTCAAAAAGGATTTTGAAAATCAATTAAGAGAGGTGGATGAAAAACTGGGAATAGAAATGAGAGCGATAGAAGAAAATTATAAAAAGTGAGTCAACAGCTTGTTAAAGGAGACCCAAAAGACTACGGAAAAAATATTACCTTTAAAAATAGGCTAACTCAATTGGCAAAAGAAGTCCAAAAAACCAATGAGGAGAACACTGTAAAAAGTATAATTAGTAAATGGAAAAGGAGGTTCAAAAACTCATTGAAGAAAATAGCTATTTAGAAATTAGAATGGAGCAGATAGAAGTTAATGACTTTGTGAGAAACCAAGAAATCACAAAGAAAAAGCAAAAAAATGAAAAAGTGGAAAATAGTGTGGAATATTTCATTGGAAAACAATTGACCTGGAAAATAGACCCAGGAGAAACAATTTGAAAATTGTGGAACTACCTGAAAGCCACGATCTAAAAAAAAGAGCCTAGAAATCAACTTTCATGAAATTGTCAAGGAAAATTGCCCTGATATCCTAGAACCAGAGCATAAAATAAATATTGAAAGAATCCACTGATCACCTCTTGAAAGAGATCCCAAAAAGAAATCTCTTAGGAATATTGTAGCCAAATTCCGGAGTTCCCAGGTCAAGGAGAAAATGCTGCAAGCATCTAAAAAGAAACAATTAGAGTGTTATGGAAATACAATCAGAATAACACAAGATCTAGCAGCTTCTACATTGAGAGATTGAAGGACTTGGAATATGATATTCCAGAAGTCAAAAGAACTGTATTAAAACCAAGAATCATCCACCCAGCACAACTGAGTATGATATTTAGGGGAAAAAAATGGTCATTCAGTGAAATAGAAGACTTTCAGGTGTACTTGATGAAAAGACCAGAATTGAATAGAAAATTTGACTTTCCAACACAAGAACCAAGAGAAGCATGAAAAAGTAGACAGGAAAGAGAAATCATAAGGGGCTTATTAAAGTTGAGCTGTGTACATTCCTACATGGAAAGATAATATTAATAATTCTTGAAACTTTTCTCAGTGTTTGGGTAGTTGGAGGAATTACACATGCACACGCACACACACATATGTACATATTATATATATTACATATGTATATATTATTTATATTACATATAGATATGTATATATCTCTATATACATATATAGACAGAGAGCACAGTGTGAATTCAATAGGAAGGGAACATATCTAAAAAATTTAAATTAAATGGAACGGAGCCAATTATCTCTTATAAAAGAGGCAAGAAAAAGCTTTTTCAATGGAGGGGAAAAGAGAGGAGGTGAGAGGAAAGGTGCAAAGCTTACTCTCATCACATTTGGCTTAAGGAAGGAATAACATGCACATTAAATTTGGTATGAAAATCCATCTTATACTACAGGAAAGTAGGGGAGAAGAGGATAAGTAGGGTGGGGGACATGATAGATGGGAAGGTAAGTGGAAGGAGGGAGTAATTAGAAGTAAACACTTTTAGGGAGGAACAAGGTCAAAAGAGAGAATAGAATAAAGGGGGGGGCAGGATAGGATGGAGGAAAATATACTTAGTCTTGCACAACATGACTATTATGGAAATCTTTTGCAAAACTACATATATATAGCCTATATTGAATTACTTGCTTCTCAGTGGGAAGGAGGGAGGAAGGAGGAAGAGAGAGAAGTTGGAATTTAAAGTTTTAGGAACGAATGTGGAGAATTGTTTTTGCATGCAACTAGGCAATAAGAAATACACATAATGGAATATAGAAATTTATCTTGTCCTACAAGAAAGGAGAGAAGATGGGGATAAGGAAAGGAAGGAATGATAGAAGGGAGGGCAGACTGGGGAAAGGAGTAATCAGAATGCACAGCATTTTGGTGTGGGGGAAGAGAGAGATAGGGAGAAAATTTGGAACTCAAAATTTTGTGCAAATGAATGTTGAAAACTAAAATAAATAAGTAAACATTGAAACGATGAAACACTTTAAATAATGTTAACAAAATTCAGTGGAATATAGCTTTTATTAGCCTTTATTTTGATAAGCTCATGTCCTACCTATTCTTAAAAATTATCACTTTATTCATCCTATCCTTCTATCATTCCATAGCACTCCTTTTTTTATGGATAAACTCTCTGAAAATTCATGCTATAAACAATTCCTTCATTCTTTTTTTTCTCCCTCTCTTCTTAACTCTCTGAAGGTTAGATTTCATCTTCATCGTTCAATCAAAATCATTCTATCCAAAGTTATCAATGATTACTTCATCACCAAATCTAATAACCTTTCCTCAGCCCCCATCCCTCTTTATCTATCAGTAGCTTCTGACACTCAAGCATCATCTACTCATTAATATGAGTAGATTTTTGTGACATTATTCTTTTTTGATTTGCCTACTACTTGCCTAACCTCTCCTTAATCACTTTTGCTAGACCTTTATCCAAGTTACGTTCATAAACCATGGGCTTCCCCCAAGAGTCTAACCTAGATTTTCTTTTTTTTATCCTTTCACTCAGTGATCTTATTCCCTCACCTGTATCTATTTCTCATCGCATATTTATGATTTTCACTTAGAATAAAAGATTAAATTAGAGCTAAGATAAGGGGTTGGAGCAGAATTTATTAGAGTTAAATGTGAATACAAGATAACACGAGTAGCAATCATGGTTTCAGCTAAGGCAACAATAAAAATATAGATCATTAAATGCATGAACAATGAGATTACATCAATATCGATAGTGCAATTTATAATTAAATTAAACAAATAAATACGTGTTGGATGTATAGCATCTAAATATTCAAAGGGATAGTTAATGGAAAAATTATAGAGAGCAAACAGTTCTGGAGACTTTAATGTGATCCTTTTAGACATAGGCAAATCTAATCAAAATATAAATAAGAAAGAAATTAACCATTCAAGTGATTTTTTTTTTTTGCAAATGTGATAAGTGTGTCAATTACAATAAATCTCACATGATTGCAAAAGTGAAACTATAAAATACATACACATTTTTCATACTTCCATAGCTCCACTAAAGTGTGTATAATGCCATGGAAAACATAAAGAAATACAGAACAGGATAAATAACAAACATATTTATATAATTTATTAATGAGTGGTTTAGATAAAGTAGCCACACTTAATTGGAGACAAAATTATATATATATATATGTATATATATATATATATATGTATATACATATATATGTATATATATGTATATACACATATATATATATATACATATATATATATATATATATATATATATATAACCTGAAGAATTAATGGGTCAAAGAACAAGTCGTAAAAATGATAGTTTTATAAAAGAAAAGAATAAGATTGAAACAGTCTTAGAAAACATTTGATATTTGAAATAGAGTCAAAGCAGTTGACATTCACAAACAAAAGAAGCAAGAGATCAATTAAGTGAGCATGTAATTAAAAAAAAAACTAAAAAAGAGCAACAAATCAAAAATGCCAAATAAAAACAAAAGACAAATTCCAAAAATTAAAAAATTGAAACAAGCAAATTGAATAAGCAATAAAAGACATAGATTCAAGTATTTTCATCTTAAAGACTAGAAAAACTGATAAGTGATTTAGAAGTTGGGGAAATCAAGTCACACTGAGGGAAAAGTACAAGAAGTAACACTCCAAGATTCTCTTATTACTTAGGTGGATTTTAATTTCTCACTTTCTCTCTCACTACCAAAGTCATCTCTCATAGTGCTAATCTCATAGTCAAAGATCATGCTTCTCACCTGTAGTCTATAAATGACCACCCCTATCAACATTACTTTCCTTACCTAGGCAGTACCAATGTTCATAAGCTGTTACTTTGCCTTTAAAGAATACTCCTCAAAAATCTAAAGAACATTCACATCTGAATTCAGTTACTGAATGAGGAAAGAAAATATCCATTTGCCTTATCCTAGTGAGTATGCAATTTCTCTAAATCTGTTAGAAAGAGCCAAGAGATATTGACTGAAGAAACTGGGGATGTTTAGCCAGAAAAAAAAGAAAACTTTGTGGAAATGATAGGCTTATTCAACTAACTGAATGACTGTCATGTGAAAACACATTGAGAATTGTTGTTTTATCCCAAAATGCAAAAAAAAAAGAGTGTAGTAATGTGTGAAAGTTACATAAAGTCAAATTAAGATGTTTGAAAAAAGTCAGAAAAATAAAAATACATAAAAAAGCAAAATATAATTCCTTTGGAGGTAAAAAGTCACTTTATTATAAGAAGGTATGGAGTCTGTTTGTTAGATTTGTTGTCCTTTTTAGGCTTGAGTAAAAATAGATGAACTTCTAAGGTGCGTTTTTACTCATAAATTCTCTGCCTCTGGTTAAATAAATTGAAGTAAATAAATATCATGTCCTGGAAAGGAATGGGACACTACAAGATCATTTAGCTAAACATAAATAATAAAAACAAGTCTTTAAAAAATTTAATAATGTCAACTTAGAAAGGAAAAATGAAAATATCATATAAGAGGAAGAGAGGGAAAATGAATGGATGAAGTGAGTCTTGATGAGCGCAGAGAAATCACTGAAATTATATTGTATGAATTGCAACTTGATGTAAATATTTAATGAGAGATTTACTTGTATTGATGCTCAATATTAAATTTTAGTAAATAAGTTAACTTAAATTTTAAAGCAAATCAACTAATATGAATGAACAAGACTGATGAATTTTGATTTTAAGTGAGCAGACACAAGAGTTTGGAATCAAAAGTAGTTAGATACTTGAGATACATGAGAGTGTTAGACTTGGGATACACAGAGATTAGTGGTAAATGATACTCAATACTCATATTCTTTGATATTTTTGATTGGCAGTTCCCTTTAGTGATTAAGATCATTATCCATTCATAAATGACCATCATATGACTCTTAACAATCTCTCTGCTGACCCAGTGGGGATGGGAGGAACAGTACAATATTCTGGAGTCCTTCCTCAATTTCTCCTGACATCATGGGAGCACCAGTGGAGCACTTTTATTGGTCACCCATCTTCTTTTAGTTATTTTTTAATCTTCAGACACTTATATTCTATATTTAACTGTCATAAAACAACAGTAAAATGTTGGTATTTTTAAAAATGAGCATTTTCTTTTCTGAAAAGCTTAAATTATTAAATGAACTTTGCAGTCTTCCAAGGGCAACTCAACTTTTTTTACATTCTTATTGTCTTTCCCAGACATAGAAGTCAAAGAATGCCTATTTCTCAGAGTAAAACATGCAAATATAGGTTGGTATATACATCTGAGAAGGTTAATTGATAACACTCAAAAAGGTGCTTTTTTCCTGTCTGGTTTTGTTTTAGTTATTTCTATGGCAAAACATTAGAAAAAGTATTTAAAGAGTCACTCTTAAGGGTGAATAAAATTATGAAGAAAATAAATGAACATTCAAATCTCATTTTCCTTCTTCTTCTCTACCAAAGAGAATAATATCTAGACTAGGGAGAGAACAAAAACGGTTCATCCTGAAATCTATGGAGAGATTGTAAATGAAGATCTATTTATGAAGATCATAAATTCAATTCACTAGACTCTAAAAGGCCATATTCCAGAGTGATTTTTTTTTATTGAGATTGATGAGTAACTGTTGGAGATCATTTTTAAAATGTGAAGAATTGGAAATTGATCATAGCTTTAGGATTTGTAATTGTTCTCATTTTCTTTTTAAGGAGTGGATTATTTTTGAAACGTTCTCATGATTTTGCATACTGGAAAAATAATAGAATACACTTTTAAGGCATGATTTATTAACCTGATGTCTATAGGCCAAGC
The DNA here is from genome assembly GCF_028372415.1 of Notamacropus eugenii. Classification (NCBI taxonomy): domain Eukaryota; kingdom Metazoa; phylum Chordata; class Mammalia; order Diprotodontia; family Macropodidae; genus Notamacropus; species Notamacropus eugenii. The sequence goes on from NC_092874.1 coordinate 265,261,889, forward strand.
ATCTTTGAATAAGTTCTAAAAGATCAATTCAGAAAAGATTACATCTTTATTTTCACTAGCCTTTCATTTCTTTTGTAGTACTACATATTTTGTTTCATCTATTTAAAATAATTATTTTCAAAAGGAATAGTTATGCTTCACAAGAGTGCTAAAGGGGTCCATGAGTTGTTTTTTTTTTAAGGTCAATAACCTCTGATTTAAAGGAAAGTTTCTTAGTGCTATGAAAATGAATGCATATTTATTGAGATTTAATCAAGGGGATTAAAAATGGCCATTCCATAATGTAATATTTTTGACAAATTTAGTGGATTTATGGAGTTGGGGAATATTATATACACAATAAGCATGAATGTCAAGAAAAATAATTGACAAAGTTTTCCATAATATTATCATGAAAAAGAGAAAGATGGAAACTAGTTAATAGTATAGTTAGATGGGTTTAAAATTGGTTGAATAACAATACAGTAGTAATTAATGCATCTTAGCCTACAGGGAGGCCGCTTTCAGAACTGCCTTGAGGATCTCTTCTTGGCCCTGTCTTGTTGAATCTTCTCATTAATGGTTTTAATGAACAGTTGGCAATGATAATTGATATTCTGGAACACATAATTTATATCCAAAAAGAGCTTGACAAACCAGAATGATGGACTGAATGTAATAGATATAATACAATTTATATATAATATATATGAATATAAAATACAGTATATTTCTTATATGTATAAATATTGTGTGTATACATATACACACATATATATGTATATATATAAAACTTAATGGAGATAAATATAAAGACCTACACTTGTTTTAAAAAAAAAACAAGTGCCCATGTGAGGACAAAATTCATATGGATGGCAAAAATTCATTTCATTTCTTACTGTATTATAAGCTAACTATGGATCATAAAATAAAAGTCACATCAGCTAATAAGGTCTTAAGTTCTTTATATAGAAAAGGTACAATGGCCAGAATAAGAGTTGCAATAGGTCATCTGTACTCTCTTTCTTTGTCAGACCATTTTGGGAAAGCTCTATTCAATTCTGAGGAACATAAAAATTTTTCATAAGAACATTGACAAAACTGGATCTCATACAGAAGAAGTTGTCTAGGGTGATAATATGTTGAGAAAATATGCTGTATAAGGATCACCTGCAGGAAAAAAAAGAGTTTTATTCTAGAGAAAAGATTTGGGGAAGGAGATGTGATAAATATAAGAAAAAAATAGAAAAGAAAACTTATTCTTATTGGCCCCATTTGCAGAAGCTCGAAATTTAAGACATGCCTATTTTGATTTAATATAAGGGGTGCGGGTACTCTCTGACACCTAGAAGTTTTCCAAAATAGACTGTATCATTAGTGAGATGCTGAGTCTTAGCTCCATAGATGCCTTCCAACAGAGGTAAGATGAGTACTTATCAGCTGAGGGAGACTGATAGCAGCCAAGTTTTAGGTAGACAAAACTCCTGACATTTATTCTCATTTTCTAATTTGGAGTCTATTTTCTACACATACATACATTTACTTAATTATTTCCAAGATCCACTATTTTCATAGGTCAAGATAAACTAGACCTCCATGATCATTAATTTAGGTCATAACCTAATTGTGCATTAGTAAATGGGTTTCCAAAATTAGTGTGCCTTCTTCCACACAATATGCCCATCTCCAACAAAGAGAAAATGAGAATGGAGAAAAGGGAAAGATAGAGAAGCAGAGTGGGAGGAAAGTAGAGAAAATGGGAGGGGAATAAGAGAGTAATGGAGGAGAAAATATATTACTCCATGCTAAAACTTCTGGTACAAACCTCTGAAGTTTTATAGAATAAATCATTATTCAGTTTTTTTTTTCTAAATTTCACTTTGCTGACATAATTTCAGATAATCATGTCCCCTCTACATGAATCTGAACAAGAAAGAGGTAGAAGAAATAAATATCTATATTTTCACATTTATGCATATTTATGTAGGTGTGAGAGGTTCACACTGTAACTACATACATATGTGTGTATGTATGTATGTATGCAAATAATAGAGATTCTGAGAGAGAGAGAGAGACAGAAAGACAGAGAGACAGAGAGACAGAGAGAGAGAGAGAGAGAGAGAGAGAGAGAGAGAGAGAGAGAGAGAGAGAGATCTGGGTTAGCCTCCAGATTATATCACATACTGACACTTTTCAAACAATGGAGACCAATGAAACAACATACCCAGCTAAGATGCCACATGTCCAGCAGGAAGGAGCTACAATGCAAGCAGCACAATTCAAGTCTTGTAATATCAATTATGACCCCCCCACACACACACTCACATCTTCAACATATGAACTCTGACCATGTATGTATGTGACTGATATATGATCTCAGGACTTGCATATTGACTATCCTCAGTGATGGTTTGTGTATTTGTCTGAGTGTACATCGGAAGTACTCTATTATACTGCATTTTATTAGTTTGTAAAGACATTAAATGATATAATTTAGAATAAATTGAGTCCTCTGGCTTACAAAAGAAAAAGTAGACACACTAAAAAGGACAAATAAGCCATGGTTTTTAGTTTATATTATCCTACAAAATTATACATATATATATATATATTCCTTCTATCAGCTTAGAAAAAGTGTTTTTTAAACTTGAAAAAACAGTTGAGATTGCATAACTATTGTATAATTAGGCATCACTCAATTTTAGTTGTCAGAAAAGTGGGGTCACATGACATTTGCCATAGAAAATGTATTCACTCTGACTGGAGCTATTTACAATCTATAGTCCCTGCACATGGAGCCATGTTAGACTCATTTTGCAGTTGAAGACTGGTCACACAAGTTCAATGATAATTCAGTCATACTCACAAAATAATAACTAGCTACATCTTTGACCAAATATGTCTTTGATGAAGTCGTAAAGATTATTAACTGCCATAAATTAATTGTTCTGAGTTAGATGGTGATTATATGGGAAATTATATTGAAAAACAATTTATATTTCTCAAATATACTGCATTAACATTCTCAAGGCTGTAAGTTGTAGAGAAATCAGTGATCAGTATGGCTAGAGGAAATTCCTTGCTAATAGCTTCAGATGCTGATAAAAATCACAAGTCAAGTAAAAAACACCATCCTCCTCCTCATCATCATCAAAAACAACCACACAAACAACCCTTCAGATTCTTGTACATTTGGTGAATCTCTTCCATTTACAATGGTATCATCTTTTTTGGAGATTTGATTTCAATTAGAAAAAAAAATTCTCAAGGACTCTTCTTGCCTATATTAAAATTGGCTAATTTAATTGCAAATAGACAATTCTAAAATCAAATGGTGTCCTACTTTTTTTAAGTGCCAAATAAAAAAAAATATTTGTAAAGAGGCAAAATAATTCTGCCCAAGAAATAAAAAAAAAAAATTCCTTCTTCCAACTTGGGAGAACAAACTTCCATATTAATGTGAGGAAAAGAACCATTCAAAAAACTGACAAGTACTTGGGAAGAATGCATTACATGGAACTTAGGCAGGTTTTTTATTTTTTTCTGCTTTTCAAATGAACATTTGTCAGTTATGTGGTTTTAAAAATAATAAATAAGCTGGTGCACATTTGAATACATATGTATGTATTCATGTATACATGTATATGCATTCTAAAATGCAAAGATGTACACCTATAAATGCGTCAGATTCTTGAAAAAAGATTACATAAGTTTTCTGCATAATTTGCCCTATACAGAGGAATAAAGTGAGCATTGAGTCAAACACACAAGATTTCAAGACTAATTGACTGGAAAATCAATTGGATCCATTATAGTGAAAGAAAAGCTAGGAGACAACATCTGTTGGGGAGTGAATATGTTTTTTTTCACATGTATTGAAGTTTAAGGAGGGCAAGACCTTGAAGCAGAAAAGTTTACTATGAACTTGTAAAGAATAAACAAATGAAAAAACATTTATCAAACACTTTTTGTATACTAAGTACTAGAGAGGAAAATAGAAAAGCAAGACAACCCTACTCTTAAGAAAATCACTTTTCAGTGGGGGGAGACAATAAATAGAAGAGATTTTTGCTGCAAATAAGATGAAAATATTTTACATACTTTAGTGTAAAATGGCAAATTGGATGATGATTTTTTTAGATATCAGAGATTAGATCTAAGTGGCAATTTTAAGCTGGAGAACTCACAGATTTTGGAGTCTTCAGCACAGAGGTAACATTTGCAGACACAATAAAGAATGACCTCAAAAAAATTAGGAGTAGAGTGGTTTCAGAAAAACCTCTGAAGATTTATATGAACTAATGCAATGAGAAGTCAACAGAACCAGGAGAGCATCAGACACAATGATAACAATATAATATTATAATCTACTGTGAATAGTTTAGCTATTCTGATAGATTCAGTGATACTAGACAATTCTGATATAATGATGATAAAAAAAATGCTGTCTGCCTTTAGAGAGAAAACTGAAGTCTGACTAGAGATTGAAAAATATTTTTTCAGTTATTTTTTTCTTGTTTTTTTCCCCAACATAGCTTACAAAGAAATATGTTTTGTGTGATTTCACATGTAGCTATTTCTTTTATTTTTAATTGATAGAAAGAGAATTCAGAGCTTAAAGTTTTTCAATCAATGTTAAAATAAATGATTTTTTAAAAAAAGGTTAAAATTACCTTAAAGAGAATAATTTATTAATGAGAACACATAGAGGAAAAGGAGAACAGTATTGAATGAAGAAACTTAGGCATTCCAAAAGTTAAGAAGTAGTAGTTCCAACACAGGAAACAGAGAAGAAATGATCAGAGGTCGAGAAAACAACCAGAATATGAGAGTATAGTGACATGGATAGAAGCCAATAAGTATAAAAACATCTAAGCTTTCATATGCTTAGTCCTTGTGAGATTTTAACAAACGTTATTTCAATGAAACCAACATACTCTACCTATGTTAACCAACTCAACACTTATTGAGTGCCCACTGTGTACACAGCTTCATAGGGAATAACAAAGAAAATAGTTGGACATGGTCCTTGCCTTTCAGGAAAGTGAATGCTAATACTCAGTTTCACCTTTGGGAAGGCTGAATTTTCAGTGTACACTGGAGGAAGTTTTTTACAGCCTCCTAAATTCTGAGAAATGCTTTTCTGACTTTTAAAAATCTCTGTCCATTGTTACTGTCACAATGTTCATGAAAATAATAATTATCAACACATGTAGGTAAGCATAGAGTATTTAACATAACAAACACCTGTGCCTTTGATCCATATCAACAGATGTCTCCAGTCCTAGTTTGCTGTAGCAGGAACAAAGGGTGATTGACTTTTCCAAGATTAATTAGTAAGTTAATAGAAAAGCTAGGCATTAGAAGTCAGTATCTAGGAGTCCATCCTATAGGCAAGCTACTCAGTCATACGAAATATACTGACACTTCTTAAACAATGCTCCTTAAAGGGGAACTGTAATTCAACTAAATTATGCTGCATGTTATTTGGTTGTCATTTTTTTTCAAATTGCTAGAAGAGTATTTTAGTAACATTCAAAACTACCTGTATTTCTTAATGTATTAGAAGACTTCCTAAAACTCCAAATTGCAGAAGTGAATAGTTTCTATTCCTAACTATAATCATGACCTTAATGACACCTTTTTTCATTTTCCAAAATAAAAAAATACATAAATAAACATTATTGATAATTAAATGGTCAGTCTGCTCTAAAGTCACATTAGCATTAACTTCAAAGACAGTCTCACACAGAGATGTCTTGTCACAAGGGACCTTAGACACCAGAGTCAGTGTGGTAGAATGAGAAAGACTGAATCCAGAGATAAAAACTTAAGTTTGTTCCCTCTTGTGACACTTTCTAGACTGTAACTTTGGCTGAGTTATGTAATCTACCTGGCAACTATTTCTTCATCTATAAAATTAGGGGCTGGAATAATTAACAGACTAAATGATAAACTGATCTTAATTTTTAAGTTTATCAATAATCTGTAGCACACATGAACACTACCAAATGTTCTGTCACTGTTGACACAATGCTTTTTGCATCATATCTCTCAATAGCTTAGTCATCAATATATTAGGATTTCCTGGAGGACAAGGTCCATGGATTTTGATTATTTCCTTAATCTCTTCATTTGGAAGTTTCCCAGATGTGTTGGAGTGTAAATATGACCCCAGTTTCTAGATCTCTTGTTTCAACAACGTTCATTGCAGTATTAGATAGTTTTTAATAACACCAGACCTATTATTCTTTGGTTATAGGTAATGGATCTGCCAGGCCACTGTCTGTTCTGATACACTTGGGCATTCCACCATGCTGTGGACAAAGGACTTGTTGGACCTCTCAGCAATTAAATTTGTTTCATAGGAGCCAGAGACTATGTCTGTTCATGGTGTTAAATACCCCTCTTTTTCCCTTCATAAAGGCAGTGAAAACAGATGTCCCTGGATGTCATTCCCTGCAGTTTTCCTGCTCATGGTCTAAAGCAATGACCAGGTCTACTATGCTTTATCAAGAACTAAAGTCGCATTACAACGTAACAGTTTTCAGGTGGCAACATATTTTTCAAGTCCTGATTGATATGCAGAATGATCCATGTATCTTTGGACATAGTCAATTTGGGAATTTGTTTGTTGCAGTTTTATGCATTTGTTAAAATTTTTCCTCCTTCCCCTAGTGGTGTTCTATAGGAAGGAGAGACAATAAATGTGTGTTAATTGAAGAATAAAAAGTAGGAAAAATTCACTTGACTAGTAAGATCTAGTCTCAACTTTGTCACTTACCAGTTTGGTCAACATGATAAAGTCATTTAACCTCTTCACCTTCAGTGTCATCTGTAAAATGAGGATTGTACCCAGAGACGTCAGAAACCCTTTCTAGTTCAAAATCTATGACCTGTTTACCTAAAGAGATTATTCTGTGAATCAAAGGAGATAATGCATGTCTTCATCATTCTGAAATATAAAATGCTATAGAAGTAGAAGTAACTGTTATAATAATGGGAACTATGATAATCAAGGCAAAGATTATGAAAATTAGGAAGAAAATAATGAACATAAAAATTGTGGTTAGGGCAGGGAAAGGCATGGCATCCCAACATCCCATTCCCCTGGTTTTATAAATAAAATATATTTCAAGGAAGTGGTGTTCTGACCAAAGATGCGTATGTTTTATTTTCCAGAATTAGGAAGAGAACTCATCTTCTGACTGCTATGTGAATATTCTGTCCATCACTATCATGCTATTGACCTTGAAACATTCCATTATAAAGACATAAAAAGCATTGTGTTATGTGGTGGAAATTCAATTTAAAAAAATAGTCTTTGCTCTCAAGGAGTCTTCAGTTCAAAAGAAGGAAACAACATTTATGGAAGGTTTCAGCTGCAAATCAGAAAGAATGTCCCTGTGGTCTTTATGGTGCATGGGCAAAGCAGATGGGAATTTTCTTTCCTCATGTCATTATTTCACTGATAAAAATCTTAGTTTCTGCTTTTGTACCACCAAACAACCAGACCAAACTCAAGGACTTTACAGGCAAGAACTTTTCTTTTTGGATCTTCAGTAGCTGTGCCTGTAAAAACCTTTTGCATCAGTTGCCTGACTGGATTTCTGTAAGTGTTGCTTCCCAGAAAGATATCTGAGTACTCTGGACTGGAAACAGTGATGTTCCTTTGGTTCCTTGGTTCAGGGTTGAGGGCTTTCCCCATCAGATTCTGAAGCAAGATAGTGGTCAAGATCATAGTGTTGGTTCAAATGCTTTGAGATATGCTTCCTCCTCTGCTGTTTTAGTTAGTCTGTCTTGCCTACTCTATGGTTGGAAGTTGGTTGGCAGTTGATGGGAATGGTTAGTTCCTTCTTCAGATAAGTTGCTTCCCTGGATGATGGCTGTGCAGGCTGGGATGGAATCAAATCCAGGGGTTGGGAAATAATGCTATCCCCAAGACTCTTGGATTCAAGGCCCCGAGAGGGTCTCTATCAGGGGTTTAGAGAAGATGATGGTAAAGTGGTGGTGGAGGTTTGATTTGCCTAGTGCTTTATGACTTTTTTTTCTCATTTAGGTTGTCATGAGATATTTTACCTTCAAGTTTGAACACACACACACATGTATTTATACATACACACATGCACATATACATATACACATAGCCATATGTGTATATATACACATATATAGACATACATACATTAACACACATGTATATACATGCAAACATGTATATGCATATATTTGATTATACACGTGTATATGTGTGTGTCATCAAATTCCTTAAGTACTTGTAAGTTAAATCTACATTACTATCAGTTTGTAAATCACTTTTGTAAATCTAGACAATAAACAAAATAAAAGAAGGCCTGATTTGTAGCTATTGACAATTTTCAAGGTGTAAATGTTCATACAGATTATGTGTATATATATATATATATATATATATATATATATATATATATATATATATATATATATATATATATATATATATATATATATATATATATATATATATATATATATATATATACTATTGTAGAGTGGTAGATTTGAAGTCAGGCTTCAAAACCCACTTCTGTCACCTCTGTGTGATCACAGGCCAATCATTTACACTCTCTAAGGCTTTTTTCTCAAGAGTAAAATGAGGAGGTTGGTATAAATAGAACATACCATCATACTCTACATCTATGAATCTAACATTCTCCTTGCTTTCTACAATTCTTTCCCACCCCACCTACCCACCCCAAGGGTAAATAGTATTAATGTTTCTTTCAAATTAACTTTTTAAGGTAAGCTTAGTTGACAGAGTAAGCAGATGTTCTGGGACACAAAATCACACCTGGGGAGAGATCTTAATGAAGGAGACAAAAAAATTTCCTATTATCCTCAAGATCAATGCAGAAGAGGCTACCACCCAGGAGGTCTGAAAAGGCTTAAGAATATGACTAGAAAGGATAGGAATTGATCTAAGGTTATTTGTTTTGTTTTGTTTTGCTGGTTGAACAGGAGGAAAAGAATCTATTCTTTGATAGCTTTCAAATTTGGCAAATAATCCTTCCTTTGCTACATAATAAGAGAGAGTAGATAAAAGAAGGCAGTAGACAGAAGCAAAAGACAATTTAGAGAAAGGCAGGATAAATGAGGGAGAAAATGATAAAAAGAAGAAAATAGGATAGAGGGAAGTGTATAGTACACACTCATTGCTGCAATGTAAATGGAAAGGGCAATAATAAAATGATAAAATATAAAAAATTATGAAGAAAAACTTGGCCCTGCAAAGAGAGATATAAGAAAACACCTCTGCCCATCCTTTTTAGAGGTGAGAAGAGTGTTTGCATGTTTGCAATGTTGTATATATTTTCAAATTTTTTTCAGTGTATCATTGATGTTACTAATTTATTCATCTTTTTCTTTAAAAAGAAAATTTTTGAGAGGGGTAAGTGTAAGTATATGGAGAAAATAAGGTATCTAAAACAAAAGAAAAGCAGATTTACTTTAAAGGCAATTTTTGTTTCAACAACTTGTTTAAGTTTAAGAAAACACGAAAGTGGAGAGAAATTTTATACTGTGAATTCTTAAAAATTTTATTAATATAATTCCATATGAATGTGGCAGACAGCCTGCATCCCCACATGGCTCGGTGATGTGGTGAAGAAGAAAGACATAGGAGGTGGAAAAAGATAGACCAATTCCGTATATTGATCCGAGGGTTAGGGTATATATAGACAGAAACTGTAAGTCTACTTCACATTCTGCTCATCTCCTGTCCCAGTGATCTGTCCAGTCTTATTGTCTTTAAAGACTGTTAGCCTAGGGGGGATCTATTTTACATATACCTTGTTTTCTGTAATTCTCTTGTTTGTCTCACAGAGACAGCAACATCTGGGGCACATGAAGAGCCATTCCGGATGATAATGAGCAGTCTCAAAGAACAGTTTCCCGGAAGGTCTATCCTGATCTTGTCAACCTCACTCCACCCTGGCCCTCAACATATGAATAGAAAATTTCTGTCACTGACAATAAGAATTACTAATAGTTGGTTGAAAAAATCCGCAGTTAATATTAATGAAATGAAAATTTAAAAGAAAAACCTTAAAGGAATCACCAAATACCATTCAAATTAAAATAAAAAGAAAACAAAAAGCTGATAAAGAAACTCATACATTGCTGATGTAATTGCAATTTGCAGAACTGTGTTGAAGAACAATTTGGCTCTCGAAAAAAGTGAATTCCTAGTGTCATCCCATCCTTTTTTCTCAATAATTTCACTTTTGAGAAAGTATTATGAAAGTGGTACCAACCAGAATGATAAAGTGCTTTCTTTTAAAAGATTTCTGAGAAACATGGGAGCCAAGATGGCGGAGTAGAAAGACACACATACACATAGCTCCGAACTCACAACCCAAAGAACATCTACAAAGAAGTAACTCATGGCGAATTCTGCACCCAGAGGCCACAGAACGTTGGAGCAAGGGAAATTTCTGTTCTGGAGAGACCTGCAAACCTCTCGCAAAAGGTCCTTCACTCCGCAGACTGGGCGCCGGGTCTGGGAGCTGAGTACAGCCCTGCCGCGGCCGCAGCACCAAGAGGAAAAGATCCAAGCAGGCTACAGGGATGGGATCTCCAGTGGCCACTTGGGTCCCTCCACCCACAGGTGACAGGGGTCGGTGAGAGGGTCTCTTTGGTGGGTCGAGAGGGGAGTGGGGTGCCCCCATAACTCAGGCCCCCTCGGGAGGTGACAGCAGAGGCGGGAGCAGACCAAGGCTCCCCAAGCAGGCAGGAGCCCGGATCCATTGTGGAAGGTCTCTGCATAAACCCCCTGAGGGAACTGAGCCCGTGAGGTGACCCTGCCCCCACCTGAGCACCTGAACTTAATCTCACACTGAATAGCAGCCCTGCCCCCACCCAAAGCACTGAGGCTGGGAAGCAGCATTTGATTCTCAGACCCCAAGCACGGGCTGGGAGGATCAGGAGACGAGGTGGGTGTGAGGAAAATATTCAGAGCTCAAATCACTGGCTGGGAAAATGCCCAGAAAAGGGAAAAAACCAAGACTATTGAGGGTTACTTTCTTGGTGAGCAGGTTTCTCCTCCCCTCCCTTCTGATGAGGAAGAGCGGTGCTCACCATCAGGGGAAGACACGGAAGTCAGTGCTTCTAAATCCCAGCCCACTCAATGGGATCAGTTCTGGGAAAAGGTCCTAAAGAGCCCAAACAATTTTCAAAATCATGAAAGAGAGGTGGAGGAAAAACTGGAAAGTGTAATAAAAGACTTGCAAGCAAAGTATGAACAACAAATCAGCACCCTGCTAAAGGAGACCCCAAAAAATGCGGAAGAAAATAACACCCTGAAAAATAGGCTAACTTAATTGGCAAAGGAGGTTCAAGAAGCCAAGGAGAAGAAGAATGCTTTCAAAAGCAGAATTAGCCAAATGGAAAAGGAGATTCAAAAGCTCACTGAAGAAAATAATTCTTTTGAAATTAGAATGGAACAGATGGAGGCTAATGACTTTATGAGAAACCAAGAAATCACAAAACAAAATCAAAAGAATGAAAAAATGGAAGATAATGTGAAATATCTCATTGGAAAAACAACTGACCTGGAAAATAAATCCAGGAGAGACAATTTAAAAATTATGGGACTACCTGAAAGCCATCATCAAAAAAAGAGCCTAGACATCATCTTTCATGAAATTATCAAGGAAAACTGCCCTGAGATTCTAGAACCAGAGGGCAAAATAAGTATTCAAGGAATCCACAGAACACCACCTGAAAGAGATCCAAAAAGAGAAACTCCTAGGAACATTGTGGCCAAATTCCAGAATTCCCAGATCAAGGAGAAAATATTGCAAGCAGATAGAAAGAAACAATTCAAGTATTTTGGAAATACAATCAGGATAACACAAGATCTAGCAGCTTCTACATTAAGGGATCGAAAGGCATAGAATATGATATTCCAGAAGTCAAAGGAACTAGGACTAAAACCAAGAATCACCTACCCAGCAAAACTGAATATAATACTTCAGGGGAAAAATTGGTCTTTCGATGAAATAGAGGACTTTCAAGCATTCTTGATGAAAAGACCAGAGCTGAAAAGAAAATTTGACTTTCAAACACAAGAATGAAGAGAAGCATGAAAAAGTAAATAGTAAAGAGAAGTCATAAGGGACTTTACAAAAGTTGAACTGTTTACATTCCTACATGGAAAGACAGTATTTGTAACTCTTGAAACTATTCAGCATCTGGGTACAGGGTGGGATAACACACACACATGCACACGCACACGCACACACACATAGAAACAGAGTGCACAGAGTGAACTGAAGAGGAGGGGATCATATCTTAAAAAATAAATGAAATCAAGCAGTGAGAGAGAAATATATTGGGAGGAGAAAGGGAGAAATGGAATGGGGCAAATTATCTCTCATAAAAGAGGCAAGCAAAAGACTTTTTAGTGAAGGGAAAAAGAGGGGAGGCAAGAGAAAAACATGAAGTTTACTCTCATCACATTCCACTAAAGGAAGGAACAAAATGCACACTCATTTTGGTATGAAAACCTATCTTACAATACAAGAAAGTGGGGGATAAAGGGATAAGCAGGGTGGGGGGGGATGATGGAAGGGAGGGCACAGGGAGGAGGGAGCAATTTGACGTCAACACTCATGGGGAGGGACAGGATCAAAAGAGAGAACAGAAGTAATGGGGGACAGGATAGGATGGAGGGAAATATAATTAGCTCTTACACAACACTGCTATTGTGGAAGTCATTTGCAAAACTACACAGATCTGGCTTATATTAAATTGCTTGCCTTCCAAAGGGAAAGGGTGGGGAGGGAGGGAGGGCAGATTGGCAGACAGGGGCAATTAGAACGCTCAGTGTTTTGGGGTGGGGGGAGGGGACAAAAGGGGAGAAAATGTGGAACCCAAAATTTTGTGAAAATGAATTTTAAAAGTTAAATAAATTAATAAAAAAAAAAAGATTTCTGAGCAACAATTCTAAAATAGTGAAACAGACTAAACCTCTAACAATGGGGAGGTGACCTAATGAACTTCATTATATCTATGTAATAGAAAAGTATGATGAAATTAAAAGGTTCCCTGTATTAGGAATATAAATAAATAGCGAAATGAATATTTTGTATTATTCAAAACAAAAAAACAATAGCACCAACAAAAACAAATAATATCAGAAAACATAATCAATTAACTCCATAGAAGACAATAACTGATGAGAATATATGAGCAAAAAATATTTTTTGGAGATCAAATAATGAAAAAATTATATTAAAATTAATGTATTAAATTGCAAAGCATGCTTAATTAGTCATATTGATGTCCACTATCAATTATAATGAATCACTTAAAAATGGAAAAATAGATAGTAATAACCCATTGATTTCCCTTAATAAAATTAATCTATTGAAAAAAAAGTATATATGAAATGAAAGGCAATGCAGCATGGCATCTAGAGAACTAGAGTTAAAATGAAGAATACCTGAGGTCAAATCCTGTCTCTGTCATATATAGGGCAACAGCAATGACCCTGGCATAAACAGGCATACAATTTGATCTACTTTTCTATAAGGAAAGCAACTTTTGGGGGGTCAAAAATCTTATCTAATCAAGTACATATATTATTCACTTAGTTCAGGTTAAAAAGTCAGCACTCTGAACTTCAGAGAAAATACAAAGGGAGAAATAAAGACCTACAGGGCTTACAAATGCCTGACCAACAGCAATATATACATCACAGATCAATAGACAGATCCAACTGTGACCATGCATACATACTTATCAGAGAGAGAAGCACCAAAGCTGTGTTTTCAAAGATGAGGGGCTCCTTAGTGGCTACCCAGAGTCTCCGCTGGCCGAACACTTCCAGTGAGTCATCCCCAAAACAAAACCTCACCTCAGAGTATATGTAAACTTTTCAGATCCAGAGGGCATCACAATCCATGAGACCAGTGCCTCATTAGAAATTAACAAAAAGTTATGGCCTTCCTACAAATCTCCCTTGATCAAATTTTGTTTAATGGGCAGACCCATTAATGGATGGGGAAGATAACTAGCCATGTAACCTTGGGCAAGGCCCCCATGGTGAGCACTTAACAAAAGTTTATTGACTGACAACTCTCATTGCTCTCTAAGACAAAAATTTACAGTGAAAAAGCCAAGTTCAAGGTGGAGATGGAATTTCCTCCCATGAGAATTCCTTGTAATAATTAAGTCACATTTCCTCACATTATGCTTAAAGTAGACTAAGTGGTTTTGTTTCCTTTAAAAAGTAAAAGCAATGACTGTTTGGTAGTAACAGACAAGGTGACTGAGTGTACATTTCCTAGTGGAAGCCAATTTCTCAGCAAGTGCTACATCAACCTACCAAAAAAAAGGCATGTAGGTCAAGTAACCATTGATTAACTAAATGAGTATACCCTGTTCAAAGGGATGTACAAGATGTATGGCTTGGAAATGATGGTGACTCTCTTTTTTTTAAACTTAGATCAGTTTCACTTGGAAAGTCTTCTAAGGATATTCCAAGAAAATGGACCCTGTGACATCCTGGGGTAAAGAGATTCAGAGACAGAAGGATAGTTTAAGTACAAGATTAAAGTCAATTGAAAGGTCAGCATCTAATCAGCTTCTTACCCACCTCTAATGCTTCAAGACTCCAATTGAATTCTAACCACAAGAAAAGTAGTACAGACTCAGTCTGGGATTTGTGACTAGCTCTGAAAAACTACAGATTCAATTGTAGGCTACATGATGATGGTAACCTGGGACACAGATAAATAGTAATTGGTAATGAGATGAAGTGGAAAGATGGGACATTGCAAAAAAATAAATCTGAGAGCAGCGTTTGTTGGTCTGTAAATTCTTACTTTATATTGTAGAATCAAGAATGCCAATGTGGAAAGTAACTTTAGGGCTCATCTAGTCCACCTCTGCCAGGATGAAAGCAAGTTTCATGATCTAGCTGCTAGAGTCACAATTGGTCCCTGCTTTACTCAGAGTTCTTAAGTCATTCAAAGTTCAAAGTACTTTTCCTGTATATTGTTTTAATCATTTCACAATTCTTTTTACTCCTTTTTCTTCTCAATTTCCTCATGCTTTTTAATATTTTTAACAAAAGATATTGCATTTTGCCAAAAGTATTTTCTTCATCAGTTTATATAGTGTTTTTATTATTTAACTGTTGACATAACCTGTTGTGTTTGTAATTTTCCTAATACTGAACCAACATAACATTCCTGGCATCATGTCAATATATTCATATTTTATTACCACTTTAACGTGTTACTACATTCAAGTATCATTCTAGGTATATTCACTAGGGATATTTGACTACTTTTCTTTTTAGTTTTGTCTCCTCCTGGTCTAAATGACAAAATCATGTTTATGTGACACAAAGAATTTGACAGGATTTTTTCAGTTTTTACTAATAGCTTTTGTGATTTTGGAATCTTTTTTGATTGTCTAATAGAAATCATTTGTAAATTAATATAGCCACTGCTGACTCTCCTCTATCCCTTTGTGAGTTCTTTTATTTTTTCTCATTTCTTTTTCTGAGATTTATTTAAATTCTCTCTTACATTTCTGTAAATATTAACCCATTGAATTTGTTACCAATCTTGTGGGCATATACATAAGCAAAAACATCTCTAATAATTGCCCTTATTTCCACTTCATTTTTTGAATGCTCCTTTATTTCATTTTTATGTCAGCATTTGACTATCAATTCTTTTTTGTGAGATGGTATATTTATCTGTTTGATTAGTTATTTCATTTTTTTAAAGTTTCTACCTTTTGAGTTGATTTTGTTTTTAATTTTTATAATTTACTTAATTTTAAGACTTTCTGTGTTTTTATATTTGATTGGGATTTTTCAAGTCATTTAGATACTCCCTGAGGAATCTCTGATCTGAAAACTTATGGGCTCCCAGTTTAGACTGAAATTCACCATGGGATATTTTTCCAAGCATCTTTATGTTTCTAACTATATTCTTATGCAATCTTGGGCTGGATGGAGGCTCTTTTGATATCTTGATCATTTTTATTTGGTTTTATTTTATATATTTTCACTGGAATACAAATGGGGAGCAAGGATCCTCTCTGAACTTTCATGCTACTATCTCACCTTTGAATACTTGGGTGTCAAACCCAAAGAGTTTAAATGCTTTCTCTAAGCTTTCCTAAAGTATTAAATGATTAAGGCAGCATTTTAACTTAAATCATTTGATTCCATGTCTAGTGTTTTGTCCACTGTGAAGATCACAATTATGGTGCTTCCTCTTTCAGCATTTTCCCATTAAGACATTTTTTCTAGCAATTTATCTCTCTCCTTATACTTTCTTCCGAGTTATAACAGACTAGAAAAGAAAATGAGAAAGACCTTTGTAGAAAAGTGAGAAGCACTGTGGGAAACATCACCAAGAGTTGATTGGTGCCTATATTTCTGAGCAAATTTATTCTTCTCCACTTCAGCAAAACAGCTTAAAATATTTTATGAGAAATTACTTCTATAATATTTTTGAAAAATATAACTACTGGCAATAATTGTGTAATAAGTAATTGTCATTTATATGACATCAGATTCATCTCTCCTTTGTTCAGTGTGCTACATTTTCCTCCTCTTAACTACATAATGTACTACTCACCATGAATAGCCTTTGTAGCAGTAAGAAGATGGAAGACAGCCAACTCAATTGGACAGCCAAGAGTTGTCAATACCACAATTCCTGCCAAGGGAGGCATTTTGTTTTAAAGCCCAAATTGGAAAGTAGATATGAGATATGTGATAAAGCCTCCTTTGATGCAGACCTCATTTTCCCACTATGTATTATAATGTTGAAGCTTAGAACTCTAGCTCAACTGCGGATTGCCTTGTGAATATATAAACTTTTTTGGTAACACTTTCCTAGATGAAATAGGCCCAGGAAATGAAGCCAAGGGGTAACTGCTTTGTTCATGGCTCAGTGGCAAAACCCCAATGCTACTGGTAGCTATGAGACTTGAACTAAGATAAGATATTCTGGCTGAGCTCTGGGATCAAATTAGGTAAACTGTAACTGAGAGACAAGGGATTCATTTACAAGAAGCTCAGGCATTTGCTATTTTCCCCCTCCTCTCCTGGCAATGTCCTAAGTGGGAAAGTGCTAGAGGGAGTTAGGTGGAAGAAGGTACACAGCTCCATTTCAACAATAACAAATAGTTATAAATTCCTTCTATGTGAAAATACCCTGTTGTAAACACATAATATACAAAGTTTTATATATGCTATATTTAATAGCATAATTCCTGGTTTTCATGAGTGAGAAAGTGATGATGACAGAGTGGAAAAATGGATGAATGAGGATGATTCAGAGCTGTCACATTACTCTTAGATACTCAAGAAATAGTCATGCAGCCACCCACACCCCCATGTTTCTAGACATAATGCAATGGTGCCACCCATCCTATTCAGCAGTGGCTATACTGAAGTTCCCAAAACAAACAAAACTAGATTTCTGGGCTTGTCCTTGAGCCTGTACACCCTCCAGCTCTGATGGGACTTTACTGGTAAAAACCAGTGAGGCCTCAGAATGAAGTCATGCAACGAAGCCCGTGTCTGCCTCTAATCAGTTCCATGTGGTGTATGGTTCCTTTCCCCCTATATTGTGGAAGTCTTTCTCCTTCTTGGTCCACACAATGGATAGGGAACAGTCTAGCAAAACTGGGCCTCATTTTCTTTTTAGCCAGAGGTTGTTTTCTGTGTGTTGTATAAATTGGGGTTGAAGGCTATGGAGACATATTCTAACCTAGGCAATTTTCCAGTGGTCAGTTGCTCTTTATAAGACTTAAACTTACATTATGCTGGTAGACTTTTGTCTAATGGTACAATTCTGCAGCCTTAAGAGTAAATATCAGTGACTTCTCTCTATAAGTCATTGAAGTTTTCTTTACAGCTCTAGTTACCTAGAACTTAATATAGGGCAAATTTAATTGAGGGGGGATAGGGAACAGCAAGAGTCATTTAAGAAATTCTTGCAATAAATTGGTATAATAACAAACATTTACATAGTAAAGAACTGTACATACTTTTTCTCATCTCAACAGCCTTATGAGATAGGTGGCAAGGTCTTGATTCGGTGTACTTTCTTTGGAGTGGTACAACAGCATGATTTTCCAAAGGTATCTGAAGTGTATTAGGAATACAGAAGTTACTATGATAGTAAATTACACCCCATTAACATGAAATGCACCAGCATAAGCACCCAAAGGAAAGCCCTGTTCATCCTGTGATAGTTATAGTTGTAACTATCTGCTTTATTAGGTAAAATCTTAGTTTCTAAAATATATGGTTTTAAGTCATCGCAGGAAAAGTTTTAGACTGATATATGTTACATAGAATCTTTATACTAACTGTCCTCCTGTTATATTTTAAAAATCCATATTGCTTTGTACGGATTTGAACAAAGCTACAAATGCAAGAAAATACATGAAATACGGACCACAGATCTAAACAGAAGTGTGTCTACATGATTTTTAGGATTCCTGCTCCATAAAATTAAATTTTGATATTTAAACCAATCTTCTATAGTAAAGTACAACAAATAATTATAACATATATCAATTGCTTCTTCTTCTTCTTCTTCTTCTTCTTCTTCTTTTTCTTCTCTCTCTCTCTCTCTCTCTCTGTGTTTCTCTCTGTGTGTCTCTGTCTCTGTCTGTCTCTCTATCTCTCTGTGTCTCTCTGTCTCTTTCTGTTTCTCTCTCTGTCTCTGTCTCTCTGTCTCTCTTTCTGTCTCTGTCTCTCTCTCTCCTCCTCCTCCTCTGTCATTCTGTGTATATCTCTGTTTCTTTCTTTGTCTCTCTGTGTCTGTGTCTGTCTCTCTGTGTCTGTCTCTCTCTCTGTCTCTCTCTGTCTCTCTCTCTCTCTCTCGTCAGTGTTTCACTCCCCTCTCAGAAGTTTTTGGATGATTTCCTAAAAGAGGTAAATCAAAGATCCTGCAATACGTGGCAGGGAGGGTTTGTTGAAGGAAATTAATAACATCTGTAATTGGAAACTCTGTTGAAATAGAAACTCATATGGTGGGCACTACCCATACCATTATCGGCTGCAAGAAATATTGTCTAAATAAAATGAAAATCCATGGTTCAGACCCTTTTAACTCCCTTGCCTCAAGTTAATTTCCTATACATCCACTTTCCCACTGACTACATCCACTGGTACTCTTGCAACCACAAGCACATTACTGTTTCAGATGCCACTAATGGGTCAGACACATGTCAGTATTTGAAGGAAAATGGCAAAGACATGGAGACCTCCATTCAGGCTCTATTATTCATGATGATAACCAGATAGGACTGTTACCCCTAATGGCATTCGAAGGTCTTAAAATAGCATCTTTCTGAACAAACGTCAGATAAACTATTGAATCTCTAGGATATCATCCATATCCACATGACATGGAAAACTTCGGAGAATGACTAAACCAGTGATTACTTATATTCTTATATTTCTTAAAATACAAAATGTCTGCTCCCAGACAAATTTTTAGATAAAAATATTGGCTTTATTTAAATGTCCCTTATTATCTAGTGACACTATCACTAGATTACTGGACGAAGATAGGAAAGACATGGATTAAAATCTTACCATTGACATTTCTGTGTCAATTATTTTTTTTTCCATCTGAGCTTCTTTCTTCTTCTATTAAATGAGAATAGTCATATACATAGAAGGGCAGCTAAGTGGGGCAGTGGATAGAGTGCCAGACCTGGAGTCAGGAAGACCCATCTTCCTAAGTTCAAATCTAGCCTCAGACACTAAATAGCTATGTGACCTTGGGCAAGTCAATTTACCCTGTTTGCCTCAGTTTTCTCATCTGTAAAAAAGGAGCTGGAGAAGAAAATGGAAAACCAATAATATATCTTTCTCAAGAAAACCCCAAAATGGGGTCACAACAATATCAGACACAGCTAAAAAGTGACTAAACAACAAAATACATATAGAACCTAACTCTCAGGGTTGCTGTAAGGCTTAAAAATATTTTGAATGCTGTGCATTTTTGTGAACTTGAAGTATAAACATCAGTTATTATTACCATGCACACCTTACTCTCAGTGGTACATATGCAGTGGGGATCCTACTCTACTTTGTATATGCCATCACTTTTAACTCTTTCATGCCCACCAGGAACATGGATAAATTGGAACAAATATCAGTCAGAGTTTTACACCAAACAACAAAATATTTTTGAAAATTATACAAGTGTATATAAAACATATCTTTTCCATATATAACTTGTTATGGCAAGGTTATCTAAATATTTTTAAGTATTCTTCTAAGCAATATATTATGCTGTAATGTAATAAAAAAGTTTAGCGAATCTGGCATTTACACTTCTAAATTAGCATATCACAATTACATGAATAATACAAATATCCCACAATTTTATACATATGTACAACACAATGAGATAGATACTACGCATACAAAGATAAAAATTCAATAGTTGCTTCTCTCAAAGAAGTTACATTCTACTAGGGAGTGAGAAGGGAAGAAAATACATACACATAAGTAACAGCAAACAAAAATAAGGTAATTTTAGGAGCTGGAGTGAGCACTATGGCAAAGTTGTTAAATTCCTAAACAAGGTACCTGAGAGATGTTTGAGGGAAACCAGATCTTATTCAAAATAGAAATAAATGAGAGACCCATCCTAAGCACAGGGAATTAAGTGTAGGAGGACCTAATGAAATTATATTTGAAAATCACTAAGCCCACTACCTGACACATTCCCTTCCTCTACCTACCTACTTACCTACCTATCTAGATAAATGGTAAATGTATGGAACTGACAAATGAAAATAAAAATTAGGACAACACTAGCATTTCAGATTGACTGGATTAGAGAGTATAAGAATAATGTAGGGTGGGATAAGATAGGAAAGGTAGCTGAGAGTTCTGTTTTGCAGATCTCTAAAAAGCAGAACAAATGTTTTGCTTTTTTTTTCTTGAAACAACAGAGAGTCACTGAGGATTTTTAAATAGTTCTAGTCAGATCTATGTTTTAGAAATACCACTTTAACAACTGTGCAAAGGATGCAATGGTGAGGAGAGAAAATGAAAGAAGGAAAAATAATTAAGAAGCTATAAAGAAAATCCAGCAAGAGTTTATTAGGGTCTAATTTGCTTACAGTGAGTGGGAATTAGAATGCTGGCAAGCTAATCAATACAAGAGATCCTATGGATATGAAATTAACTCAAATTGGCAACTGTATGGATAAAGAGCAAGAGAAAGTGGTAAAAGATAGAAGAGTCTAAGTAAGGAGCTTGATATCTGGAAACATGCCAGTGCCTGTACAAGAAATATGAAAATAGGGGGCGGAGCCAAGATGGCAGAGTAGAAAGATGCACATACACGTAGCTCCGAACCCACAACCCATAGAACATTTGTATAAAGTAACTCATGATGAATTCTGGAGCAGCAGAGGCCACAGAACAGTGGAGCGAAGGAGATTTTTGTTCCAGAGGGACGTGCAAACCTCTCGCAAAAGGTCCGTCATGCTGTGGATGCGGAGCCAAGCACAGCCCTGCCAGGGCCACGGCACTGAGAGGAGCGGATCCAAGCGGGCCTCAGGGACAGGATCTCCAGCAGCTGCGCAGGTCCCTCCACCCACAGGTGACCGGGGGTCGGTGAGAAGGTCTCTTTGGTGGGTCGAGAGGGGAGTGGGGTGCCCCCATAACTCAGGCCCCCTCGGGAGGCAGCAGCGGAGGCGGGAGCAGACCGAGGCTCCCCAAACAGGCAGGAGCCTGGATCCATTGTTGAAGGTCTCTGCATAAACCCCTGAGGGAACAGAGCCCGTGAGGTGACCCTGCCCCAACCCAGGCAACTGAACTTGATATCACACTGAATAGCAGCCCTGCCCCCGCCCAAAGCACTGAGGCTGGGAAGCAGCATTTGAGTCTCAGACCCCAAGTGCTGGCTGGGAGGATCAGGAGGCGAGGTGGGTGTGAGGAGAATATTCAGAGCTCAAGTCACTGGCTGGGAAAATGCCCAGAAAAGGGAAGAAAACCAAGACTATAGATGGTTACTTTCTTGGTGAACAGGTTTCTCCTGCCCTCCTTTCTGATGAGGAAGAGCGGTGCTCACCATCAGGGAAAGACACGGAAGTCAGTGCTTCTGTATCCCAGCCCACTCAACGAGATCAGACATGGAAAAGCTCAAAAAGAGCTCAGAAAATTTTGAAAATTATGTTAGAGGACTGGAGGAAAAACTGGAAAGAGAAACCAAAGACATGCAAGCAAAGTATGAATAGCAGATCAGCACCCTGTTAAAGGAGACCCAAAAAAATGCTGAAAAAAATGACACCCTGAAAAATAGGCTAACTCAATTCGCAAAGGAGGTTCAAGAAGCCAAGGAGGAGAAGAATGTTTTCAAAAGCAGAATTAGCCAAATGGAAAAGGAGATTCAAAAGCTCACTGAAGAAAAGAGTTCTTTCAAAATTAGAATGGAACAGATAGAGGCTAATGACTTTATGAGAAACCAAGAAATCACAAAACAAAATCAAAAGAATGAAAAAATGGAGCATAATGTGAAATACCTCATTGGAAAAACAACTGACCTGGAAAATAGATCCAAGAGAGACAATTTAAAAATTATGGGACTACCTGAAAGCCATCATCAAAAAAAGAGCCTAGACATCATCTTTCATGAAATTATCAAGGAAAACTGCCCTGAGATTCTAGAACCAGAGGGCAAAATAAGTATTCAAGGAATCCACAGAACACCACCTGAAAGAGATCCAAAAAGAGAAACTCCTAGGAACATTGTGGCCAAATTCCAGAATTCCCAGGTCAAGGAGAAAATATTGCAAGCAACTAGAAAGAAACAATTCAAGTATTTTGGAAATACAATCAGGATAACACAAGATCTAGCAGCTTCTACATTAAGGGATCGAAGGGCATAGAATATGATATTCCAGAAGTCAAAGGAACTAGGACTAAAACTAAGAATCACCTACCTAGCAAAACTGAGTATAATACTTCAGGGGAAAAACTGGTCTTTCAATGAAATAGAGGACTTTCAAGTATTCTTGATGAAAAGACCAGAGCTGAAAAGAAAATTTGACTTTCAAACACAAGAATGAAGAGAAGCATGAAAAAGTGAATAGCAAAGAGAAGTCATAAGGGACTTACTAAAGTTGAACTGTGTACATTCCTACGTGGAAAGACAATATTTGTAACTCTTGAAACTTTTCAGTATCTGGGTACTGGGTGGGATTACACACACACACATGCACACGCACACGCACACACACACATAGAGATAGAATGCACAGAGTGAATTGAAGAGGATGGGACTATATCTCAAAAAAATATAATCAAGCAGTGAGAGATAAATATATTGGAAGAGAAAGGGAGAAATGGAATGGTGCAAATTATCTCTCATAAAAGAGGCAAGCAAAAGACTCATTAGTGGAGGGATAAAGAGGGGAGGTGAGAGAAAAACATGAAGTTTACTCTCATCACATTCCACTAAAGGAAGGAATAAAATGCATACTCATTTTGGTATGAAAACCTATCTTACAATACAGGAAAGTGGGGGATAAGGGGATAAGCAGGGTGGGGGGGATGATGGAAGGGAGGGCATGGCGAGGAGGGAGCAATATGAGGTTGACACTCATGGGGAGGGACAGGATCAAAAGAGAATAGAAGTAATGGGGGACAAGATAGGATGGAGGGAAATATAGTTAGTCTTATACAAAACAACTATTATGGAAGTCATTTGCAAAATTACACAGATTTGGCCTATATTGAATTGCTGGCCTTCCAAAGGGAAGGGGTGGGGAGGGAGGGAGCTAAAGAAGTTGGAACTCAAAGTTTTAGGAACAATTGTCGAGTAATGTTCTTGCCACTAGGAAATAAGAAATACAGGTAAAGGGGTATAGAAAGTTATCTGGCCCTACAGGACAAAAGAGAAGTTGGAGACAAGGGAAGAGAGGGATGATAGAAGAGAGAGCAGATTGGTCATAGGAGCAATTAGAATGCTTGGTATTTTGGGGGGGAGGGGACAAAAGGGGAGAAAATTTGTAACCCAAAATTTTGTTAAAATGAATGTTAAAAGTTAAATAAATTAATTAATAAAAAAAAATAAAAAATAAAAAACAAAATTACAAATCTAAAAAAAAAGAAATATGAAAATATTGATATAGAATAACTCCATATAGGATCTAATCAGTACTCAAGAGATTGCTATCTGATGCTTTTTGAAAATGATTTTGTGTATACTGGTACAATATTCTAACTATACTTCTATCATCCTTCCCTCAATATGGCTGATACCATTTTCAGTTATATAGTTTTTGTGGTGTCTTTCATAAGATTTTTCAAGTGCCAGTAATCACTGAAATCATTCTGAAATCTAATTACACTTATCACACATCTTACCATTGACCTGTGGGTCACTTGCAATTTGGATTTTTTTTTTCTGAGATTATGCTGCTCCATGATTTATAACCTTGTAGCATCATGGGGAAATATTATTTGAACGACTTTTCTTTAGAGTGTAGCTTTGCATCACTGAAGGCACAGTGATTTTTATGCTCAAATTAAATGTATTCTGATCTCTACCTCTTATTTAAACCTGTCCAATTCACTATCGATCCAAAATGCACATCTATGATATGTATATAATTTCTGTTATATACATATAGAGATCTTAATGCTGTGTCTGTCTCTTTATCTGTCTCTACCCCTCTATTCTTTATTTGTCTATACTGTTCTATTTCCTATCTGCCTACCTATGTTGCTGTCATTCTCACATCTATCCATATTGTTGACTCAACAATGTGTTGGTCATTATTGAACAGCCAGTTCTCTGAAAATTCATGACACACTTTTGAGCTTAATCTGCATTATTAACATTTTATTAACATTTTCTCCAACATTTTCTTGTCTAAATTAGCAATAGGAGAATAAATCAAACCTTGACATAATATTTACCAATTTCTGAGTTGCAAGTAGTCACAATGGCATTTTTTTTAAATGACTCTTGTAAACCAGTATAAACTGACTCTAGTATATCCCAGGTTGGATCTATATGTTTATGTATGTATCTTACTCTCTTGCTATGTATCTTTCTATATATGAGACAGCTAAGTAGAACAGCGAAGAGAGGGCTGGGTGTGGAGTAAATAATTTGCTATTCAATTGAGTCCAACTGTTCATAACCCAATCCATAGCTCACCAATATTACCAATGCATTTTCTCAGTTGTTGTTTGCTTGTTTTGAAAACATACAAGAGTAGTTTGCCATTTCCTTCTCTGTAGATTAAGGCAAAGAGAGGTTAAGTGACTAGTCAAGGGTCACAAGGCTAGTGAGTAAGTAGTAATTAGAGACTGAATTTGAACTCAAGTCTTCCCGATTCAAGACCCAGGGTTCTATCTGTTGAACTATCAAGTTGTTTTCCTTTTTTATTTTTTCTGGAGTCAGGAATACCTGAGTTCACATCTGGCCTCAGACCCTAACTGACTGCTGGTTTTGCTCAGTTTCCCCAATTGTGAAATGAGGACAATAACAGTACCTACCTCAAGGGTTTTGTGAAGATCAAATTAGATAATACCTGTAAAGCACTTATTACACTATCTGGTACACAGTAGGTGCTATATAAATGTTCATTCTCTTCCCTTATCTATCTAAAACAGATTTAAAACCTAGAGTGCTATTTCTCCTCATCTCTCCAATTTCACAACCGGAATGAGAAAGTAAAAAAAAAAAATGATGTTATTCAAATCATTACCTACAACCTGGTAACACTAAGGTATGCATGGAAATAACCCTGAAGTATCTGAAGTATTTTAGATGAGACTCCTTATAAAAGACCCAGATGTTGAGAAGGACTGAAGACAAAAGGAAAAGAGGATGACAGAGGATGAGATGGATAGTGTCATGGAAACAATGAACATGAACTCGGATAGATGTCAAGAGAAAGTAGGAGACAGAAGAGCCTCACATGTTATTGTCTATGAGATCATGAAGAGTCAGATAAGACTCAATAATTCAATAACAACTACAGCTTTCTAGATCATATTATATCCTCTATGTAAGGTGCCCTTAAAATTTTTATAGTCATTAGAAACACATAATTCTAAACGTCAGCATTATTATTGAGAGTGCAAAGTTTCCCAGATTATATCCTATGTTTATTTGGCTTGACAGTCTTTTAATTAGCCCTTTAGAGATATCCAGCAATGTGGATGGATAGAAGTAACACTTTAGGTTTTAAAACAAATAAAACAATGTTATTAAAATATGTGCGTATATTTCACATAGTACAAAGATACTGATACATTTTGCCTTCAATCTTTCTCAATATCAGAGTCTTTTAAAATGAGTCTCATCATCTCATTATGTGGTCAAAATATTTTAAAGCTCAACAGTGAATGGTTTAAATTAATGTCACTAAGAATTGATTGATTTGATGTCCTTGCTGTCTGATGGACTCTCAAAAGTCTTCTCCAGCATCAGAATTCAAAAGTGGCCCTCAGTTTTCTTTTTAATTCAATTCTCACAACCATACATTGCTACTGGAAAAAAAAAAAAAAAACACAGTTTTGACTAAATAGACCTTAAGTGGCAAAGACCTTGCTTTTTAGCATGCTGCCAAGCTAGAAAAATATGGATTCAACTACTGCCCCAGATAATAGCTTTGTGGACTTGCTCAGATCACTTAACGAATGACCCTAAATTAATACACCTATAAATTATGCATGGTAATAGCAACTACAGCAAAGAACTATTATAAGATTCTCAGAAGGTAATGGATAAAGACAAAAAGACTTCTCAAACTTTAAAATATTATATAAATATGAATTGTCCTTTCTAAGAGACAATTTATGTACATACATAGAAGGCTGGTCATGGAATTAGGAATATATGGATTCAAACCCTCCCCTTACATAGACTAGCTTGAGATTATGGATAAGTAACAATCTTTCAATATGTAATTTATTTATTTTTCAGTTCTCAACATTCACTTCCACAAGAATTTGAATTAAAATTTTATCCCCATCTCTCTCCACCCCCCATCCCAGGACAGCAAGCACCCATTGTTCTCCCTTCTATTACCCTCCCTTCTTCCATCCCCTTCCCCTCTATTTTCCTGTAGGGCAAAATAGATTTCTATACCCCATTGCCTATATATCTTATTTTCCAATTGCATGCTAAAACAATTTTTAGCATTCATTTTTAAAGCTCTGAGTTTCATATTCTATCTCTTCTACCCTCCTCACCCACCCTCACAGAGAAAACAAGAAATTCAGTATAGGTCACATATGTGTAACAATGCATAGCACTTCCATAGTACCTATGCTGCAAAAGACTAACCACATTTCCCTCTGTCCTGTCCTTCCCTCCATGTATTCCATTCTCTCCCTTGACGTGTCTTCCCACAATACTGTTTGCTTCTGATTATCCCTTTTCCCAATTTGCTGTCCCTTCTAGTATCTTCCCTCTCCTATCTCCTTACCCTTTGCTTTTCTGCAGGGTAAAATAGATTTCCTTATTCAACTGAGTGTGTGTTATTCCCACCTTGAGCAAAATCCTATCAGAGTAAGGCTTAATTATTTCCTTTCATCTCCTTCCTCTTCCCCTCCACTATAAAAACTTTTTCTTGTCTCTTTTGTGTGAGATGATTTGCTGTATTCTCTTACTACTATACATTTCCCTCAACAGTATATCTTATTTTTTAGGTATTCTCCCTTCATATTCAGCCTACCCTCGGCCTTCTTTCTATGTGTGTATAGGTATACCTATATCTCTCTATATGTACACGTATACCAATGTACATATACATATCCACACACATAATATACACATACTTACATACCCATACACACCTTCCTATACATATACACATATATATGTGTCTCTGTGTGTATATACATACATACATATATATGTGTGTGTGCATACATACATTCCCTCTAACTACCCTAATACAGAAAAAAGTCTCATGAGTTACAAATAACATCTTTCCATGTAAGAATGTAAACAGTTAAACTTCAATGAGTTCCTTAAGGCTTCTCTTTCCTGTTTACCTTTTCATGTTTCTCTTAATTCTAATATTTGAAAGTAAAATTTTCTATTCAGCTCTGGTCTTTTCAACAAGAATACTTACAAATCCTCTATTTCATTGAAATTCCATTTTTTCCCCAGAAGTATTATACTCAGCTTTGCTGGGTAGGTCATTCTTGGTTTTACTCTTATCTTTTTTGACCTCTGGAATATCACATTCCTAGCCCTTCAATCTCTTAGTGTAGAAGATGCTAAATCTTGTGTTATCTTGACTGT
This sequence comes from Notamacropus eugenii, assembly GCF_028372415.1. Lineage (NCBI taxonomy): Eukaryota > Metazoa > Chordata > Mammalia > Diprotodontia > Macropodidae > Notamacropus > Notamacropus eugenii. The sequence continues at coordinate 265,290,193 of NC_092874.1, forward strand.
ATTTCAACAATACTTGAACTGTTTCTTTCTGACTGCTTATAATATATTCTCCTTAACCTGGAAACTCTGGAATTTGGCTACAATATTCTTAGGAGTTTTCCTTTTGGGATCTCTTTTGGGAGATCATTGGTGAATTCTTTCCATTTCTATTTCACCCTCTGGATCTAGAATATTAGGATATTTTCCTTGATAATTTCTTGAAAGATGATGTCTAGGCTGTTTTTATGATCATGGTTTTCAGGTACACCAATATTTTTTAAATTATCTCTCCTGGTTCTCTTTTCTAGATTAGTTGTTTTTTTTCCAATGAGATATTTCACATTGTCTTCTATTTTTTTCATTCTTTTGGTTTTCTTTCATAATTTCTTGATTTTTCATAAAGTCATTGGGTTCCATCCACTCCATGCTAATTTTTAAAGAACTATTTTCATCAGTGAGCTTTTGAACCTCCTTTTCCATTTGGCTAATTCTGCTTTTTAAAACATTCTTCTCCTCATTGGATTTTTGGAACTCTTTTTCCATTTACATTAATCTATTTTTAAAGATGTTATTTTCCTCCAGCATTTTTCTGAGTCTCCTTTGGTATACTGTTGACTCACTTTTCATGATTTTATTATATGGCTATCATTTCTCTTGTCAATTTTTCCTCCACCTTTCATACTTGATTTTCAAAATCCTTTTTTTGAGCTCTTCCTTGCTCTGGGACGATTGCATAGTTTTTGAAGGCTTTGGCCTTGACCTTATTGTTTTCCTCTGATGGTATGTTTTGCTCTTCCTCATCCAAAAGGATGGAAGAAAATAGCTTTTCACCAAGAAAGTAATCTTCTATAGTCTTATTTTTTCCCCTTTTGGGGCATTTTCCCAGCCAATTACTTGACTTTTGAATCCTTTCTCAAGTGGAGGATATACTACCTTAGGCTTTAGAGGTTTTGTGCAGCTGTTCTCTGAGATATCTCTAAGGATCTTTAAGTTCTCAGTTCCTCCAGGGTGCACAATCAAGGGAGAGGAGTTTCCTTCTGTCCTGGCCTGCGCTATGGTCTGTGAGCAACCACAAGCAATCTTTTCTGTCCTGGAACTGAGAGTAGGGTTCCCTCTCCACAGCTGCCACCAGCTCTGCCATGCAAGCACTCCTCCTCCCATGACTGCCACTCAGGAATGAGACAGAGATCAGCTGCTCAATTTCCCCATGATCTGTAGACTTAGAACTCCAGAAGCAGCAGCTATGGTAGTGGCTGTAGCAGCCCTCGGACTGGGCCTAGGGCTGGGGCTCAACCAAGTTCCCCTCTCACCTAGGTGAAGGAGCATTCTTACTGACTTTGAAGCTGTCTTTGGCATTTTGGGATTGAGAAATCTGGGAAGTGCAGCAGCTACCCATGATTCCATGCCCTGAAGCCTGCTCCAGTCCTGTCCATGCCATGCTGGGCTGCACTCTGCTCCAAGCCCGGTGAGATAGATCTTTCCTGTTGGCCTTCCAGACTGTCTTGGGATGAAAATCTGTTTCACTCTGTCATTTTGTGGCTTCTGCTGCTCTAAAATTTGTCTAGTCATTTTTTACAGGTATTTTATGGGCTGTGTGGGGAGAGCTAGAGCAGGTCCATCCTTCTCCTCCACCATCTTGACTCTGCCCCCCCTCCAATAACAATCTTTCAGCATCTGCACAGACTTTCTAAGAATATAAGTTGCAGAATTATTGCTGATCTTTATTGGTAGAGAAAATTGTCTAACTCAGAATACACTGTACTAATAAAGTTGCGTAACTCTGTGTGTATACACACATATTTGCATATATAAAATGTACGTATGTGTATGTTTGTATGTATGTGTATATAAGTTCTGAGAATATCCCGTAACCTTCTGGCCCTTGATGCAATATACACAATATCATTTAAGAACAGAAATATTTGTACATCATTGTAATCAACAAGAAATCCTTCTTCTATAAGAATTAGGGCATTCCTCATGACACAGAAGAATGATTCAGCTGAGCAAGTCTCTTCACTTTATACTTTGCTTAATGCTAATTCTCAGAAGTTCATTGAAAAAGCAATCTCCATGGTGGCATCTGTTGGAGAATCTTGTATAATTTTAATATATGCACAGCAAACAACTTGTTAGAGTAGAGACTTTCAGACTACTAAGTTAAATGTTTGTTTGAATTCAACAAACAATATACACGGAAGGATGTCATTCTTAAACCTCTGAGTCACCTGTGTGACTGTGAAATTGTACTTTGGTATAGAAAATCATTTGTAAAAGCCTATTTTCTCCTTTTTTCAAATTTCAATCAAGGATAACTTCAAAGCAGGTGTAACTACTCTCATATATATTACAGAAGTGAAACAACCTATGACTCCATATTTGCTGATGTTTTCTCAATTCCCTTCTCATTTTCTTTACACATTTAAGAATGTTATTAGTCTTTTTGTAGTCTTTCTCTTGAAAGGGTAGTCATCCACCGAGGCTAATTAATCGCAGAAGACCCAGATTTCCCAAATGAATCAGTTAATCAAAAGTATGTTAGGTATGAAGAAATCATTAATCTCTGTTAGAGAAAGGGAATAAGTATTTATTTATGTTTCTGGGATTTGACAAGAAATGTGCCAAGTAATTTAAAATATCATCTCACTTGATCTTTAGAACAATGTTGTAAAGTAGATACTGGTATGATTCCCTGTTCTTTAAGCGATTAAACTAAAATACAGAGAGGTCATGTGACTTGCAAAAATCCATACAGCTACCAAGTATCTGAGGCCTAATTTGAACTCAGGAGTGAGAAAATTTGATTATTTGATAATATTGTCTCATGCCAAGTTGAAAATATATTAATATTCATTGAAAAATTAGACACAAATCTGAGGCTATTTATATTATAATAAACCAGTCAAAATCAGATATTTCAGTAGTCAAGAGGTAAATGGGGGTCAAGGGAATAATTCTACATGGAAGGACATTCAGACAATTGAGTTTCTGCTCCCCATCCTTTGACACTGAAATTTTTAAGGAAGGTTAAAAGATCTGGAATTCCACTGATGTTGGTAGCAGTGTGTCATTAACATCAATGACTGATGGAAGCTTCTGCATTGGAAAGTAAGAGAGATATCAAGGACAAAGTAAACACACCAACGAAAGGCAGCTTCAGGATTCTACAAAGGCACTGGCCATCAAAAACAAGGAAAGAATTATATATAAGGTCAATTTCATGAGTTCCAAAGGTTTCAAAGATTTGGGGAAAATAAATAGCCATACAATATTTATCCAGACCATAATGCAATGAGGTCTACAGAAGTCTTCTTTAATTTCTTGACTACAATCAAGAAAGATGTAAAACAAATCAATTTTTGTAAACTTCCCCCTGACTATAACACTCTGTGGTACTTTACATTTTATTAAGTGCCTTACTTAAAATAAAATGAGTCCCAAGAGGGCTCTAAAGTGTGCTAGTTCTTCTTAGAGACTGTTTGGACAAAACAATTCTTCTTTATTCAGTACCAGGAGGTCACCTGCCGCTAAGCATAACCCTAGGGACAAATCTCTGCTCTGGTTATGTGCTTGATCTGCAAGAAAAAGAAAAGAAAAAGGCAATGTGTATTCCAAATTAACCCATAAAACAGCATAATAAGTAGGCTTTTTCTCAATGTTACTTAAAACATTGAAAACCTTAATTTTGAAATTGTATTTTCCCAGAGCTTAGCTTCCAGATTTAGTCTACTGTTTAAAAAAAGAATATTTTAATGGTGAAGCTTTGCTAACTGAATAACAGAACACCCCATGACTGAACAAAAGTCCCTTCTACGGCCTCACCAACAGGATTTGCTAAAGGCTTTAAACAGAGGAGTCAACCACTTCTCAAGGCAGCTTGCTCCACTTCAGTATACATAGTTCTAATTGTTAGGAAGTTTTCTTTGTTTGGTTGGGTTTTTTTGTTTTTTTCTAGGCATCAGACTTAAATCTGTATCCATGTACCTTCCATCCATTTCTCCTAATTTGGCCCAAGGGGGCAAAGTAGAAAAAAATATATTCTTTCATATGAAAGTCACCAGAAGAAATTCAAAAGCATCTTCAAAACAGGCAGAATTTCCAGCTGAATGGAAAGAACAGTACAGACTTCTCCCTTCATACCACATGGATTTTTCACCCAAAGAAACCTTTAAAGCACCAGAAGTTATTAAAAAACAAAACAAAACTGATCCTTCAAATTTTCCTCCTTTGTTAGTCAAAACTAATGTTTCTCTATGTGAGCCAGTTGGGTAAATGCCTTCCTTTCCAGATGCTTTTTCTCAAAGTTTCACAAGATCATTTTCCAAATATTTCGTCATGTTTCAGTGGTTGTCATGGACTTGCCCAAGCCATTGATTTTAGCTGACACACTTTCAATTGTACACTCCAGAAGGGCCAAAGCATTTCCTTGTTTTCTGATCCAGTGAGGGTTTTTCTGAACATTTGGCGGCATCAAAGTAGCAGCTGCTACAGTTTCTGTTAATAGGGACACTCATCAGGAACCTTTGCATCATGCTTAACTTAGGTCGTGCTGAAAGCCCTAGAGTGGGAACAGGCTGTGGTTTTGCATTTTTGTTTTTGGTACTACTGCTCAGCCAGGAATTTTATGCAAACTATTCCCCTTCTGATCTGGGCCTAAAGATTGGTTAGGGTACACAGGAATGGAGCTATTCTCAAGCTTCTCAGGTTTCTTTGTATCCTGTGCATCCAAAGAATATATATTTCACATGTGTCATACATAAAAATTTGATCTGAGAGAGAGAAGACAAAAAAAAATAATATTTTGAATTGTTCACATATTGATAAATGTGATGAATAGTTGAATTAATTTCTAATCAAAAATTTTTGAAAGTAGCTTTTATTTTATTTTTAAGCTAGACTATATACTTCTGAAATGAAGCAAATTTATATATCATTACAACATTGGAATCAATATTCTGCTCTATTATCATAAGGTCATTTTAAATTGCCTAACGAGGGTCATAGATTTAGAGAGTATCAAATCCAAATGCTCCATTTTACAGATAAGGAAGATGAGGTTCAAAAATGAGTGATTTACCTAAGACCATACAATTAGTAAATGTCTGAGACAAATTTATGAATTCAGGTCTTCTTGACTCCATCTATATCCAATGTTCCATGCAATATGACACCAGTCTGTTGTTAGAACTTCCCATAGGTCCTTTATCTAGAAACAGTCATAAAGAAATCAAGATGAAACTCACTAGGGAAAAATGGGAAGTCAGATTCCAGAAGAATCAATTTTACAAACATCTGTCAGATTTCTCAGACTACCTGTACTCAAGTTATAACTCTAATACATACTAAGTGTATGACCATCAGGCAAACCACCTAATTTCTCAGTGCCATAGGCAACTCCCTGATACTGTAAGTGACAGAAAAAAAATCTAGTTGAAATTAGTAGAGGAAGTTTCCTCATTAAGAAAGCCATATATTGGTGAATTCAACTCTTGTCTAGAAAATAAAAAAAACAAAAACAAAAAAAACAATGCATCCTTCCTCAAGAGAGGTGAGAGAGGTGTAATTTCTCCATTGTTCCATGGCATTCTTTCCAGATCATACCACAGCTACAGTATTGTGTTCAGTTAAAGATACCATGATTTAAGAAGGACATTGATAAGTTGGAGTGCATCCATAAAAGTATTCTGCAGGACCTTAAGCACATAGCCTTTGAAATTGTATTGAAAACTAGGGAGATTTAAATTGTGGGAAAAGTTGGGGAATGGGATAATTGCCCTAATGCACCTGAATGACTCACATGGATAAAGGATTTGATTTGTTTGCCCTGCTTAAATTTAGAAGCAGGGGTATTATGAGGCTCAGATGAGGTCACTGCCACTTTGGTAACCTTAAAATATTATAAAATTTTATTTGCCATCACCTCCATCATCACCACCATCACCACCACCATCACCACCATCACCATCATCATCATCATCATCATCATCATCATCAATCATTTATTATTGTTACTTTTGTTGTTACTAATTAGCCTATATTCATCATTCTAATAATACTGACCCAAACTGGAAGCAAAAATTAAGAGAAATAGATGGAAGTTGGAACCTTAAATTTAAGAATTTTTTAAAAACATTCTACTCCAGCCATGGTGTGCCATATAAAGGAAGAGAACTTTTCTTCATTGTCCTCCTTGTTAGTAAAATTGAGGAAAATCCTTAATTCTAGGTGAGGAAGAAAGACAATGGGTTTCATGAATCTTGGAGAGATGAAAATTCGAATCTTTCTTTTGGGGAAAAGAGAATAAATGGCATAATGATGACTAAGATATAATCTTACAGTTCTGGAACTGGAGAACTCAGAGGTAATTAATTTCAATCACTAAGTCCCATCTGCAACACCACTCAACAAGTGATCACCCAAAATCTACTTGTATGTCATCATCACAGGGGATTTACAATCTGTGAAAGTAGATCATTCTACTGGAGTATTGCAATATTGTAATAGAGATAGTGTAAGATATTGTAAATATAATAAGATATTGTGAGATATTGTAAATATCTCCAATAACTGATCACTTAACCTAAGCTTGCACACATTCATTGATATAAAATTCACTAGCACCTGAAGCAATCCATTGAATTTGGGGACAGATCTCATTATTAGGAAATTGAATTATGATGAACTACTGCATGAGAGACCTTGTCAAATGAGATTGGTGTCCTCTTTAGTCAAAGTATGCATGTATGTATTAGTGCTGTGGAAAAAAAACAATAAAAAGGATCCCCTTTGCTCCCCCAGTATAAAATTTCTCTCCTCTTCAAGTTGTCCTTTACACAACCACCAAAAATAATCTTTCTAACACATTGCTCTGATGATATCACCATTTGTCTCAAAAACAAATCTTCAGTGGCTCACCAATTTCTAGGATAAGGAGTTATTAATCTACTTGTTTTAGAACATTTTCATTATTTTATTTCCATGTACTTGTTTTCCTTTATAATCCTCCCACCTATATTATCACATTTAAAAATATGACTCTAAAGATTACATAGGTTTCACTAGATTGCCAAAGGTGTCTAAGATAGGAAGAAAATTTAAGAAATCCTGTTCTAATGGACAAAGTATAAACTTATAAGCTTACATTTAGAATTTTCTGTTATCTAGTGTTAACCAGTATTTCCAATTTACCTTGACACTATTCCCCCTCACTTGTATATTTTACCTAAGATATACTTGTATAAATTCTGCCTGCTCTATAGTACTATAAGATACTTTAGAATAAGCACTGTATTTTACATCTTTTGATGCCTAACATGGTACTTTGCATGTATTAGGCACTTTATAAATATTTCTGAAGCACTGAATTTGAAGTCACAGGACATGAGTTCAAATTTCACCTTTTAGTTTATTAACTGTGTGACCTTTAGTCAAGACACTAAACCTCTCTAAGCCTTAGTTCACTTACCTGTAAAAAGTTTGTAGGGGTGTTGAACTAGATAGTCACTGAAGTTGCTTCTACCTTTAAAATATAATCCTCTAATCATGCAAAATCAAATGAACTGATAAATTCACCATGTTTCCTTCATAAGCTGCGAATTAGGATCAATCAATAAAAGTTAGTGGGGGATAAATTTTGGGTCAAAGTAAAGGAAAATTTCCAAAAAGAAAATTAAGTTGTCATAAAATGAAATAGAATTTCTTGTGAGATAATGAGTTTCTCCTCATTAAATTTGTTCACAAAGGAAGATGGATGGTCATTTTTTACCAACATGGTAGATCCTGCAGGAAGACATCATGGATAAAATTAGACTTCCTTTCCTGTTCTTGAATTCCATGAATTTGTAAATTGACATAGACATTGTCAGGAAAGATGTCATGATATAGAAGATACAAAAGTTGAGTTGAAAAATTATGAGCAATCAACTATGGGATGGAGTCATATTATGTCAAGACCAACCCAATTTCTGCTTGTGATTAATAAATGTGAGGCAAAATTTGGACCCAAGACTGTCCTGATTTCAAATGCAACATAGAAGGTTGTTGTTTATTGCTTTAGTCAAACATTTATAATATGAATAGCAAGCTCAGTTTTTGGAAAGTAAAACTCTTGAATGTGTCAGAATTCTCAAAGTCATTCTCTCTTGGGCAATAGTAGGAGAAATCCCTCCCAGTTACACAGCACCACAATCAAATACTTCTGGGAGATTTAGATAGATTTGCTCTCTTTCCTGGAATAGTCAGCCACTAAAATCTGAACCTCTGGACTTGCTATTTTACATTATGGTTTAGTTATTTTTCAGTCATGTCTAACTCTTCATGACAATATTTGGAATTTTCTTGGCAAAGATATTTGAATGGCTTGCTATTTCTTTTTAAAGGTTATTTTATAGATGAGGAAAGTGAGACAAATAGGGTTAAGTGACTTGCCCAGGGTCACACAGCTAGGAAGTATACAAGGCCATATTTGAACTCAAACCTTCCTGATTCCAGAACCAGCACGTTATTCATTGTGCCACCAAGTTTCCTTGCTATTTTATACAAGTCACAAAAGTCATCACCAAATCACTTCAATCAACCCCAATACATTTCCTATGTAATATCATTTTATTCTTTCCAGAGGTTTGAAGTGCTGTACTTCAATTTGATTGCACTTACGTTTTTCATTAAAGTCTTTATTTTAAGTGGGATGGGTTGATTGGATAATCCATTCAGTCTGATCTCCCGCTTTTACATTTGGCACCTTACCATGTACAACATTTTTTATGCATTATGTTATGAAGTAGATAGTTTAGGTATTATGTTCCCCATTTTATAGATGAGGAAACAGACTCCAGGATGAGTGACTTTAGTAGAGTCACGTAGTTTATAAGCATGGGAGACAGAATTTGATAGCAATGGATCTTGTCGGGAAAATTTTGATTGCTGGTTCAAAATCCAGCACTTTAACCACTATACTATACAAGTTTATGAAGCACATTTCAAAGTATTTCCAACAAAAATGTCTTTTAACTGTATTTTATTTAAAAATATAATAGTTACTTATCACACTTCGCCACAGGAATGAGTAATTATTGGTTGCTTGGTGTTGGCTATAAATGTTTCCAAATCAAGCTGATGATCCTGTCAAATATTCACAAATTATATTTTTTCAGTGTGGTCCTTATGTTGGACTTTAGATTCCATTTGCATGTTTACAATTCTATCAAATAAGATTGATGCTAAAACAACATTAAATTAAATAAGAAAGTCTAGAAACCCTCTTTTTAAAATGGTCTTTATTGCTTCACATCTGTGTGTTACAATGAAAGCCAGATTCTAACCTTGGAAATGAGGTTAAAATCAACTGAAATACCACAGGTCTGCATTTCAACCAGTTGGATCCTAAAACACAGAGGTTAAAGGGATGGCTACTTTATGTCTTGAAATACTTTTTTGAATGAACAATGATTAGCTTTGATTTTAATAGACATTATTCCCACAGATTTTTTTTTTGTCTCTAAGAAAATTTACCTCTTGATCCTGATTAGCTGACTTTCAATGGTCTGGGTGTGAAAGGATAAGGGAGGTAGCAAGGTCAGAAGTATTAATAAATGAATGAAGATTGACTGGCTGATGAGTGCCTGTTTGTTATCAGTCATCAGTTTTAAAAAATGGTGCTTCAATTTTTTTTAAATGTCAGAAGTTAATTCACTCCATGATATGATCCTGAAACTATGACATTTCAATGGATAATTTAGTGTTGTATCAAAATATAAATTGCAGCAAAGTTAATTAGGTACATTTAAAGATATGTAGATTTTTTTGAATCCACAGAGTTTAGCACAGTCAAGTCAATAATCAATTATTAAGCATTTACTATGAGCCAAATACTGTGATAAACACTGAGATTACAAAGACAGGTTAAAAATAAAAAGACCTGACACTAGCTCTTCCCCCACAGTCCATGAAATACCTGTAAAGAAAGACTCTCAACAAATTCTAGAGCAGCAGAAGCCACAGAATGATGGACAGGAGGAGATTTCTAGCCTAGAGTGACCTGAAAGACTGATAGGAAAGATCTGTGGCACTGGACACTGAGCAGAGTCCAGCCCAGGCTTGGCGCCAGGAGGAGTAGGACTGAGAAAGCTTCAGGGACAGAATCTCCAACAGCACAGATCCCTCAACCCATAGGCACTAAAGGTCAGTGAGAGGGTATTTTGGCTGGCAGAGAAGGGAGCAGGGTGTCCCTATAACTCACGCCTCCTCAGGTGGCAGCAGCAGAGGCAGTAGCCAACAGGGGCTCCCAAGGCAGGCAGCAGCCCACATCCATTATTGAAGGCCTCATCATAAAGGCATTGAGGGAATGGAGCCCTGTGTGGCAGCTCTGCCCCCACCTGAGCAGCTGATCTTAATTTCACACTTAATAGTGACCCTGACCCCACCTAAAGCCCCTGAGGCTTTGGAGCAGCTCGTCTGAATCTCAGCCCCTAGTGCTGGCTTGGCAGAACTGGAAGTGAGGTGATGGTGGAGAGGAAACTCAGAAGTCAAGTAACTGGCTGGAAAAATGCCCAAAAAAGGGAAAAAAATAATAAGACCACAGAAGGTTACTTTCTTGTAGAACAGGTATCTCCTCCCATCCTTTCAGATAAGGAAGAACAAGGCATACTGTCAGAGGAAGTCAAGGCCTCTGCCTCCAGGGCCTCCAAAGGGAACTTAAATTGGGCCCAGGCAATGGAAGACCTTAAAAAACAAGTTAGCAGCTTACTAAAAGAGAACGAAAAAAAATGCGAGGGAAATAACAGCTTTAAAAAGAGGCTAATTCAATTGGAAAAAGAGGTCCAAAAAGCCAATGAGGAGAAGGAGGTTTTAAAAAGCAGAATTAGCCAAGTGGAGGAGAAGGTTCAAAAATTCACTGAACAAAATAATTCATTGAAAGAGAGAATTGAGTTCAGGGAAATGAATGACTCTGAGATAAACCAAGCAGTTAAAAAACAAAACCAAAAGTTTGAAAAAATAGAAGGTAATGTGAAACATCTCATTGGAAAAACAACTGAACTGGAAAATAGATCCAGGAGAAACAATTTAAAAATTGTGGGACTATCTGAAAACCATGATCAAAAAAGAGTCTAGACAATATCTTCCATGAAATTATCAAGGAAAATTGCCCTGATGTTCTAGAACCAGAGGGCAGAATAAATATTGAAAGAATCCACCAATTACCTCCTGAAAGAGACCCGAAGAAAGAAACTCCTAGGAATATTGTGGCCAAATTTCAGAGTTCCCAGATCAAGGAGAAAATACTGCAAGCAGCTAGAAAGAAACAATTTGAGTACTGTGGAAATACAATCAGGATCTGAAGCTTCAACATTAAGGGATCGAAGGGCTTGGAATGGGATATTCCAGAAGTCAAAGGAACTGGGATTAAAACAAAGAATCACTTATCCAGCAAAACTGAGTATAATACTTCAAGGGAATATCATTCAATGATATAGAGGATTTTGAAGCACTCATATTGAGGAAAAGACCAGAACCATATAGAAAATTTGACTTTCCAACCCAAGAATCAAGGGAAGCATGAAAAGGGCTCCACATCACATGCTGGGAGGGGGGTCTTCTGCCTACATCTTCTCCCAACATCAGGAGGGTATTAGCGAAGTACTTGGGATGTCCTTCAGCTATCGCTCACCATGCGAGGGATCTCGTGTGTTCGTAATTTCTATCTCACTTTGTGGTAAGTCTATCTTGCTTTCTAATGATACATTTCTCTGATGACATTCTTTACACCCCTTCTCCACAATTTCCAGTTTGTAACATAGAATAACTTGCTCTTATCTTTTATACACCTCTCCAGTATCTTCTGAAAAATATTTATTTTTAATTTGTCTGAGACTAGAGTTCCATGACTTGTAGTCATACAATGCCAGCAATAAAATATTTGTATTTAAAAAGTTGAGTCTTTGTTTCAAGCAGAAGTTTAGGGACATAAAAGGAATTGCTATTTTCCAAAGACACTCAACCCTCCTATTTAATTATAAGTCCAACTTACTTTCCATTTACAGGGCAGTGTCAAGATTTCTGTACTGTTAGACAAACACTATAGTTTGTGAAACACAAAATATATGCCAAGTCAATATAAAGTAACTTTTGGGGAAATGGTCTGTGATAATATCATCCATGAGAGTGAATAATTTTCAAGTAAGAGAGGAGAGAGAAAGAAGATGAGAGGGTCCATGAGAGGGGCCTCAGGACATGTCCAGTGAAGTCAGGAGAAATAATAATGGTCCAGCAAAGGAAGCACAGGGAGAGGAAGCAAGTATTTATTAAATGCCTGCTATGTACCAGGCACTGTAGTACATGCTAGATAAATATTGTCACATTTGATAAGACATTGAGGATTGATCAGACAGGTAGGAGGAGGAGGAAGAGGAAAGAGAAACATCGTAGAACCAAAAAGTAAAAAGAATGTCCAGGAGAAAGGTAAAGCCAACAGCATCAAAAGCTGCAGAGCGGTCAAATAGAATGAGGTCCCTCAAAAAAGGCCATCAGATAGAACAGTTATGAGAATATATTTAACCATGAAAAGAGCCATTTCAATCAAATGGTGGAGTCAGAAACCAGACTGTAAGGGTTTTAAAAGTGAGTGGTGGGTAAGGAAGCAGATATGAGGGTTGTACAAGAACCTTTCTAGAAGTTTGAATGTGAAAGTCAAGAGAGAGATTTTGAGAGGATAGCAAAGCCAAGTGAGAGGTTATAAAGGATAGGATAGATGCAAATATTTGCATGCAAAGAAATAGAACCAGTAGGTAAAAAGACATTGAAAATAAGAGAAAGAAACTGCCTCAAGGAATAATCTCAGGAAGGAGATGGCAGGGGATGGGACCAAGAACACAGGTAGAGATAGAGGACTTGGAAGTGAGAAAGGCTAACTCTTTACCCTAGATTGGAGGAGAGGAGAAGAAAAAAAGAGTTGTCAAGAGGGATTTTGAGGTGTAAAATAGGGAAGAAGAAAGCGCTCATGATAAATCACTCCAATTTATTCAGTAAAGTAGGAAATAAAGACCTGTTGAGAAGGAATGCAGAAGAGATAGTACAGGAGGTTTGAGGAGAAAGTTTGGAATAGACTCCAAATGTAATAGAGAGAAGAGAGTAATAGGAGAATGTAGTAGAGAATCAATTAAGTAACAAGGAAAGAATTTGTGAAGCAACAAAAGTCCAGTTGAGATTAGTTAAGAAATCTTTGTAGTGAACAGTTAAAATGGTTTGAGGACTTTCCTTCAGTAGTATTCGGCAATGTGTGAGTAGGAAGAAAGGATGGTAATGGAGATAATCCATGATGTTTGTCAAGGCAAGAGCAGAGAAAGGACAAAGGAGTGAGAGATTGAAGAGTCACTAATAGTGTCTAGTTTAACTGACCAATCAAAGACTCAGGACCATGAAGAGATGAAATAAACCAGATCAAGGATGTCAGAGTAGAAAAACGGGGAAGAGTGGAAGGATAGATCGATGTCAGTGATTGACACATATTAAGTCATCAATAAATGCTTGTTCAACATAATGACTGACAAAGAATAAGGTTAAGAGGGGATAAGACAGAGGATAAAATTTAAGGACTATGATTGGAAAAGAAATTTGGATTTTTGAATCTCTCTCATTCATCCAGCATTGCCATATCTCTCTGTCTCATAAATATACTTACATGAATGTAGACCTTTGCACATGTAACTTCCTAACTTCTTAAGCAGTACTTTTCAAAAACCCAGAAACTGCAAAGATAATACAGAAGTGTTATAAGATAAAAATTTTAATAAATTTTTCCACTAAAAAAAATAAAATTAAAAAAAATAAAAAGACCTGTCCTTCAAGATCTCAGTCTAATAGCAGAGATAACATGCAAGCAATTATGTGCAAACAAGATTTTATTGATAGATGTACAATCTACAAATACATATATGCATGCATATGTATATACACATTTATACATACATATAATCATACATATGTATATATGCACAGATATACATATGCATACATAGACAGAAGTTATATTAGGGGAATCTCAGAAGGAAGGCACTAAGATTAATTAGTATTGGGAAGTGGTTCTTGCAAAAGTTAGGGCTTTAGGTAAAACTTGAAGGAAACCATGGAAGCCAGGAAACAAAGATGAGGGAAAGAATCCAAGTATAGGGGACATACCTTTAAAATGCATACAGTTGAGAGATGAAGTGTCATGTTCAAGGAATATAAAGGTGCCTAGTGTCTTTGGGCCACAGAGTTCATTGGGAGGAGTCATATTTAAGAAGACTGAAAAGGCAGGAAGGGGTCACGTTATAGAAGGATTCCTTCTAAAATACCCTATTTTATCATTTATTTCAATTAAAATATGTACTTATGGAAAATTTGGGCATAAAACAAAAGATTAAGCAGCAAGAAAATATCAGATATGATAATTATATATTAATGGTCTAATATCTCAGGCAACAATCTGATGGAAAATTCATAGATAGTGAAGATGTTCTGCATAAAGCTAACTATCTCTTAATTTAGAGAAAGCTAAAGGAAGTTACTGCTAAGAAGACTATCTTAAAGATGGCCTACTTCATAATGCAGTATCTATTATCTTTCTATAGACAGACAGTGTATATCTATCTTTTTCTCTATCTATCTACTTAAGTTGGGAGGGGTCTGGATCTGAGGTATTAGTATATAAATTCCCTAGCATGTTAAGTCTCTCTGCTAATGCAAACATTCATTTTTTTTTTCTAATTTAAAATCATAGACAGTTGCCTGGGACAGTGAGGCAAGAAGCTATTTTCCCATCCTCACACAACCAGTACCTGTCAGGGTGAGGACCCACAGCCAGTCCCTCCAGACCCCAGGACTGGAGCTGTACTCAATATGCCATGTGGCCTTTTTTACCAATCCTGTATATTCTAGGGCAGATAGGGGGTACAAGAGCCTCCTCCTGGAGTCAGGAGGACCTACATTCAAATCTGAGATAAGAGACTTAGTAGTTTGATGCCTTGATTGCCTCCCCAAAATAAGGAAATAAGTATTATATATTCTGAAAATTGATTAGCAGAAAAGAAACCCCATGTGTTCACTGTATAATAGTCATATTCAGCTATGCTGCATATATGTTTTTCTTTCTTTTCTTTTCCTTTGGTTTAAAGTTTAGTTGGTGTTTTATTGGACAAGAACCATTAAATTGTGATTATGAAATAACACTTTAAAAACCTCCACACTAAACAAATACAAGGACTCTTTCCTTCTCTCCCTCCAGTCACCTCCTGCTTTACTCCCTCACCCTACCCTTTCTTTTCTTTTTCATCTGACAAAGGATCTTCATTGTTTGGGAGCAGAAGTAAGCCTGGCCTTATATTTTCCATCAGAAATCTGACTGCCTTCCCTTGAACTAAATCTACAGAAGACCATGAGACTCCCTGAAATGACAGTAAGAACTTTAAAAATCTAGGCATCTGAAAACAGGTTTCTTATATCTAGTCTAACAAATAGACTAGGAGTTCCCTTTTCCTAATATAATGCTTTTTCCCAATTGCATGTAAAAACAATTTTAACATTCTTTTTTTCAAATATTGAGTTCCAAATTCTCTCCCTTTCCCCCCTCCCCCTTCACTGAAAAGGAAAGTAATTTGACATAGGTTATACATGTGTACTCATGCAAAACACATTTCCATTTAAGTCATTCTGTGAAAGAAAAAAACAGACAAAAAACTCAAAAAAAAATAAAGAAAAAGTATCTTTCCTCTACATTCAGGCTCTACAAGTTATTTCACTGGAGACAGACAGCATCCTTCAGCATAATTCCTACAGGATCATCACATTGCTGATAATGGCTACATTATTCATAGTAGATCATCATACAGTATTGTTGTTATTGTGTACCTTGTTGTGGTTCTGCACATTTTGCTTTGCATCAGTTCACATAAGTCTTTCCATACTTTTTTTTTTCTGAGAGCATCTTGCTCATCATTTTTAAAGCACAATAATGTTCCATCACAATTATATACCACAACTTCTTTAGATGTTCCCCATTTGATGGACATCACTAACAGAGGTGCTATAAATATTTATATACACATAGTTCCTTTCCCTTTTTTAAAATTCTCTTTGGGATACAGACCTAGTAGTGATATTGCTTTGTCAAAGGGTATGCATGATTTTGAAGCACTTTGGGCATAATTTCAAAATGTTCTGCAGAATGGTTGAATTGGCATACAATCTCAATAATATTGCGTTAGTGTTCATTTTTCCCACTTCTCCAATATTTTTCATTTTCCTTTTCTGTCATAGTAGCCAATTTGACAGGGACAAAGTTCAGAGTTAGTTTAATTTGCATTTTTATCATCAATAGTGACAGAGTATATTTTTTATATGAATATAAGTAACTTTGATTATTTCGTCTGAAAACTGACGGTTCATATGCTTTGACCATTTTTCAATTGAGATATGGTCCTTATTTCTATAAGTTTGAGTAGATTTTCTATACGCTTGAGAAACTAAGTCTTTATCAGAGAAATTCAGTGTAATTATTTTTCATATTGATGACTACCAATTATGTATTTCCCTCCATTCTATTTCCTCTGTTTATCACATTCTCTCCTTTTACCCTGTCCATTCTCAGAAGTGTTTTGCTTCTGACTCTTACCCACTCCAAACTTCCCTTTCTTCTATCAGCTCTCCCCCTCACTTCTTTTATCCTCTTCCCTTCCTACTTTCCTCTATGATAAGATAGATTTCTATACCCAACTAAGTGTGTATGTTATTTTCTCTTTGAGCCAATACTAATGAGTGTAAGGTTCTTGTGCTCCCCTCTCCACTTTCCTCATTTACTATTCAACTATAAAATCCTTTTCAGATCTCTTTTATGTCAGATTCTTCTTTCCCATTCTTTAATTTTATGTAATTTTTTTAGATAATCATACTACCACATTCAACTCATACCTCTATTTTCTGTCTTTGTATACTCCTTCTAATTGCCCTAAAAAGGAGAAAGTTTTGCCAGTTATAAGTATCATTTTCTCAGGTAGGATTATAAACAGTTTAACTTTACAGAACTGGTTATAATGTCTCTTTCCTGTTTACCTTTTTATGCTTCTTTTGTATCTTTTTTTTGAAAATCAGATTTTTGATTCAGGTCTGGTCTTTTCATCTGGAACTATTTCATTGAACATCCATTTCCTTCCTGAAGGATTATACTCAGTTTTTCTGGGCAGGTGATTCTTGGTGTAATCCTAGCTCTTCTGCCCTCTGTAATATCATATTCCAATTCCTCAGATCCTTTAATACAGAAGCTGCTAAATCATGTGTTTTCCTGACTGTGGCTCCATGATATTTGCATCATTTCTTTTTGACTACTTGCAGATGAATATCTCATGGTTGGACCAAGATGTCTTTGGAGGAGAAAGTGAGGCTGGTGACCTTGCACAGCCCTCCCTTACTCAAATCAAAGTCAAACTGCAAGTCATGTCATCATTTCCCTGGTGTCATGATATTCTTCAAAATTGAAGGACAAAAATAACCCTCTAAAGGGCTTAAAAAGTCAAACTTCCAATTTTATATTTGATATTGAAGGTAAAAGGAAGCTACTGGGGTTGACTGAATAATGTGGTTATACCTGGACTTTAAAATCATCAGCTTGACAGCTATGTCAGATTGGATGGAGTGAACTGAATTGTCGAATTAAATTGGAGAATGGACTGGGATAAGGAGAGAGTTGAGGAAGGGAGGCCAACTGGCAAGTTATTCCAGTAGGTCAGTTGTGAAGTGATCAGGGTCCATACCAGGGTGGTACTTGTGTCAGAAGCATTTAAAAAATATCTGGTGACTAATAATATATATCTGTCTATGTATGTGTGTATTATTCTTGTTTTTACATGATCCCTAGATATAAATGGTAAATTATTATTATTTTTACAACCCAAGATTTTGAAATCATGTTTTGCTTGCCTCCTACTGTGATTTATCTCATTACATATACTTACTTGCCTTATAAATAGTTCCCCCTGAAGCCATGTATCACTCACACACACTGCCTTTCACATAATTTTTTTAAAGGATTCAAACAGCTGGAGTTCCATGCACTCTTGGGCCCTCATCAAATAGAGCTGAAGTCTTATCTGCTTCCCTTGATTACATTTCACCAGGTTAATCCTATGCTGTCTGTTTTCCCTTGCCTGAATCCATTAGAAAAACAGTCAGTTGTTCCTTGCTCTCTGTGCCAGTATGTACTGGATGGCATTGTCCCCAAGTGCCAAAAAAAAAATTGATTAAGAATGTTGTTTATGGACTTTACAATCAAATAAAACAAAACACAATAATGTGGGTATAAAGTAGAAAAGACTAAGGTTAGGAAATGTTCTCTAGTCTGTCATATTTAGAATCTTGGGAAAGAAAGAAGAGCAATTTAGGGAGAAGGAAAGGGACAAAGTGCTTAGACAAGGAAGTGTAAGATATGGGAACTGAGAAAAAGAACAGGTCTATATTCAATCAGGGTAGCCACAGGAAACAAATCTAAGACAGGAAAGGAAATGGGAGGTCATTGAATCCTTACTTTTCTGTCCCACACCTCTCATCTTACATAGAAGTAAATTAAGGCCCAGAGTTTAAATGACCTCCCCAAAGTTACACAGATAAGTATCAACAGAAATTTGAATTCATTTTCTCTGACTTGAGAACCATTGTTCACTGATGTCATACTTGTCCCAGGATTTCAAATGCAAAAAAAAAGTTGAAACTTTTCTTCCCTTTTTGCCCCCGGTCTTTGATCTGGTTATGAGGTATAAGAAATATCTACAGATAGAGAAGCCTTGTATTCAATTCTTCTGAGGGTAGTGAAAGAATAAGTGTGCTGATGGATGACTATGGACTGTCTCTGTTGGTATTGTCCATCTAAGATACCCCAAGATATAAATATATCATAAATAGATACAGATCTATCATATATATGTATATATTTGTACATATATGTATATATATGCATTTGTAAGTATGTGTATACACACATACACATGCACATACGTAATATTGTGTCACACAAACACACATAAACATACTAGGTGGTGCAATAGATAGAGCACTGGGCTCAGAACCAAGAAGACTCATCTTTCTGGATTCAAATCTAGCCTCAAACACTTACTAACTCTGTGGCTATGTGAACCAGGACAAGTTATTTATTCCCATTTGCCTCAGTTCCTCATCTACAAAATGAGTGAGAAAAGAAAATAGCAAACGATTCCAATACCTTTGCCAAGAAAACCATAAATCGGGTCATGAAGAGTCAGACATAACTGAACAATAACAAAAAGAAAAAAATATATAAAACATAGATTGCCTGTAAGAATCCAAAATCACTGTCTCACTAAATTTAGAAATGCACTAAACCCCTTCCTTGTACCTCTGGAAATAAGAAAAGCTTAGACAAAGGAGTGTGGGGAGGGATTGGAAAAATCATGAAAAAGGGAATGTGTTTTTGTTATGGCTGCCTCAGAGTTTCAGAATACCTGGGAATACATTAACCCTAGGACTCATGGTGCTGTAGAGTTACCTCCCTTGAAACCCTAAACAGGACAATCTGCCTCCTTCCATCTCCTTGTCAGGCTATGAAGAGCTTTAAATCACAAACAGAACCAAGTATGCTTGATCCTCAAGATAATAGAGGGCCATTGTAGCTTACTGAATGTAAGTGGCTTGGGGTTGATGATATGAACAGATGTATGCTTAAGGAAAACAAAATCACTTTAGTAGCTAAATGGATTGGAGTGGTAAGAAACTTGAATCAGGAGGACTCATGAGAAGGTTATCACAATACTGCAAGTATGAGGTGATAATGTTCTGAACCAGGATAGTTGGGTGTGAGTTGAGAGAAGGACATGGCCATATACGAGATTTTTTAATGGGAGAAAAGATAAAATTTTGTAATAGATTGTTGGTATTGGATTAGTAATGGTAATAGGAAGATACATGCAGGCCTTGGTGACTGGGAGGGATGATGAAACCATAGTAATAGGAAAGTTACGGAACAGTGGACAAATGAGTAGAGGAGGTTGGAGAGGAAAACTGTGAGCTGGACTTGTTCAGTTTAAGATTCATTCCTATGAGACATCCAGATTGTGAATTCTATGGGACATTCAGATTGTGATGTACAAAAAACAACTGATGATATTTGACTTATGCCCAGAAGGTGGACTGGGCTCTCTGAAAATTATTTTCATAGAGATTATCATTGATTCCATGGGAGCTAAAGGAATTAGCAAGTAAGATAATATATATTACTTTTTCTCAGAGGGAGGAGAGACAACAGATCAGGATAGAATCTTTGGGAAAATACATATTTACTAGTCATGATACGAATTTAAAAAGTCATCCAAAGAAACTGAGCAACAGTAGAACAGATACTTGAAAGTCTAGAAGAAGGGAGTATCTTGTAAACCGTGAAGGACATAATATCTAGGAGGAGACAAAGATCAGCATTGTCAAATGCTAAAGAGAGGACAAGAAGAATCCAGGGACCCTTTGGACTAACTTGCATCCAAACCAACTAAAGAGAAACTCCAGTTTCCCAGATCAGAACACTACACTCCCCTCTTCCTCTTTGTGTCTACTTCTGACCTTCTTGCTCCTCAGCATCATTACTTAAAAAAAAAAAATACTAGCATTAGTACTATGTGCCAGATGTTGAGCTGGGCTTTGGGGATACAGGAAGGAAACCCAAGAGTAGCCGTAGTCCTCAAAGACCATAAAATTTGCAAGGTCTCTTAATAAGTATTACAAAGGCTAGGCAGTGCCAAGATGTTGGAGAAAAGTCAGGAAGTTACTTCAGTTCTCCCAGGTTCCCTTGAAAACAACATTAAATCAAGCCTCTAAACTTGAATTCTGAAGAGACAGAATTTACACAAAGACAACGTGAAACAATTTTACAGCTTAAGATAACTTAGAAGGACTTCAGGAAAGGTGTGTCTCACTGTGCTAAAAGTGGAGGAGAGCACAGTGTAGAAAGTATCCAGGTAAGCCAGTGGGAGGCTCTTAGGCACAGCACAGGTAAGCAACCAACATCATTTGGTCCTGCCTTAGCAGATTAATGGTACAGTGAGGCAACTGTGAGGCCTCCAGTTCCAGCATAGAAGGCAAACATCTAGCCCTGGAACACCCAAAGCAACAAGTTCAACTAGGGTAGGCACACCTTTGGCCCTGGAGCAGAAAAATCATCTATCAGGCCTGGCCCCTAGTAAAAGAAGCTTGGGGCAGTGCCTCCTGTGCCCCAGGAGCAGAGCACAACCTTAAAAGTCAAGAAATAGGCTAAAAAATGAGCAAAAACAGGAAAGAGTTCTTACCATAGAAAGATATTATGGCAACAGGGAAAAGAAAAAGAAAATTGAACGGGTATAGAAAGGAATATACTTTTTTCTCAGTATATGACACCTACACAAAAATTGGCCATGTTTTAGAACATAAAAATCTCACAACCAAATGCAGAAAGGCGGAAATATTAAATGCATCCTTTTCAGATCATGTTATAATAAAAAGAGTCATGAAAAATAGATTAAAATTGATTGGAAACTAAATAATCTAATCCTTAAAAAAGGAGGTCAAATATCAAATCATGGAAACAATCAATGATTTCTCCAAAGAGAATGGCAATAATGAGACAAAAGACCAAAATTTATAGAATCTAACCAAAGTCATAATTAAAGGAAGTTATATCTCTCTAGATGCTTAAATGAATAAAACAGAGAAAAAGCAGATACATGAAATGGGCATGCAATTTAAAAAGCTAGACAAAGAACAAACTAAAAAGCCCAAATTAAATACTAAATTAAAAATTCTGAAAATCAAAGGTGAGATTAATCAAATTGAAAATAATGAAGATATTAAACTAATAAAATTAAGATCTTATTTTATGGGGAAAACAATAAAATAGATAATTTTAATCAAATTAAAAAATAAAAGAAGAAAACCAAATTACCAATATCAAATATGAAAAGGATGAGTTCCCCACCAATGAAAACAAAATTGAAAAACACACTTAGGAACCATTTTACCCAATTGTATGCCAATAAATCTGACAATCTAAATGAAATGGATGTATATTTACAAAAATGTTAATTGTCCAGATTAGCAGAAGAGGAAACAAAATACTTAAATCATCTCATCTTAAAAAAATAAATTGAAGGTTTCATCTGCTATGCTTGGAAGCTGACAACTCAATGTTGGAGTAGCTGCCGTCACCATGGCTCTCAGGGATGCTAACATCCAAAAGCAGATCAAACACATGATGACTTTCATCAAACAGGAAGCAAATAGAAGCCTGAAGAAATAGATGCAAAGGCAGAAGAAGAATTCAGCATTGAGAAAGGTTGTGTTGTGCAAACACAGACACTGAAGATAATGGAATATTATGAGAAGAAGGAGAAACAAATTGAGCAGAAGAAGAAAATTCAGATGTCCAACTTGATGAATCAGGCAAGATTGAAAGTCCTCAGAACCAGAGATGACCTTATCTCAGACTTATTAAATGAAGCAAAGTAGAGACTCTCCAAGGAAGTGAAAGATACAACCAGGTATCAGGTGCTTTTGGATGGTCTGGTCCTTCATGGTTTATAGCAATTGCTGGAGCCACAAATGATTTTCCATTGCAAAAAAGATCTCCTTTAGTCAAGGCTGCAGTGCAAAAAGCAATCCCTGTGTACAACATTGCTACTACAAAAGATGTTGATGTCCAAGTTGATCAGGAGGCATCCTTGCCAGAGAAAATAGTTGGAGGTGTTGAGATTTATAATGGGGATCATAAAATAAAAGTTTGTAATACCTTAGAAGGTAGACTGGATCTTATAGCCCAACACATGATGCCAGAAGTCCATGGGGCCTTGTTTGGTGCTAACGCCAACAGGAAATTTTTGGACTAAGCCTCTGATGAGGTGGGATCCATTCCGTCTGCTGTATTGATGAGTAATGTGTGTCTAAAATTGAAGAAACAACTATCAATGTTCCTCTTTTCTGATGCTCTGATAATGTCCTATGTTCTTCAGTGGAGTAACCTTTATGTAGAATGCCATTAGCCTAAATGTTAACTTTAGGAGAGGATTTATGGACTTAAACAGTCTAGAAGTGACCTAGTTCATCTAGAAGTAACTAAGTTCTGATCTCTACATTGTAGGGACAAGGGGAATACTTATCAGTTGCACGGTTTTCACTGAGAATCCTTCTATAATCTGCCTTAGATTGGAGTGAGCTGTGTATGTGAGGTATATCATAACCTCTTTGTAATTTATTCCTATAGGTTACTTTTATATGCATAAGGAACACGCATTCACTCTAGCATGAATAGTATTATCCCTATTAACAATCTGGGCTTAGAGGCTTTCCTCAGTTATATCTGTGATTCAAAAACCCAAACTATGAATATGCTTTATTTACTAAAATAAAAAATATGTGGATCAAACTAAAATAAATAAATAAATACATAAATTGAGCAAACCATTAATGAACTCCCCCCCAAAAATCTCTAGGGCTAGATGGATTTACAAATGAATTGTACAAAACATTTTAAGAACAACTAATTCTAATACTATATACACTATTTGAAAAAAAAATAGGCAAGGAAGAAGTCCAACCAAATTCCTTTTAAGACATAAATATGGTGCTAAGACTTAAACCAGAAGGGCCAAAACAAGGAAAATTATGAACTAATTTCTCTAGTGAATATTGATGGAAAAAATTTAAATAAAGTATTAGCAAAGGGATTACATCAATTTATCGTAAGGATAATACACTATGACCATGTGAGATTTGAACCAGGGATTCAGGGCTGGATCAATATTAAGAAAAATATCAGCACCATAGACCACATCAATAAAAAAATAAGCAGAAATCATATGATAATCTCAATACATACAGAAAAAGCTTTTGACAAAAAAAAATACAGCCATTCCTATTAAAAACACTAGAGAGAATAGGAATAAATGTAGTTTTCCTTAAAAAGATAAGTAGCAACTACACAGACCATTAGCAATCGTTATATATAATGGGGATAAGTTAGAAGCATTACCAATAAGATCAGGGATGAAGCAGGGATGCCAATTTTCAACACTATTATTCAATATTGTACTAGAAATGTTAGTGTTAGCAAAAAACAAAAACAAAAAAAGAAACTGAAAATTAAAATGGGCAATGAGGAAAGAGAAATATCACTCTTTGCAGATGATATGATGGTATGCTTAGAGAATCCTAGAGAATCAATTTAAAAACTACTTGAATAATTAATAACATTAACAAAGTTGCAGGATATTAAATAAATCCACATAGATCATTAGCATTTCAATGCACTACCAACAAAGCCCAGCAGTGAAAGACAGAAAAAGAAATTTCATTTTATGTTGCTGTGGATAATTGTATTGTTAATGTATTGTTGTTTATTGTTAATGTATTTTTGCTTCTTAATGTGAAGAGCTTTCCCATCCATTAATAAGCCTATGTGACCTGCTTGAGTCACATGGAAGCCTGAATTATATGAGTCTGTTGTTGTCACTGAACAGGTGCAGCAGAGGTGAGGGGAAATTAGTCAGACTAGTCAGAACTGAGGGAGAGAGAAAAAGCAGACAGCTGGCTGTGAGTTTTCCTTTGTGAGAAAGATCTGGCAGGGGAAAGGCTTAAGGATGCTGTTGTCCACTTCATTGTTATTGTGTATAAATTTCTTTGCTGCTATGATGGATTTGACTTTCTGGTGTTGGGATTTGGCTTTCTGGTGTTTGAAGAAATATTTTGTTTCTGTCTTCCATGTGGAGAGTCTGTTGTATTTCACAATTCAGAATTGTGACAGCACACTTGTGGCTGCTATGAATATCACATTGGTACCACAACAATATGAAATATTTGGCAAGACAAACCCAGGAATTATATGAACACAATTACAAAATAGTTTTTGTGCAAATAAGATCAGATCCAAACAATTAGAAAAATATCAATTGCTCCAGGTAAGGCCAAACTGATAGACTAAAAATGACGATATTACCCAAATTAACTTACTTATTCAGTGTCATACCAATCAAGCTACCAAAAATAATTTTATAGAGACAGAAAAAATAATAACAAAAAAATTCATCTAGAAGAAAAAAAGGTTAAGGATATCAAGTGAATTTATAAAAAAAAAAATCAAAGGAAAGTGGCCTGGCTATAGCAGATCTAAAAGTATATTATAAAACAACAATTATCAAAACTATTTGTTACTAGCCAAGAAATAAAGTGGTAGATCAGTGGAATAGGTTAGGTACACAAGACATAGTAGTAAATGACTATAGTAATCTACTATTTGATAAACCCAAAGACTATCTTCTTGGATGAGAACTCACTATTTGACAAAAATTGCTGGGAAAACTGGAAAATAGCATAGCAGAAACTAGGTCTAAACCAACACTTCACATTCCATATCAAGATAAGGCCAAAATGGGTGTATGATTTTGACATAAAAAGTGATCCAAAAGTAAATTAGGAGAGCAAGGAATAGTTTACCTGTCAGATCTATGGAGAAGAGTTTATAATCAAACAAGAGATATTGAATATTATAAAATACAAATTGAATAATTTTGATTACATTGAATTAAAAAGTTTTTGCACAAACAAAACCAAGGCAACTAAGATTAGGATAGCAGAAAGGTGAGAAATACTTTTTGCAACCAGTGTTTCTGATAAATGTCTTATTTCTAACATATAGAGAGAACTGAGTCAACTTTGTAAGACTACAAGTAATTCCCCAGTTGTTCAAAGGATATCAACAGGCGGTTTTCAGATGAAAAAAATTAAAGTTTTCTATACTCATATAAAAAAAATCTCTAGATCACTATTGATTAGAGAAATGGAAATTAAAATTTGAGGCACCACCTCACATTTATCAGGTTGACTAAGATGACAGAAAAGGAAAATGGCAAATGTTGGAGGATAAGTGGGAAAATTGAAACACTAATGCATTGTTGCTGAAGTTGTGAACTGATCAAACCATTCTGGAGAGCAATTTGGTACTATGCCCAAAGGGCTATAAAACTCTACATGCCCATTTATCCAGTCACACCAAAGAGATCATAAAAAAGGGTAAAGGACCTACATGTGCAAGATATTTATAACAGCTTTTATTTTCATTTTGGCAAAATGTTGGAAATTAAAGGGATACTCATCATTTGGGGAGCAACTAAACAAGTTGTCATACATGAATGTAATGGAATACTACCATAGTATAACGAATGATGAACAGGCAGATATCAGAAAAACCTGGAAAGATGAATTGATGTTGAGTGAAGTGAGAACCAGGAGAACATTTTGCACAGTAACAGCAACATTGTGCAATGATCAATTATGATAGACTTAGCTCCTCTTAGCAATACGATGATCTAGGCCAATTCCAAAAGACTCATGACAGAAAATACTATCCACATTCAGAGAAAGAACTATGGAATCTGAATGCAGATCAAAGCATGATATTATACATAGCATTTTCCAAGGATTGAAGAGATCTGAGATAACTTAGCTGAGTAGCAACAAGTCAATATTAAGAGAGATACTGGAGATACAAGAAAGAAAGACATTTAAAGAAGGGAATGAAATCAAAACAGTAGACTGCAATATTGAGGGACACTTAAAGAAACCTTTCTCTAATCATCTTTTCAGTGAAATAAGGGGATAGATCATCTACTGTAAGAATAAGGTTTGGAACCCAGCGACTGGACACCCCTTCATGGAGGCATTGGTGACAGCTGTTTTGGGAAGATGATGAGGAGCACAAGCCCAGCAACCCATCTTTCTCCCACCCCTTGATACTGTGGGCTCCCTGACACTGCCCATACCCCAACCCCTGCCAGGACTAGGGTAAAGTATTTCCTGGGGCAGAGCATGCTCCAGAGCTCCTGGGACCAACTGTTTGTTTCCCTCTGGCTTTACCACAACCCCTACAAGCACCTAATTTCATCATGTAGCTCTCCATGGTGATCTCCAGTGTTGTGTATTTCCCATGTAGCAAGCATGTGCTGACAGAGGACACTGCACCAGGATGTGACTCAGAAGCTGCTGTCCAGGTAGATTCTAACAAAGACCAACAGAATGCCCTGCTGGGTGAAGCACTTCTTTCTTGCTAATGTAGGCCACTTGGTGTACATCCTCAAGGACTCCATCATGGACCTACAGAACCAGACCATGACCACTTTCACCTGGAACATCAACCATGCCTGGATGATGGTGGAGGAAAGATATGTTAACTGTTTGAACCCTGAAAAAAGTGACTGGGCTGAAATCCAATGGGAGGCCTAAGTCTCCTCCAGTTTGTTTGTGATCTCCAGAGCTGTACAGGAGTTTGGCTTAGCTTGATTCAAAAGTAATGTGACCAAGACCATCAAAGGTTTGGAGTACACCTTGGCCAAACTGCAGGGTGAAGCTCCTTCTAAAGCACTTGTTGAAACAGCTAAGGAAGCGACTGAGACAGTGAAAGAATTTGCTTTTGCAGCTACCTAGAAGGCCAAGGACCTGGCCAGCAACGCAACCACCAAGATTAAGTAGCAGCAACAGAGACATTATGTTTAAAGGAGTCACCTTACCACTTCCCCTGCAACAAAAAGGCCCTGCTGCCCTCCAGATCGCTAGTACCCAAGACTGGGAGCCTCTTGGCAAGACTTGGCATTGGACATGGAGCCTCAGCTCCTGAGCAGACCGTCAACACAATGTAAGCCCACAGACAATCAAGCTCTTATCCCATTATCTGCCCTGTGTCCAAGTTGTAATTTATCATTAAAAATCAATTTTCAGTGCAAAAAAAAAAAAGAATAAGTTTGGGACTTGCAATTGAAGACTTGATGAGAACAAAAACATTTGAAAGAGTCAGTCAGAGGATTGGTGGTAGGCAACAAAGAAATGTATTTGAAAATTCCAGTGTCAGCCTGATAAATTCATAGTAGGTAGCATTAATTTAATTTCATGATTTTGAAACTCATTTGCATCCAATCACAATTATATTGAGGGTAGCAAGATGGAACAAGGGATAGAGTTCTCTTGTCTGGAGACAGGAAGACTAATCTCCCTATGTTCAAATCTTGCCTTATGTATTTACTAATTGTATGACCCTGGGCAAGTCATTTAATTCTGTTTGCCTCAGTTTCCCCTTCTGTAAAATGAGGTTAAGAAGGACATGTCTTTGCCAAAATTTATCCCAAATGGGGTCATGAAGAGTTGGACACAACTGAACAACAATAATGATATGGATTGGGGAGAAAGGAAGATAACAGGGAAGATATAAGCATTTATATAGTGCCCACCTTGTGCTAGGTAGACACTGTGCTAAGTAATTTTTGAAAATACTGTCATGCCCCTAAATAGAATTACCTGACTCCAGGGGCAATATACTTGCAAAAAGAAATTAATAAAAAATGAGTGAATAAATTAATATTATGTTGTTAGGTGACACAATGGATAAACTATTATCTATGGAGTCAGAAAACCTGAATTAAATCCCAACTTCAATGCCTATGATGTATGTGACTTTACTCTCTCTGGGCCTTGTTTACCTCTCATATGTCATGTATGGCTTGGATTAGCTGTCTTCTGAAATCCTTTATAGTCCAAAATACAGGTTCCTGTGAACCAATTAGAAGTAGCAACAATATTTTATCATTAGTGAAATTATACCCTATTCAATCTATGTTGTTGAATGACAGATGAAAGCTTTAACTTTTTATATATGAGTAGCTTCTAAAATTTAATATTTTCTCATTAGATTATTTTATATCTAAGAATTCATGTTCCACAAAGCAAATGTTTTGGCTTATAGCCCTGCACATGCTTTATGCATTTGACATGTGGCCTTTCCCTTCACAAATTGAGTGTTCCCTTTTATTGGCATTCTGCTCTGTGGGTGTTCACTCCATTAGACAATACATGTATTTTGTTTTAGTAATTGATTGATTCCCAGGTCTCTTGCGGTCATAGTAAATCTGTGGTCTTCTTTGGAATGTTCTAACTTAACTAAACCAGAAGCAGAAACATAACTGGAAGTATCATTTTCATTTTCACCATATGTCCAGGATGACAGTAGGCAAAACACATTTCTGTACTTGCTGGGATACTCCAGGGTTAGATTTAGTATTCAAATATATAGTATTTCTTTTATCTCATTTATTCAAAGATACAATTTGACCTTATTAAATATACCATTTGAGAAAACATTTTTAAACATTAAAAATAAATTTATGAAGCAACTATTCACCATGGGAATCTCTTGTAAAATGTACATTCTGAAGTTATGCGTCAGAGTTACATGCATGTAACTGTTCCAATGCCTCTAACTCAGAAAGGACAATGAATTTAGTTTCAATTTTCTTTAGAATTTGTATTTAATTTTCCCCAAATGGAAGAGGATCAGGGAACAACAGGAGCAAGTCAATTCAGCAACTGCCACATCTCTTTGTGGATGTCCAAAGACATATAAGACACAACATGCTAAAAATGTAATTAATTTTCTTTCCCCCAATTCATTTTCCTCTTTCTTGTTTCTGTTACAAATAGCACCATCTTTCTGATCATCAAATTTCACAGTCTCAAAATCACCCTAAATATTTCCCTGTCCCTTACTCAGATCCAGGACCTGTGGATTTTTCCACATCTTCCGTCTTCGCCTTTTCTCTGCTTACAAAGCTTTCACATTTTGCTCAGTCCACTGTTTGTCACCTGGACTATTATAGTAGTCTTTATTATAACGACTTCTTGCCTCTAGTCTCAACCCAGACCAATCTATCTACTGCAGAGCTGCCAAACTGATATTCCTAAAGCATGAGCAGAACCTTGGCACTCCCTTGCTCAGAAAGTTTTAGCAGTTGTTTATTACCTCCAGGAAAAGGGAAAGAAGAAAACAAGCATTTAAATAGTGCCTATTATATGTGATACACAGTGTTAAGCTCTTTTTTCAAAGTGCCAACTTTTTTTTTTTCCTTTTCTGCTTACCAATTAAAATCACTTATATTCTGGGTCCAATATATCTTTCCAAATACAATTCACATTACTTACCTTCACACTCATTGGAGTAGAAAAATACATTTTAATTGATGGTCTATGTTCCCGTCTGTTTTAGGTAGAGTATTAGAGTACCTACTCTAGGTTTGAGCCAAGTGACTTACTTGAAATTCCATATGAGTGACTTCTAATCACCTTTATTTATAGCTTTGCAAAATCTGTCCCTGATTTCTGGAATATTCCCCCTAGTCATCCCAGTCTCATGAAATCTTCAGTTCCTTAAGTATTGTGGTAGATGTTGTGGTTCAATTGTTTAGTCATGCTCAACTCTTCATGACCTCATGGAGCCTACTATCCACTGAATTTTCTTGGCAAGGATGCGGGAGTGGTTTGCCATTTCCTCTTCCAGTGCATTAAGGCAAACTGAGGTTAAGTGACTTGCCCAGGATCACATAGATAGTAATTGTCTGAGGCCAGATTTAAACTCAGATCTTCATGTCTCTGAACTGAGTGCTTGATCCACTGAATCATCTAGCTGCCCCTCAGTTCAAGAAGCACCACCTAAAGAAAAAATTTGTTGATCCTACCAATTACCAGTGCTTCTCCTTCTCCAATTTATTTGTATTGATTTGAATATACACACATATTATACATATATGTATATGCATATGTGCATATATAGGCATACACACATGCATATACACACATATGTACATATGTGCATATAAGCATAAATATGTATGTGTGTATACACTTATCCGTATACATATTTGTTCTTCCCAGGAGAACACATATTCCTTGAGGGCAAGAACTATTTTCATGTTTGCATCCACAAAGCTTCACACAGTGTTTTCCAAATAATAGATGCTGAGTTCCTATCAGCTAAACTGAATAAACATTTATTAAATGACAACTTTGTAAAAGGCAACTCTCCGAGATTATGTTGCAGGTGACGTACCAACCTTCATCCATGGAGAAGCAGAATTTGAACCCTCATTGGAAGTTTTCATATTGGAATTTTCCTGGTGAAACCATGGGCCTCAAATACTCTTAACAACTGCCACAAAATGTAGAAATCCATGCATAGACACATACATACATAGACAGATGTGGATAGATAGATCAGAGTGTTCTTTTTCTTTTGTTATCTCATTTGATTCTCACAGAAACAATGTGAAGGAAAGAAGGAAGGAAGGAAGGAAGGAAGGAAGGAAGGAAGGAAGGAAGGAAGGAAGGAAGGAAGGAAGGAAGGAAGGAAGGAAGGAAGAATTCTGCTAGTACTATGTGTCGGCTACTGTACTAACTGCTTTACAAACATATATATATATACATATATATATATATATATATATATATGATTTTTTTCAACTCTAAATCAAAGATCTTTCAGGAAGTGGAAGAAGAAAAAAATGTACTGTACTAAAACATGTATTAGAAATAAGAATGAACCTGATTAATTTTTGTTACAAAATTTTATCTTAACAGAATAAAGTAGACTCAGAGTCATTGGCTGTCAATTAAAACTGCCAGAAGAGAGTGATTTCATCAGTCTTTATAATACTGGATCTTGGAGGGGCTTCTGAAGGTCACCCTATCCCCTTATTTTACAGAAGATGAATTGGAAGGCTAGGGCTGTCTTGCCCTTAGGAACACATGGAAGAACTCTGGTTGAAACTGAAATCTCTAACTCCAAATCCTGAGCTCAAACCCCAGAAGAGTCCTGTAGCTCTACTGAATGCAAATAAGGTTTCAAAATTTGGATCCTGCTTCACATGGGCTCATGGGGTTATAGACTGAGAGTTGGGAAAGAGCTCAGTGGTAATCAATCAATCAACAAACAGTTATTAGAATGTGAGGTCCTTGAGGGCAACGATTGTGATTTTCCTTTCCTTTGTGTTCCCAGGACCTAGAATAATGTCTAGCATATAATCAACACTTAATTAATGTTTGTTAACTGCCAGCTAAGTGATTGAGTACTTACTACATGCCAGAAGCATTTCTAGGCAGTGGGGAGGCAGATAGAAAAAAAAATAAAATAAAACTACCCCATTTTGGAAAATGAGAAGCTTAGGACCAGAGAAGTGAAGTGAATTCCTGGGCATCACAAAGGCAATAGGTGACAGAACTGGAATTTCAACTGCATTCTTCTGACTCCACTGACTCCGAGCACATCTCCCTTTCCATTATTCCAGACAACAAGTTTTAGGTCAATTACCTTAGAAAAGTTCACATTTGATGCAGACACATTTCCTGAACTTTATGCAGGCCACAAAACACAGAAATGCACAGAGTCTACCACCTGTGATTGATTGCATTTGAGGGAACTGTACTAATATTTCCCATTATTTTACTCCAGTTTTGCAATGTATAAGTTCTGTCAGTTTCCTTGTCATGGAAACATTGATTCCCTATTGTAATCACTGGTGGTGTAAAACCCAGCTGCTGAGCAAATGTATACTGGAATAGTTTCCCTTTAGCATCTGTTAATTCTCAGAGCAGAGTCTAACCCCTCCTTTTAGAAGACATCAATCATAGAGAAGTGCTATGGAATTAAAAAGTTTAGCCTTGCTTGGTTTCCTTTATAACCAATTGAGGCATGCATGACCCATCACCATCACTGTGGTGTTTATGTGCCTGTTTCTGATTATTAAGGAAAAAACTTTGCGTGCAGAACATAAAACAATAAACTCTGGCCATGTGAATAGAATACTTTTACTTCTAAGAGATATAAATATATATTTGATAAAAGGAAAGGTAACGCTGTTTTCCATTTTGCAAAGAACCACTGGAACAATGGAACTTCTCAGACAATGGAACTAAAAACCTGTTGACTTAAAAATAAAAGGGAAAAACCCTTTAACTGTTGATTGACTCACCTCTCCAAGGCTTGAATTACAAAATTAATTTAGAAGAACTATAGCTATCATGGTTTTATAAGAACATTTATGATTTATTGAAAGACAGTGTTGCATAATGGAGTTAGGAATATGAATTAAATATGGTCTATATTGATATTTTCTTGGGCAAATTATTTAGCGCCTTGTAACTTAGGTATAGGGCACACAGGTGATGCAGTGGATAGAGTGCCAGGTCAGGAGGTAGGAAGACTTGAGTTTAAATCCAGTCACAGACAATGACTAGTTGTAAGACCCTATGCAAGAAAGTGGGTAAACAGTATTAAGTGTTTGCTTTAGATTTTTTTTTCTATAAAATGAACTGGAGAAGGAAATGGTAAAGCACTCCAGTACCTTTGTTAAGAAACTTCAAATGGGGAGGGTAGAGCCCAGATGGCAGAGTAGAAAGATGAATATACACTAGCTCTTACCCCACAGCCCATAAAATGCCTGTAAAGAAGAACTCTCAACAAATTCTAGAGCAGCAGAAGCCACAGAACAATAGAGTGGAGAAGATTTCTAGCCCAGAGTAACCTGAAAGAGGAAGGGAAAGGTCTGTTGCACCACACACAAAGCATAGCCCAGCCCAGCCTTGGGGACACAGCGCCAAGAAGAGCATATCTGAGCAGTTTTCAAGGACAGAATCTCCAGCAGTAGCATAGATCCCTCAACCCACAGGCACCAAAGGTCAGTGGGAGGGTCTTTTTGGCTGGCCAAGAAGGGTGCAGGGTGTCCCCATAACTCAGGCCTCTTCAGGTGGCAGCAGTAGATGCAGCAGCAGACTAGTTCCCAAAGCAGGCAGTAGCCCACATTCATTGTTGAAGGTTTCATCAGAAAGCCTCTGAGGGAACTGAGCCCTATGTGGCTGCCCTGACCCCTCCTGAGCAGCTGATCTTAATCTCACACTGAATAGTGGCCTTGCCCCCCCCATCTAAAGCCCCTGAGGCTTTGGAGCAGCTCATCTGAATCTCAGCCCCCACTGCTGGCTTGGCAGAACTGGAGGTGAGGTGGGTGTGGAGAGGAAACTCAGAAGTCAAGTAGCTGGCTGGGAAAATGCCCCAAAAATGGAAAAAAAAAATAAGACCATAGAAGCTTACTTTCTTGGAGAACAGGTGTCTCCCCCCATCCTTTCAAAGGAGGAAAGTCATGGGAAGTCAAGTCCTCTGCCTCCAGGGCCTCCAAAGGTAACTTAAACTAGGCTCGGGCAATAGAAGACCTTAAAAAACAAGTTAGCACTTACTAAAGGAGAATCAAAGAAATGATGAGGAAAACAACAGCTTTAAAAAGAGGCTAACTCAACTGGAAAAAGAGGTCCAAAAATCCAATGATAAGAAGGAGGTTTTAAAAAGCAGAATTAGCCAAATGGAGAAGAAGGATCAAAAGCTCATTGAACAAAATAATTCATTGAAAGAGAGAATTGAGTCCAGGGAAATGAATGACTATGAGTTAAACCAAGCAGTTAGTAAACAAAACCTAAAATTTGAAAAAAATAGAAGGTAATGTGAGACATCTCATTGGAAAAACAACTGACCTGGAAAATAGACCCAGGAGAACCAACATAAAAATTAATGGACTACCTGAAAGCCATGATCAGAAAAAGAGCATAGACATTATGTTCCATGAAATTATCAAGAAAAGCTACCCTGATGTTCTAGAATCAGAGGGGAAAATAATTTTTTTTCTTTTTAAAATTTATTTATTTAACTTTTAACATTGATATTCACAAAATTTTGGGTTCCAAATTTTCTCCCCATTTGTCCCCTCCTCCCACCCCAAAACACCAAGCATTCTAATTTCCCCTATCACCAATCTGCCCTCTCTTCTATCATCCCTCCCTTCCCTTGTCCCTATCTTCTGTTTTGTCCTGTAGGGCCAGATAACTTTCTATACCCCATTACCTGTATTTCTTGTTCCCTAGTAGCAAGAACAGTACTCAACAGTTGTTCCTAAAACTTTGAGTTCCAACTTCTCTTCCTCCCTCCCTCCCCACCCATTCCCTTTGGAAAGGCAAGCAATTCAATATAGGCCATATCTGCGTAGGTTTTGCAAATGACTTCCATAATAGTCATGTTGTGTAAGACTAACTATATTTCCCTCCATCCTATCCTACCCCCCATTGCTTCTATTCTGTCTTTTGATCCTGTCCCTCTCCAAGAGTGTTGACTTCACATTGTTACCTCTTCCCATTGCCCTCCCTTCCATCATCCCCCCCACCCTGCTTGTTGCCTTCACTCCCACTTTCCTGCATTGTAAGATAGGTTTTCATACTAAAATGAGTGAATTCCTTTAGTGGAATGTGATGAGAGTAAACCGTGTTTTTCTCTCACTTCCCCTCTTTTTCCCTCCACTAAAAAGTCTTTTGCTTATCTCTTTATGAGAGATAATTTGCCCCATTCCATTTCTCCCTTTCTCCTCCCAATATATTTCTCTCTCACCACTTAATTTCATTTTTTTAAGATATGATCCCATCCTCTTCAATTCACTCTGTGCTCTTTGTCTCTCTGTGTGCATGTACGCGTGTGTGTGTGTGTGTATGTGTGTGTAATCCCAGCAACTACCCAGATACTGAAAAGTTTCAAGAGTTACAAATATTGTCTTTCCATGTAGGAATGTAAACAGTTCAACTTTAGTAAGTCCCTTATGACTTCTCTTTGCTGTTTACCTTTTCATGCTTCTCTTCATTCTTGTGTTTGAAAGTCAAATTTTCTTTTCAGCTCTGGTCTTTTCATCAAGAATGCTTGAAAGTCCTCTATTTCATTGAAAGACCAATTTTTCCCCTGAAGTATTATATTCAGTTTTGCTGGGTAGGTGATTCTTGGTTTTAGTCCTAGTTCCTTTGACTTCTGGAATATCATATTCCAGGCCCTTTGATCCCTAAATGTCGAAGCTGCTAGATCTTGTGTTATCCTGATTGTATTCCCACAATACTTGAATTGTTTTTTCTAGCTGCTTGCAATATTTTCTTCTTGACCAGGGAACTCTGGAATTTGGCCACAATGTTCCTAGGAGTTTCTCTTTTCAGGCAGTGATCTGTGGATTCCTTGAATATTTATTTTGCCCTCTGGTTCTAGAATATCAGGGAAGTTTTGCTTGATAATTTCATGAAAGATGATGTCTGGGTTCTTTTTTTGGTCATGACTTTCAGGTAGTCTCATAATTTTTAAATTGTCTCTCCTGGATCTATTTTCCAGGTCAGTTGTTTTTCCCATGAGATATTTCACATTATGTTCCATTTTTTCATTCTTTTGATTTTGTTTTGTGATTTCTTGGTTTCTCATAAAGTCATTAGCCTCTATCTGTTCCATTCTAATTTTTAAAGAACTGTTTTCTTCAGTGAGTTTTTGAACTTCCTTTTCCATTTGGCTAATTCTGCTTTTGAAACCATTCTTCTCCTCATTGGCTTCTTGAACCTCTTTTGCCAATTGAGTTAGCCTATTTTTCAAGGGGTTATTTTCTTCAGCCTTTTTTTTGGGTCTCCTTTAGCAGGATGTCGACCTGCTTTTCATGCTTTTCTTGCATCTCTCTCATTTCTCTTGCCAGTTTTTCCTCCACCTCTCCAACTTGATTTTCAAAATCCTTTTTGAGCTTTTCCATGGTCTGAGCCCATTGAATATTTATTCTGGATGTTTGGGATACAGAAGCCTTGAGTTATGTGTCTTTCCCTGATGGTAAGCATTGTTCTTCCTCATCAAAAGGATGGGAGGAGATATCTGTTCACCAAGAAAGTAACCTTCTATAGTCTTATGTTTTTTTTCCCTTTTCTGGGCATTTTCCCAGCCAGTGACTTGACTTCTGAGTGTCCTCTCCACATCCATCTCGCCTCCAGATCCACCCATCCAGAGCTTGGGGGCCTGAGATTCAAATGCTGCTTCCCAGCCTCAGGGCTTTTGGCAGGGGAGGGGCTACTATTCAGTGTGAGATTAAGTTCAGGTGCTCAGGTCAGGGCAGGGAAGACTCATGGGCTCGGTTCCCTCAGGGGTTTTATATAGAGACCTTCAACAATGGATCCAAGCTCCTGCCTGCTTTGGGAGCCCTTGTCTGCTGCTGCCTCTGCTGCTGCCTCCCGAGGGAGCCTGAGTTATGAAGACATCCTACTCCCCTCTCCAGGAGCCAAAAAGACCCTCTCACTGACCATTGCCATCTGTGGGTGGAGAGGCCCACAAGGCTGCTGGAAATTCTGTCCCTGAAGCCTGCTCGGATCTGTTCCTCTAGGTGCTGCATGGTCAAGACAGGGCTGAGCTCTGCTCTGGGTCTGGTGCGCGACGGACCTTTCATGTTGGTTTTTCAGGGCTCTCTGGAACAGAAACTTCCTCTACTCCATTGTTCTATGGCTTCTGCTGCTCCAGAATTTGTTGGGAGTTCTTCTTTACAGGTATTTTATGGGCTGTGGGTTTCAGAGCTAGCATATGTGTGTCTTTCTACTCCGCCATCTTGGCTCCTCCCCCACCCCCCCGGGGAAAATCAATATTGAATGAATCCACTAATCACCTCCTGAAATAGACCTGAACAGAGAAACTCCTAGGAATATTGTGGCCAAATTTCAGAATTCAGATCAAGGAGGAAATAATGCAAGCACCTAGAAAGAAACAATTTGAGTATTGTGGAAATATAATCAGGATAACACAGGATCTGACAGTTTCAACACTAAGGGATCAAAGGGCTTAGAATCGAAGGGCTTCAGAGGTCAAAGGAACTGGGATTGAAACCAAGAATCACCTACCCAGCAAATCTGAGTATAACACTTCAGGGGAATAAATGGTCATGCAATGATATAGAGGATTTTCAGTCATTTATATTGAGGGAAAGACCAGATCTGTACAGAA
This sequence comes from Notamacropus eugenii, assembly GCF_028372415.1. Taxonomy (NCBI): domain Eukaryota; kingdom Metazoa; phylum Chordata; class Mammalia; order Diprotodontia; family Macropodidae; genus Notamacropus; species Notamacropus eugenii. The sequence goes on from NC_092874.1 coordinate 265,327,865, forward strand.
AATTTGACTTCCCAAGACAAGAATCAAGAGGACCGTGAAAAGGTAAACAGGAAAGAAAAATCATAAAAGACTCTCTAAAGTTGAACTGTTTACATTACTACATGGAAAGAAAATATTTTTAACTCTTGAATCTTTTCTCAGTATTTGGGTAGATGGAGAGATTGTACATACACACAAACACACACATACACACATATGGATAGAGAGTACAGGGTAGGTTGAATCACAAGAGATGATATCCACATGCAAAAATAAAATAAAAATTAAGGGGTGAAGGAGGAAAATTCCAGGAAGAGAAAGGGAGAAATGGAATGGGGCAGGCTATAACTCATGAAAGAGACAAGAAAAATCTTTTTCAATGGAGGAGAAAAGGGAGAAGGGGAGAGAGGAAAAATGAAGCTACTCTCCCCATGTGTGGCTGAAGGAGGGAATAACATGCTTACTAATTTTGATATGAAAATTTATATCACACCACAGGAAAGTAGGAGAGGAGGTGACAAATAGGGTGAGGGGAATGTTAGAAGGTAGGGCAAATGGGAGAAGGGGGTCACTAGAAATAAACACTTTCTAGAAGGGATAAGGTCAATTGTGGGGGAAAAACATAAGGGGGGAATAGAGTAGGACAGAGGGCAATATAATTAGTATTACACAACATGATTATTATGGAAGTCTTTTGCAAAACAACACATATTCAGTCTGTATTGAATTGATGGCCTTCTCAGTGGGCCTGGGGAAGGAGGGGGGAGAGAGAGAAATTGGAATTCAAAGTATTAGCCACGAATGTTGAGAATTTTTATTGCATGTAATTGGGAAATAAGAACTATAGTGAACGGGGTATAGAAATGTATCTTGCCCTACAAGAAAAGAGAGAAGATGGGGACAAGGGGAAGGGAAGAGGAAGGGAGGGTACATTGAGAGAAGAAGTAATCAGAATGCAGGGTATTAGGAAGCAGAGGGAGGGGAGTGATGGGGAGAAGAACTGGACATGTTACAAAGTGAGGTAAAAGCAATTACTATTAAAACAATTGAATTAATTGCTGAGAATAAATCATTGATATCTTTAGTTTGGGGAAAAGAATTTCAGTCTAAATTTCCTAGAGGAAGTTAACCTCAGGTAAAATTTGGCATTGATGGAAAAGTTAAGGTTTTAATGGCAAATTTGATTTTATGATTGCTATTTAATCAGGAACTAGAACATGTATAGAAAGGCATGTAAGCCACTTAAGACTTGCCTCATAAGATGTTCCTTAGCCAAAGTGAAATTATAATCATATTTGAAACCTCGTTATTGGAACTTGCCATTTTTAGATGGTATGGGACTATTAAGTGACTGTTCTTCTGAGTCTAACTCCAGGTATGGGTAGCAAGAAAGGATGTCTGAGCCTCCAATCCATGATGCCCAACAACCGGTAACATGCTGGTATGAACTGCAAAAGGTGATCTCATGGGAAGGGTGGGAGAGCAGCTGTTCAGCCTGGGCTGAGGTAGGATTCTCCTGAGTCAATTTTCCCACTGACACCTGGCAGACTTTAAGCCTGACTGAATGCAAGTGGACAATCTAATCCTGCCTGGAATTGACGTGGGGAGATATTGTATCCCTGCAATGTCTCTACTCTTGGTAACAATTTCCTATAGTCAAAAAGACTGTAAGCTTAATACCAGATCTATTAAATTATAGATTATTGATAGGGGAACATCCGAGGTTAAGTCTAAAATTAAGCTATTAAGCATAGGATTTAGACCAACAACAATAAGTTAGGGTCTTTTAATTCTTAGCAATACTGTGGAGACAATTAGGTCAAGAGCTTGTGAAATTAGCAACATAAATATTATTTGTGTCTCAGTTGGCTAATGTTCAAAGAAAAATTCTTTTGTGGCCCATATTGCAAATGCTTTAAAAAGAAGTATCACCTGACCAAAAGTTTGAATTGTTTTATCTGTTACAAACTGTGCTAAAAGTGAAAAATAAAATTGAAAAAAATGAAATAAAAAAAGAGAAAAAAAAAGAAACTCCAAATGGAGTCACTAAGATTCAGACATAATTGAAAAATATGAACAACAAAATTTCAGGTATACTTATCAATTAAATCAAAAACAATTTTCCCTCAAATGAGTGGAGAAAATTAATACAAAGGGAGTTCCCTACAATGAGGAAATCACAGCCACATAGTTTAATTAAATATAGGACTAGGAGGGACTTCAATGGTCAGTTATTCCAGCCTCCTCATCTCAAACATGAAGAACATATCACCTGTAAAAATTTCTTTTAAAAATATGTCAAACAACAAAGGATTGGAAATTGAGATGATGCCTATCAATTGAGAAATGGTGGAACAAATTGGCATATATGATTGTGATGGAATATTATTGTGCTATATAAATGATGAGCAAGGAATCACAATGAGAAAATAGCTTTAAAAGTACTGAAGTAAGAATTTCAAGCATATAGTGTTTTCAATTCATAACCACTTCCTTTAAGCCCCCTTCCCCATTTTTAATAGCCTTTCAGTTTAAAAGGAGAGACCATTCCCAAGAATGCTACTATTCATCTCAGTTGCTAAAGTGTGGAGGTAATCACTAAGGTACTAATTCTTTTCTCTTGTGAAGACATTTTTGACAACTGACTAAATTGCAAGAGGGCCAACCACTTTTCCATTTCTTCAATCAAACTAATTTGAAAGAGTCACATCCTTTCACAATTCTGACTCATGAGCCTCTGGAGTGCCTCTTTTCCTATCTCTTCTCTAGATCCCTCCTGACTTCATTGTGCCTTTATATGTTACTCTCCTTTTATCCCCTCCTCTCTATATTATACTCCATGGGCATCAGTGAGCACCATTTCATTTACATATACTTCTCTCATTAAATTCCCCAAAGCAATTCAGCAAAACCAAATAACACACCAACTGGGTCTGAGAGTCATGTAAAAAAAAAAAAAGGCAGGGATGAGGAAAAACATGTCCAACTGAATAATTCCCTGGTCATCTTTATTTAGAATTTCTTAAACGGACAAAATATGAGCCTTGCTTTTTTTCCGATGAGTAGGGATACTCTAAAAAAATGCTGATTTAGAGCTACTCCCTGATTTTTGGTAGTGAATGGTTCTCAGATATCAGCAGGCCACAAGATGTTCAGGTTAGCTGGGAATCTGGAAGGACAGACTCTTCTGGAAAAAGCCACCTGTCTATGTTGGCAGGCTAGAGAGGTTATTTGAGGAAACAATATCTGGGGGCAGGAACCACCAATAAGACTTTTTCTCTTTAAAAAAAAAAAAAGCAAAGGATGTACAAAATGAGAAAGTAGAATTTAGAGAGAAGATGTGTGCTGAGATGTCAGCCAAATAAGGTGATGTGGTGGCACACTGTAATCATCACCAAATTAGAAAAAACAGAGGAGTTTCCATATATACCAAAATATTCATAATAGTACTTTTCTGAATAAAAAAAAGAACTGATGGAAAAAAAAAACATGACCACTTTTTGGGGAAAAGATCAAAAACTGAATATTAATGTAATGGATATTATGATGCCAGATGAAATGATGAATATGAAGAATTCAGAGATACATGGGGAGGCATATAAATTGCTACAGAGAAAACTAAACAAAATTAATAACACAATACACACAATGACTACAAGAACAGAAAGAGAAAGGAAGGAAGGAAGGAAGGAAGGAAGGTGTGTGTGCATGTGTGTATATTTTAAATTGTGACCTGTTGCTCAGGGTAAAGAAGGAAGGGAAGGGAAACAGTTTGAAATTTAAAAATGCAACAAAAAATAATTTAAAAATGCTTAGGAGAATAGGCACGACAAGAAAGTCTATCTTAAAGTCATGGTGTCTAGTCTTTATGTCCTATATGAAACTCAGTCTCTCAGTGTTTTAGCTAGGCAACTTGCTAAAATTAAATTACAAAGTTCCTGCCTGACTGAATTGATAGAGGAAGTTTTGTTATTTTTTTCCCATTGGGAAGTGCTCCATATCAATAAAATAAGAGAGTCAGTCCTTATCCCTATGAGAAATGTGCAATGTGCTCAAAGAACAGTAAGTATGCCTATCTGATTGCAAGGGATTTCTGCTGTCGAACTTTAAGACGTACGAGACCCATATTGTGAACATATTTACATCCCTAGTCAAGGAGTAGGATTAAATTAAAAATTAATCTCGAGAAGCCAATGAAGTTTTTGTTTGTTTGTTTGTATTATTTTGTTACATATGTTAAAGAGGGGTCGATACATATTTATTAAGTACCTACTATGTTGTCAGGCACTACACTAAGCACTGGGGAAACAGAGAATCCCTTGACTCAAGGAACTCACATAAAAAGAAACTGACATTTGGTGTAAAGGTGTCTATCACAGGGCATGATGAAGGCTTGCAGCCAAGGTGTGACATGATCTGAGGGAGGTGTGAGTTATAGGGTTGATTTCATCTTGCACAATTATGAATGGAATCACAAAATCCAAGAGCTCAGCCAGCTGGGAAATGATAAAGGGAATTCCCAGGGAGTCCTCCTTAAATGGTGGAGGATCTGGTACAAGCCTTCCAATATCCAGCCTCAAGCCTCTCCAATCAAAGGGAGAGAAAGGTCCCAGGAGCAAGTCTTGCTGAGCAGGTGTGAATTTTAGAGTTGATCGACAAAATTAAAGCAATATTTTCAGATTAACCTTGCTTGCAAAACTCTCAAAATGCATTGCGATATCATAGGTCAGCATGAATTTAGAGTTGTAAGAGCATCATTGGACAATTAAAACAACCCTTTCATTTTATTGTTGAAGTCCAGAGAAAATCACAAGATCATAGATATAAGGCAGTGAAGGAAATTAGAGGCCTTTTAATTTAAACTTTCATTTCTGAGATAAGGAATTGAAGCCCAAATAAGTTACTTGACTTCCCTAAGATCTCATTCAGGAAGTAGTAGAGCTCAAATTCAAAATCAGATCATCTGATTTTAAGTCTGGCATATTTCCAGTAAAATGGAAAGGCAAGAAATAAAGTGGTAAATTAGGATCCTAAGGACATAATGTAAGTGTGACTTCATGAGGGTCTAGACTAAATTGGTGTCAGTGATAATGGAAAGTTAATGGAGTAGAGAATTATTTTTAACCAAGATTGAATTTATGAAGGGCAGGGTGAATGAGGATTCAAGGATGACTCTAAGATTTTGAGCCCAGATGATTAAGATCAATCAATCAGCAAGTATTTATTAAATGCCTACCATAAGCCTGGAGCAATGTCAGATACTGGGCACATAGAGGTGGAAGGGAAACATTCCAAGCACCAAAGGAACTTACTTTGGGTGAGCAAATATGTAAGCTACATACAAAAAGGCATTAATTAATTTTCCTGATTTTTGTTTTGGTAATTATTTTTCTTTAAAAATAGTATTTGTTATATGTTACGGCTCTCCTGGAATGGAATGAAAAAAGTTACTGAGGAAATATTGGTGAATAAAAAAAAATCAATAAAGTTTAATTCCAAAATATTGCAAAATAAATTAAAAAAACAACTTCAAGAGGGGCATTTGCATCTGGGAGGTGGTGAGGGCATTACCATGAGTGCTGGTTTTTGAAATTAACTAAGAAGGAAATAAGGTATTCTAAGAGGGATAGTTGAGTAAGGAATACATGCCAGGCATGGGAGACATGATAAGGTCTTTGTTTAAAAAGAGGAACTCTAGAATGCCTATTATTCTGCTTTGACATTCATATAATCAAGGATGGAGCAGAAAAAAGACAATGTTTCTTTGAGCAACAATGAATAGAGGTCTGGCTGAAGTGGAAATGTGGTGTAGAAAAATAGTTAGAGATAAAGTTAGGTTTAAAGGCCTTAAATTTAGAAGGGTTTATGTAATTTTCAAAGGGCCTTTCAAATGAGTTAATTAGTTTCTTACTAGTCAAGGCTTTATGGAGGCAGAAGCAATAAAATGAAAAGAAATATCTCCTGTCCCTTCATACTGAAATAGAGAAACATTTCTGGAAATAAGCTCTCCTCAGCTTTGTTTGAATAAGAATGATGAATCTCTTTAGAAGGCATAGATTTGTAAATTTGGGCCATGCTTTTCTTTCTGCACATAAATGCTAACTATTAAATACAAAAGGAGATAGGGTGGAGAGAACTGTATGTGATTGTAGTTCCTGGTAACATCAGAATTGGTAAATTCACATCAAAAGGGAATCCTAAGTTTCTAAATTTGTTCATATGCTCCAAGGATCTTTCAGAAGGTAGTTCACAACTTGACTTTTTCTTCCTTGCTGGAGACCCTGGTATTTTCTTATATTGATTAAGAAATTCGATATCCCTGAGGTGGAAATTAAACTCACTGTGAATAGTCTCTATCAAGGTGGGGGATGTTTAGGGAAAAGAACAGAAATTCTGGCAAAATCATCCAAGCTCTTGGCTCAAACATTCATTCTTTTGGCTGGGCTTCCTTTTTGTAAAACTGAAGTCTATTCCTAGATGCTTGTTTCATTAGCTATTCCTAGTGTGTAATATGTGAACTGGAGAAAACTACTCGTTTAGTTTTATATTTGTTGTTTTTGTTTAGTCCTTTCAGTTGTGTCTGACTTTTCAAGATCCCATTTGGGATTTTACTGGCAAAGATACTAGAGTGGTTACCATTTCCTTCTCCTTACAGATAAGAAAACTGAAGCAAAAAGGTCTAAGTGACTTGCCCAGTGTCACACAGTTAATAAGTGTCTGAAGCCAGATTTGAACTTGGGTCTTCCTGACTCTGTCTGGCTCTCTATCAACTGTGCCATCTAGTTGTCCCAGTTTTATATTTAGCTTTCTTTTTCCCCTCTGACTCTCCATTGCTTTTAATTATTCTTCATTCCATACCACCAATATGGCATAATAGAAAGGAGACTGGAACAAGAATTAGGACATCTGAATTCTAATCCAATTTATGCATCTGATGAGTGGGAACTTCAGTCAGAATTCTAGAATGCCTATTTCATCTCGTTGAGTCAGTTTCTTCACCTTGAGAACTTGGGTTGATGATAATTTTACATATATGTATACTGATTATACTAGTTGAAATCAAAGTTCACTCTTAATAGGTAGCATTTTTACAATACTTTAAGGTTTGTAAAGCTCTTTATTGTCTTTTTTCCCCTCACAACAACCCTAAGAGGTAGCTGCTATTATTTCTCTATATAAAATAGGTAGAAACACAACAAACAGAGGTAAAATTGCTTTCCTTAAGTCAAGAGAAAGTGTATCAGGTAGGATTGGAACTCAGGTCATCTTGACTTATATCTATCTATCTATAGCATTCTATCTACCATGCCACTAAGCTAATATTAAGCTTCTGTAATCCTGAAAATCATTTCTTTTCAAAAGTTAGATCATTTACCTACTCCTTAATTAGTTTCATGGTCATTCAGTTCAATTCATTTCCATAGAAATTAATTAAGATCTTCTCAAATTCAAGGAATCATATAATCAGTACATGAATGTAAAATGCCTTATCTTACAATAAGATTGGAATTCTAGCCAAATTAGTCTACTTGTTATTTCCCACATAAATTTTGTTTTAAGGACCCCTTCTGATTCTAAGATCATAAAGACTGAGTCTTATATCAGAGATTGACTCACAAAGGCAGTCTCTTTTCTTCTTCATGCCCTCATGTAGAATTTACTCTGGGGAATCTCTGAGTATAACATATGTGTTACTTACGTTTAGTTTCTACAAATGAAACAGTTAGTCCTGAGTTCCTGTAAGAGAATCCAAGATTAAAAATTGATACGAGTAAAAGGAAAACTTTTATTTCACTCCAAAGAAAATGCAAAAGATTCAAGGGAGCCAGAGGAGTCCATTAAAATGTAGAAAACCCATAAAAAACCTACATAGATCATCAAAAGCACAATCTTCCTCCATCTCAGAGGGGTTCTGCCTTTCCCCAAGGGAGAAAGAATCATCCTTTTGTTTGAGTGACATCCAATGGTATAAAAATATCTAAAATTACTGTTTGTAGCTAGTAAAGCAACACCTTGGCCTTCCTGATGAATCTTTCTCTTTCACAGGGTGCTATATATTTGAGATATGTGGTCCCATACTAAAGTCAGGCCTTTTCTAGAAATGCAAGTATATTGTAGAAATGTTATATAAGTCATCTCTATTACCTATGACCTATACTGTTCAAATAATTCACTGCAATAGAAGGGAGAATTGTGAACATCATCTATTTCACCCATGACATAATTTTAGTTCCTTACTACACCTACATAATTGGAGGTGATGCAAATAATCCTCATTTTCCCAAGAGTCAGAGTACTGAGGAGCTCCCATTTTCCTCTAAAATCCCATATCTTGGCTCTTGAAGCAATCTCCAAGGGCTGCAGTGCATAAGAAATCTCTCTTCTCTTGCTAAAGATTGTATTACATGACCATACTTACTTGGAATTTTCCCTTCCTTAATTTGGGAGCAGAGGTTGAGGAATAGCTTTGTCCATTAACTGCCCTTTCAGACTCTATAGATGAGCACCTGTAGCACCTATATGTGTCTCCTCCCAAAGAGGCCATCACTGATTTGTGAGGGGGAGAGTTTGTAACTAAGCAGACTTCTCCTCTTCATCCCACTTAAAAAACTTGCTCCATAGATAACGGCTGCTCATTGTATGTCTCTAAAATGAAAGAACTTTAAGGGGCTGATCAAACCTGTCAGATTACTTTTACATTCCCTGCAAGGCAATAGATACTCCCAAGAGTGAGAATGAACCAAATCACTTTGCATGTAGTGCAAGACACTGAAACTGATCATGCCCCTTAATGAAATGATTTGTCCTGTGATGTGTGAATTAAGTCAAAGGGCTACACTTGAATACCTAGAGGACCATACGTGGTTTCGAGGCCCCAGACTGTGATAACAATTATTTCATCCTAGGAATGCAGCAACCACTGAATTTATCCTTTTTCCCCCTTCACAATGTCAATGGTCAAGTTAGTATTCAAATGACACAGGTAGAGACTTTCAAAGGTTCTTAATCAAAAGTTCCAATTCCCTATAAACTCAAGATGATTGGTAGATTGGAGACACTACATGATCAACTTCTTTTATATAGATCACAACTTTCATCTCTAAACCTCACAGTAGGATGTCAACATGCCTAGAATGGTCTCATACCTTACCTCTACCTCTCAACTTTTCTTGCTGAAGAGACACCTGGTACATAAAACCTTTCCTAATTTCCCTAGCTACTATTGCCTTGGAGTGCAGTGAGGGGAGGAGGGAACAAAGTTGTTTTTATTCCATACATGTTTATTTATGTATATGTTGTCTGCCTTGATATACGTGATGTCCTTATGGTGAAGAACATTTAATAAATGCTTTCTGACTTAATGATGATTTGTTAGACTCTCAAACATTGGAATAAAAATGAAAGATAAGTGGCCAGAGAAGAAAGATGAATTAAACTCAAGGACATAAGTTAGAGTAGAACTAGAAGGGAACTTGAGTTCCCCTAATTTAACCCTTACAAAATTCCTTTAAAATGACCATCTAGCCTCCTTTTAAGGATTTCTAGTGAAGTGAACCATCCAGTGTTCAGAAGTTAAAACCTCCAAAACATGGCATCATTCAAGGTCACTCCTAGCTTTCTGTAAAGTTAATTTATAATGGAATTATGCAGAAAAACACTATATGCCATTCATTTCATTTTGTACTTAACCTTAAATACATATACATGTGAGTAGACCATACCCATAAATGAATATTTGTATACAAATAGTAATCAGTCTACAAAAACAAATATAAAAGCCACTATTGATTATCTGGAAAATAGCAGAAATCGATCAAAAAGTGCTTAATAAGTGTCTGCTATTTGTCCCCAGCATTATAATAGAAAACAAAAGCCAAAGTGAAACTGTTGACAACCTCTGAGTATAATCTGGCTGATGATATTTCAAAGATTAATGCTGTATAAAAAATTGAATCGGTGGAATAATCACTATATTTGTATATTTCTCACATGTGAAAGCAACATATTCTTTGAAGTTTTGAGTCATTTCTTTACCTTTCTATAAGCAAGGAAATGTCATATGCAATATTTAAGAAGAGCTTATAAATACTGTATTTGTATGTGTATGGCTTTCTTTGTAGGTTTATGTTACAAAAAGATCATTGTAAACCTTAATACAAATGGTGTGGACCCAAAGGGTATATAAAAGTCATATAAATATTTACAGCCCTGCTGCCAGGAAAAGCAGGGTTTGACTAGAGTATTGCACAAAGCACTTGTAAATAACCCAATTCCTCTATGTATAAAACAAGTAGAAATACTTGCCTTTCATAAACAGTATGAGAAAAAAGAACATCTTTATAACACAGCAGCATTCATCAACTATTGCATTTCATATAGAATTTATCCAAATAGGAATTTCAGGTTTCTATATTACTTATTCCCTCTTTCCAAATTAGTATATTTGATATGGATTTAAAGATATGATTAGTTAATATTTGGGGACTGAATATGTAGACATGGTGCTTTTAAATATTGTCTCTGGAAGGAAGTGGAAGAATTTTTAAAATTAAAAAGTCTCTTCACTGAAATAAACATCCTTTTTCTTTTAGCTCAGGGTATTATGCTTTGACCTCCATTCTGGCAGATTCTTTACTTCTAAGAAGGTAATTTTTGTACTGTAAAGCATTTTTCAATCCAGGGACTTAGAGAACATAATATTGCATCATTTAAGCTCTTTTACCTCTTCTATCTCAACATCTAGATTTATGCCAAATGCATTATATTCTGAATCAAAACAATTTCTAAAAGCATATAATAACCCCAGGTGTCAACTATTTTCTCCATTAAGATTACTAGTCATGGGGTCAAGTGGTAATTGAACTGGATTAATTTCATCTATGAACAAAACTATGTTCTAACATCCATTACATTTTGCGCTATTCTATTCCTTGAGCAAGATGGTTGAGTCATGACTCCTTTGTTCTTGAATTGATGGCATGTAAATAGAGAAACTTATATTTTATTACGTAGTCACTGGTCGATCCAACCTTTCTTGTAATGGATTCTTAGCATTTTTGAGTCTCTAAGGGTATTATTTTTCTTAGTGGTATCCCTGATTAGTCTTTAGTGGATTTTTATCTCTGGCTCTCACCTTGAGACTTCGTTGTTTAAAAGTTACTAAGTTACTCCCTCCCAACATCTCTTATTAAGGAGGTAAATCTAAATAATTTCATTTCAAATATTCTATTCTATACCAAGTATTTTCATTTTAAATTTCAAAAAATGATGTGATTTCTTGTATACTAGTCCTTATCTCAGGAAGTAAGTCACATGTTATCTAACTTGGGAGATTGAAATTTTTTAAAGACATTTAAATTTTTACTCAGAAGACCTGAGAGTGATATAAAACAAGTAATCAACTCACATTGGACTGAATGTCCTCATCTGTTGAATGAGAAGTTTACATTTAAAGATCTTTAAGCTTTCTTTTATTGATTGAACATTCATTATTCTATTATAAAGAAAAAATATTCATGTCATTTTAAGTGAGAACAGAATTTAATAGTCTCGTACCTGGTGCATTTGGAAGGTTTTAATTATTTTTTAACTTATGAAATAAAACAAGTATTTGTTTTGTGAATAAATGAAGGAGATGTGATCTTCTGGTCTTGTTATGGAAACTATCTCCAAAGCTCAAAATATTGTAACCAGTTTATGACTTAGAACAAGAAGTCTTTCATAGCAGAATAACAAGAAGTCATAGTTCTATAGCACTTTAAGACTTTCTCAATATGGCAATGAATTTAGAATAACAATGATTTAGACATTCCAAAAAAAATGCAGATAGCAACCATTCCATGTGCAGCCACATAGGTCATCCCATAAATTCACCTCTGGGGGTCTATTAAATGTCTCCAAGGCCTTCAAGACCTTTTCCTGACATCATCTCTTGCTCTTTCCATACAGCCCATCTTCTCTTGCTATCAAACATTTCCCTAAAGATATCCCTTATTCTTAATAGTTACATATTACAACCTGTTGACATTTTCCCTGTGCCTCTCCGTTGCATTTTCTGTGATATACATTTTCTATTCTTTAAAGGTTATTGTATATTAGGTTTCTCCCCTCTACAGCACAAATGATGGCTGATCATCCAGCTTTTTTCTTAGACTTTGAGAAAGAAAGAACCCATGATTTCTCAAGATGGTCCATTCCACGTTTTCATGGAAATTCCTAGAAAGCCTTTCGTAAGATGATATTAAATTTCACCTCTCTAATTGTACCTAGAAGATTGATTTTTATTACTTATTTATTTAAAATCAATTAATTTAAGATGGTTTATCTTTAGTAAACTGTGCTTTGAAGATACATGCCATGGGAAGTATGGGGAAAGAACAGAATTCATCACATATGCATTTGTTTAAAAAAAATTTAGCTCCTACTATGTGGACTGAGGATAGGAACAAAAGGGATAGATTGCCTGCAATGAAGAAGCTTATTTTCATGGTTAAGAGGAAAGGGAGAGAGTAGAGTTCAGAAATGGGCACAGATATAGAAATGAGTCAATACAAAGTATATACGAACTAATTTGGTGGAGAGACACTAATTCCCTGAGGCACATATGTCAAGTGATTTGCCTAGAACTGATCATACAACTACTAATTATTTATAATTAAACCCAGTTTTTCCTTACTCCAAGTCCAGGAATCCTTCCACTATGTAAAGATGCCTTTTATTTCTCTTTAGATACCTAATTTAAAGAGATCTGACCTGAGAAGAAAAATTTATTAAAATATGTTCTTGAAAATGGGAGCTATTTCCCTCTCTCTTTATATAATCAATATCATCCATCCCTCTTTCTTTCCCCATGACAATAACTGAGTAGCCTAAAATTAATGATGAATTTTGTAAACAAAGACAACATTACTGACCCACCATCAATTTTAGTTGTATTTTGAACAAGGTCAAGAATGTTGGTTGAAACTAAGGATGTCAAAGAACTGATTTTCTTAATGGAAAATTCACAATTCCACAATTTAACCTGGTCTCATTAGTACCATACTGTCTGTCGCTGATGGAGCTAACTGTCCTTTGAAACTGATAGCCCCATTTCCCACCATGGCAGCTATATAAATCATTTGCAGTTGAGAATGGAAGATAGTTTATTACCCATGTGTAATGATGAGAAGGTCACAGATAACGTGAGATCCTGCTTGTTACTTTCCTGGCTTACTAAACATGGAAAACTGTCTAAGGTATTTAAAATCCAAGGAAACCATATTTCCACTTTTTTTTTCTTTTTTAATGCAACTAAACAGGACATAATTGGCTCTTTAAAGGAATGACTAGATTGTCCAATAATTAATTCCAAACATTTTTGGACACATTATATTTAATGAATTTAGTTCAAATTGATTGAGGGTGTTTTTTAATGTGATTTTAAGTTTACTGTATTTGTTTACCATTTTAACAAAGGGCCTGCAAAAGCTTTTTTTTCAAATGTATTGTTCAGCTAAAAAAAAATCTCACTCCAAGTGCAAAAAAGTAAAAATTGTTAAAAACTTGAAAGGAGCTATGGTTTTCATCTGCTGTGCATTACCTTTCTCAGATTCTGTGATGCCAAAAGACAACACCTGCTTAATTGACATGTGTCCATTATAGGAGTATATAGGTAAGATTCTCACTGGAGACTTAATAATGCATTTTCTATTCATTAAAATTTTTTTAACCTCTTGCAGAATCTCCTTTCATTCCCATTTATGTTGACAAATGTCAAATAATGCTTAAATAGGAAAGAAAACTCCCCCAAATATTACAGTCCTTTCAAAGGTCTTCCTTGTGAAAGCTTTTCTGTGCTTCATTAAGCACACATTTCTCTCTTAGCAGAGTGTATAATTAGAGTGTAGCAACTAGGGTATTGCTCCTTGATGGTCAAATTTAGAAGGTTCTGACATCACTTGTACTCCATCCACAGGTAGAAACGACAGAGTTTAGTACTTAGTAGTAATAATTAAATAAAACAAGAAGCTATCAATTTTCTTGCTTCCTCATAGTACAAGAGAACATTGAATTATAGATTTAGAGCTGGAAAGAACCTAAAGAGGTCAGTGGATCCAGGCTTCTCATTTTACATATGACAAAACTGAGGCCCGTAGAGGTGAAATGATTTGCCACATATACAGTGCATCAAAGAGCTGGAATACAAATGCAGATTTTTATGATCTCAAATCCTGAAGGAATTTCACTATACCACACCACAATTCTCATTCATTTCTGACTCCACCTTCTACCATAACAGTAGCTTCCCCATCAGTGTTTACCTAATAGAAGTCACAGTCTCTGTTTCAAGTTCCATTGATCAGAGAGCGTTTTTTTTTTCTAAATCTGACATGTTCTTGAATTTTTCATCCTCTCAGTCTCTTACAAACTTTCACCCAAATAAATGTTTTCTTGGCTTCCATTTTCAATGGGTGTTAGAATTTCTGGTAATATCTTTGTAGTTTAAGTTTGTCAAGAAATAATGTTTATTTTAATATTCTAACCTATGTTTATCTTTGTATAAACATATTAATACTCAGGATAAGAGGTGTAGTGCACATAGTGTTGCAATTGAAGTGAGGAAAATTTGGGTTCAAGTCTTGACTCTGACACACACTTTCTGTCTGACCTTGGACAAGTTTCTTAACCTCTTGGAACCTTAGACAATTCTCAAAATCTAAACTACACAACAGGTATTGATGTGTATTGTTGAGGGAGATTTCCTCACCAGAAGCTTTCTATGCCCTCCAAAGAAACTGAAAAGGTCAGACAGGACATTCCTACAATTGTATTTTGTCATTAAAAGGCCATGGGAAAAAGGCAGCTGTAGTTAAGTAGGAAAAGTGTAAACATTTGACACAAAATAGGGAATTGATCTAAATATCAGTAGAACATTGTGAACTTCCCTTGTTTTTCTGGAAGGGGATTATTCAAATTTTGGATGAATATAATAATTAGGTGATGAAATTCACCATAGAAAGCTTGACTCAGGAGACTATCTTCACTTTCTAAAAAAAAAAAAAAGAGAGAGAGAGAGAGAGAGAGAGAGAGAGAGAGAGAGAGAGATCCCACCTTGACCTATCATTGTTGAATAATAAGAACAAATAAAGGGAATAAAAGTAGATACCTTCAACTGTCTTGTGTTGTCCTCTGTGAACACTAATTTGGGAAGGGTTTTCAGCAGGAAAAGTATTGATGGGCAAACCCTAAATCTTCTACATTTTGGCTCACATGAACCTGACAATTTTAGTTCCTTATTCATAGCTCATTAAAACTTTGAGAGAAATATAAAATGTTTCTTCTCTCACATGATGATTCTTAAATGCTGTTTCTTCTTAAATTTATTGTTCTATGTATCTCCTTGCCTCTTGTGTGACATTTCCAAGTATATCACCCTGCAGGGAACAACTGTGAGATATAAGTAGTGTTATCTTCGCAAACGTTTAACAATCAGCTCTCTCTCAAAGAAACATGACAAATGTTTGTTCTTTTCTCCATAATATTTTTTTATTCAAGAGATTAAAAATAATAAATCAAGCCTTGATTTGTAGTGTTTGCCAACTTCCTATGTGTAAATACTCTCAAAATTTAGCAATTGGCTTGACTAGCTGTTGAGAGGTGGCTTCATCACACTCACGGACAGGGAATAAAGCAATTAATTGTCTTTGATTCAGGAAGACCTGTCTTCAGATCCCACCTCTAAAGTCTAATAACTTTGTAATCATGGGCAAATCATTTAACCACTCTGAGCCTCAGTTTCTTTGTCTGTAAAAAGGAGATCAAAGTGTCTACAGAACATGGATCAGAGCACTATTCTAAGAATCGTTAAATAATATGTAATTGTTTTGCATACTTTTAAGTTCGATACATGTGTTTTTTGCAATGTGTCTTCAAGAAACCAAATACCCTGTGCTTCAGTGTATATATCCCATTCCTCTTGAAGTCAAAATCAGAAGATAAAAAGAGAGTGTGCCCATTAACTAATTTTGTACAATCAGGTGTTTCTGTTTGAGAAGTGAAGACATTAGCAATTTTAATTAACTTAACTCTATTGGTTTTGAAAGGAAACATGATTCTGCACTTTGAATTTTTTTTTTATCTTTATCACATTTCCGTTGGTAAAACTGTCATTGTTTTATGACAGATCTGCAAAGAAAAGACTCACACTAATAACTCATAAGCTTACGAAACCCTGGAGTTTTATTTCTATAAATATTCAATGGCTATGTGAAATTTGAAGTGAAGTCTAATTAGTCTGCAATTTCTCTTCTGAGCTTTGCGTTTCCATCCAATTTGAATACATCGATCAAGTTTTCTTATTTCCCACTGACTCTGATTTCTATCAATTTATCAGCAAGCGTTTCCAGGTGCTCATTAGACAGAAATGACGAAAGACTCCAAGAGAAATTCAGGACTGGGATGGATGAATCCAATTTGTTCTCCAGTGAAATTGACCATGTGTATTTGAGGTCAGAATTTAACCTATGAAAATGGACCACTGTCAGTATTTCTCATGCATGTCAGTTTCTCTTGTTTTCTCTTTCATGTTTCACATGAATGCTCATTACATTCTTCTCCCAACACTGTCCTCATTTCTTCAACAATTACAATCAAGTTACAATTTTCCCCATCATTGGTCCTTGATCTTTTTTTTTTTTTTTTCCATTTCTTTACATGTAATAGAGATTTATCTCCCTGGTTCGTTTTATCCCTTAGTATTTCTGATGCCTTATTTCCAGTTGTCTGAACTTCTCTTTTTCGTCCTTTTATTTGCTTGTCTGTGTGTTCAAGTGTTATGTTTCTATGACCTCTATTCTTAGAACGTTTTAAAATTCTTCAAGTAAACATGCTTCGATGAAGACATCTATTTTTTCTGACTTGTCATGCTTCACTTATTTTTCTTTCTCCATTTTTCCATTTGTATTCATATGCCTATAAACAGTTATTGTCCCAAAGATCCATAGTGTTGTATGGATCTATGGGGAAAATAATGATGTTATTTATTAAGACAATTGTTCTCAAGATAAAACTTTTTTACAGTGTCTTAATAAATCATAATTAATAAGCATTTTAAAAATACCTGCTAGGCACTGTCTAGGGAAATGAAGATGGAACAAATGTCATTGATCTTAAGGAATTTTTATTCTCTTGAGGAATTCATCTTGTATTGTTTAAACATTTCAACTCAAGTGAAAATAATAATGTAATATAATAAGAAAAAGAATAATAGTTTTAAGATTTATAAAGAACTTTTGCAAATATAGTCCCATTTCCTTCCTCCATTTTTACAATTACTTTCTCTTTTTATTCCTACAGCAATCTTGGGAGGTAGATACTGTGATTATCTCCATTTTACAAATAAGAAAACCTAGGCAGATAGAAGTTAAATGACTTTTCCAGAGTTACACAGTAAATTTGAATCAAAATTTAAATTTAGGTTGGTTTTACTTCATGGTCCATGCTTTATCTATTTAACTACTTAGATGCAAGTGTCAGATTGTTATATCTCAATTCTGCAATGGTTTTATGATCTCAACTATACGGGTGCTTTCTCTATCCATAAAGATGACAACCCTTCCAAGCCTTATCATCCTGTGTGATGCTTATTCATATCTCTTTCTAAATCAGTCATGCAACATCTATATGTCATATTAAAGGCCTTCCTCAGTTTTTCAGCATTACCAAACTCAATGAAATTTTCATATGTATGTTTATGTTTATATGCCATATTTTCCCAGTAGAATGTAAGTATATTGACAAAATGGATCAATTTCCATTGTCTTTTTCCCTCCTTTTCCTTGCACAGTGGGGCTTTTCCCATGCTTATTGAATTGAATGTGGATACAAATGCAGCCCTTGGGTTTCCCATTTGTTATTTGCATTCTTTTGTGTATGATGGGTCTCACTCATTGTTGATATGAGGTAGTCTCCAAAGTTTCGATCCATTGGAGACTGTGATGTTTCTTGCCTCTCATCCATGAAGTATAACATCACTGGATAAGTAGCTGGCTTAAAAATGGGTTTTTAATTCCAGGGAAAATGTCAGAATTTTTCAAAATATTCTTGAATACAATTCAATTCTCAATTTCTTTAATCACTTCATCTGAACAAATAGGAAAAAAAATTCTCATTGCTACATGTTAAAAATTATCCAAAAAAATGATTCAAATAGCCCAATTCAAAATATACAGTACCATACATTATCATTAGAACATTTTTTAACTTGTCACACTTCTGGACACAGAAGAAAAATTCCTAATGCCTGAGGCCCCTAGGGAGTCAGGCAGCTAGGAGCACTGGATCTGGAATCAGTAAAGCCTAAGTTCAAATGTGACCTCACACACAAGTTGTGTGATCTTAGTCAAGTTACTTAACCTCTAGTGACCTCACTTTCTCTAACTGTAAAATAAGAATAATAACAACATCTACCTTGCAGAGTTGTGAATGAATATTTGTAGAGCACTCTGCACAGTGCCTGCCTAACCCATAGTAAGCATTATATAAATGCTCATTCCCTCCCTTCCTCTATTGAAAAGAGTTTGGACTATATCCAGGATTGTTCTCCCAGTCCCTACAATCAATGTAGATCTCAAATTTATATTCTTAGAGAGTTTTCTGAGGCACAGAGGCATAAAATGATTTACCAAATGATAACACCAAGTGTGTATTAGAGGCAGGGCTTGAATCCAGATCACTCTGATACCATATTTAGCTACCAATTATGGCAAGTCTCTCTCTCACCCCTCTCTCTCTCTGTCTCTATCTCTCTCTCTCTGTCTCTCATATACACACAGGAGAGATAAACATCTCTCTCTCTCTCTCTGTACACACACACACACACACACACACACACACACACACACACACACTTAAAATAATTAACACCAGAAACAAAATTTTTAAAATGTTTAGATTTCACTATCTTGAAGTTGTGTTTTGTTTTATTTTAATGTGGTGGAATTTCATTTTTTTTCAATCCCAACCTGGATTGAATCATTCACAATGCATTCAATTCCAATCTGGATCACTGTTGCTTATAAACTACAGTAATTTATATCAAGAGATCTCTTTGCTTTTTTTTCTAGTACAGTGGCCCTGTATCATATCTACTCAAGCAAAGAAAGAGTCCTGAGACATCTCTTTGTTACTTTCAACATTTCATTTCTTTTTCGTTATCCCAGTTCACATTTTTAAAAATTGTTCAGAGGGAAGGGGAACTTGTTTCAAATTCACGTCAACCAGAACTTCCTCAAAGCCACGCGAAGTACTTAACCTCTCTGTACCTCAGTTCTGTAAAATTTAGGGGCTATGGCTTCTTAGGTCCTTTTTGATTCTAATTTTATGACTTCATGTTCCTGTAGAATTGAAGTTGCACTGAAATAGGCAGTTCTGGCTTTGTAAACTCATAAAATTCACAACTGGTCAGGAATCTATATTTTTATTTAGTCATCTGAGATATTGAGAGATTAAGTGACTTCCCCAGGGCCACACAAGTAGCTCTGTCAGGCAGTGCTTGAACCCAGTTCTTCTTGGGTCCAAAGTTAGTCCTCCATATTTGCTCTGCCATATTGCTTTGAACCTAGATATATTTATTATGCTGAATTAAAATTTATCTATCACTACATAATTAAAAATACAGTTCTCTCATGATTCTACCTAAGGTTTTAAACAATATTTATGAAACAATGAGATGTCTGATTCAGATTATCAGAGAAAAAGATAGCTGCCATGCGTACATGAAGACATAAAGTCCATTTTGTTGCGAATATGTTTTTTAATATATGCACTTGATCACAAATAGAAGGACTGGGATGAGGGGAAATGAAAAGAGTTTGCCAGTGTGGGCACACTTTCCTACTATTCTAAAGAAACTGTGCTCAAAATGTTTTGTTGGCAGACTCTGGTATCCTTCATGTAACAGAAAAAAAATACCAAACCGATGCTTTAAGATACACAGCAAAGCAAACACAGCTGTGTTCTATACATACTCATGGTAAATTCATCTGCCCTCCTATTTTTTTTACCTCAAACTTCTCAATATGTTTTAGGTTTTGGCATCCTAAAAATAAAAGAGGAAAACCAGATGGCACTGTGAATAACTTGACTATTTAGTAGGATCTTCAAAACAAAATAAAGCAAAACAAAAAGGTATTAAATTTATTTGAAGTTTACACCCTTCAAAAAAGTGTAGATATCCCTTCTAAAAACTTTCTAACTTTGGTTTAACATCATTTTTTTTTTCCTTCATGACTAATCTTATTTATTGTTCCCTAGTCTGTCCTAATGATTGTCAATAGAATGATAAGTAACTTTGATCACTCATCTCTAAGTTAAACTAATGGAAGTACACATCATGAAACAGCACCATAAGATCCTATTTTACCAATTTCTTATAGCCATTCTCAAAATGATGCAGTTTTTAAAAGTTAACCATTTGGTCCCATGGGGGAAGTGAATGAGTAAAAGGGTTCATGACTGAGGAATTCTTTTTTTTCCCCTCTAAGCTTTAAAAATATATCTTTTGTAATTTTTTGAAGCATGCTTTCCTAGAGGAATAAATTTAAATGAAACTCTGATTTGTTTCTTTTTTTCTCTCACCCTTGCTTGTTTTCATTATACAATAATGAAAATGGTCCATTTCCTGTGGGATCCAGAGTCCTTCACACTTAATATTTAACTCCAGTTGTTATAGAAAAACTCAGCAGCTTATTGAATTTTAAATCTCAACTTCTGCTTACTGACATTTCCTATCAACCTTTCACCATCATTATGTGTATGTATGTATGTATGTATGTGTGTGTGCGTGTGTGTGTGTGTGTGTATACATATAGTCCAACTAAAGCATATTATATTGGGGGAAAACTGGAAAGAAAATTATTAATTTGTACAAAATCATTTTTTTAGTTATTAGTGACAGTAGTGTTGCAATAATTTTAAATGCTGCAATATAGATATTGTTTCTTTAGTGTGGAGTCCAAAGTATTCTCAATGTGCACAAATGTGATTTAAAAATATTTTCTACTTAATCCAATTCTTTCCCAATTCATCCTAAAATAAATAACTCACATTTATCTTAGCTGCCCCCAAATCATTTTTCCCAAAATATTCTCTTGCAATACATTTATGGATTTTTAAGCTGTTTTTTTCCTAAGAAAACTAATGGAGTTCCTTTTTGGGTTCACATGGAAAATGAGATGTTCCAACTGAGCTAAATGGGCCACCTGTGTTTAGGCCTGAATAGGAGAATTCTCCAGAGGGACAGTGTAATGGTGCTATTTCCCTTAACCTCCCAACCTAGAAGGTTTCACCAGACAAGAAACCTCAGGAACTTTTCCATGTAAACATTTTTTTTTTCCTGGAAAGATTTCTTCAGCAAGCAATTTACTGTTACATTTTAAATCTAAAGTTGTCCCAGCAAGGTCTTCCCCTCTCCCACTATAGCTATCAAAGGAGTCAATCGTTACATTTCCCTAATCAACTTGGGTTTTCAAAATGGTAGTGATATCCTATTTTTAGCTTAAGAAAGTTACACATTCACATTTTCATAAAAATGCAAAGAAATAAAAATAATTTTATAAATTTTATTTAAATAAATGAACTTTTTATGATTTAATCACTCCATTTTTGAGAACAAAATGCAAACTAGAGAACTTTTAATTGATTTCTTCTAAATATTCAGTTTTTTTTCAACAAAATCCAATATGCAAGACTGAGGAGGAAACATATGTCATAAAATGAATTACATGTATCTTTGTAATTAATACTTAGAAAACTGTGATTCCTTCTGTTAGCTAAAACACCCTTTGTAGCATTTTGACATGAGAAAGCCAGTGTGCCTAGTGTATTTAGTAATGTAGAAGTATCCCGAATTCTGCCAACAAGTCATCACACAGTTTTGTTAAGATATTTCCTTTTAAAAGATTGTTGGTTTTTTGAAAGATGAATATACTTTTAGTAACATGAGGAAAAAAGCTATGTGTAGTTCCACATTAATATTTTTCAATATGAGTTATTATCTGTGAAATAAGGAATATGTCCAAATTTTACTAGGAGTTACATACTTAACTAGTCTGCATAAATGTTTATTTCATTCTGGTATCATTTTAACCTTGTCACAGCAGAGTATAATAAAATCTTCTCAGATATAGTTTTCTTTGTTTAAAAATATTCTGTCAATATTAGTATTGTATTCCTATTAATAGCCTTTTAAAGTAGTACATTTTCAGTAATAGTTTCAATAATATACCATATGTAGGAATATATTGTACATCGTTTATCAAATGAACATGTTTAATTAAATCTATTGCTTCATACTTTTTGAATGTGAAATAGAAAGATTTTAGTTCTACTACTTAACACAGCTCTGCACAATGAGGCTTTTTTAAGATAAATGAACTTATTAAGTTTTGATGTCATAAACATGACTTCTGAAAAAAATCTGCTTATTGAAAGTTTTGCTGTTTATATGGTTTTGGTTTTTTGTTTCGTAAAAGTTCTAAACCTGCAACAAATTTTCACTAAATCATTTCAATAAATTTCAGGCTATCTACAACTAAAACAATCATGAAAAATGAATATTCTGGATTTTCTTCTCTAACAAAAAATGTGCTTTTATATCACAATCTAAACTATTTTTATTATTTTTTGTGGTTTTTTGTTGCATTTTGCTTTTTATCTCCATATATCTTTTTTTTAACCTATGATCTCTCTACTTGTACACATTTCAGCTGGTCCAATGGGTAATCTCTTGTCTCCAGACTAGCTCTCAATCTGGAAAGTTCTTGTTTTTTGCTTAAGACTTTGATGAAATGTGACTCTGGAAGCTTTGAATGTGCCAATCGGAGATAAATGTCTCCTGACATTTAGGGGAGGAGTCACCTCTCTATGTTGGCCTATATTAGAAAATCTTGGAAAAATTCACTTTCTTACTATTTTGTACTTTCTATCCTTTAATTCCATTCTCATTTTTCTCAATAAATTTGACTGAGTCCAGGATATCCTCTTTTTACTGGATGTTTTGCCCTCACTATGATAATAGTATACAGTTGCCTAGTCCTTTATACCTCTGACTTTCTAGATAAATTTGGAACTAGGAAAAGAATTTTGTGGCAACCTAGTCCAAACATATCTTATTTACAATTAAAGGAAACTGAGGCCTGAGTAGTGATTTATCCAAAGCCACACAGGCAGTAATCATCATAGATGAGATTTTATCCCAGGCCTTTGATGCCAGAACCATCTTTCCAAGGCACCACATGGCTGAAAATGTTCAGATATTATTTTTTTTCATGACTACAGGATTGGATATTCCTCAGGATTGGGAGGTAAAAATTGCTTGACATAAGAACTCTCCCTGTGGAAGGTGCAGTCCTTAAGAGAGTTTGAAAGGGTCTGACCTGCAATGAATGGCCATTCATTAATCTCTTTGGCTTGACAAGAGTGAAATGAAGCTCTAGTTCATTGCCAAATATTTCACATGGGTCAATGAGAAGATTTTCTGCCAAGCCCAAAGATGACTGGATGGAGTATAACATGCAGCATAACAATGATAATCACAAGATAATAGATTTAAAGCAAGAAAGGATGACAGAGGCAATCTGGGCCAACACCATCAATTTTTCAAAAGAGGAAACTGAGGACCTGTGGCATTGTGACTTGTTGAACATCATAACATTCAAGGCACAACTTTTCTGACTCCAGGGAGTGTAATTTTTAACTGTACCACATTTTTCTGGGACATTCATGATGAGGAATTTCCTTGATATTTTGATGTTTTCACTAATAATTGGGTTTTGTTTTCACTGTTCCACAGGATGATTTTTGTTCAACATCTGCATTTAAAAGGATAAGGAGAAGAAAGTGAGCAGCAGTGGGAAAACAGGCTCATGAGTGAAGAACATAAAAGTAAATTAGAATACAGGCCCACAATAGAGAAGGCCAATAATACCACTCAGACCAGTTCCATTTTTAATTCAAGAAAAGTGCTGGTAAGTTTGAATCTTCTGGAAGTTTAACATAATTTTATTGTTCAGTCATTTCAGTCATGCCTAACTCTTCACATGGACCCCATATGGAATTTTTTAGCGGAGATACTAGAGAGACTTGCCTTTTTTTTTTCTCCAGCTTATTTTACAAAAAAGAAAACAGAGGCAAACAGGGCTAAGTGACTTGCCTGGAGTCACAGAGCTAGTAAACGTCTGAGGTCATATATAAGCTAAGGTCTTCCTGACTCCAGTCTGGTACATTGTCCACTGGGCCACCTGTTGTCCATTGAGATAGCATATCTTAATAATATGTCTTTTAGTCATAAGAATAAGCTGATATAACCTTATAGATTTTTATATTTATTTTTTAAAGTTCCTTTTTCAAGAGAAAGAAAAATATTTTTCTTTGGAATATTATAAGGTTATATGATTTTGTTTTTAAGTCCTAGCAAAGGAAAATGTGAAAACTGTTAAAATTAATAAATTTCATAAAAGGAGATGATTTTCAATAGGCAAGACATCCACTGGTTCTAATCTGCTCTCTGCTCTTCAACAGACTTTCTTACCATCGATCTTTGTTTAAATCTCGAATGGGTCTCAAAAATCATCTGGAACTCAAGGTTAGTCACAGCAGGGACTCTAGTACCATAGTTTAAATAAAAAATAGAAAATGATGGAGAGGTCGATGTGTCAAAGTAAACAAATTGACATTCTTCATAATAATGGAATCATTTTCCCTAGCTCAGAATTAGTTCAGACATGTCTGAATAAAAATCTTTGAGACAAGTGGAAGCTTTTATAGACATTAACCTTGCTAAAGATCAGTGGATTTTTAATAAAGCATTTTATGTTTCACAAATGAGTTGCTTCCAAACCACATGGTGGAGCCAAGAATGTGTTGCAGTTTTGATTCCAAAAGCAAAATCATATGCCATTTGCCCTTTGACAAAATATAAACTTGCATCATGAATGGTGTAAATAAAGCAAAATGTTTTTATATCTTTCATATAGGAAGCAAAATGTTTCTTTTATGAAAATGTGTTTTCAATTGCCCAATATGTTTGAACCAAATGAGTCCCTCTGCTTTCTTGAGTTTAAGGGAAAACATCATCCACAATCTCCAAAGAAAAAGGGGGTGTGGATGGAAATGATGGTAAACATTAATCCATCAGGAATTCTCATCTGCTGGGGGAGAAGCTTATCAATTTGGGTCTCAATGTGAATTCACAAATTTTGAATGTGATTTTATATGAATGGAAAACATCAGGTGTGCTCTAATATCTCCAATTCCTTCAAATAAATAGTCAATCTTCTTTCTATACTCACACGTAACGTGAGGTAGAGAAGCATGGAACAAAGCACTGTTTCTATGATCTTAGGAATCTGACATTCATATTTTAGGGAAACAAACAACCTTCTAACCCATTTTCTGAAAGAGAAGTTAAAATATCCCCTCATAAGACATATGTACAGGAAGAAATAGAGAAGGCAGGGAACTCATCCACTGAGTCAGAGGCTCTAACTTCTCAGCAGCCCTTAAAGGGATTGATCCATCATCTCAAAGTACAAAACCTTTCAGTTACATACTGCTGTAGACCCTGGAAGATCTCTAGGAAACTCTTGCTTAGACCCTTGGGAAATTTTCCATTGACCCATCCCCAGACATGTTCACAAGAATGCAACCTTTACTTTACAGAAACAATGGATAGTTGTTTTTTTTTTTTTCTCTATTCTTATGATACCAGACAACATACATATCAGCTGATTCTCATTATCCCGGAAAAGAGTACTTACCATACTTCAGATTGTATTTTTTAAGCCTATATATTGTATATTTTTTTAGCCTATTTTACCTTGTTGAAACTATGACTATATTCACACATGGTCTGCTTATTTTTTTTTTAGTAAACTGACAATTTACTAGTCTAGCTAGAGCTGCTAATCTGGTTTGTCTTAAAAATCAGGGCAATTTCTCATTGCATTCTATTTAATAAAATTTCAGACTCAGGAGGGGAAAGTGAGGCTGGTAACCTTGCACAGCCCTCCCTCACTCAAAACAAAGTCAAATGCAATACATGTCATCATTTCTCTGATATCATGGTCTACTTCAAAATTGAAAGACGAACACAGACAAACAGACAACATTGTTTTTAAAAGCTGATGCACTTATTCAGGATCACTCTCCAGACTTTTGTACTAGTAGCAATAAGTATATATGTATATATGTGTGTATGCGTGTGTGTGTATATATATGTGTATATATATATAATTACATATATACATATATATATATAATTTAGTGTACCATGTTTCTAGAATCACGGTATCGATCTAGAACTTAAAGGTCTCTCAGAGGTCATTTAGCCCAACTTTCTCATTTTACAGATGAGGACAACTGTAATCTATGTGGATTAATTGACATCCAAGGTCACAAAGCTTGTAACTATCGAGAAGATTTCTATAATTCTACTTTTGTTTTTAAACTCAAGAATTAAAATATCTTATCTCTTTCTAGGGTGACAAATGAGAGAATTAAAATGTAATACAATCCACCTAAGCAATACGTGAACCTGCTACTTTACCTCTGAAATGAATTTTATTGTAGGTTTAGAAATTCCTTTAGTTATATCCTTGATCAAAACTGATGATCATAGTTATTGAATAAAGTTAATTCTATCGACATGACTTTCAAGAAACATTTGCCTCTCTCATAGAGGTTATCCACTGCACAGTACAAATCAAATAAATTCCTGTAGCCTCCTAATTGGTTTCTCTGCCGCAAATGTTTCTACTCTCATATCCACATTTCATTTTTGAACTCCATAAATTTTGTAGCCTCCTGTTATCTCTAGGATAAAATGGACAATTATCTGGCTTATAAAATGCTTCATACATTGGCTCAAACATATCTTTCCAACATCATCATATATTACTATTCTTTTTGCCCTCCATAATCCAATGAAACTGGACTTTTTTCTACTGCACTGGATGTTTCATCTTCCATTTCCATGCCTTTGAACCAGTTCTCCCCTATGGCTTTAGCATATTCTCCTCTACTTTTTCCTCTGCTGCCTAGAATCCTTTACTTCCTTTAAAACTTAGTTCATGATTTGCTTTCTGTATGAATTTTTCTTTATCCAGTCTGTTAGTGTCCTCCCTCCCAAAACAACTTTGTCTTTATTCTAGGTATAGCTATATGGATATAACTTCTCCCTCAGTGATATGTGAGGTCCTTGAGGGCTGGGAATGTTGTACTTTTGCCATTGTATTCTCAGTGCCCTTTGCAAGATCTGAAATATAAATAGGTACAGAATAAACGTTCCTTGATTGACTGATTGATTCATAATGTGACAATTCTTCATTGATAATCCAGATGATGTTGTTTTCAGATGACATTGAAGTGATTCTATTGAATATTATTACAAATTTATCTCTTTTTTTCCATAAAATGTTACACTTCCTCACAAATGAGACTCATGATCACTCAGAGAAATTAAGTGTAACTCTAGGTGTTATTTAATAGTTTTCAACCATGCCTGACTCTTCATGACCCTTTTGGGGCTTTCTTGGCAAAGCCACTGAAGCAGTTTGTCATTTCTTTTTCTAGCTCATTTTATAGATAAGGAAACTGAGGCAAATACAGTTAAGTGACTTGACAAGAGTCACACAGCTAGTAAATGTCTGAATGTCTTCAAGAGTCACACTGCTAGTAAGAATCAGATTCAAACTCATGTCTTCCTGACACCAGGCCTAGCACTGATATACTGAGCCACTTAGCTGTCTTAAACCTGTCCTAAATCTAAAGCTATCCTAAGCCTAACTCTATAAAAAAAAAATAAATAGACAAAAGAGAAAATCTTTTGGATACAGAATGCTTATTTTGTAGACCAAGGGTGTACCAAGTGTAGCCCAATGACCAAAGCCTCTCCATAGTCTATTTTAGTACTCCTCTTGAGTTAAGAATTTATTTATATTTTATATTTTAAATACAGAAAGTAATTCTTAGTGCTGGCACAGTGATACAAAACAGATTTGGGAAGGACCTGGTCATTGACTGTAGCTTTTCAACCTCTGGTTTAGATTATGGTATGCCACTGGACAGATAATTCAGAGAGTTAATATATCAATGTGATTTATTTTGGGTAGAATTGGACAATGGGTTTGGTTCACAATTGCACAGGATGGGTATAGCTGGCTATATTATCTTTGGGAATTCACAGAGTGTTGCTCATGATTCCAAGCTCTGTCCTGAATCAAAGGCCATTTTTAACATAAATATTGTTCCTTTATTGCTAATGGCTGAGAGCCATGGAATCCCACAGTCTGCAAAGAATTAAAGTTTCAGGTCACCCAAAGCTCAATGGAGATGCACATGCTGAAAGTAAGTAGGCTGCGACATATTACCACTAAAAATTTGTGTGAGAGAATCAGCATAAATGATGTTATTAGAGACACTGAGAAAAACTGAAAAAGTGGGTGGTCCAGTCACATAGCACAAGTGAGAAAAAAAACAATAGAAGGTCCATGCGGTATAGATATCCATGTAATGGCAAGAGATTTAGAAGGAGGTCCTCAGAACATTAGGTGGACTCTCTAGAAAAAATTTGTGTATTGCTGTAGACCACAGATGAACATATTAGAAGGTGTAGAAAAGTTGTAATCTTTACTGCTGGAGGGATTACTCACATTTATGAAATAATAAACCTTTAAAGTGAAAATATTTTCAAAAAAAAAAAAAACAAGCAAACACATAGCCTAGATTCAAGTTGACTGTATGATGTTTTAGCAAAAGTAAGGTGAAAATTCATTAACTGTTAATACAATTAGTGCAGTTTTTCAGCTTCCAAATCTATACTGCATAGCTTACCTAGAGTGTCAGTGTTATTGATGTGTTAATGAACACTCTCCCTAAATTTTTAATTTTTCCTGTTTCTTTCTCCTAAATGCACTTCACTTAATCTATGAAAAAACATCATCTTTAGCTATGCTGCCCAATTTGAATCTTGACTCTTCATTTTGGTTGTTAAAAACCATTGAGAACTTAAACAATTTAGATAGTTTACCAAGCATTCCAGTGTGGGAACTAATGGACTCCATTGTTGTTTCCCCTATAAAATAAAGTATTCATGGAACTGATCCATAATGCTTGAAAAAAAAAAATATGGTAGCTATAGGACAGACAGACAGACAGACAAATGGACAGATGTATAGATAGATGGATGGATGAATCAAGATATATAGTATTTTTACTAAATTTCATATTATAGAACATTATAGATGAATTAGGATGGTAAAAAATAATACTATGCATGCTACAAAATTAAAGACTTATTCCATGGAAACTTTGATATTTGAGGACTGTTAATCTCTTGTTTTGTTAATTACACATTCACGGCCATGAACAAGAAACAACAAATTATTCATACAAGTGCTGAATGCTGTTGATTATGGAAGCTTCCAAGATTATCACTTAAAATGAATTTTACTATTCATCACAGCTATAGTTTTATTTCATACCTAGGCAAAAGTGGTTGGTGTTTTCCCCCTACTTCCTCATTTAAACCAAATTGACATTACGTGTTCATGTTACTGTGTGGAAATGTACTGTACATCTTCTGTTAAGGCAAAAGAAAAAAATTTATAAATTGTTTAAGTATTTTCTCATATGTAAATATAAAATAAAATGAGAAGGAATCAAATATCTGCTCTATGTTATGTTAACACATTTATTTTTATGGAAGGGAAAGGGAAAATTATTATTGGTAGAATATAAAAATTTGGGAAAATAGAATACATGTTTATTAGGTTGGACAGAACACACACAGCTTCTTAGAAGTTGACACTGCCTTCAGTTATTTACTTTCTTAAATTTCCAAATGATTCACATCAAAATAATTAAATTTTCCATAGTAGTGATCACATGTTATGTTCTAAGTCATACATTTTGTTTGAGACCCCAAGAATGTATAAATTAAGGTATAGGTACACTGGGGCAAGACTGGAATCTAAATTTTGAATCTAAATTCATTGATATTTCCAATGGACCATGTTATCCTATCACAGAAACACATATCCATATAAATATGTAACCATTGTACCATTGTGTGGAGGACACTTCCAACATTCATCATTAGTCTCCTTTGATTTTCTCTTAGCCACATGAGGGAATATAGGTTGGGGGGGGACAGGAATTATGAGGCACACAAGCACATGTAATACAACTTATATTGACTACTCACAAACTACCTTGAATTTAATTGTCTATTTTTATTTATTTTATTTATATAGGTTTTCCTACAAGTCTTTGTAAGTTTTAAATCTAAAAGTGCCTTTCCCAGCACAATCTCCCCCTATATTCTGAGCTCACATTTATCTTCCTTTAACTCTGCATGTAGCCTGCATTTACATAGTTATTTACATGCTGTCACTTCCTCAAAACCCAAACTCGTTGTGAGAAGAGAATATTTTTGACATTTCTTATATCCCCAGCAATTAACAGAGTGCCTAGTACATAGGAAGTACTTAATAAATGCCTGTGTTATGACTGATTACCTTTAGTCCCATCTCAGACCCAAAGTAAATGTCCTCCTAAGTAGGTGAGACTCAGTAACCCCCTCACTAGATACTTCAGACCCAGCTACTCAGTACCTAGAAAAGAAAATTCTTATTACCAATGTCCTTGGTGCCCTCAAATAGCTGAACAGCTTAATCACATATGATTTATTCAATGGAATTGGGACAAAAAGAATAATATCTGTCATTGGTACTTCTTGCATGAGTCTGACAGGAAGTAACTTCTCAATGCCTCAGTAATGATCTAGGAAAATAAGTGGTAGAGAAGTTATCAACTTGAGTGTATAGAGGGGCTTTCTACCACTGGAAGTTATCTATTCTACCAATGGAATCACTGGTCAGATAAAACTCAAAGTAGTTGTAAGAGTATGAAAAGAAAATGTTTGACATTACCTGGAGACTCAATCTTAAAATGAGGTTACCTTGGCTCTGATAAGGTCTGATTTATAACATTGGACAGTTCAGACAATTCTTTCAGAATATATGCTGTAATCAACTGGAGAATGACTTTGAGCTGTGGTATAGGATCAATATGGAAGACGTAATGTGATTCAAAGAAAAATGATGAGCAGAATGGTTTCAGAAAGACCTGAAAAGATGTATATGAACTAATACATAGTGGCATGAGAAGAACCAGGAGAACATTATACACAGTAAGAAAAATTTTGTAAACATGATCAGCTCTGAAAGATTTAGCATCTCTGATCGAGAAAATGATCCAAGATAATCTGAAAGGATCCATGATGAAAAATGCGATCCCTCTATACAGGGAACTGATAAACTGAATGCAGAATAAAGTGTACACATTGGACTTTATTTTTCTTGCTCTTTTTTTTCTTTGCAAAATAGCTAATATGGAAATACACTTTATATGACCTCACATATATAATTAATATCATAACCCTTGCATTCTTAATGGGTGGGCAAGGGGATGAAGGGCAAAAGATAATTTTAAAATGTTAAGATACTTCTTTAAAATAAAATAATCCAACCATATTCCATCTTCCTCAAAAAAAAAATAAGCTTTAGTGAAAGTGTCAACCCACACTGATAAAAGAAATTTCCACCTCTGGGAATTCCCTATAAAAATGGTCTAGTTGAGAAAGGTGGAGCCCAGATGGTGGAATAAAAAAGCACTTAGCTGAGATCCAAACAACTCTAAAATAATGCTGCAAATTGAATTCTGGAACTGCAGAAGCAACACAAGTTTGGGTGAAACAATTTGTCTGCTGAAAACAGATTAGGTCAGCAGGAAAGGTCTGTCTCACTGGGGTGGTGGTTGATTCTAGAGTACAGCACAGTACAGGAGGTGGCTGCACTGGTGATAACAGCAGCTTCTGGACCTCTTAGTATGATGATGGGTATGAACAACTAATCAGATGAAGATTACATGGCACTCTTCACAAGGTTCAGGACCCAGTTTCATTGCCCAAACACAGTTTTGTGTCATAGTCCCAGGGTTGAAAGCACTTGTGGCTGCAGGGAAACAGGGGCCATGGTAGCAGTTCCAGGGAGATCAGGGGTTCTTGTGGTTACTCACAAGGGAGGAGGGACACTGGCTTTAATTCTAAGACAGAGGAAATCACTATCGATTGTGGCTCCAGGAAAGAAGGGAGACCAGGTCACAATCTCAGAAGGAGGAGGTGACTGAGAATCATTGGTGGTTAGAGGGGAACAAGGTCCCTTCCTGAGAAAAGACAAGAGCACAGACCAGAAAAACAATGGGCCTACCTCCCCTGTATAATATCACCTTGCAAGCAACCAAAACCTATACAATCACAGAACTGGCTCTGAAATAGTTCCTGAAAAACGTTGCATCAAACCTACCAATCTGTAGGCATGGGAAACTGCATCCAGTCTTCCTAACTTTTGTCACTGGATTCTGATGACTCTGGAGAAGAGAGTGAGGGAGATAACTTTGCATACTTCTGCCTCACAGCAAATTAATGCATAAGTCAAGACACTACTTATATGTAGTCATTGGTCCTCTTTCAGAATGAACTATCATATCTAACTTTTCTAATGTTCTATTCTTTTCCTTGACTTCTTCCTCATTTATTTTAGATTTATCCAACTGTGAAAGGGGAAAGTTGAGGTTTCCCTCTAATGTAGTTTTACTGTCCATTTCCTCCTGTAATTCATTTAACATTTTTATATCTGTAACTAAACTGAATTGAGGGGAAGGAAGAAAAGTGGGGGGGGGGGGGGGCGGAGGAAGGGGAAAGAGAAAAAGAGGAAGAAGAAAATAAAAAAAATGAATGCTTAACAAAAGTGCTTGCTGATTCCATAGAAGATTTCCAAAACAGTTCAGGTAATGGGTGGAGTCATGCTCTCAAGGTTCTGTTTGGTAGATTGCACTGTGCTCACTTTTCAGGCCTAGGAACTGTCCTGTTTCTTAACTAAACTTTTTCATCACTCTAAAAAAACTTCAGTCTAAATATCCACATAGGACAAATCAAGTGGATGGATTAGGCCTACTGTGAAACCTAATACACACAATTAGATTATCAGACTACAGAGCTAGAGGGGGAGTAAATATATCTGGGGCAAACTCTGCAGATGGAACATGAATTAGACCCAGAATTAAATTGGAGGACTTGAGCAAATTGGATTGAATTTGAAAAATTGCACACCAGTTTTATCCATCATAAGTTTCTCCTTAAAATAAAATTCTATTTTTTTCAATTAGTAAACATTTATCATGTACCTTCTCCATGCCAGGCATAGTGCTAAAAGCTGGGAATATAAAAAGAGATAAAAGACAATCTCTACCCTTGAGGAGCTCACCACCTAATGGGCAAAAGAAAGAAGACAATGGAACTACTATGGTTTGGGAAAGGCTTTATGCAGAGGACTGAATTTTAGTTGGCATTTAAAGAAAGCTAGCATATGGAGATGAGGAAGTAGAACATTTCAGGCACGGGGGATAGAAAATGCCAGGTGCCAAGAGATAGAGTGTCTTGTTTGTGGAGCAACAAGGAGTAAACGTGGTAAGGAGTAAAGTGAAAGATGAAAGCCAAACAGAGGATTTTGTCTTTGAGTCTGGAGGTGACAGGGAGTCAGTGGAATTTATTGAGTATTGGGGTAACTTGATCACTTTGTAAAAAAAAAAAAAAATCATGTTGGCAGCTGAATGGAGGGTAGATTTGAATGGATGGAGACATGAAGCAGATAGACCTACCAGTAGGCTGTTGTAATAATCCAAGCCTGAGGTGATGAGAGCCCATATCAGGGTAGTGGCAATATTAGAGAAGAGAAGGGGCATATTTGAGAAAAGTTGCAAGGTGAAATCAAGAGATCTTGATAAAAGATTAGATTGTGGGATGAGAGGCTGTGAGGAGTGTAGGATAACACTTAAGTTGTAAGCCTGAGGGACTGGGGTTGGGGGAGGAGGATATTGCTCTCTACAGTAACAGAGAAGATAGAAATTAGTTTTTGCGAAAATAATGAGTTCAGTTTTGGACATATTGGGTTTAACATGTCTAATGAACAACCAGTTTGAGATGTCTGAAAAGTAGTTAGAGATGTAAGATTGGACATCATCATAGAGATTAGTACAGTATACGTTGAGTTGAGAGTCATCAACCTAGAGATGGAAATTAAGTCCATCAAATGTAATAAGGTTACTAAGTGAAATAGTACAGAAAGAGAAAAGAAAGTGGCCCAGGACAGAACCCTGCAGGACACCCACATTTAGAAGACATGATTAGAATGAGGTGTCAGTAAATGACAATGATGAGTGGTCTAATAAATAGAAGGAACAGTAGAGAATTTTAGTGCCAGCATTCATCCAGTGGTGATATATTACTGTCAATCAGGAAATATTGTAAACTCCAAGAGTGAAGATTACCAGATACCCAAAGGGTAATGGGAGAGATGCATGTAAATATATTGTGGCATATTAAGAAAGATTAACTGCAATAGTTATTATCAGAGATTCATGACTGCAAAAATAGATGGGCCAGTCATTTAGTGAGAGTTTGTTGAAGAGATCAAGAACTGGACCCCATGTGACTTACAAGAGAATGTGAACAAAAGTTCCACAAAATGAAAACATATTATTGGGTAGTGATGGAAATTATTAGACATGGATCAATGGGGACATTGATGAGATCATAGATCTATAGAAATATTTATAGATACCATAGAGCAGTTGTGTACTATTAAATGTTTTAACAATTAACTCTGTGAAAAAAAAATACATACTAGCACACTTTATAGTTTAATCTTCATTATTAACATTTTTCCCATTACTATCTTAAGTCTAGACAGTGGATAGAATAATAAGCTGCATCACCAAGGCAATATTCTCAGCACTGGTGGTGACTGTGAATATGCTGGTGAAGTTCTCAATCGCAAAATATAAAAGACTCTCCATATAGAAGGCAGAAGAAAAACATTTATTTAAACACTAGAAAGCCAAATCCCAGAACCAGAAAGCAAAATCTGTCATAGTGACCAAGAAGCTAATAAACATGATCACAGCAGAGGACAAAGCCATTTTCAAACCTCCCCTCCCCCAGCTGGGGCCTTCTTAACTGTCAACTGTCACAATGTGTCAGTTGACCTGTGTCAGTTGGCCTGAATTCTTTCCCTTCTGACCTGACCCCCCTCACTCACTTCCTCCTGGTTGTGCTCCAACCTTCTGAAGTGTTCTGCCTCTTCAGCAACTTCCTCCCACCACATGTGAGGCTTCCAGGGGATCCAAGCAGATCATATGGGCCTATTAATGAGAAAGATCTTTCTATTTTAAATTACTACTACGTAAGCCAAGCTTTGACGTAGTTTTTTTTGGCAATTTCCAAGATGCACGTGTCAACACCAAAAATTTAACCATAGGTTCTTGAGTCTGTTTGAGCTGACTGTAGCATACACCTTCCAGGAAAATATTTGGGCTATAGGGAAATAAGAAAACTCATTCTGAAGTCAAAGGATATAGTTGCTTACTACTGTTGCTTACTACTACCTTTGTGACCTTAATCAATTCACATAGTCTCAGTTTCCCCATTCATAAAATTAGAAGATTGGACATCATGACCTTTGAGTTCCTTCTCACTCTAGATCTATTATTCTTAAAAGATTGTGTTTGTCCTTCATCGCTGAAGAAGACCATGCCATAAGAGAAATGATGACCTGACGTGCACTTGGCTTTGTTTTGAGTGAGGGAGGGCTGTGCAGGTCACCAGCCTCACTTCTCCTCCAGAGCCATCTGAATCCAGTGACCAGATACTCATCAGGATAACTGGAGATGGCCCAGGATGCATTGGGAAACCTTGGGCCCTTTAGGCCAAATATCTTTGTCAAAGGCTATATTATATGATGGCAAAAGCACTGCCTTGGGATTCAGAAGAATTTGTTCAAAGTCTCTGTTTTGGTGTTCATTTATAAGTTAGTGTTTTTATTTTTGTTTTTTTTTAATTTTGTCAGTTTCATCTTCTTCCTCTGTAAACTGAGATAACTGGTCTGGATGTTTTCTTCCTTTCTAATGCTTTGATACTGCATTAGTCGATGAATGAGGCTGAACCTCAACAGAAGTCCAGACTGGGGAAAAAAAAGATTCTTTCCATTTATCTTTGTGACTCCATATGCCAGAGTCTTTGGTCTCTTTTAAACCAACCTACCATCAAAAGCAATTTACCGTGGACTACATCAGCTTGCAGCACCCAAAGTCATTCTGGTGCTTATTAAAAAATAGCAAAATAATTGAGTACTCTTCTGGAAATATCTATTTTAAGTACCATTCTAGGAGTATGTATTTTGAGAATCTTTGTGGACTCTCATTTTTACCAGTCACAGTTTTTGCCCCCTAAAAATCTCACTTTCTAAACTCAAATAAAAAGTACAATGTTCCCCTTGTGTTAGATAATTCCATCCGGGTTTAGTGGTCATTGCTAATTCTATAAAATATCTTCATGTTCCCTGCCAAATGTTTATTCTACAGTCCAAAATTCAGTACTGTGTTTTATTAAAATTAGTTTCTTTCTTTCCTTAAACTTTGTTTATTGTTGAGATAAAAATGATAATGAACTATATTGATTCTACTTTGATGTCCGAAGGAAATTCAGTTGTGAGTCACAAGAACTCAAGTCTTCAGGAACAGTAATAATTCCCTTTCCCATTATCTTATATAATAAACCAGCAACTTCTGTTTGCAATTAGTTATTTTGGAAAGACTGAAGCAGCTGTGTTAAAGTATCATTGAATTTTCAGCCTTATATAAGTTGAACTTTATATATTTTTTGAAAAAAACTTGCCTTGGGGGAATTACTTAACTTCTGATTATAGACTCTTACTTGGATGAGGAGTTAGTTTTAAATTTCAGGTGTGTTGGCTTGAAATTAATATAGCTGTGAGTTATAGCATGAAATTTTGAACATCCAAGATAATCATACTTACTTCCTACCCTTTGTTTTCTTAAGAAGAATGCAGGCCACAGCGTAAATAGCTAGAAGCTATATCAGTGGAAGGATTTACAGTAATTAGAGTTGTTGCGGCATCAAGAAATAAGAAAGCAGATAGTTGACAGTTAATAAAATGCTTCAGGAAAATTAAAGAGTTCATGTTGTTCGATGTAGCTGAGTTTTAATGATAATTTTGGTCTTGATGAGGGTAAATGGAATGTTTAGAATAAAATCAGATGATAAATCAATAGGTCTATTATACCAATGGATAGGTTTCAAAATTATTTGCGATCATAAAGCAAGATTTGTGATTGCAGCTGTGTATCAGATTCTAGGTGTGATGATACTCTCCATTAGAATAAATTAGGATCACTTACTGTGGCAAGAATACTAGGTATGGAGTCAGAGGATGTGAAAGGTTCATACTCAGCCTATGATGCCTGCAACATTTTGTGTGATCTACTACAAATCAATTAGCCATCTTAGGCTTCAAACTTCTCATTTCTACAGTGAGAAAATTTGAGTAATCATATCTCAAAACCCTTAAACAACTACACATTGGTCTGAGCCACTGTGAAGGTAAATGATTTATCTAAGATCGCAAATATAGAGTCAAAATCAAGATTTAAATCCAAGTTTCTAAATTCTAAACCAACTTTCTACCTGAGTCATGCACCCACTGTTGTGAAAATTATACACACACAGTGTAATTTTAAAATATTTATTACCATCACACTGAGTAGTATTGTTTTTGAAGTATGAGTTGACAATACAGAATTCATTGCAGCAATTAGCTAGATATATAATATGCCCTTTAAGAAACTGTATGAGATTTAGCATGGTGTGTACATTCAGAAGAAAGATTCAGCTTTTTCTTTCACATTTGCTCATTTTCTTTAATGTACTCATATATGCCCTATAGACAGTAAAGTTAAAAAGGTTAGAGATGATGTTTCTCAGTTTGTTTTATAAATGCACATTCTTAATCAGGATAATTCAATTTCTAAAGTGGATTCACTAACAAATTACACGTCATGACCATCCAAATAGAATGAATTAATTAGAGAGTTATAAGCTCTTTTCTTCATTCATGAACTCCCTTAGTGAAGTGATTTATATCCATCAGATTTATATCTA
The DNA here is from genome assembly GCF_028372415.1 of Notamacropus eugenii. Classification (NCBI taxonomy): domain Eukaryota; kingdom Metazoa; phylum Chordata; class Mammalia; order Diprotodontia; family Macropodidae; genus Notamacropus; species Notamacropus eugenii. The sequence continues at coordinate 265,365,960 of NC_092874.1, forward strand.
ATGGATTTATATTCATTCATGACCTCCCTCAGTGAAATGGTTATAAAAGGGGATGATATCTTCTATTCTCCTTTTAGTCACTTGATTTCAGTATGTAACTGACATAAAAATATCCTAGGTTTTTTTTTTTAATTGTTTTCAGAGACTATTCAAATCTTGAATTAGCCATATATAGCACCCCTCTCCATTTTGTGCTTTTATATTTGTTTGTTTGGTACACTCATCATATGGTTTAGGGAAGCATCCTCTCTATTCAGAATATTGCCAGAAAAACTAAGATTAAATAGATGGTTTTCATAGAGATTTTAGGACAGAGTGAATTACTGTATAAATCTATTAAAATTTGTCAGGTTCCAAAATTATAAAACACCTTAAATCTTTGAAGATTTCATTAGTCTTTACTTTTCCTAATACATATCTTTCTGGAGGTTTAACAAATATAAAATTACTAATTAGAAAGAAAATGAACACAAAGATTGAGGAGAAAGTGAGGAAGAAAGAATAGAAGAAGAAGCAGAAGGAGAAGAAGAAGGAGAAGAAGAAGAAGAAGAAGAAGAAGAAGAAGAAGAAGAAGAAGAAGAAGAAGAGGAGGAGGAGGAGGAGGAGGAGGAGGAGGAGGAGGAGGAGGAGGAGGAGGAGAAGGAGAAGGAGAACAAAAAGGAGAAGGAGGAGAGGGAGGAGGAGAAGGAAGAGGAGCAGAAGGAGGGTGACAAGGATAATGAAGAGGAGGAAGACAACAAGGAGACTATAACAACTTTCTTAGGAATCAAAAGTTATAAAACTATTCTTGCTGACTTAAACAGAAATTAATCAAAGACACATGGATTACATTTCCACTGAAATAATCTGAGCCTTTAAATGCATACTAAGGTGTTTGCCTATATGTGCGTTCAGTGTAGCTGAAAATATACCTTGTAAAAACAGTGGGATATGGATTTCTCGTAGCAAAAGGCTATCAAGTTTGTTTTTTCTACTTTATCTAGCTTGTAACCACAGTGAGTACCATTTTCCCTCTGAGACACAAGCACAGGCACAGCTACTTAATTCATAGTAATTCAAGAGAAATAAGTCACATTTATATTTATTAGCTTCTGTTCTGACATCTCCCATAATACACTGAATTGTTAAGAAGACAATCCAGTCTATTCAAAGACGACTAAGTGACTGTTAACACTTTTTTTTGTAGCATTTTGAAGTTGTTCCTCTTTGTTCTATTGTTAGAAGTCATTTATCTTTCTTGAGGGTCCCATCAACTACTCTGCAACACCTTTGACTTCTTTGCAGAGAGACTCATAACTTTTTGGGGAAGTCTTCCAGAAATGACTCTACACAATTTATATCCAAGTTGAAATACATGGCCATGAAACCAAAGGTTTCAACCAAACAAATTCTCTTTCTCATCACATAGATGGTGAGTATTATATATTAGAGTAGTACATGTTAGATTACTTATCTACCAATATGATAGATAGATAGATAGATGATAGATAGATGATAGATAGATAGATAGATAGATAGATAGATAGATAGATAGATAGATAGATAGATTTTTCCTGTAATTCTTTTTTGTCCATAGCTTGACATGGGGGGATGATTGCATTTACATACAGAACTTCTGAATGAGGAAATTTCCCCCATCAATGCAAGTTACTTTCTTTTCTCAAATATATAGTCTTGAAGTTTTGTCCAGATTGATAGAAAGTAAAGTGATTTACTCAAGACTACATAGCCAAGAGATGTAAAAGGCAGAATTGGAAACCCAGTCTCCCTGGATTTAAGCTAAATATCTATCCACTAGGTAATATTGCCTGTCTTGTTTGCCATAAGGAGGCAAATGTTCATTCTACCAATATCTCTTTCCAATTAAAAATATCAATAATTAATGAGAATAATGAATATATTCAAACCCAGAAGCCATATACTTCCTAACTGCATGAGTTTTCCATCATTTACCTCATGAAGTCATTCCCTGGGCCCTTTTACTTTTTTTTTCCTTCTCTTTTCTTTCATTGATTAGATTTTCACATTTAAAACTCCCCTTTGGATATGCCTGTAATAGTCAGCCATTTCTGTTTGTGGCTAAATCAGCGATTCCAACCCTGGTCTTCTGATAATTAAAAGAGCTGTGGGAGGCAGCAAAAAAAAAAGGCAAAGAAGAAGAAAAAGGAAAGGAAAAGGAAAAGAAAAATAAAAAGAATATTTAAACATTTTTATAAAATGATATGCAATCAGTGGTTGAAGCTCAGAGCACTTAAATATGAACATTACAATTTTTCCCTTGTTTTAAATAAATTTTAAATTAATTATCAATTTGAATTTATATATATGTATGTATATAATTTTATACATATCTAGAGTTTGTGGAAACAGGATTCACTACATTCCTTTCTATTTACTTTTTAATTGGGGGGACCAATTTCATAAATAATTCCTTTAGAAGCTATCACTTATCAATGGGATTGATTTCATCCCAGCTTTCCATGGAAGCAGGATCACCTACTTTTGTACTCTTCGTCCTTTCTAAGACACTTGAAATAGGTGGGGAAAAAAGACTTTTTTCCCCTTACTTCTCCCTCTCCCTTTCCCAAATCTGATGAGTAAGGAGAGATGGGTTCATTATTCTTACATAAAAGACAAGGCCACCAATCTAATGTGGAGAAGTAGCAAAACAGTTGGGGCAGAGGAAGGGGGAGAGGGATAATGACTTTGTTTTTGTCTATTCTTGCAAAATGTATGAGGATATAACTCCCTCTGAAGCTAATTATTTTTTTCAATCTGTTTTAGTAGGAGGTGTGTGCACAGAGGCTTCAATTAAATTTTCTAAATTGAAGTCAATAGGAGTTCACTGATGTTACTGGGAGTTATATGCATGGAAAGGATTCAGAATGGGGTGACATTTTGTTCCTTTAAGCAAAGAAAAGTGTTGGCATAGAAGTATGAGCAAAAGAACTTTGTCTGACTTGGAAATGTGAGCTTGGATTTTTATGGTGGTTTCTCCTCCTATATATTCCTAAAGTTTTAAATAAATTATACATTCAAATTTTTAGCCAAAAAGTGGACTCAAAATGAGCTTCTAACAAAATATACATTTCTCTGGGCTAAATTTTATCTTAGGAACTAGATGTCACAGTGGCATCCTATATCCTAGTGCCTCAGACATTTACTCGCTGTGTGATCCTGGTCAAGTCATTAATCCTGTTTGCCTCAGTTTTCTCATCTGTAAAATGAACTGGAGGAAAAAAAATGGCAAACCACTCCAGTATCTCTGCCAAGAAAACTCCCAAAAGGAGCCACAGAGCCATAAATGACTAAATAACAACAAATTTTACTTATTTCTATTTCTTATTTGAATAGCAGTGTCCACACAAGAACAACAATAAAAATTGATCATCTAGTGATTTAAAGCTAGCACAGTCCTTCACACGTTATTTCACTTATTTTTTACTCACAACAACCTTGTGAGAAAGGAACTGCAACAAGCATTATGCACATTTGATAAAGGAGGAAATCAAGTCTCAGAGAGATTAAGTGATTTGTCTGTGGTTGAACCATTACTAAGTACCAGGGCAAGATTTGAACCCAGGTCTTTATGATTTCAAGTCCAGCATTGTTACATTCACAATATACTTAAATGTAACTTAAAATTAATATTGTGAAACAGAGAACATCAGTTAAATGACAAATCAGACTATCTTCTGTCATATAATGGTTAGTTTAGATTGAGTAGACATTCACAATGAAAGAAGAGGAAAAACAAGGAAAGACTTTGACAACTATAGGTGGAGAGAAAATGCCTAAGGAGAGTAATGTAAATGTCTTATTCTTACATCTAACTTAATTTATCACAGAGGAAGTGACTCAAACTATATCACCTTCAGATTCACACTATCATATATATATATAATTTTTATATATTTTATTATTTTATTTACTTACATTATTATTTATATATTTCATTGTAATACATAACCTATTATATTTCATTATAATACATAATCTATTATATAATAATATTATTTATTCCAATAAAAATATACATTATAAATTTTATATATAAAATGCATTTTTTATCCTCATTATTGAGATCACAGAATTTTGTGAGTATTGTACAAAATGCCTCACATCCTAACAAGTTCTCAGCAAGGTCAATTAATTAACCTTTGGAACTTCAATTTTTCTAATTTTAAATTTCTACTTAAAATCTCTCATTCCGATCATACTTTGCCTTTACAAAATTCTAATTTCTGGTTCAAAGTTAAAAGGTTACAAAAAGCCCATATTAAAGTAACATATCATAACTGTACTTAGACATCATATATATTTCTAAAGCAACATTTTACTAAGTTGTGTATAGATTAATCAGAACCATATGTCTTAGATTTTTCTTCACAAGGAAAAAAAGAGGGAAAAAAGTGCTTGGCAAAATATATTTGCCTGTACCAAGCCACTCAAACACGTTTCTGAGATGTGTTGCCAAAACTAAGCTCTACCAGCCCCACTCATCTAGAGTTCCTTAACATTTTAATTTCAAATCACTTCGTTGTAGACTTTCATAAAAGTTTAAGTTTACCATCTGAGTCCTGACAGCTTCTGACTTTCAGCCTAAGCAGCATCTTCAATATGCTAATGGACAAAGGTCAGCTTTTTAGGCCTCAATTAATTAATATTTGTGGATTCTATATCAAACTTTTCTGTAGTTAAGTATATTCATTTGGCTATTCTACAAGATACACACAAAACTGAAGAGAACTATGTGTACAAGCTTTTGCAAATGTGTTCTTAAAAGCAGAAATCTGAATTTAAAATTCCATGGTCTTAGTTGTTTCCATTGAGAATCAACAGCCATATTTGACTATTTAACATGTAATACATATTTTCCAAATGTTTTGGATGAATATCTGCCCCATTCTTTTACATATTATGGCCCAAATTTGGTTTAATTAGTCATCTATTTAGATACTATAAACATATTGGTTTACCAAAGACAAATGCATTCTTTTGTTGTCTATTTCAAGCTGGCTACTAGTATCCATGAAATAGAAAATACAGGTGATCTCTTCACAACCTGATTTTCTGATACTCATTTTTTCCCCTAAATATGCTATGTTAATATCCTCCCAATAAATGAGAAACCTCTGGCTTTCTGAACCATCTAGTGATATCATTTTATCTTCTGTCTTCCTCAAATAATTGATCAATAAGTATTTATTAAGTACCTATCATGTGCTAGATATTATGCACTAAGAATACAAAGAAAAAAACTATAAAGTTCCTGTCTTAAAGGACCTTTCAATCTAACGATTAAGAAATAAAACGCGTGCCACATGATTTCAAGAGAGTTTGGAGACATGTTGGAAACACTACTACCTGAGAAAACTAGTAAAGAGTGCATGCAAAGTCTAGCAAATGAGTAGAGTGTTGAATAAATCCAAGCATGGATTCCAAGAAACAAAAATGAAGGAGCAAGAATATTCCAGGCATGGGGGAGGGGGTCAGCTAATACAAAATCAGAGAGATGGAAAATGTAGTGACATGTGTAAGGAATTGCAAGACCAGTTTGGGGGAAGGAGCCAAGATGGTGGAGTAGAAAGAAGCACATATGCTAGCTCTTACCCCACAGCCCATAAATTACCTGTAAAGAAGAACTCTCAACAAATTCTAGAGCAGCAGAAGCCACAGAACAATGGTGTGGAGGAGATTTCTATCCCAGAGAGACCTGAAAGGCAGACAGGAAAAGTCTGTCGTGCACCACTACACAGAGCAGTGCTCAGCCCTGCCTTAGCCACGTGGCACTGAAAGGACCAGATCTGAGTAGGTTTCAGGGACAGAATCTCCAACAGCAGCCCAAATCCCTCAACCCTCAGGCACCAAAGGTCAGTGGGAGGGTTTTTTCAAGAGGGGAGCAGGATGTCCCCATAACTCAGGCCTCCTGCCTCCTCAGGAGGCAGCAGTAGAGGTAGCAGCAGATGGGCTTCCAAAGCAGGCAGTAGCCTGCATCCATGGTTGAAGGTCTCATGGTAAATCCCCTGAGCGAAGTGAACCTTGAGTGGTGGCCCTGCCCCCACTTGAGCAGATAATCTTAATCTCACACTGAATAGCAGCCCTGCCCCCTAAAATCCCTGAGGCTTTGGAGCAGTCCATCTAAATCTCAGCCCCCAGTGATGGCTTGGCAGAACTGGAGGTGAGGTGATTGTGGAGAGGAAACTCAGAAGTCAAGTAACTGGCTGGAAAAATGCCCAAAAAAGGGAAAAAAAATAAGACCATGGAAGGTTACTTTCTTGGGGAATAAGTGCCTCCCCCCATCCTTTCAGAGGAGGAAGAACAAGGCATACTGTCAGAGGAAGTCAAGGCCTCTGCCTCCAGGGCCTCCAAAGGGAACTTAAACTGGGCTCAGGCAATAGAAGACCTTAAAAAACAAGTTAGCAACTTACTAAAGGAGAACCAAAAAAATGCTGAAGAAAACAACAGCTTTAAAAAGGGCTAACTCAACTGGAAACAGAGGTCCAAAAAGCCAATGAGAAGAAGGAGGTTTTAAAAAGCAGAATTAGTCAAATGGAGGAGAAGGTTCAAAAGCTCACTGAACAAAATAATTTGTTCAAAGAGAGAATTGAGTTTAGGGAAATGAATGACTCTGAGTTAAACCAAGCAATTAGCAAACAAAACCTAAAATTTGAAAAAATAAAAGGTAATGTGAAACATCTCATTGGAAAAACAACTGATCTGGAAAATAGATCCAGGAAAGCCATGATCAAAAAAAAGAGCCTAGACATTACCTTCCATGAAATTATCAAGGAAAACTTCCCTGATGTTCTAGAATCAGGAGGCAAAATAAATATTGAAAGAATCCCCTGATCACCTCCTGAAAGAGACGCGAACAGAGAAGCTCCTAGGCATATTGTGGCCAAATTTCAGAGTTCCCAGATCAAGGAGAAAATATTGCAAGCAGCTAGAAAGAAACAATTTGAGTATTGTGGAAATACAATCAGGATAACACAGGATCTGGCAGCTTCAACATTAAGGGACTTAAAGGTTTGAAATGGGATATTTCAGAGGTCAAAGAAACTGGGATTGAAACCAAGAATCACCTACCCAGCAAATCTGAGTATAATACTACAAGGGAATAAATGGTCATTCAATGATATAGAGGACTTTCCATCATTCATACTGAGGAAGAGACAAGACCTGTATAGAAAAATTTGACTTCCCAAGACAAGAATCAAGAGAATCATGAAAAGGTAAACAGGAAAGAAAAACATAAAAGATTCTGTAAAGCTGAACCGTTTATATTACTACATGGAAAGGAAATATTTTTAACTCTTGAATCTTTTCTCAGTATTTCAGTAGATGGAGAAATTGTACACACACACACACACACACACATAGATAGATAGAGAGTACAGTGTGTGTTATATCAGAAGAGATGATATCTACACACAAAAATTAAAATAAAATAAAATAAAAAAGGGTAAAGGAGGAAAATTCTGGGAAGAGAAAGGGAGAAATGGAATGGGGCAGACATAAAAGAGATAGGAATAATCTTATTCAAAGGAGGAGAAAAGGGAGAAGGTGAGAGGGGGAAAATGAAGCTACTCTCACCACATGTGGCTGAAGGAGGGAATAACATGCTCACTAAATTTGATATGAAAATTTATATCACACCACAGGAAAGCAGGAGAGGAGGCAACAAGTGGGGTGAGGCAAATGTTAGAAAGGAGAGCAAATCGGAGAAGGGAGTCACTAGAAATAAACATTTTCAAGAAGGGACAAGATCAATTGCAGGGGAAAAAAAGGGGGGGATAGAGTAGGACAGAGGGCAATGTAATTAGTATTACACAGCATGATTATTATGGAAGTCTTTTGTAAAACAACACATATTTAGTCTGCATTGAATTGTTTCCCTTCTCAGTGGGGCTGGGGAGGGAGGTGGGGGAGGAAGAAAAGTGGGAATTCAATGTATTAGCAATGAATGTTGAGAATTTTTATTGCATATAATCGGGAAATAAGAACTGCAGGGAATGGGGTATAGAAATTTATCTTGCCCTACAAGAAAAGAGAGAAGATGGGGATAAGGGAAGGGTGGGGTGTGATAGAAGGGAGGGTACATTGAGAGAAGACGTAATCAGAATGCAGGGTATTAGGAAGCAGAGGGAGGGGAGTGATGGGGAGAAAAATTGGACATGTTACAAAGTGAAGTAAAAGCAATTAGTATTAAAACAATTTACTGAATTAATTACTGAGAATAAATCAATGACATCCTTAGTTTGTGGAAAAGAATTTCAGTCTAAATTTCCTAGAGGAAGGTAACCTCGGGTAAAATTTAGCATTGATGGAAAAGTTAAAGTTTTAATGGTAAATTTGATTTTATGATTGCTGTTTATAGAACATGTATAGAAAGGTATGTAAGCCACTTAAGACTTGCCTCAAAAGATATTCCTTAGCCAAAGTGAAATTATAATCATATTTGAAGCCTGGTTATTGGAACTTGCCATTTTTAGATGCTATGGGACTATTAAGAGACTGTTCTTCTGAGTCTATCTCTAGGTATGAGTAGCAAGAAAGGCAGTCTGAGCCTCCAATCCATGATGCCAATAAGCCGGTGAGATGCTGGTATGAATTGCAAAAGGTGATCTCATGGGAAGAGTGGGAGAGCAGCTGTTCAGCCTGGGCTGAGGTAGGATTCTCCTGACTCAATTTCCCCACTGATACCTGGCAGACTTTAAGCCTGACTGAATGCAAGTGGACAATCTAATCCTGCCTGGAATTGACATGAATTTGGGGAGATATTGTTTCCCTGCAATGTCCCTACTCTTGGTGGCAATTGTCTATAGTCAAAAGGTTTGTAAGTTTAATACCAGATCTATCAAATTATAGATTATTGATAGGGGAACATCCGAGGTTGTCTAAAATTAAGCTACTAGGCATAGGACTTTAGACCAACGATAAAAAGTTAGGGTCCTTTAATTCTTAGTAATACTGTGGAGAAAATTAGGTCAAGAGCTTGTGAAGTTAGCAACATAAATATTATTTGTGTCTCAGTTGGTCAATGTTTTAAAAAAATTCTTTTGTAGTTCATATTGTAAATGCTTAAAAAAAAAAGTATCACCTGACCTAACAAGTTTGAATTGTTTTATCTGTTACAAATGGTGTTAAAAATGAAAAATTAAAATTGAAAAAATAGAACAATTTGGAAGGGGTGCCAAATGTGTGTGAGGGACTAATAAGGAAAAAGACTGAATACTATAATGGAACCAGGTTGTAATGACTATTGAATACCAAACTGGGAAGTCTGACATTTTATACTAGAAGACATAGGAAATCATTGAAAACTGTGAAATGGGGCAGATCTAAGTTTGCTAAATATGAATTTATCAGCTCTGTGAGAGATAATTTGGAAAGGGAACATACCAGAGGCAGAAAGACCATAGATTCATAGCTTTTGAGTTAGAAAGGAATTTGGAAAGGCAACTTTTTCATTTTACATATGAGGAAACTAAAATAATGAAAGTTTAAATGACTTTCTCAGCATTCCACAACTGGTAATTGTCTGAGGTAGAACCCTGAAACTGGCTGACTACAAGTTTATTCCCTTTCTAAGAAGAAAAGTATTGAAATAGGAGGATGCCATAGTAATTCATGTGAGGGTGGATGAGAGCATGACCTACAATCGTATGATTGGAGATTTCTATCTGGCAGTGTTATGAATAATCAGAATTGTGTATCCTGTCTTTACTATGGTGCTACACTAGCTTTCATTCATCCTACTTACAAATGCATTAACTTTCAGTGAGATGGAATATTGCTGAGGAAAAATAAGGTCTTTTATGTTGAGTAGATTTATGGATTCATACATAGATTCATAGCAAGCCAAAATCATAGGTTTTCAGATTTGTAAGGATGCTAGTGAATATTTCCTCCAAACAACGACTGAGAAAGCACCTTTCTTCCACTACAAGTAAAATCAACAGGTTTTCGTTAAGCACCTACTATGTGACATCCACTGTGTTAAACTCAATGTTACAAAGAAAAATAAAACTGTCCCTGCTCACAAAGAGTTGCCAGTCTAATGAGGAAAACAACATGCAAACATGTTAAAGAAAAGCCTGGAATATCTGAGAAGGAAGGAACCAAAGTTAAGAAGGACTAAGAAATTCTTCTTGTAGAATTTCTGACTTTAGCTGTTACTCTAAGGGAACCAGGGAAGATGAGTGATATCTATCATGTGATTGACTTATTGAAGAGTTCTTGTTTGGTTTTCCCCTAACATCAAGCCAAAATTGGTTTCCTGGCAACTTACACCCATTACCCCTAATTCTGCCTTATGAGGCCCAAGAATAACAAATCAAATCTCTTGGTTGAATAACTGCCTGGTAAATAGTGAAATATAGCAATCATGTATCCCCTAACTCTCCTCTGGTTAAATATCCTCAGTTCCTTCAAATGATTCTCATATACATTGATCTCAGTCTTCTTTAAGGATAAGCTTCCTCCCTTGTTGCTCTCTGATTCTTCAATATATTTTCTTAAAAGTCATCGCCCTAGGTAGACAAGCAATCAAAAAAAAAACCAAAAACATTAGGTACCTACTATGTGCCAGGCAGTGAGTTATATTCTGGAGATTTAAGGGGGAGAGGGGGAGAGAGAAAGGGAGGGAGGGAGGGAAGGAAAGGGAAACAGAGAGGGAGACAGACAGAGATCAGTCCTCAGAGAGTTCACAATATAATGAAAGGTAAAGACAATACTAAAGATGTGGCGCATATGAAAAGAATAGTCAGACCATAACCTCCTTATTCCTGGAAGCCATTTGTCTGAGTTGCCTTGGGAAAATGGGCTGGATTGCTATCATTTCCATGATTCAAGTATAATTTAAATATTTTTTTATCACTTGAAGACACCAAGAGATAACTGTCTATTAGTGTGTTGTATTGTAATCATTTCCATGCCCAGAAAAAGCAATGAAATCACCCACTCATCCCCCCCAAAAAAATGGTTGTTAGATACCCTTGAGGAATTCTAGTGAGAACATAGGCAAAGGGCTCAAATCATCAAGATTTTAGATACTTTTTAATTTTCTGAATAAATTTTTATTTTTTCCAATTACACATAAAAATATTAACATTCATTTAAAACATCGTTTCAAATTCCCTCTCTTTCTTTCTTCCCTATACCTAAGATGGCAAACAATTTTTTATGTTATACATGTTCAATCCTTCACAACATATTTCCGTATTAGTCATGTGAAAGACAATGCAGACAAAAAAACTCACACAGAAAAATGAAAAATAGTATACTTTGATATGCATTCAGACTCTATCAGTTCTTTTCCTGGAGGTGGATAGCGTTTTTCATCATGAGTTTTTGGGAATTGTCTCAGACCATTGTATTATTGAGAATATCTAAGTGATTCACATTTGATCATCATACAATATTGTTGTTACTGTATTCAATGTTTTCCTGGTTTTTTTCACTTCATTCTCTATCAGTTCTGTAAGTCTTTCCGGATTTTTCTGAAATCATCCTGATGGTCATTTCTTGTAGAAAAAACATAGCATTCAGTTACAGTCATATATCATAACTTGTTCAGTTGTTCCCTAATTGATGGACATTTCTTCAATTTCCAATTCTTTACCACCACCAAAAGAGCCTCTATAAATATGTTTGTATAGATTGTTTGCCCTTTTCAAAAAATCTTTTGGATACAAACCTAGTAGTGGTATTGCTGGATCAAAGGGAATGCACAGTTTTATAGCCCTTTGGACATACTTCCAAATTGCTCTCCAGAATGGTTGAGTCACTTCACAATTCCACCAACAATGCATCAGTGTGCCCATTTAGAAAATATGTAATTGTGTAACAGAGGTGACTAACCTGTTTACAATCCTTAACCTTACTATTATTCATATAACTCAAGAGAGTCAAACACAGAAAAATATCCATACATACCAAAATATTAATAAAAATACCCATGTGGTAACAAAACTGAAAATTAAGTAATAATCTTTTGGGGGGACCAACTGACCAATTGTGGAATATACACAAGAGAATGTAGCCATACCATAAAATAAAGAATTTGTGGAATTTTGAAAAAACATTGAAAGACTTATTTGAACTGGTTCAGAGAGAAGAAAGGAATACCAGGAAAGAAAAATACAAATTAACTTCAGCTAATTGAATGCATGAACAATAAAATGATGACAGATACTAATTGTAATGTCCAAGGCATTCTTAGTTCAGAGTTTGGGACATGCGCCATGCTTTCTTAAATGGAGAGGTATAGAACTATTGATGTGGAGAAATATATATTAGCAGACAGAATAGCTCTGTGAAACTATTTTTCTTGGCATTTTTTCAATGCGTTACAAGAGAGGCTTCTTGAACTTTGAATGAGTGGTATAACTGGAAATGCTTGTGATGGAAAAACAAAAACATGATTACAAATTTAAAATATGTTTATGTAAAGGATTATCAGAAAATTATAAATTTATTATCTTAACACAATAGAAAAAAGTAAAGGGAAAGTGACTGCAGAAAGTTTAGCTTGTCACCCAAATAAGCCAAGTCATTCTCAAAGTATCTATACATTAAATTGTCAGTATTTCAATAGTGACATTCTCCTTAGTGATGAAAATTTAAACACCACATGTGTATTGCCAGACCTCAGCACACATGTGAGTAAGAATGGTACTTAAGAAGACAAAGATGGAAAGGGCAATTGGGCTAGTCCAAGTACACAGAAGGAATCTATACTGGAATTGATGTAATTTTGAAAACATTGAGAAATTGTTTTTCAAAATATGGCATAAAGATAATTGGGTGGGGAACATATATTTATTAACCACATACTATTTGCCAGACACTTTGCTAAGCATTTTACAGTTATTACCTGATTTGATCCTCACAAAATACTCTTGAAATGCATGCTGTTATTATACCTGTTTTACTGTTATGGAAACCAAAACAGACACAAGTGGCTTGCCCAAGGTCACACAGCTAGTGTCTGAGATGGGATTTGAATTTAGGTTTTTTTGACTCCAGGCCTAGCATTCTATGCATTGGTATCACCTAGCAGCCTAGGTTAAGGGTGATGATACTAAATGATTATAGGGACTGAGCAAATAAGACCTAGTATTATTGCCAAAAAGTAGAAGGAAAAGCATTCAAGAAGGCTTTTGTAAGTGATCCTCTATACCAGATCAGATCTTAGAAGTCATAATTGATGGAATCAGGAGATACAATATCCATATTTCTTTACTGTTTTCTTGATTCTGAAAGAAAAAAAAGCTTTTGGCCAACAGAGAAAAACATAACCTTGAAAATTCTCTCCTCAGAAGATGTGTTCCATATATTTATTAAACTCATAAGGCATCCCTTACTATATATAATTACAAAATTGCCAAAAAGTATCAATTCTTCCAACTATGATACCATAATTTGGGATGCAAAGCCCTATTGACTTTATCCTAAATGACCTAATGGGGATATAAATTATCATACATATATATGTGTATGTGTGTGTGTAAACATATGTGTATGTATATATGTATGTAGGCATCATACATATGCATACATATTAATATATTTTTATACATACCGTTGGTTCATAGATATTATTCTTATTGTCCACACATATATGTACATATGCATATATGCATATGTATACCATATACATATATATACATATGTCTGTGTCTCTGTGTATCTTGGACAAATTCATAGCTGTGTCTATATTCTAATAAAAGAAGGGTGATGATTTGGATTGCTTTTAGGAAATCATAGAAAACTTTCAATTGATATTCAAAGTTACTCCCCAATAGAAAAAGAAATATTTCTTTTCAACATGAAAAATCTACTGGTGATGCCCTATAGGTGCAAATTATGAAACAACAGTTTTTATGGAAGATTTAAAAGGCAAAGGAGATATATGGAAGGTATATCTTATTACACAATATTACCACTAATGACTTGTAAAGAAGAAGTAACATCGAATCTACCACTAGGAAGTTATGGCTTAGAAAAGGAAGTGGGCTGTTTATTTTGTGAGAATTTAGTGGGATTGCAGATGGATGGATTAAGTGCAGCCACAAAGTGGTTAAAAAAAAGGACTGAAATTTTAATAAATTGGGTAAATGTTCTTTGCTAATTTATGGAAAGATGTGGACAAAAATAACACAGAATTAGTCTTGGATCTTCACTGCTGGAGCACATACCCATATCAATTATTAAAGAAAATTTGAAATATGTATTAAAATATGTTGGATAACTACTTAGAAATTTGAATAAAAGTATTACATTGCATTATGGTAGAAGATGTTGGCTAGGGAAACCAAAAGCATAGGGTCCAGTTAAAGGCATTAGGGACTTTTGCAAATCCCTTAGTCTCTCTAGGGCTCTGCTTCCCCATTTTAAAATCACAAGTTTGGACCAGGGGACCTCTAAAGTCACTTCTGTGTTATAAATATTATCTTATAACCTTTTAATATTATTATATATGTCATTCATTATTTTTCCTTTTTTTGGAGTTTATATTCAAGTGAAGTATTCACCATGACAAAAAGTTTATGATTTTATTCAATTTAATATAGCATAGTATAAAATAATAGTGAAAGATTTGCTGAAACCTCATAAAATCATTAAGCTTTCAGCTAAATCCTTTCACAAACTAACCAGAGTAGAAAAAATTAGTGGCATTTGGTAGAAACTAAATTCTTCAGTGTTTGACACTTTCAATGGCTCCTGGCAGCATCCCCTAGATGATGTCAGCTTTTGGTATTGTACAGAACATTTAATACTCCCTTTGGAATAGATCACTTTCAAAGACTAGTGCCTTTTGAAAGATCCTGTGTGCCTGAAGTCACCCTCAAAACAGTGACTGGAACCTTAGGAGGAAATTGTGCCTTTACTTCAGTGACAAATGGCATGATGATGTGAGATATAAGGTGAGAAAAATGAAAAATATACTTTTTAAAAGTCTAAGAAGAGGTTGTTAAAAAAAAAAAAACAGACATAATTTATTAAGGAAAAAAGAAAGCACCCAGGTAACACTTTTACTAAGCTGAAGTAAAATTACAATAGAATACATTTTATAATCTGGTTGACTTTTATATGTTTGGGATACACAAGAAGTCAAACCATCCCCTTGAAACATAAATACATGTAGTAAACACATTTTTATAATATATTAACTAACATTATGGTTTTTAGCCTTGTCCCTTGATAGCCATATAACAAGTACATTTTGCTACACATAAAATGAAAATAATATATAAAATCTCATTTATTTGCATCACTTCTATTACTTATAACTAAATTTCACATATAAATGGAGCCTAGCCCTAAAACCATCAAACTTAGACACAGAAACTAAGACTTGATTATCCTTTTCTCCTTGAAGATGTCTTCTCTCCAGGTTTTTTATGATACTCTCTCTTGGCTCCTCCCCTACCTAACTGACTACTACTTCTTTGCTAGACTGTGAATCAAGTCATGCCTGATAATTGTGGGTGCCCCTCAAGACTTTGTTCTATTTTCCCTTCTCTTCTCCCTCCATTCAAATTGCTTGATGATCTCATCAGTTCCTATAAATTAAATTATCATCTGCTTGCAAATGATTCTCACATTCATTTATCCAGCCTCTCTACTGATCTTCAGGCTTACGGTTCCAATTGGACATTTCAAACAACATTCTGAAGACACATTAAATCCAACATTTCAAAAACCAATTCATTTCCCTCCTCAAACATTCCCCTCATCTTGGCTTCCCCATTACTGCATAGGATAGCAAAGTACCATCTTCCATTTGGCCAGGTTCTTAATCCAGTTATTATCTTTTACTCTTTGACTCCTCACTCTTGCTCACTCCCCTATTTTAAGCAGATGCCAAGTCCTGTAACTTTTGCCTTCATGACACATTTTACACCTGCCCACTCTTCTTCTCTGACTGCCACCACCAACTTGGGGCAGGAACTTATCACCTCATGTCTGGACTATTAAAAATAACCTGCTGATCGGTCTTCTTGCCTCAACTCTCCTCTCTGGTTCATCCTCCACTCAGTTATTGAACTGATTTTTCCTAAGGTGAATATCTGATGATGTCACAACCCCAATCCTCCTTCAACAGAGTGTCTCCCTACTCCCTCCAGAATCACATATAAATTCTGTATTCCTTTTAAAAATGTTTTATAACTAGGTTCCTTCCTAACTTTAAAGTCTTCATACAACTTACTCTCACCCTCCCCTGACATATTCTGTCTTCCAGTGACCTTAGTTTTTTTTGTTGTTCTTGCCTGAAACTGTCTCCATCTTTATCACAACTTTCTGAGTATCTTGGTTTCTTTTAAATCTCAATTAAAGTCTCATTTTCTACGAGAAACTGTTCCCAGTCCTTCATCATCTTAGCACTTTTTCTCTGAGATAAACTCCAATTTATCACTTTTTATAGATTGTTTATATGTTGTAATTTGACTCTTATCTCCCTCATTAGACTGTGAGTTCCCTGAGAAAAGGGATTTTTTCACCTTTCTTTGTATCTCTAGTGCTCAGCCTGGCACATAATTGGCACTTAATAAATGTTCATTGATTGATTGAATAATGGATAAATATTGCTCCTTTACAAAATAAGAAAGGGCTGATTTGAGAGAAATCCAGGAAGGCTTGTAGGAACTGATGAGTAGTGAAATGAAAGAAATTCATAGGATAATTTATACCATAATAGTGGCATTATAAAAAGCAGAAATCTTGACAAACTTGAGAACTTTGATCAGTTTTGTGATCCATCATGATTCAAGAGGATTGAAGATTAAGAATACTATCTATTTCCTTACAGAGACATAATAGACAATATTCAAAATAATACATACATTTTTGGGCATGGTCAATATAGAAACTTCATTGTTCAACTATCCATATTTGTTACAAGTTTCCTCAACACCAGTATTTTCTTTTCATTTAAAATAATAATTAAAAATCCATTGGAGATCATCTGATAGATTTAGAACTACAAGTAACCCTAGTGGACATCTAACACAACTCCTTTATTTTACAAATAAGACATCTGTAGCCCAGACAGACTAAGTGATTTGCCTAAAATCATACAGATAGTGAGTTTTGGAGCTGGGAAGAGAAAACAGTAAGTATAATTATCTGTGTGTGTGTGTGTGTGTGTGTGTGATGATGATGATGATGATAATGATGACACATAGCCATGATTTTAAAGTTTAGTTATTATCTTCTGTTATATTACACAATAATGAATGACTTCAGGGTTGACTAAGTTTACCTCTACACTGCATAGCTTGTTTCATTCAGATGCATGCACGGTAACTTTTTGCTGTTGCTGTTGGTGCTGTTTCTCTCTCCATAGATAGACTGTCAGATATTTATTTCCTAAGAAAAATTTCTTTCTCCATCAAAAGCTTTTGTGAGTCTCAATTGCCTCTAAAAACAAGCAAATGAAAACAACACACACACAAACTCTTTAATCTAACATTCAAGGCTATAGACTCAAACATGTACCAGTCTTTCCAGTCTTATTTCACTTTGCTTCTTTTAATGTACTCTGTGTTCAAGTGAAACTGATTATGCAATCTTCTCTAACTTGACACTCCATCTCCCAAAGGATTTACATAATTCCTTTATTGAGTCATAGAAGGTACTCACTTTTCATTTTGGAATCCTAATATTTCTTCAAGATTCAACTCTTCCTTAGAATGTCATCACAATAGTTACTAGTGTTTTCATCTTCCACAAAATATCTTATACTATCTAGGCATTAATGTTATAGTGTCAGTTTAGGAGACTGTCAGTACAATTCCCCAGACTTTGTTGGCATTACATTTCAGTATGTTTATCATTCATTTAAATTCTGCAAATTTATCATTCATTTATAATTCATTATCATATTATTCATAGATGATATGTTTATCAAATTTGCAGATTGCAAAATGGTATGAGGTAATGTAATGTATTTAATTTTTGACTTTTTATATATTTTATTGATGTATTTCTAAAACCTGGATTTCACATTTTGACTTCCCAAAGAACATCCTTTATAACAAAAAATTTCATGAAAGAAAAAGAAGAGAAAACAAATGTAAAACAAATCAATGCATATAAACATATAACAATATCTGAAAGTCTCATATCAATGTAGTATCCTTTGCTTCCCCCAAAAGTATGGTGGAGTCATTTTGTACTTACTCTTTGGAGCCTATTGTTAAATTTACAATGTTGAGGATTTACAACCTGGAAATTGGCAAATGCTACAAATAAAGGGTTGATTTACCATTTTGTTGATTGACTAGACTTAAGAAAGTAATAAAAAATGTTAATATACAGCTTGAACTTAAAGATATGTCATTAGTTTTTGGAGAGTATGTTGTTAAATATTTACCAGCATACCTCTGCCCAACCTTCATACAAACACACACACACACACACACACACACAGACACACACACACACACACCTGTCCAAAAGAGAAAGGACAGATGTCTTTGCTTATGTCTTCATTGGCCATGGTTGTTCTTAACAATTTTGTAGTATCTATCTTTTTTATTTTGATTATTATTATTTCCATTTAGTCACTGTGTATATTATTTTCCTGGATTTACTTATTTTTATTTGAATCAGTTCATATAAGTCTTTCTATGATTTTTCACCTCCATTATAGGTGCTGTTTCCCATAGCACAGTAATAGTCAAGGCAATCCTGTACCGCAATTTGTTTAGCCATTCTTCAACCTCTGCGGATTCTGTTTGTGTACATGAGTCCTTTCTTTCTATCAGTGACCTCTTTTGAGGCCATGTACTGTAGTGGAAACAAAGTCAATATTTTCAAATTTACTGACTGCTCAGGATGATAGGTCAAAAGAGTTGCATTGCTCTCTAGAAACAGTGTCTTGGAATTTAGAATGCATAATGAATTGACATTTGTCAAGAAACCAAGATGTCCAGCTTTGTTTAGGGCAAGGTGGGGATAGAGAGGGGTATTGGACTTCTGATTTCTCATTGTATAAGGAAGTGTCAAGTTAAGATACTCCCTCTAATAATCTAGGTCAGAGACTTCTCTTCAATGCATAATCTTAGAAAATCATCTCAAGAACTGACAGGCTAGGTGGCTTGCCCCTTATAACCATTACATATCAGAGGCTGCATCTGAATCTAGGTCACCCTGGTTTTAAGGACAGCTCTCTATCCTATATATCATACTGACTCTAAGGGATAGAATAATTCAATACAATTCATCAGAAATGATCTAAGCACCTCATCTGTTCCAGGAACCTTGCTAGGCATTGCAGATACGAAAATAAAAATGAAAGTTTCTTCTCTTAAGAAGCATACATTCGAGATGAGTTGTGAAAAGCTTACAAAAGTAAAGCAATAGCAATAACTAAGATGAGAATTAGGGTCAGACAGCCTAAGCAAATATATTGAAAATTGGAGATAATGCGCTGAATTTTGGGAAATACAGTGCTTCTTAAACTTTTTCCACTCACAACCCCTTCAGCACTTCTGAAATGGGGGGTAACAACCCAGCCCCCCCCACTCCATTTTAAAAGTGCTGTGTAGATCTAACTGGTTGGAACATAGAGTTATAAAGGTGAGTAATATAAAATAAATCTGGAAAGCTAATTTGGACCTAGGTTTTGAAAAGAACCATTTATGGAGATGGATGGTATGTTGGTAAGTCATACAACTAAGAACTGAAAGGGCACATCCATAGCGAGAGTGCAGTGAAAATAGTATAGAAATTCACATCATAAGGCCTGCATTCTGACCTTAGATTTGCCACATAACTATAATTATCATCCTGAATAAATCCCTTAATCTCCCTTGGCTTTGCTTTCTATTCCTACAAAATGAATGAGATCAACTATGTGACCATGAGTTTCTTCCAGCTCAAAATCTAGGATCTAATTTATCTCTATAATTTTACAAAGGAGAAATTGAAATCCATAAAGGTGAAGACACTTGCCCAAGTTCACATGTCATAATTAGGAGAGCCACAATTTGAAAGTAGGTCTTCTAGTTCAACATCCATTTTCCCCTATGCTGTTTTTGTCTCCTTTTATCATGATGAAGAGAAAATAGGAATGACAACTCCTATTTTACTTCTGTCAAGAAAATTATATCCATTCTTAAAATAATATGATTGATAATAATAACAATATTAATAATTGTACATGTAGTATTTCATTGTCTGAAAAGAGACTGAGGTTAGTGGGCTAGTTAGCTTGAGCTCAGAAATTCTGCATTGTATTAGGGTCAAAGGCCATTAGGTGTTCATACTAAATATGAGACCATTATGATGACCTTTTGGGAGTAATGGGCCACCAAGATTATAGCAGAAAGGGTTATCCTTCCCACATCAGAAACAGAACATGTCTGTGCTTCCCTGTTGATTAGCAGTGAGACTGGAGTATGAATGAATGCTGGACTTCCATCCTGGGCAAAATAGTAGCACTCAGTCTCAAAAAAAAAAAGTCTTCCTTGTTGCTACAATATAAATTCATTCCCATGAAACTATCCTAAGTCCTAAATTGACACTTTGTGAAGTTTTCCTTAACCCAGCTGAGCAGAGCACTTTGCTTCTATCTGCTCATGACATTCTCCCATTTCTCCTCTTCCTCTAGTCCTAAAGTTGAATACTGCCTACTCTAGCTATCACCATCTTAACTAACCCTTATCTAGCTGCCTGGCAGAACCAGTGCCAACCTGATTTTTGCTAATGTATATACTTGCTACCCCAAGTACGACTAGGGTAAGCAGTTAAGTTGTTCTATTGATTTGAGGGTGAACAAATACATTTCAATCACAACAGACTATAGATAAAATAATCATACTTCAATTCAAATTATTATGTACCATGGTATAAATTTGATTTTTATATGGTGATTCTTTATTTGATCTCCTCACAAATGGAAGAACTTGGAAACCACAGACAAGATTGGATTTGAGTCTATTGACATACCAGAGTAAATATGAAAAGATTGTGCCTTTCACAATGAGATTTTTTTTCTTGATATTACACATATTCTCAGGTCTAAAGCACCAGAGATTAATTTACTGCATAATATTTTGGTGTCACAAGGCACTCTAGAAGTAAGTTGGTTCAGGTTCAAAGGGGACCATTTTGGCAGATACTGACAATTGCAATGTTGTGCAAAACCACAGTGTTAGAACAGTGGTGCATATTTATTATTAAATGCAAAGTGAGGTGACCTTGCTAAAGAAAAGATTAAGAAGAAAATTGGTTATAATCAGCTTCACTGAGACAAATCAGACCACCTAAGATTGCACACTGAGAATCCAGTTGATAGCAAAAGGAAAGGTGAAATCACAGGAACATTCTAAATGGAGGCAACTTCTACCTACTGGGATGATTTTTTTTAGCTTAAATGGAATAATTGGAAATGCTAGTTCTTGAAGAAAATTATAAAATTTAAAGGAGTATAAACATTGAAATTGAAAATGTTCATCCAAATGTGCCACAAAGATACTTCATTTTTTAAATTTTATTCTGATAACAAATACATCTAAATTAAGGAGTATTATTCTTTATGTTCAAATGTAAAAAAATTAACATGATTTATTTTGGCAGGTCATGATTGTATAGTATTAAGGTATTTTCTTTCCTCAAATCTAAAATTTCAAGGACGTGAAGTACTTCTCCTATGTAAGCTTTCTCTACCAATGGAAATTAACAACTCTGTCATAATTTACAGTATTAGAGAGTTCTCTGGGACACTAAGAAGCTAAACTTTCCCATTCGTTGAAACTGAACTGTGTCAAAGCCTCTTCTTGAACCTTGAACCTTGCTGACTCTAAGTCCAGCCTTCTATTCATTTGGATTTTGTTATAGTGATACACAAATTTTCATTATATACTATATAATTCATTATTTTCTCTTGTAGATGTTAGCCCTCACAAAATATAAATATGTTACTATATATTTTATTTAAATAGGGTATCTGTTTCAGAAGTTCAAGTCTCCTCCCATAACTAAAGGGCATTTTTGTGAAGGAATGAAGGAGCTAGAATTTATCAAGCTTTGCTCCTTTTCTTACACCTAGCAAGACACATGGGGCAGCCAGTTAGAGAAGCAAATAGAACACCAGACATGGAGTCTGGAAGATATGAATTCAAATCTAGCGTCAGACATTTACTCGTTGTGCTACCCTGGGAAAGTCATTTAATGGCAGTTTGCCTCAGTTACCTCATCTATAAAATGAGATGGAGAAGGAAATGGCAAATGACTCCACTATATTTACTAAGGAAACCCCAAATGGCATCATGAAAAATCTAACACTAACTGAAACTACTGACTAAAACAAAAACAATATGCATTGTTTTTCTAGCATTGTTCTCTGCAATCTCCCTTAAAGGAGAACCCTATAGTTAAAAATGTCCAGAAGATAAAAACTATAATATGATTCATATTAACATGATTTATTTCAAAATAGCATTTGCTAGCTCTATGAAGAATGTGTTGAATATGGAGTTAGAGGAAGGACATGTTTTCATATCTTGTCTCTGAAACGAACTGCTTCTGTTACCTTAGGTAAGTCACTCCATATCCATGTACCTGAATGTCATCACCTAGAACATGAAGATGTTGAATTACATAGCCTCTGAGATACCAGCCACTTATGACCCACTAATCCTGTGAGTTCTTGGAAAGGAAAAATTGGTCGTGCCCCCAAAATACTGAATATATAGTCAAAGTATGAAGCTCAATAAGGTGAGAGATGGGAGGCAGGGTGAAACGTTGACCTGAAGACCAATGGGTTCAAATGCCATAGTTCAACATCAGATATACAAACACATGAGTTCTACAAGAGCTTTGTAAGTTTACTGGAAAAGAATACTCTAAGCACATACTTTATTTTTTTTTTCTTTTTTGTCACCACACTTCTTGAAAACGTTAAATAATCAGTCTTAGAGTTGTGGATACCTTTTTTTTGAAAACTCATAGTAAGGTCTTCCTTATCTAATCACTCAAATTGATTCATTTGATTAAAAATATGTTTGAGATTAAAGTCAAATGTATTGCATACACTAAAATATAAGATAAAGTGATAGATTGTCTAATGTAATAACAGATGAAATCCAAAAATCACATGGTCACATTTTACATACGATTGACATGGAATGTGGGTCAATTTACAGTTATTGCTTTCCGAATCAATTCCTTTTCTTTCAACTGATTCAAGTGGTCCATTGAATATAGTTTTAAATGACATTAGATGTGATCTTAATGAATTTTTGCACATGCAATCAACCCACATACGTGATTCATATTCAGGATTCTCTGATAATACCTAGTGCTCTATCTATTTCACTGCCTAGTTGCCTTGAGAATGATACTCAGTTTACAAAATTGGTTGACAGGAAGAATGCTACTACCCTTGAGAGAAATAAAGAAGTTTAGGAAAGTTTCAATTTCAACGGAAAGGAAATCACTTCAGTTTTTTACGTTTAATTTGGGATGTCTATGGGACATCAAGTTCAAAATATTTAATAGATAAATAGTTTCAAATGGCTAGGTGAGATATTCCCTGTTCACTCTTCAATTCTTTTCCTATGTTAGTGTATTCTAATCTTTTTGACCTTAAACCATTAGAAAAAAATTAAATAACTAGCTATGGTTGGTTCACTGTGAAATTTGATTTAGATATTTGTCAGAGATTATACATATATATGTGTGGCTATTTGTGTGGGCTCACACACGTATACATATATATATTATATTGCAAACATGATATAACATTACATAACATAATGTAAGTTATATGATGTGATATGATATAATACATATACTTGCACATATGTGTATGTTAAATGTATATGTGTGCTTCTATATCCATGGACCTGTATGTAACAAGTGAAGTAACTTTGCCACCAAAGATGGCACTATTTTTTTTTTAATCTTGATCAGTCTTTGGTAGGCAGGAATGTTCATTTCTTCTGTGATGCTTGTATAAAGAAATGGGATCTGTCAGTCATTAAAATGGAAGGCATATAGTGTTGTGCCTGTTTGGAGATGAAATTGGATTTCTCTGTCTGGGTTTTTCTGATTTCTTTTTAATCCACAAAGCAAATTGCTTTGCCAAAACCTAGTATTAAGGGGAACAGCTTAAGCTAGCACAGGTTCTCTGTTGAACACCAAGTATTAGGAAAGCAGCCTTAGTGAAATGCAGAACTCATTTTCAAAACTTAATGTGGTTTTAGACATTATTTTTACATCTTTTCCATCTTTTCATTCCTTCCTCTCATCTTGTCTTTGTTGAATGCTTCACATTTCCTTCATTTTTGACAGCTCAATAGTTTTCTATTTAAATAATGGATGATTTTAGCAAATGGCTTCAGAGTAAATAAAAACAACACCAAAAGATCACTTAAATAAAGAATGAGATGCAACTTCAGGAACCTTTGTTGAGAAATCCCTGAAATATTTTAAGCATGTTAACTTTGTTTGTACCACTTTATTGTACAACATCTATCGTGTAAATTAAGATTGCCTTTAAAAATATATGATAATTCCATTATGCTTTTTCTAGCCAGAAAGTCCAAATTTTATTTTAGCAATAATGACACTCACAGATGATTCCAACCTGTAGTAATAGTCAGTGATAAACATTAGTGGTTAATAAAGTATTTTAAAAAAGGGTCTGCTTGCTTATTAAAAATGTTAGCTGGTTTTTTTTTAAGTCCCTTGCAGTAAAATAATGATTTATACTTTTGGTGTTGACAGAACAGAAATACAGTATATGTGAAACAGGTACTCTGTCTTAAAAATATTTTTAAATTATCTTTAAATGTTAAAGTGCTTCAATTAATATTCTGAGTATTTTTTAAATTATTATTGTCCCTAAAGATTGTTACATGATTTCAAGAAATTTCTTCATAAAGCTTCTTAAAGATTTTTACAGGTTAATGTCATCATTTTAGGAACATTTAGCTCAAAAGGCTCTTTACTCCATAGACTGAAATCAAAGGGAAAGAGTTTTAAAAGTGTTTCAGTTGTTAAAATATTATTGACTCAAAGAAAGTTGTCTCCGGTTCAACAGGTCCTGCTGTGAAATAGAATGAATAACACTCTTAGCAACAGACTGTACATCCATGAACACATCCAAGGAAACCTTCATGTGAATGCTCTATAATTGTTAATAAAATGCCAACACTAACAATGATAAACTGGTTTGTTTGAAAATAACAAGTCGTTATCAACATTGTGGTGACAAAGCCTCCTTTCCACATTCCATTTCAAAATGCTTTTCTTCTTTTGTAATTACCTCTGTGCCTTTAGGGTGTCAGAATATATTCCATTCCTTCCTCTCTATGGATATTACTTTCATTTTTTCACCCTTTTCTTTTTTTTATGTGCCCAATCCTTTTATTTAAATAAAATAAATATTTCTTGAGTGACTACTATACACTCTACTTGGTACTAAGGGGGATAGAAAAAGAAATGAATGATCTCCCTCCCGCTCATGGCATTTGAAATCTAGCAGGACAAATGTAAACGTCATTTATACAGGTAAATATATAAAATTGGGTGTGATAAGTGCAGAAAAGAAGCACAAAGGACTATGACCATTAGAATTAGGAAGCTATCATTTCATGTTGAGGGAACCATGAAAATGGCAGAATTTCACACTGGATTTGAGAATAGATAGTATTTAAATTTGGGAGAATTGTAGAGGGGGGTATTCCAACTTTAGGAAATGTCATAACCTTTAGTTTTGTTGAAGCTCAGAACTCCTGAACTCGACTGACCCATTAACCTTTCTTTCCCAAGCAGCAGAGATATGTACGTATGGCCACACATACTTAGCCAGACTTTTGTCTCTCTCTCACACTCCATATATAAGTGTGTGTGTGACATATATATGTGTATGTATGTGTATATGCATACATATGCAAATGAAAGTGGAAGTGTATGGCATACTGAGTGAACAAGGTCATCTAGATTATCTGGAACATTGGGTAAAGCATACTGAACAAGTAATAGCTAGCACTCATATAGCACTTTATAGTTTACAAAATCATTTTATACATACGAACTCATTTATCCAACATTTCCAGGGAAAAATAATTCGCAACTCAAGGCAAGACAATTCATTTCACATCTGAACATTTCTAATAATTAGAGTGTTCCCTCCCCTTTACATGAATTCTAAATCTGAGTTTGCAGCATCTATCTATTGCTCCTACTCTGTCCTCTGGGGACAAGAATATTTCTTTTCTCCCTTCCATCCCATCAAATCTTTGAGCTCTTCAAATATTCTCCATGTTGAATGTATGGGAAGAGGAGGGGTTTAGGGTGTACCCAAGGTGCCATTTGCCAAAAAACCTATTTTATGAAGACCTTGCATGGGACAGGCAATCACATAGTGGCCAGAAGAAACAATACAAGGACACTCTCAAGGTCTCTCTCAAGAACTTTGGATTTGACTATGCAACATGGGAGACACTGGCACAGGACGGCTCAGCATGGAGTGCCCACATAAGAAAAGGTGCTGTGCTCTTTGAGCAAAGCACAATTGAGACAGCACAAAGTAAACATAAGATTCACAAAATTTGGAATATCCACCCCAAATATTCAAAGGGACTCTCTGTGCCCAACCTGTGGTAGAGCATTCCGAGCTCGTATTGGTCTGATGAGCCACAGTTGGACACACTGAAATTTCACTTTGCAATAGTGATGTCATTTTGGTCCTCTTTGAAGATGAAGGACAACAATCAACCAACCAACCAACCAACCAACCAACGGGAAGAGGAAAGATTTCTAAGGTCATTATTTGGCTGATAAATATGTCTGCATATTGCATATTGATAAATTTGGGAAAGCAATTCTAATTGTACAATATCTATTCATTTTTGCTCTGGAGAGACAGCAGTTTTTCACTGGCTAAAATACAACACCAAAACATGGATGTTGCTGCTGAGCTATATCAATAATAAAAGTCAGAATAGGTTGGTAGAAGAGAATACACTCACTCCCTTAGTTGACTCTTTTTAATCTGGCTCAAATTACTTTGAATCCTAAGCCAGAATCAATCTTGGTAATTTCTAAATCTAAGCCAGATAATCACCTAAAATAGAGAACTGCAATTAATGCCCTAGAAAAGAGGAAGTTAAAACAAAAGACTTAATTCACCTGAGAACATTGGAATTAGATAAAAATCACTAAACATCACGATAACTCTGACTAAAGAGTTATGCCAGTATGGTATTATTAGAGAGAGGTCTTCTATCTACATCACCCAAGCCAAATAAAGTTAAGATGGTCAGTAGGTGCCTCACAAGAAATGAAGACTAGAAGCTGAGAGTAGGGAACCATATAGAAGAGATAAAAAACAACATCCCCAGATATTCTAAGGCCATTTGGGACCAGTGAAACATTTGATAGCTTGCACTTTTCAACCAGCAAGTCACTAATAATTAATATAAGAGCATCCCACTTAGCATAGGTACCAGACATAAAAGGTAACAGACCAAATGAGAGTTGTATGATTGCCCAACTAATACACATCAGGGTAACTAGGCCAGGGATGGGGAACGTGTTGCCTTGAGGCCACATGGGGCCTTCTAGGACTCCAAATATGGCCCTTTCGCTGAGTCCAAACTTTACAGAACATATCCTTTTATTAAGAGGATTTGTTCTTTGAAGCTTAGTTTCAGTTAAAGGGTTACACTTGAGGACCACCAGGGTTTCATGTGTCCTTGAGGCTGTGGGTTCTCCACACCTGTATTAGGCCATCTGTGTGCCCTATATCTGTAGTCTACTAGCAAGACTTTTATTAGTCTGTTCATTCTTCCTATAGATGCCATATGATTTTGCAGGAAAGTTAGCCACAGGTTTAAGGGATGTGTGGGGAGAAAGAATTTCCATAGCTACTTTTGTTACCATGCTGTGCAATGAAATGCCATTGTTTTGAACTAATAGCTCTCTCTGATTAGAGGAAAAATAAACATAATAATGGGGACTTATGAATTATGGTTTGGAGAATATATGGGTCTGAAGCATATTTTATACCTGGGACTATATATTCTGGAAATTTTATGTCACTGAGGGTAGTGTCCCAGGTATTATGGAAACATTCTACTTCTTTGAAACAATCTTCATAGGACTTGGTTTTGAGGTGTTCCATTTTCTGATTATCCTCCTATGAACATTGCAATCTTCACAGGATCATGGATTTAGAGATGCAAGAGACCTTGATTGAACCTTCTTATAGCAAAGGCACGAAAAATGAGGTACAGTGAGCGCTAGGTATAACAAACTTGACAAGTAATAGCATTTATATAGCATTTTACGTTTTAGAATACAATGCACATGTGTGTATAGAAACATACATGTATACACATATATATACATATATATCTTCATTTAAGTATTTTTCCCATCATTCGTTCATTTATTCAAGTCTCTGCCTTGCTGTTTTCTCCTCTTTTAAGCGAATTAGGACACTGTGAGTTCTGCCTTGGACTCCTAATGGGATGGAGGGGATTTCTTAACACTTTTATTAGATACATGGAAGCAAGAATCTGCTTGTTTACCTGAGATTAGAGTGAAAATTCCTAGATACTTCTTCCTTTTTTTGTGTTTTTATCACTGAGTACAGATGATAAAACAGTGGTCCTGAGATCCAGACACATTGGTGGAGGAAATAAGCATTTCCATACTTGGAAAAGATGACCACCTTTTGTTCATTCGTTTGTTTGCAAAACATTTCACATCAGGGAGGTGTTGCAAATATTACCATCTCATTTTGCAGATGAGTAAGTGGAACAAGGAGTTCAAGACTTACAAAAAGGGTGAGTGGGACAAAAATATTATGATGTTTGAAATCATGCCAAAATAATTTCTTTTTTCTATGTATCTTTTCTCCTTTACTGGTTTCTTACATTTGTTTTCTGCTTCTTGGTCATTACCATTGATGGGACTCCATAATGTCTGTTAATTTTCTACTAGAACTTGTATTTATGTCTTGCTTTGAAATCATTCTTTTTTAATTTTTTTTTGTTTCTTTCAATTATCTTTATATGTTACCTCTGTTTAAATGACAGTATTTTACTTATTTTATGTCTTTGTCTATTTTCTTCAGCTTTATTTTCCATTAAATCTAATAGCAGATATATAATTGCAAGTTGTTACACTGAAAATTCTAAAAATCACATTAGAAAATTGTTGTCTTTTTAATATAACATATAAATTTGAATTTTTAAAAAAGTAAAAAATTTGGCTAAATAGTTGCAGATAAAGGTTTTCAAATTAAATTACT